>NC_072378.2:4803500-5500500 GCF_028885625.2 Pongo pygmaeus | reverse complement strand
TTAATCAAGACTAGTATAAATGAGTCATGGTTATTTCCACCATTGGCCAGGCGAGGAGGGGGCAGGACCTCAGTTTCACCAATGAGATGTAGCAATTCTATGGAGACTAAAACATCAGACCTCAGTGGGGACAGCTTTTCTACCTTCCTTCCTGCTTGAGGTGTTAGAACAAGGTCATGATGACTGAGTGGCTTCAGATTTTTAAAAGGTCACTTTATTTATATTCACTGTGATTATCAATATAGTTTATTTATACCGTCTTCATCTGTGTTTTCTGCTAACCAGTCTTCCTCTTTTCATAAATTTTCTTCTTTTCTGCCGCCTATTGGATTGCTTGATTTTCAAAATATTCTAATATTTTCCCTCTGGTGTAAGGAGTAAATTGTATTTCTCTTCTTTAAGAAATATATATATATGTACACACACACACACATACATATTATCCTTTAATAAATTGTTCCAAGCACAAAGTTATTTAGTGTCTCTATTCAGCTACTAAAAAAGACAGGAAGCTTCATTTTCCCTAGCAGCCCCCCTTCCTGGTTATTCTTGTCTAGAGTTTCATCTTCTAAACAAAATCACAGGTAAAACAATAAATTAACTCAACAGCTAATTTTAAGTTAAAAATATTTTTAAATTCCACATTTTTTTTTTTGTTTTCCACCTCTTTGTTGGGGGACAGTGCTCTATGGAGTTTTCATAAAACTTGTGGTGGCTTGTACACCAAATAGCACTAGAAAATGGTTAGTCTCTCCCTCTGGAGCAGAAAGCAGGTTTGTTCCCTCACCAGAATGATAAACATAATGTCTTCCTCAGGGACAAAGATTGGGCAGGTTTACTAATAGCCCCTTTAAAAGACTGGGATAAAAACAAACACACGCAAATGAACAAATGAAATACTGGAAGGTGCCCAAGCTTGAGGGTTTTCAGCTGTGCTCCAGCCCAGTGTGTGTACAGCATCCGGAGCTGCTCCACCTCCCCACTATTGAACTGGGGGACTAGAAGAGCCAATGCTAAGAGAACTCACGCTGCCTCCGTGCTGAGTAAGAAAGTCCTTGGTCTTTAAGGCAGGAGTCTCTTGTCTTTCTGCCTGCATTTATGAAAGTGCAGTGGTACCTTGTTAACCCGCAAGTGAGGTAAAATCTTAGGCCTTTCCTAGTCCTAACACAATTCCTTCTTTTTCACTTCTGGTCTCTCAGATAAGTTTCATTCAACAGTTTTTTTGGCAGTGAAAGTCCACAGGAGGCAAACTCTCTCAGTATTTACATGTCTGAAACCCCTCACACTTTAATAACTTGGTAGGACGCAAAATTCTAGCTTCATGTCTGTCTTCCCCAAGTACTCTGACAATTTCCCTGCCGCCTATTAGTAATGGTGACGAGTCTGCTGTCAGTCAGTGCTACTTCTTCACAGATAATCTGTCTTTCCTTCCAGGCAGTTTGGAAGCGGTGTAGCTTTATCCCCGAGGCTCTGCAATTTGACTCTGATGAGGCTGGGTCTGCATTTATCTTTATTTATTCTTCTCAGTACTCTGAGAGCGCTCTCAATCAGAGGGTTCACGCCTTGTTCCAATTCTGAAAAATTCCAGCCCTACTTCTCTGCCATTCCTTTTATTCTCTCCTGGAACTGCAATAATCCACACTGCGGAGCTTCTGAATCTATCTTCCTCTCCTCTTAACTGACCTAGTTTAGGTTTTATTCTGTGTGTGTCTGTGCTGCATTCTGGGTGAATTCTTCAGTAACAGCATCTTAACTACTGATTCTCCTGTCAACTGAGTCTAGTAGTCTCATCTGCTTTTCCTTCTTTATTTTAATGAATCTATCACTCATTTCTGAGATTCTAATTTTTTTCCTTATCTACTTACCCTTCATTTCTGCCAGTTTTTGCCTCTTATTCAGAATTTTCCTTTTTTTTTTAATGGTTATTATTTCTCCAATGGTCTCTTTGAGGGCATCAGGCATTTTTTTTTTTCCGAGATAGCTTTTTTTGTTTTACTTTACTCTCCAGTGAATTCACATTCTGATTGCTGATTTGGATGGCTGACACCCCAAGGTCAGAGTTCCTCACGTGGCATGGAATTTGGGTGGGCAGGCTTGGCCTGCATAGGAGGTCATTGTGAATGTTCTCTTGCTGATCACCCTCCCTGCTCAGAGGTTTTTATGGTTCCTCTGCTTGCACCCCTCACACAGAATGGAGTTGAGGTGGTGGTCTGGGTTCTTGCCCAGTGGTGATATGGCTGATGATGACATGGGGTACTTAGCTCAGTTCCTGAGAAGGAGGCCTTGTCTCTGTCCTGTGCTTTTCCCAGGATCAAAGCTTTCTATAGGCTAGAGGTTAGGGCAGGCAGTGATTCGGGCCTCCCTTCTAGATCAGAGGACAGGACCACTACACTGCCCGCTTTCAAGCAGAGTACACGCTTTGGCCTGGCGCATTTAGTCTTACTGCCACCAGAGCTAAGCCTCTGTTTCCACCTCCCGGCTTGCGATCCTGCAGCCACACTGTCTGGTTTCACACTCTGCTTCGCGTTTGTCTCTGGTCTATAGTGATATATCTTTTTCAGGGGAGTAGGGGGCATGATTATGACTTTTTCATTTCGCTTTTTAGATTTTGATCTGTCACTGCTGTGTGTTTGGAGCAGGCAAAGTGCAGCCTACAAAGCAGCCACGACATGACTCTGTTTCTTCACACAATGATTCTTAACTTTGTCGGGGAGGAGGACACAGGTCTCCCCGAGAATATGAAAACAGATTCAAATTCTCGTTCCAGAAATGTACATATTTTCTTAAATACAGATTTTCATGTAGAACTTTTAGGATTCGCAAACCCAATAAAGTCATTCAATGACCAGAATAAGGATCTGGTCTATGACCCAGACTCAAAATTGTGTCATGCAGTTCAAATATAGACAGCTGAGATGACTGACTTAACGGAGTTAAAAAATACCAAAATCATACTTTACTAATATGATATATACATGTATGTACATATACTGTGTATACCTCGATATTGTTAAGAATACATACTTTATGATAAAATCATACATGAAGGCAATCATTGTTTGTCTTGTGGTACCTACTTTCAATGCAGCATATTTATTTAAATTTAAAAAGTCTGCCTTTTATGGGCTAGAAGAGAATCCCCTGCCTGCAGCTCACAGTTCTGTGGTTTCAGAGCCGCCTGGGGTCTGCCGAGGGCCTGGTAGTGAGTGCACGGCAGCCCACCTCCTCCCCTGCCCATTCCTGCTGCCACCCCTGCCTTTCCACAGGTGTTGAACCTGCGAGCACCTGCTAATGAGCTTGTGGCATGTTCATCTCTGCCTCAGAGTTTGCTTTCTGGGGGAAACTGACCTGTGACTCCGAGACATCAACAAAATGTCAGCAACCAGTCGACATAAGAATTGGTGTCCAGGGAAACAGCAAGCCTCAAGGAGCGTAGATGGGAGTGTGGCAGACCTGGCTTAGAATCTGCCCCGTCCTACGAGCGATGACAGAGGAACGGCTCTGTCGGGGCCCCCTGGCAACCTCGCACATATCCGCATAAGCCACCAAGCAAAGACTTGAACTGCAGCTCATCTGTGTCTTGAAAGGATAAATGCCTTGTGATCCTCTGGTGTTCCAGGCCTTTAAGGAGCTGCTAGGAGCCATCTCCTACCCACCTCCCTACTTCCCTGGGAGGCTGTCATGAGGCAGTTTCTCCTCACCTCCCAGTTTCTGAAGGGGTGTGAGGCTCTCTGGCTCCCCTCCTTGGAATAGTACCATAGAATGTAAAACCTCTCAGCTGCGGCCTTTAACTGGCTTCTCTGCAATGGGCTATGTCACAGCTGGCATTGTAATCACCTGCTCTATTATGGATTGACTTGTGTTCTCCCCTAAAAAAAAGATATGTGGGAGTCCTAAACCCCAGTACCTCAGAATATGAGCTTACTTAAAGACAGGATCTTTACAGAGGTAATACATTTAAAATGAAATCACTGGAGTGGACCCTAATACAATATGACTGGTATCCTTATCAAACTGGGGAGATCTGCACACAGGCAGGCACACAGAGAGCACACCACGTGCAGATGAAGCCAGAGGCTGGGATAATGCTCCTGCAAGCCCGGGAATGCCGAAGCTAGCCAGCAAACCACTGGAGGTGAAGGAGGCACAAAACAGATCCTCAGAAGGAATCAACCCTGCCGACACCTTGATCTTACACTTCCAGCCTCCAGAACTGAGAGACAATCAGTTTCTGTTGTTTAAGCCACCCTGGCTGTGGTACCTGTTTATGACCGCCCTCTAAACTAACATACCCTCCCTTTGTTTCAGGATCCTCCTTTGGTGATTGGTGGGAGCTTGCAATTTTGGCTACTCTTCCTTCTGCATTTACGTAAGCAATAAGCTGTCTAAATCTACAGAGGCTCCTAGCCTGGCCAACATGGCGAAAATCATTTTAAGAAAAAAATACAAAAATTAGCTGGGCTTCGTGGTCCATGCCTATAGTCCCAGCTTCTTGGGAGGCTGAGGTTGGAAGACTGTTTGAGCCCAGGAAGCAGAGGTTGCAGTGAGCTGAGATCGCGCCACTGCACTACAGTCTAGGTAACAGAGCTAGACCCTGTGTCAAAAAATAACACAATAAAAAATAGAGTGGCCCCTTGTATCTTTACCAGCCGAAATCGGTCAGGCCTTGGCCCTGACTGGTGTGCCGTGGGCTTGACACATGACTGAGGCTAATATGCCTCAGTTTCTTCATCTATAAAATGGAGACAGCATACTGTGGTGAAGATGACATGAAATAATATGTCAAATAATAGGTGAAAGCACAGACGTCATAGTGTTCTGGACAAAACACTGATTTGGAGAGTTCAACAGATACACAAGTTTGACAGTTGTTTTGACCCCGTTATAAATTATAAGCTTGCCAAAAGGGACTGAGGAGGGGAGGGGTAAAAAGTGGGATTCTGGTTTAACAATCCTACTCCATCCTAACTGGCCCCTGCTCCAGGCCTAGCCCCTGTATATGAAATATAAATGTCTCCACGCATCTTCCAAGGTTAAAATCCTGGGAGGTTCCTTTTTTTTTTTTTTTTTTTTTTTTGAGACGGAGTCTCACTCTGTCGCCCAGGCTGGAGTGCAGAGGCATGATCTCGGCTCACTGCAACCTCCGCCTCCTGGGTTCAAGCGTTTCTCCTGCCTCAGCCTCCCGAGTAGCTGGGACTACAAGTGGCCACCACCACGCCCAGCTAATTTTTGTATTTTTAGTAGAGATGGGGTTTTACCATGTTGGCCAGGATGGTCTTGATCTCTTGACCTCGTGATTCACCCACCTCGGCCTCCCAAAGTGCTGGGATTACAGGTGTGAGCCACTGTGCCCGGCCAGAGGTTCCCTTTTATCATTCTGTGATTGAATAAAAATTCTTCAACTCCCATGAATTTGTGCATAAACATTCTCAAGAAAGCTAATAACACATTGTCAGTTGTTAATACAACCCAGTACCGCAGCACCCTTATTTCAGTAAAGTTTCTTTCTGCATCAAAATCTTCCCCTTACCTTAAAACTCTCTTCTCCTTTTTAATGTTACTGAAACAGGGTAACATTATTATTCTCCATGTGCCAATTTTTTTATGCTAGTTAATCATTATTAAGTCATTTTCTGGTTTCCTTCCCTTTAGGCAAAGTTACTATGTTTTCTGGTTTTCTTTCTCAGCTCAGAAATTATTTGGAAAGCGTGTCAAACAGGAGAGGGTCTCTGTTTCCTCCACAAGTTCTCCACAGAGTTATGACATTGTCAAGGTGACTTTCAGTCAGCTTCTAACCATAGCCACATTTAGTTAAAGAACCACTTTGCAGCTTCTATGGCACTTGTTCTCTTTCTAGATCAGAGCACACGTGCCCTGATTTTGATTGTGATTATATAACTACCAATGGTCACCATTTGTGGGGTGCTGTGTGCCAGAGACTGTGCCAGCCACTTCATGTGCATTACCTCATTAACACACAGCACAACTCCACGAGATAGCCACCATTACCACTCCATGTGTCCACGAGGACACTGAGACTTAGAGACCTTAACTAAGCTGTCTAAGGTCCAACAGCCAGTAAGTGGCAGAGCCAAGGTCAAATGCAGGTCTACTAAGGTCAGGCTGTGCTGTTAACCCCTGTACTTTGAGGCCTCCCCACCCCTGTCTGTTTTTTTTTTTTTTTTTTTTTTTTTGATGGAGTTTCATTCTTGTTGCTCAGGCTGGAGTGCAATGGCATGATCTCGGCTCACTGCAACCTCCACCTCCCAAGTTCAAGTGATTCTCCTGCCTCAGCCTCCTGAGTAGCTGGGATTACAGGCGCCCGCCACCATGCCTGGCTAATTTTTTGTATTTTTAGTAGAGACAGGGTTTCTCCATGTTGGTCAGGCTGGTCTCGAACTCCTGACCTCGGGTGATCACCTGCCTTGGCCTCCCAAAGTGCTGGGATTACAGGCGTGAACCACCGAGCCCGGCCCCAAGGCCTCCCATTTAAAACTAAGGGCTCTGCTGTAGCTTGGGCTGCTGTAACAAAAATACCACAGACTCGGTGGCTTGAACAACAAATATTTACTTCTCACTGTTCTGGAGGCCACAGGGTGCCAGCATGGTTGGGTGCTTGAAGGCCCTCTTCCTGGTTTAGAGATGGCGGCTTTCTTGCTGAATCTTCACATGGCAGGGGGAGAGAAAGAGAGAGCTGCAAGCTCTGCTGTCTCTTCCTCTAATGGCACTAATCCCATTCCTGAGAGATCTACCCTCATGACCTAATTACCCCTCTAAAGTCCCACTTCCTAAAACCCTGGTGGTTGGATCTCAAAGTACGAATTTGGGAGGGACACAAACATTTAGTCCAAGTTTCTACTACTGTTTCCAGAAGTAGTCTATTCAGCCTAATTAACAATTATGTAAATAAGACCAAATCCAACATTTATCCCTATGGTACCTTTCATGACATTTCCTTTTCGAATGATTAATTTAGCTTTTAGATTAATTATCTTGAGTCATAAGCACTTCTAGTCTGTTTATAGCCCATGCGATCGTGTTCTTATCTAAATTAACTTAAAAATCAGCTTTAGCTATAAAAAATAGCATGCACTATCAGTTACTTTGTTTTACATCTAAATGTTTGATGGCCCTTACTTTTAATTCCATCTCTTCATTTTGTAATAAAAACTGCCTATCAAATTTGGCTGGTGAGTTTGGTACTTTATGAATTCAGGTTGTTTTAACTTATGATTTCATGCTGCTTTGATATTTACAGATTTTCTCACTTTGTTCCAATATTTTGTTTTTATTCTTACTTTCACTGAGTACCAGGAGCATACTGTGTTGGCCAGAGTTAAGCACAGTTCCTACTCAGGCAACTTTTGTTCTGTTACTTCATTAAGAAACCACACGAGACTCACCAAGTTCTAAACATCCCTCTAAATTGTAATGTTTCCCATATTTGTACCTAACTTTTGATAGAATTTCTGTAAGTATTTCTATAATGAAATCATATGGAACAATCATTTTGGTAACCTTGTATTCAATTAACTTTTGATGTTTCAATATCATGGTCCCCCAACTATCTAGTGAATTCCTTGAGGACAGAAACAGATTTTCAAGTCTTTTTGAATCCTTTCATATTTGCCTTAAAGCTCGAGAATGCTTTACTTAAACAGATCATGCATTTGGAAAATGGAGCTACAGTGTGCTACTCTAGTTAGACGGGAGTAAGAGCCCGTTTGCATTGCATGTGGCTCCAAAATCTTCGTGGGGACTTAGGGTCTGAAGCAACGTTTCAACGCCCCTGCCTGAACTTAATGGTTTTTCACACAAAAAAAGCAAGCCTCAGAAATCTTTGTTAAATAAAATATCACATGTGCCTCTGGTTAAGGAAGGACTTGCAGAGGAGGTGGAGGCCTCAGCCCAGAGTTCATAATATTTCACTGCCTTTGAACATCTGGCCAGGTATTTTATATAGAATAAAAATGCCAAAAGTACAGTATCTTGTGGGGTGATGAAAATGTTCTAAAATTCACTGTGGAGATCACATATCTGTGAATATACTAAAAAGCACCACTGAATTACAGATCTTAAATGGGTGAATTGTGTAGCATGTAAATTAATCTTGCAAACGTTTTTATGAAAACAAAAAATGACTAAATATATTGATAGAAGAAATATAGAGAACTTCTCTTTTCTATTCTGTCTCTCTATCTCATCTTCAGAACTTATCAAACACTTCATCTTTTACGCTCATTTTTTTCGGTTAAATAACTAGTCTTTCTGGAGGCGGCATTACTGTCACACTCTATTTTTCCTCTCAGAGGTAAAATCTTTGCAGGAGGTTTGCCCATCTGTGTAGGTCTTCCGTTGCATTTCTTTTCTGTATCATCACGGCCTTGTACCACCATGTACTTTAAGTGAACTCACGTATGGTTTTGATTATAATTTCTCCCAGTTAATCATGCTTACTGTGAGATGGAAAGCAAAAGCCTTCCATTTGCCTCATTTAAAATGAGTGGAGATGCTAGGTGAAAACACACATAATGAGAAGCTAGATCTGTGAACCCTTAACCTTGAATTTAACCTCAAGTATACTTAGAGGATGAACTCTCAGAGCTGGCTCACAGTCTCTTGTTAATTTTACATCATCTCAGTCTCTGCAAGGCCCCCATTCTGATAGGGACTATATATGCTGCAAGGTAAAACTGAGGCCCAGCTAGCAAAGTCACTTGAATTTGCCTGAATCCACACAGAGCTGGCCTTCTGACCATTCCAGTGCACAGAGGAAAAGGAACAAATTGAAATGAACCCAAAGAACTTAAGATGTGATTTCCAATGGCTTGTTCAAAATTGGAGTAAATGTCAAACTTCCAAATCTCACAGAAGGAAGGTCTTTTATAGACTGGACTCCCTTGAATATGACCTTCCTCCTTTCTTCCTCACCCTACCTCTAACCCCATGTCCTGGCCTAGTGGTCCTTTGGGGCCAGATGCTTTGATACTACATGTTTTAGATTTCATCCGGACCTCCATAGTGCTAAAGAATTAACACTGTTTCTGTTGTCTCTCTGCAGTGACCCTAGTCCCCCAGTAGACACTCACCCTATGCCTGTGTTGGAAGCATTGTTCTCTATCCCTTTTGGTGACAGAAATATCCAGGGAAAGTGGTTATGCTGAGTTGATTACTTCTGAAAACATTTATTGATTGATACTTCCAGAAAATAGTCTAACATCAACTCTCAATTACAGGGTAGAAATGGAGAGAAGACAAAAAAGCTAAACATGACCACTTATTTATTTACTTACATACTTACTTACTCATTTATTTATTTATTTATTTTGCAGACAGGGTCTCCCTCTGCCGCCTGGGCTGGAGTGCAGTGGTACAGTCATAGCTCACTGCAGCCTTGACCTGCTGGGCTCAAGTGATCCTACAGCCTCAGCCTCCAGAGTAGCGGGAACTACAGGCAGGTACCACCACACCTGACTAATTTTTTTTTTTGCAGAGATGGGGTCTCACTGTGCTGTCTAGCCTCATCTTGAACTTTTGGCCTCAAGCAACCCTCCCACTTTGGCCTCCCGAAGTGCTAGGATTACAGGCGTGAGCCTCCTTGCCCCATCTTTCACCTAAATTTTTAAGAGAAAACATCATAGTTGCTCTGGGCAAGGAAAGGGGTGGTAGGGAGACGGGATGGGGAAGAAAACTCTTGGTGACCCAAGGGACTGGTGAGATTGATCACAGGTCCAGTGGCGGTTTCATGGGTAGCTACTGTATTATTATGCTGCATAATTTCAACACAGCATATATTTTCTAAATATCAAGTACTAGGTAAAAAAGAAAATTAAAGGAAAAAGGATATCAATGTTAGTCATTAGCTAGAGAAATTAGGTAATGGAAGGAAATATTGACTACAGTTTATGCATTTGCATGTTTTTAAAAATTGGCTTTTCTATATTTAAAATAAAATTCCACCTGTTAATATTAGAGTAGACTTCAACAAAAAAGACAATGAGTTCAATTATCCACATTAAGGAGAAAGGTGAAATGTTATTTTCTTTTGGGCCAAATTCAAATGAGTCCAACAAAGCCTACACCAAAGTTCACAGCGGGCCACTCTGATGCCTTGGTTAGCAGAGTGCTGTGAGTATGGAGTGCTGCTGGAGAAATGGCCGGCTCTGAGCTCAGGCAGTGGCCTGCAGAACTCAAACATCAGACCAGAGAAAAGAACATCAGGCGCTGCTATGTGTCTTGCCTGTGATGGCTGCTTCAGCCACTCAGACTTCCTCCCTGCTTCCCAAGAGCTCATAGGCCAGAGGGGAAAGGGAATTTTAGACATGGCAAGTGCAAAATGTGGCACTGTGCATCAGGAGCAGAAGCAGACCCAGCCGTCTTGGCAAACATGGCTCAAAGCCCTCAAGGGGTCAGATCACTCTCCCCTTCCCAGAGACAGCCACACCTTCCATCCAGCAAGCAAACGCCTCAGTAAGATCAGTCCATTCAAATAACAAAACATGGGTGAATATTTACAAGTTTTTGGCCATCTGTTGGGTCAAATGCCAAACTTAGCAGGGAGAAGAAGAAGGTACTGAGTGCTTTCTGGAGCAGCTGCTTACTGTCTAGGGCAGCAGTGCCAGCGCCGGGCCTTCTTCTCCCTGACCAGGCTCAAACTGCCAGCTTTCTGCATCCAGGTTTCCCCATCTGCAAAAGCGGGTGCTCAGCACCTCACACACTGTCACCTGATCAAAACTATCCCACAGGGTGTCACGAGGGGGACCGTGAAAACCCTAGGCCATTGTCAAGTACCTCTGAGACATGCTGGATTTAACAAAGTTAGGCAGGGGAAACCTGACAAAGATTATAAGTGAGTTTGTCCTTCCTACATTGTAAACTGAAAAGACTAAGTGCAACCCAAATTTTGGATTCCACTGGTTACTAGAGGCCAGAAGAGAACCTGGCAGGGGCATTCATATCCAACTTGCAGGGTATCTCATATCTCACCTCCACCCAAATCACTATTCCTGTTTCTCAAAATGACTGTGGGCTTCTTGCTGGTTTAAGAATATTAACTATTTGGAATCTGGAAAAGTAGCTTTTTAGTGTTCCATCAAATAAATCCTATGCAGTGTTGCTGAGGCTATGAGCAAGCAAAATCATCAATTAAGAGCCAACATTCTAAGCCCTTTAATGATTAATTTCCCTTATGCAAAATGAATAATGGTTCCATACACAGTACTAGCCAGGAAACCAAATTTAGGGATGTCTTCTTTCTCCAAAAACTATCACATATGCTGGTGCCTACATATGACAAAAAGGTTTTCAACTTTCACTTACCCATTCTCACAATGGAGCAAGGCAGATGGTGTTGTCTGGATTTTGTGGACGGGGAAAGGGGGTGCAGAAACAACTGCACTCAGGGGTGCACGGTTAATGAAAGGAGAGCTGGGATCGAAGCAGAGGTGCGAGTGACTCCCAAATCTCCTGTTCAGCCATAAATCACAGCACACCAACAAAGCGACACCTCTTCCTGACGGCCTCCCTGAATATGCTGAATGTATAATGGTGGTGGTGCCTCTCCTGTCTCTTAGGGACCATCTCTATTCCTATTTTAGCTTCAGTAGACTCCCACAAAATAAGACTAACATCCTTACCTCACTGAATTATTGTGAAAATTAAATGGGGTAACATATTTAAAACCCTTATAAATTACAAAACTCCATACTAGGTAAGGTATAATTAACTACCCCCTTTCTCTTGCCAGGCACTGTTACTTTATCTCATCTTCAAACGAAGTCTAAGGGGGAGGTCACTCAGCAGATACAACTCAGCTCTGCTACTTGCTAGTTTTTGTGACCTTGGGCGTTTCCTTAATCGCCCAATCTCCCATCTACCAAAAGGGGGATGATTCCAGTCGTCTGTCATGGCGTTGCCAGTGAGGATTGAAGGTGTCAGTGCTGGTAAAGCATGTCGTAAATACATATGTGTTTATTATTTTACTGCTCTTCCATTCATGGCCAACCACAATTTAGTTCAGATCCATCCGCTTCTCCCACCTCCTCAAGCTGTGGCAATGACCATCCCAGTCTGTAACCTGGGGAAGAGTTTACATTTGTGTTTGCGTCACTTGGTGGCAAGTGTTAAGGGCAGGGATCACATTTTCTCCCTCCTTCTATTAACCATAGTGCCTGGCACACAGTGGAAATAGCCAACATTTGTGGACTTGAATTAGAAAGTCTGTGGCTCTCTTTCATGATTTCTGGTTTCACCAGCCTTGATCTGGCTGTGGTACCAGGGACGCAGGAAATGAGGAGAAGGGCTATCAGAGAATGCCAAAAGAAGCGAAAACCTATCAGAAAGAGCACATGATTTGGCGGTTCAGCTGAGACGTCATTTCCCCTTAGGTACACGTCAAAGGATTAAGGGGTAGACCTCTAGGCAGAAGGTATGAAGGGATTATAAAATGGACACTTGGAAATGCTGAGGGTCTTTTAGACTTTTTCTCTGAAGAGCTAAAGGGTCAAACTCAGAGCTAGAGAGGAAGAAACAAGAAGAGAAAGTGCAGGGCTCAAAGCTACAAGACAGAAAGGACCTTCGGCTTTGCTCTTGGGCTAACAAAGCAGTAATTAAGCTATGGCCTCTCAGCTCCAAACCCCCTTCCTGCACTCTGCTGTGGGAGACCAGGTTGGACTCTGCAAACTGCAGTTCAGCTTGGCCAGCAGCTCCCCAGGAGGCTCCTCCAGTTGGCCCTGGAGGGAGGCTGCTGGCCGGACAGAGGAGAAGGGGCTGGCTCCATTCTGCCGGCTTCCTGTTCCTGTCAGGGGCTTAGCAACACGGCTCCTACACACTGGCAACCAGGAGCAGAGGCTTCATTCACATCACAGTTTTCCCAACATCACAGCATCGGCCTCATCGAACCTCTCCTCAGAGATGCCAGCACAGCCCCTCTCCTTGGAGGTGGGTCCCAGCCCCACGGGTCCCTCCTCTGAGCTCAGAGACACCTGCTCAGCTTGTCCTCCTCTTCAGGGGTCTGGGCCTTAGCTCTGAAGGATCCTCCACTGAGGTTTTAAGTTTCATTAATTCCAGCCTCTTTGATTGTTCCCTCAGCCCCAGGGTGGGGAGCTGCTTTCTGCCATCTACCTCCGTGATATCTCCACGTTCTCCTCTTGACTTCTTAATTACCTCACTCAAAGGCTAACAATTCTTTAGTTTAAATTCTCTGTATTAAAAACCAAACAAATGGCATGGTTTCTGTCTCCTGCCTGGACCTCACTGATGCGGCAAAGAAGGAAGGGAGAAACAAATTTATCAAGAAGTCTGTGGTCTCTATCCTTGCTATCGCACCAGATTCTAATAAAGTACAGAAAGAAAACACAGAAAAACCAACTCACAACATAAATTCAAACAAAGAATTGAAGGAACAAGGGTGTTGATAAGTTGCTCAGGGAACAACAAAGGTGCTTCAGGCACGAATCCTCTGCTCATTGAGGGAAACTTCAAAGGTACCAACTCTCTCTCCCCTTGTAATACTCAACAAGAAAACACTCTCCAAGTACTATGCCCCACACTGAAGGATCCCCAGCCCTGCAAAGAAAAGATCCTACGCCTACATGCCCTCAAGTTTCTTTCCCTTCCACTCTCAAAAGATACTCAACGATGTCAGAAGAGAACTCCAGCTAGGTGAGGGACCGGGGAATGAATGTCAGGAAGGGTGAAGGAGTACGGAACAGGACTGGAGGGGCCTGTCCCCATGCCTGCCACGTGAAAACACTCCTTCCACAGATCCTTAGCCAGGGATTTAGCTGCTGTGTGTTCAGCCACCTGCTACCCCGTGGGGCCATCATTAATTGTGTTTGAACAATAGCAATGAGCCAGAAAACACAGCCGTACATTCTGACTGGCACAGGACTCTCCCACTGTTCTCCTGTACCCATGGCTTCTCCACTGCCCCGAAATGCCATAAAAAAATTCAGCCTGAGCCTGAATAAAATGAAATCAAACTTTTTCCTACGGGCTATTTTTTTCAATAACTTCCTCCCCAAATAACCCAAGGATTCAAAATGGTTTGCAGAGCCTCACCATTGTCCTCACTTGACAGGTAATATGTAGACAGCCTTTGTTCCCATGGAAAGTGTGAAGAACCTGAATCTGATAAACCACACAGGAGGTAATTTCCTCTTGGCGGAGTTTTCCACAGGTGCTGAATTTCTTTATTTATTTTTGTGGAGAGGGAGGTGGAAGAAGATG
This sequence comes from Pongo pygmaeus, assembly GCF_028885625.2. NCBI lineage: Eukaryota > Metazoa > Chordata > Mammalia > Primates > Hominidae > Pongo > Pongo pygmaeus. The sequence goes on along the minus strand of NC_072378.2, from coordinate 5,486,271 downwards.
GGCATAAAAAGACGACCACCGGCTCGTCATTTCAGTTGGAGGGGTTTCTCTGCAACATGTTCTCTTGCTGCACCTTCTCTTACAGGTACACTTTGTCCCTGCATTGTGAAGATAACTGCTGGGTACGGTGGTGCACCTCTGTGTTTGGAAAGGTGCCAGCAGAGGCTGGGGGGCAGGAGGTGCAGTTCCTTCATGGAGGAGGCATAGGGGTAACCTTCCAAGAGACACGGCTTCGCGTGAGCTGGAAAACCTTGCATGGATACGCTCAGGATCCTGTCTGTTCTGTCCACCCCTCCTTACTTGTTCTGTGTGCTGTTAATGAACCAGAACCACAACAGTGCTCAGTTCGGCTTTGGTCGGCTCACCCTTTCTAGTACTGTGACAAGGAGATAAGGCAGAAAGCAGAGATGGGAGGAGGGTGAGGGCCAGAGGGAAGATTTGTGAGATGAGGCAGAGAGAGAAGAAGCACCGATCGCCTTAAGAGGTGGGCCGTGAGCAGGTTGTGACCAGGCGCTGTGTGGCCCGGTGTGATGGATGGTTGGTCCCTCATGCCACCAGCTGTGACTTCAAGAGGCCTGGGTACCTGCTAGGTCCTGCTTTCTGGGCTTCTTTCGCTCCGGGCCTGGTGGCAGGCAAGGAGTACTGACTGTGCTGTGAATATGAAACATTTCTTTCCTAAGGGAAAGCGAGGGGAGACAATGCAGGGTATGTCAACATCAGAGACAGTGTCTGCTGTCTTCCTCATTCTTATTGGCTATTGGTTGTTTTGAAATACGGGATCTCTCCAGGTGACTAGCAATGTCCTCTCAGCTCTAAAGCAAAGGCACTAGATAAATCCAATAAACAAAGAAAGAGTCTGGGGTAGAGGTTCAGTCTATTTCAGGGTTGGCAGGTTGGTGAATTTTCCACTATAAGATCACACCACTGTTTTCAAGGGATTTAAAATATTACAAGTGATAGTAGAGGCTGTGCCTCTTAAAGATTTGAACCAATCAAAGTAAATATGGCAGGTTTGTTTTTTCTTGTTGTTGTGTGTTTTGTTTTTTTTTTTCCTGTTTTTTTTTGGAGACTAGGTCTTGCTCTGTCACACAGTCTGGAGTACAGTGGTGTGATCATGGCTCACTGCAGCCTCAACCTCTGGGGCTCAAGTGATTCCCTGACCTCAGCCTCCCAAGTAGCTGGGACTACAAGCATACATCACTATGCATGGCTAATTTTTGTATTTTTTTGTAGAGATGGAGTTTTCCCATGTTGCCCAGGCTGGTCTCAAACTCCTGAGCTCAAGCAGTCTTCCCACCTTGGCCTCCCAAAGTACTGGGATTACAGGTGTGAGCCACCATGCCCGGCCAAATATGGTATATTTTAAAAGGCTAGAGCAGTGATATAAAAATATGAGCATCTACCAAATGTATTGTCTGCAAACACTTTGGCATAAATTGACCCATCTTAGACAGTCTTCCTTTTCTCTTCACTCATTAATTCAACAAATATGTATAGAACACTATGCGTGAAGAAACATGAAAGGCACACAAGATTAGCAAGATACTCTTTTTCCACAAGAAATTTACAAAGTGATGGGGCAGTAAGTATGGGTTAAATTCATTTAAATATTTAATTTAAACATCGGTTACACTAATTTAAGGAATGAAGTACAAACACAGTACTATGGGAATCCAAAGCACAATCATGATCTGTTGGGAGGATCATAGAGTGAGGGGCTATGTGAATTGATGATTGTATAATGGCAGGAGTGGAAAGGGAAAGGATCCTCGGGGCAAGAAGAAATGGGTCCAGAAACAATATTCCATCAGCAAACCCTGGGAGGTAAAGCTGAGGTTCCTTCAAGCTCCACATGCCATGGTATAGATGAATGAGGTTTAGTATGTCGAATGTGAAACACAACAGGTCATCCGAGTGGACATGCCAGCAGGCACCTGGAATGCCTATATCTCGAGGAGGCACTCAGGCCAGAGGCAAACCTCGTGAGAGCAGAAGTCACGTCTTGTGTTTCTGTGATCTTCCCCACAGAATCCAACAGAGTGGTCACAGATGTGCTCAGAGAAGCTGATCTAAGTTGCAGAGGGGACATAAGATTTCTTCTCATATTCAATCAACTCTCAAATACAGAAAGCTGACCACCTTGTCTAGGACCACTTGGTTCTAGTGTTTTCCCTTGTTCCTGCTGTTACTTGGCCTTAGTGTGACTTTCAGATATCTAAACTTCATTTAAGTATGGTATTCTTTTCTCTAAGTTCCAGGAAATTAATTTATAACTTTGTCAAAAAAGATGAAATGGTAGGGTTTTCTTATCCAAGATTCAATGGCATTAACACCAAAATATTCCCTCATCCATTCCCAAAGGTCCAATAAACAGAAGTCTGGGTTTATTGAGAAAGTGTAATGTTGCACTCATACTTATTTTCTTAGATTTATGTGTTTTTTATATGTGATTGATATGCATAATTTATACCATATCACCAGAATACATTTTCACAGCTCCTCACCATGACTGCTTAGTAATTTCTCATGGTTAATCCATTTTCCAGGAATTTCACTCTAAGCTTACAATGTGCAAAGCAATGAGCTGTTAGGAAATTTAAAGTAAGTAAGATGTAGGTATTCTTCAAGAGGAGTTTGAAATTTAGAGAAAGGGAAAGGCCTAGAAATGTTTATAACATCAGGTATGATAGGCCAAATGCAAAAATGGAACAAAATATCTCTTCCCTCAAAAAAGTAAAGTGCTGGCCAGCTTCAGTACAATGGACAAAGCTGTACTTCCACTGACTAATATAAAGTCTACGGGGATGAGGACTGCACATATGGGATTGAGGGGTAAAAGATGAATGTGAATAGTGCATGAGGCCCATTTCCTACTCAAATCCATATCAACAGATGCTATGCTGGGAATATTTTTCTCAGAGATGGGGATGGATCTGAACGAATGCTCACATTCCCAGCCTGTCCCTCATCAAACAACGAATACCTCTGTGCTAGATGACACCAAGGTACAGCTGGTAGCTATGACCTCAGTAACTGTGGAGCACTGTGTTGGAGCTGAAGGGCTCTCAACCGGGCTGGCTGGGTGCCTGAGACTCTATGCAAGTGAATCTACATCTCCAGGAATAGTGCTGGGCATCAGTCTCCTCTGAAAGCTCCATAGAGAACTTGGACACATACGGCACATGGGGAAGCACTGCTCCAGCCTCATGCAATGTGTTTATCTCACTCTATAAAAGGCCACTGGTCATCTATGCATCATTCTTCACTATCACATTTGCCTGCACTGAGATCCAGTCCAGTAGCACCATCAACTTTAAATACATTATCTAACATTACTGAGCACTTAGAGTATGTCAGGTACTAAACTGAGAACCTTACATACATTTTGATATTTAATCTTCAAAAACCACCTTAGGAGTTAAGTACTATACTGGTTTCCCAATTTATAGATGGAGAAACTGCAACCTGCAGTTAAGTGGCTGTGCAGTCTCATAGCTATGCAGGGCGGGGCTGGGGATAGAAACGCTCTCTGCTTGGCATCCAAGTTTATGCTTCTAATCACCAGGATATAGCAGCTCATTTATATGTATGGAATATTCAATTTTTTAATGTGCTCTGCATCTATGCACAAAAAGCTAGTTGACACATACTTATCCATAAAATAGAGAAAAATAAAATATCTACTTGGAAATGATTTACCAAAAGGTTATATATTCAGCATTTATTTTCATAAAACATTTTGCTGCTTATCTGTGTCCAATCTCAGCAACCAGACTCTTAGCAGGATACCACTGGTGTTCCCAGATATGGCAGGTTGCAATGTGCTTCATCTAACACTTAAGGAATCACTGCAGTGAGGCTGCTGCATTACAGCGCATCTGCAGAGGTAGCCGCACTCAGTGTACAAATCGAGCAGGCTCTGAAAAACATGGGACTGCCAAAGCGAAGCTACGGGGTTCTTGCTGTCTTCAAAATAAAAGATGATTCTTATATTGTTCAAGAGAAGATTACTGACAAAGACAAACTAGTTTTCTGAGCTCTGTCCTCTGATAAGCAGGTACTGCAATCCTGCCACATGAATACTAATTTTACCACTAAGGGTCAATATTTATGCAGCTCTAGCTACCTGCCAAGTGCTGTCTTGGGGCTTTCTGTTAATCCTCACACCAACCCCTCATCAGAGCTGAGGAGACTGAGACACAGTGAGGCTAACAAATTGCCCAGGGTTAAGTTAGGAAGCAGCCGAATTGGGGCTGGGGGACCTAGGACGGGGGGAGCTGGCTCTAGCTCTTGGCTTTTTACCACCCCCTCCCTACAGACCAGGCTGTGTGACAGGCCTTGGGATTATAAAGGTATCAGAGATGCAGTTCCTTGAGAAGCGGAGAAACACACCCATCACCATGGAGCTGCGACATGGAGGGCCAGTTGTCTGTTTAAGTCTAAAGGAGCAACATAGTAAAGACTAACCTAAAACTGTCAAGAAAGACTATCAGGAATGGCTCCCTCTCATACAGTATTAATTCCTGGAAAATGGTCCCAAAGAGCTGATTGCCTATGGCGATGATGTGAATATACAGAAAAGCGTAGAGAGACAGGCAGGCGTGGCCTTAGGATGAAAACAGAACTGAAGGCTGTAATGCCAGGTTGCCTGGGGATCACAGATGAGGCAGTTGGATCCCCACAAAGAACTGCACACAAAAGAACCTAGCAAGTCTGGAGCCTGGTGGACAATCAAATAAACGGTGATTACTGGTTAGGAAGCACTTGGAGAAAGAGTCCTATGATGGAAACAGAGGCCCAGTAGGCAGAACCAGTGGAACCCATTGGTTGAACAGAAGACATGGGTTTTCTTTCTTCTTAGCAAGGGGAAAGGGCAGAGGTCAAAGAAAAGCGAAAAGGTGAGCAAGCTGGCAGGGGAGGGAGAGGGCAGCCGCCAGGAGCCCATTAGCAGAGGTCCCTAGGACTTTGCTTTTATATGCAGACACTGCAAAACCAACAGCTCATGGGCCAAACAGTGTGCTGCTTTGTGTTTTAATCTGAACAATTTATCTACAGAAAAATCAGGAAAGTTAACATCTTCCAGATTTCTAACTTATCTTTTAAAAAATAAAAGTCAAGGCAGATTGGCCTTGGGCTTCCAGGAGGCCACAGCGTGGTCCTGAGGAGAAGAGGCTGGCAATGCCCTGCTGCCCACGACCCACACCACTTCCCCCTGCCCTTCACCCTGGGCCCCTTAACATGTTTGCATCCCCTGCCTGGCCCATGTACACATTTGAATAGGTGACCCTAAGTTCAGATACTAAGAACAGGAGGGAATATGGCTGCCTTGGGGTAGAACAAGGACCCATGCTTTACAGTAAGGGGAATCGCGATTATGAAGAGGCCTAGCTGTCACCTTCATTGGGGAGTTAAAGGCCAGAGAGGACCACTAGCCCATGAGTGATTCCAGCCTGCTCCCACCTCCCATTCCCACCACAGTCAGGGTTTTACCTATCTTAAAATATGTTATTTCATAATTTACATACACTATCCCATTAAACAACATATATTAAAAGATATATTACCTTATTTAACAACCTTATGAGATAAATATCATTGTCCCCCTTTTACAGATGAGAGTGTTGAGGTTTAGAGAGTTATCATCCCAAGGTCACACAATGGAGATCTGAACAAGGGCAGTCCACCCCCGGAGCTCATGAACTTGAGGTGGTATGGGATATTAGACCCAAAGAATGTTAATAGATGCTCTCTTTAAAAGGATTTTTCATGTCAAGTAAGTTAGGGAAATATTCATTTCAGGTTTCTTTCTTAAGATTCTCAGAATCTTTAAAATACTAATGGGCTGTGTGAATCTTCAAGTAAGAAAATCTATGTCTCCAAATTGAGTCACGAAAACTTTGCCAGAAACACGGCATGAAATATGCTGTGGTGGAAAGATGGCTTCTAAAGCAAGATGAATGAAAACTTGTAATTATGGGTTGAGCAATGTGGATTTTCTAAGCCAAATCAATTATTTGCAAACCTTACATTTTTGAAAACAGTATTTCATGTACAGATGTCTATAGCTTATGATCCCACCTTTTCCTCACTAACCTAAAATCTCAATTAAAATAAATCCTGTTGTTATGATTCTATTAATCTGAAATTCTATGAACTGTGACTCTAACACTTCAACCATAGCAAGATAATAAAACATAATCTCACATATGTATAGGATATTTTGACATTTATTGTTTTACATATTCCTTAATACCACCTTTATGAAGGAGAAATGATTTTGTTTCCATTTTATAGATGAAGAAAATTAGGCCCAAAAAGGTTAAATGATCAAAGAGCAACCCAGTAAGTGACAGTACATCTTTAAGGGTTGCCAGATATTAATGTACTGACTAAATACTGATACAGTTTTTATAATAAAATCATTTAGTTCTCTTACTTATCAGGAGATTATTCATATTATTAAATCATATAGCTTCCATTAGCCACACATTTTGATAATCCCATTCCTCAACCTTGGTAGTTTATAGAGAATATATTATAATCAGTCTTCTAAGTAATGTGGTTTAGCATATCAGGATTACAAGGACTTCAGTACACCAAAAAGCCAATCCTAAGTGTCAACAGTCTTTAAAACAGAAACATGGCTACCAAGACTTTAAGGAAGAATTAACAACAACCCTTCTCAAACTATCCCAAAAATTTAAAGAGGAAGGAGCACTTCCAAACTCATTTTATGAGACAAGCATTATCTCATTCCTAAATTAGGCAAGCGTACCACAAAAAAAAAAAGGAAGAAAAGTACAGACCAATATTTCTAATGAACATGGATGCAAAAATCCTCAGCAAAATACTAGTACACTAAATTCAGTTGCACATTAAAAAGACCATACACCATGATCAAGTGGAATTTCTCCCTGGGACACAAGGATGGTTGAACATACACAAATCAATAAATGTGATTCACCACATTAACAGAATGAAGATAAAAATCATGCAATCATCTCAAAAGAGGTAGAAAAAGGATTTGACAACATGCAACCCTTTCATGATAAAAACAATCAATAAATTAGACACAATAAAAACCATATACGACAAGCCCACAGTAAACATCACACTCGAAGTTGAAAAGCTGAAAGCTTTTCCTCTAAGATTAAGGAAAAGATACAGATGCCTACTCTTGCCACTTCTATTCAACATAGTACTAGAGGTGCTAGCCAGAGCAATTAAGCAGGAAAAAGTAAAAGGTATCCAAATATGGCAGGAAGATAAATTGTCTGTCTGAAGATAATATGATCTTACACATAGAAAACTCTAAAGATGCCACCAAAAATCTGTTAGAACTAATAGACAAATTCAGTATAGTTGCAGGATACAAAGATCAACAAATATTAGTTGTGTTTCTATACACTAATAATAAACTACCTGAAAAAAAATCATTATGGAAAATAGTATGGTGGTTCCTCCATAAAGCCATAAATTGAAAACAGAACTACCATATGATCTAGCAATCTCACTTCTAGGCATATATTCAAAGAAAATGAAATCAGTATTTAGAAGAGAGATCTGTACCCCATGTTCACTGCAGCATTAGTTATACTAGCTAATATGTGGAAACAGCCTAGGTGTCATTGATAAATGAATAAAGAAATTGACATATATATGTGTGTATAAGTGTTTGTATGTAAATATAAGTATATATGTGTGTGTGTATTCCATATATAATGGATTATATTTGAATATTATATATAATGGAATATTATATATAATATATTAGACTATTATTCAGCCACAAAAAGAAGGAAATCCTGCCATTTGTGACAACATCGATGAACTTGGAAGACATTATGCTCAGTGAAATAGGCCAGACATATAAAGACGAATAGTACATGATCTCACTTAAGTGAGAAATCTTTAAAAAGTTGAACTAACTGAAGCAAAGAGTACAAAGGTGGTTGCCAGGGGCTGGGGGTGGGGAATGGGGAGGTGTTGGTCAAAGGGCGCAAACTTCTAGTTATAAGATTAATAAATTCTGGGCATCTAATATACAGTATGGTTACTATAATATATAATATTGTATTGTTTACGTTTACTTGAAATTTGATGAGAGCAGACTTCAATTGTCCTTACTATACATACATACACTCACACACACACACAAAATGATAACTGAGTGGTGATGGATATGTTAGTTAATCTGATTGTAGTAATCATTACACAAGGTATGCATACCTTGAATATATAAATTTTTGTCAATTATTTTAAAATAAAAACCAGTAAAATAGAAATATGAAGATTTTTAGTCTACAGAAAAGTAAATATTTGTTTTCCCCACATAATTCTGCTTTCTTTTCATATATAGCTTATATATATGAACCTTAAAGACCTTTATCACCATGTTTTGATATGAAAAAGAATATAGGAAGAAGGATATTACAGTAAGAAAAATAATGCATTTTTCTTCTCTATGCTGCCTCTTGTCATTTAGTTTCTATGTAATCTAATTCTTATTCTGATCAGAGAGGAAGGAACTGAAAATCAGGATTTTATTAACACCATCGATATCTCCCCACTCTCTGGCAAATGCACAAACATAGGCCTCTGGTTTCTAATTATGCATTTCACAGATGAGTTTCCATGGCTGCTCTCCATGCAGATGATGAATAAAGTAGCTTTTGTTTTCAGAGACTTATTTCGAAGACCTCTTCATTAAACGCTATTTGGGGGCAGATGCGTATCTATGGAAGGTGAAGAAAAACATGCTGATAAAATAGCCATCAAGGAAATGTGCCACTGACAAAATCTAACATGGCCTGTCTTCAAAGAACACATTTAAAATATATAAACACACACACATGCACAGGCACACACGGGAAGGAGAGAGGGAAGAGGGGAGAGAAAAAGAGAGAGGAAGGCTGGGAGGAGGAATTAATTTTAAAAAGACCTTTGAAACCACATTTAAAATATATTAAATTCCTAACCAGAGTAATCATTACTTGCAAATATGGCTGAGTGTTGAAAAGTCAAACCAAGAGGTCTGCTTGTTTATTCTGATGGTGGGGTGCTGGGATGGGGAAGAGATGATGATGTTGCAAAAATTACCCAATTCTTTAAGGGAATCTAGTAATTCTGCTTTTTTTAATCATACAGCTTTGATGAATGGGTTTATAAAACTAAAAGGAAGAGAGTAGAATTCTGACAGGCAGTGGGAAGGGGCTGACTCTACACCAACTTCTTATGTTGTCAGGCAGGAACTCAGGGCCCGCAGGGTCCTCATCCGAACACTCAAGCAGTGTGTGTGTGTGTGTGTGTGTGTGTGTGTGTGTGTGTGTGTGTGTGTGTGTGTGTCAGAGAGAGAGAGATAGAGAGAGAATGTCAGGGGGAGCTTGCTAAGAGGAGAAACTGGAACTAATGGCTATTCCATTACAGAAACAAAACAGAGAAACTGGAACTAATGGCTATTCCATTACAGAAACAGAGATACCTCCTGGAAAAAATCCTTCCGTTTTTGAATTCCATCACAAATTGGATAAAAAAGCCATTGAACCTTTAAGAAACAGCAATAGTTTTCTCAGGAAATAAGTGCAAAATGCATCACATTCAGGGACACAAAGAAGGACCCTTGCAAAACAGACTTCCCCAGTGAGAACAGCCACTTGCCTGTGCCCGGGATGGAACAGACTGCAGGGTTATCACATTCAGGAAGGGTATGAATCAGACTGCCTGGGTTTAACCTGGCTTCCTCACTTACTTTCAGAGTCCTGTGGCCTTAGGCCTGTTATCTAACCTTTCCAGGTCTCAGTTAAACTTCCTCATCTGTGAAATGGGAATAGTAACAATATCCACGTAATAGGTTTTTAAAAAATATGTAAAATGCTTAGAACAGTACCTGGAAGTAAGGCTTAAGGATCTGTTAAACAAACAAACCACTCTCATTGTAAATATAGACAGGCTGAGTGAGCTGGTTTCTGTTAGGGAACAATTTTATTTATTAATAATGTAAATGGCAGCCATGTTTCTCTGGAAGATTTTAAGCTGCCATACAAATGAAATCTCTTGGAAGTAGAGCCGTCTTTATTCATTTTATAAATAGGGAGACTGAGGCACAGTAGAGAACACTTAAGCATGTATGATTCTTCTACAAATTCTGCATAATGCCTCACCTGGCTGCAGGTGCTCAATAAACACTGGTGGACTGAGCTGAACTTCCAGAGGTCCAAGACCTAGCTGCTCATGCAAACAAGATAGAAATGTTCTTCTTTATTCTAATTTCACTCATTTTGGAGGTTCTAATTGCTAAGGAAGAACAGTGATATATTAGGCATAGTGACCATTTTGTTTTTATAATTACTTTTTAATTTTAAGCATGAGAATTATGTATTGGACACAGGGACCACTTATCCATTGACTGGTAAGATGTTTGTTTAGAGGGTGTCACTGGTCTAATGATGAAAGAATGAGGGCTGGAAATCACCAGACACACCGCCACAGGACATTTATTTTTTACAGCTCATTAGGCCTTGGCTAACCCATTTTAATGCAACTCAAATGTCTCTATGTGAGCTTCACAGCTCACCCTGCAGGCAGGGAAACACACTCAAGCAGTCAAAAATCAACCAGCATGGAATCTGCAAGTTGAACACTGTTGCAATCACAATGATATCATAAACTTTAGTATTCCATGTCTCAGAGTTTAACATAAAGAGCTATTTTGCTGAAAGTGCAAACAAAAAATTTTTAACTTTGTAGAAGGTCATCTTTTTAATTTGGTGAAATCTGACTAAAAGTTAGCCCAGCCATGTGAGCCATGGAGGGTTTTACATCAGTATATACACACAAACTTAGAGTTATCTGGTAGCAATTGCTCTGTCAGAAATTGTCAGCATGAACTACATGAAATTTTTAATAAGTGACTGGTTTTTGACACCTAAAAAAGCAATTTCATATGGGCCACCTGATAGTTGTGTAATGTAGGACAGATTTCTAAATTCTCTAAATGTCAGTTCCCTCATCTGCAAAATGGGACACTCTTAGTACTTTCTTTATGGTGTTATTGTAAAGATTCTAGGAAATACATGAAGAGTATTTAGCATAGCCACCGTGGGTCCATAAGTACTTAACATAGGTAAGTCATTATTTGTAGTCATAATATTAGCATCTAGTTCTGATGCTAAACTGGAAGTATGTTACTGTGACCATTTTTAAAAGCACATCAGGAATTAAGGGCCTGGCTCCTCAGAAAGAACCACTTCATGCCCCAACGTGCAGAGGCAGGACACCTCACAATGCCCTTCTTTCTTTTTGCTCCCTCTTCAGCATTAACAGCAGTTTCAATAAAGCAGCTGTCAGCTGGAGGGGGGGTGCCAGAGCTCAGAGCAAACAAGCATACCCAGCAACTGGCACACACCTGGCTGGAAAGTGCCTGTGTGAGATGCGGAGAGTTCTGCTGCCCTCTGGGACGATCTTCAGCTTCTTCAGCAGCAGCACTAGCCGGCTAGACATATGACAGACTTTGTTTTTTTATGAAAAAGCAAAATATAACTCATCTAAAGGCTTTCTGAAATCCCCTTTCTGCCCACGATGGCCGACCCTCATTTCTCTATGTGTGTGCGTGGGTTTTGTTTTTAACTTCTTTTTGTATTCCTAGTCAAGAGAGCAGTAAATGTTCTGAAACTGTTTCTTGGGTGTTGTTTTTCTCTCCTCAGCTGCACTTGGTGCTAAGGCAGGAGTCATCACCGGTGCTGGGCATATACCAGGCTCTCAGTAAACAGATGGTGAATAATTGATGCTGCCAATCCAGTTGTGAAAATGGCTTCTTGTCCTCTGTAATTTTGCACACCTTTAAGGCTGCAAGCCTTCAAAACAACAACCATGGTCCTTTTCAGCTTCCTGTAAACTCTGTCATGCTGCTGTGAATTCCAAATTCTTAATTTTATGCACACAGAGGGAAAACTTTCCAGAACCAATGAATAGACAACTTTCCCAAAGGTTCTGTTTATCTTTCATACTAAACAAATGTGGTTTTTGGCAACCTATGTCTTCCACTAATTGTGCATATTGACAGATAGATATTTATATCCACAAATGGTAACAGAGGATAGGAACCAGTATCCAGTGTGGACGTGAAGAGGGCTGCCTGGACTGGGAAGGGTGAGGCCTCTCCCTGAGAATGGTTTCCCAACTTTCATCTCAAGAATGGCGGTGTCCAGAGCATGACGATCAATCACATCTTCCTAGCACTGTCTAGCACTATCCCTGCACACAAAGCCATCTCTCAGGCAAGGTCTCAGTTATCCTTGAGATATGAGTAAGGGAGGCATTATACCCACTTTACAGAGAGAAACTGAGGCAAATGTGGCTGCAGAGACACACGGGGGCTGCTGCTGCTGGCCATGTGGGTATCTGGGCTTTAGGTGGGTGCAGCTGTTAGGACAGGGGCACCTTGTTTCTGTGTGGTTGTTTTTCTGGTTGACCAGACTACAGTATAATAAATATGCCTCAGAGCGCCTCCATTTCTTCAAATGAAAAATGAGAGTAACACAATCTAGAGAATCAAACCGTCTTAAACTCTACCCTTTCTTACTTTTTCCTTCCTTCCTTCCTTCCTTCCTTCCTTCCTTCCTTCCTTCCTTCCTTCTTTCCTTCCTCCCTTCCTCCCTCCCTCCCTCTCTCTCTCTCTTTCTTTTTTTTTTGAGACGGAGTCTTCCTCTGTCACCCAGGCTGGAGTGCAGTGGCATGCTCTCGGGTCACTGTAACCTCCATCTCTCGGGTTCGCACCATTCTCCTGCCTGAGCCTCCTGAGTAGCTGGGATTAGAGGTGTGCTCCACCACGCCTGGCTAATTTTTGTATTTTTAGTAGAGATGGGGTTTCACCATGTTGATCAGGCTGCTCTCGAACTCCTGACCTCGTGATCCGCCTGCCTAGGCCTCCTAAAGTGTTGGGACTACAGGCGTGAGCCATTGCGCCCGGCCTACCCTTTCTTTCTATAGGCCCTATGTTCTGACAAAGCAAAAGCAGACAAAACTAAAGGCAGAAAACAACAACAACAACAACAAAAAACAAGATAGAATGAGTAACTGATCCAAATGTGAGGGCAATATTTTTTTAAAGCTATTTTATTTTTAAGTAGATTTGCAGAGATGCGTAAAGTCTTATTTGCATCATTAATAAGCAACAGCACTGCCATGGTGATTACTCATTTTCAGAAAAGAAATAACCATAGAGAAATCATTAATAACTCAAAAAGATACAAGGTGCTGGTCAGGGACTGTCAGGCACACACATCCCTCCACATGCCGTATAAAGCATGTTCTAATGGACAAAGAAAGACATTGGTTTGGGGGAAAAAATAACTTGCTCCTTCTGCTAAACCCAGAGAACAGGCATTAAAACCTCATAACAGTCTGGGCATGGTGGCTCACGCCTATAATCCCAGCACTTTGGGAGGCTGAGGCAGGTGGATCACCTGAGGTCAAGAGTTCGAGACCAGCCTGGCCAACATGGTGAAATCCCATCTCTACTAAAAGTACAAAAATTAGCTGGGTGTGGTGGTGGGCGCCTGTAATCCCAGCCTGTAATCCCTGCTACTCGGGAGGCTGAGGCAGGAGAATCACTTGAACCCAGGAGGCGGAGGTTGTAGTGAGCCGAGATTGCACCACTGCACTACAGCCTGGGCGACAGAGCAAGACTCCATCTAAAAAAAAAAAACAAAAAACTTCATAACAAGATGGGCAAAGTCATTAGTAAAATGTAAGAGCAGTGAAAAATGTGTTTTGAAACATTTATTTATACCTTTAAGTACATATAGCAACCTCTAGCAGGGCAAGAAGAAGTTTATACACAAGCCTTAATATACTCATTTAAATACATGTAAACCATTTATTTAATACACTAACATGAACATTTATAGCTATAATAGTTAAGGCAATGTTTTCTATATGTCAGGTACTGTGCTAAGAATTTTATGTGTCTTGAAACTCACTAATCCCCACAAAACCTTATCCTCCACGTAAGCATTAATATTATTCCCATTTTACAAATGAGAAAACAGGCCAGAGAAATGTCATAAGGCAGTAGAGCTGGGATGTGAATTCAGGCAGTCTGGCTCTAGAGCTCACGTCTTGCCACTGTTTTCTTTTTTGAGACGGAGTGCCGCTCTGTCTTCCAGGCTGGAGTGCAGTGGCGCGATCTGGGCTCACTGCAAGCTCCGCCTCCTGGGTTCACGCCATTCTCCCGCCTCAGCCTCCCAAGCAGCTGGGACTACAGGCACCCACCACCACGCCCGGCTAGTTTTTTGTATTTTTAGTAGAAACGGGGTTTCACCGTGTTAGCCAGGATGGTGTCGATCTCCTGACCTCGTGATCCGCCCGACTCGGCCTCCCAAAGTGCTGGGATTACAGGCGTGAGCCACCGTGCCTAGCCCACTGTTTTCTTTTTTCTTATTATCTTTTTATTTGAAAATAACTTTAAAAAAAAAATTGAAAAGGTACTAATTCCACCATCCAGCCCTCACCCCATGAATCCAGGCTTTTTCACGGCCATTCACACATGAAGCAAGATACAAGCTGGGTACTGTGAAGAGGAATTTGGTTGAGCATAACCTCAGTGCAGCCCAGAGTTCCCTCCCCGCCCAGTGAGAAGGGGCCACAGTCTGAGCTGCTATGGGTGGGTTAGGGAGCAGTGGCTGGGGGCCCTGGCTGAGAACTCCTCTTGGACACCAGCACCAAACAGGTGCTGAAGAGGGTATTGGGGCAGACACAAGAGGGCTTAACCATTATTCATTCTTATCAAAATGAAATGGAAATATTATCACATTTCAGGAAATATTAAGATTAATATTTGCAAGAGAACACAATAAAAGATACAATGGCACCTGTAATCCCAGCACTTCAGGAGGCCGAGACGGGCGGATCACGAGGTCAGAAGATTGAGACCATCCTGGCTAACAGGGTGAAACCCATTCTCTACTAAAAATACAAAAAATTAGCCAGGCATGGTGGCAGGTGCCTGTAGTCCCAGCTACTTGGGAGGCTGAGGCGGGAGAATGGCGTGAACCCGGGAGGCAGAGCTTGCAGTGTGCTGAGATCGCACCACTGTACTCCAGCCTGGGTGACAGAGTGAGACTCCATCTCTCAAAAAATAAATAAATAAATAAATAAATAAATAAAAGATACAATGGCAATCCAATTATTGTTTACTCCAAAGCTACTGCTAGATATTGGTATATCCTGCTTTCCAGATCTATATTTATCAGAGATTCCACAGTCTTGCTCTCTATAGTTTTAGTAAGCAGTTTAAAGAAGCAAATGAATGTAATTAAATCCTCCAGAAAGGACTGTGAAGAGAGAAATAAAAAAAGTCTTAAAAGTACATCAAGTTCAACAAGATATTCCAGGCTAATCTTCTATTTTCCCTGCCCTGGCCATAAGTTCAGTCTTTTCTATAATGAGCCCTGCTTCCTTTTAATGGAGTGTGGTATTTAGAAAGCAAGATCTGAGTACTAGGGTAGCTCAGTGCTATTGTTGTATTGTGTCCAGGCCCTCAAAGCTGGTAGAGCTAGGAAGGGACACACACACACACACACACACTCTCACTCTCTCTCCCTTACATTTTCAATGTAAAAAACCATGAGTTTATATCAATACCTTGGATTCTAATCTGATAATCAGGGTTTATTATTGCTTCTCTGTTTTCCATATCTATAATTATATCTATAATTCCCTTCTCAAGCAGTGAGAAATCTGACTCCCATTATTTTCAATATATTTACTCTTCTGCTCAAGCTAGAATTAACAGAAGGTAATTTCAGAATTGCTCACCCACAGCATTATTTTAAAAGTACCCTCCTGACTAGGATTCATTGTTTTTTACAGTCTCTTTTTGGTAAAATTTATATACATGAAATGTCTAAATCATAATGCACATTTCCATGGGTTTTTATCCATGTGTATACCCTTAGAACCTAGCCCCATCAAGATACAGGGCATTTCCAACACCCTCAGGAAATACAGATTGTCTAAGAATCATGGAGACATCAAAAGGACATAGGAGGCAGCTGGAAAGGGCCCCCAGTGGCCAAATCTGGGAATATAAGAGGTTCAAAATTTAAAAAAAAAATGATAGTAATGAATTGCAACTCACTGAATAAAATTCTATTTATTTAGGTATTTACTACCTATTTAATCAAAAGTCCTTTTGATATTAATACAAATTACTGAATGAATACATAAGGTTGGGAGAGGAAAAGCTCTTCCCTATAAAAGTATGTCAATTACTGTATTAGGGTTCTCTAGAGGGACAGAACTAATAGGATATATATATATATCATATATTATATATATGATATATGATATATATTTATATACATACTATATCATATATTATACATATTATATATATATCATATATATATTATATATATATATGAATGAAGGGGAGTTTATTAAGTAATATTAACTCACATGATCACAAGGTCCCAAAATAGGCCATCTACAAGCTGAGGAGCAGGGAAGCCAGTATGAGTGCCAAAGCTGTAGAACTTGGAGTCTGATGTTTGAGAGCAGGAAGCATCCAGCATGGAGATAGATGTAGCCTGGGAGGCTAGGCCAGTCTAGCCTTTTTACATTTTTCTGCCTACTTTATATTATAGCCATGCTGGCAGCTGGTTAGTTGGTGCCTGCCCAGATTAAGGGTGGATCTGCCTTTCCCACTGACTCAAATGTTAATCTCCTTAATCTCCTTTGGCAACACCCTCACAGACACACCCAGGATCCATACTTTGCATCCTTCAATCCAATCAAGTTGACAATCAGTATTAACCATCAGAATTATAAATACCTTACAGAAAACATTAATGGATGCTAAAACCAGTGAATAGAATGTGATGAGACTCAATTGTTTTAAAGTACCACTCCATAAACAACTTACTTATAATGCGTAAAGGGGAAAAGGGTAAGTTTGTGGTAGAGAAACATGGTGTGCATCACCTTAACCTTAAGGTCAGAGCTCTCACCACCAATATGGGGGCAAACTGACATCATGCCCCTCCCGACACAATGCATTGAAAAGGACAAAACAGCACTTCTGTGGTATTCCACTAAAAATGCACAAGCTGAAGCCAAAAAATTGTATAAAACAGAACGAAATACAATTTTATGTCATGAGGAAGGTTCCGCCAATTCAAATGGAAGCCCATTCTACTATGTTGGCCTGTAATCTTCAAAAATGTCACGATTAACTAACACAAAGAAAGGCTGAGAAACTACTTCAGATTCAAGGAGACCACAGAGCTATGACAACAAAATACATGTATAAAATTGTATTGAATCCTGGACCGGGAAGAAAATAGCAATAAAGGACACTATGGGGAGAGCTGACAAAATTTGAATATGGGCTTTGGATTAGATATTGAATCAACATGAAATTTCCTGACATATATTAACTTTACTGTGATTATGTAAGAAAATGTTCTTGATCTTAGAAAACACATGATGCATGTAGGAGAAGAGGGTATGTGTCTCCTATTTGCTCTCAAATATTGGGTGGAAGAGGGAGGTACAGATACACAGCTGATCCTCATGATGCCCAGATTCTGGGTGTACTACTAATTCATCTACTTGTGAACATTTATTTGTAACCTCCAAATCATTATTCGCCATGCCCACGGAGGAGTGAAAATTTTGAGAAACAGAACACACATGTTCCCAGCTGATGTTGAACAAGGTGATGGTCTATGGTCTGCATTCTTGTTTTATTTAGATTAAGTACCACATTGTTTGGAATTTTGTGCTTTATGTTGGTGGTTTCACTGTTTAAAATGAACTCCAAGCATAGTGCTGAAGTACTCTCTGGTGTCCTTAGCCCAAGAAGGCTGTGATGTGTCTTACGGAGAAAATACTCATGTTTGAGTTATAGCGCAATTGGTCAAGAGTTCAATGTTAATGAACCAACAACACACAGCTCACCCTTGAACAACTTGGGTTTGAACTTCACTGGTCCACTTATATGTAGATTTTTTTTTCCAATCAAATGTAAATGGAAAATATAGTATTCTCTGGATCCTAGAATACAGAAGCTGACATTTTGTATATGCAGGTTTCACAGGGCCAACTACGGGACTTGAGTATGTACAGGTTTCGGTATCTGCAAGGGGTCCTGGAACCAATTCTCTGAGTACACTGAGGAACAACTGTAATTTAAATAAGGTACCACTAAACAGAAACACACATAAAACAAAGTTATTCATTAAATGATTTGATGAAAAGGTGATCAGAAGCTCCAAGGAACCTAATCCTGCATTTCCTCTAGGAACTAAAGCTCAGTATTCAGTGTTCAGGGCAAGTTTATAGAACATATTTACTGCAAATAATGAGAATCTACTGTACACACACACACACAGAAAATCTGAGTAAAGGGTATTTTTTTCATTGCCATAAAGTATTTCTTTTACACACTCTGCATAATGTATTTAACCACTCTCTTCCTGAGGGAGGCATAGGGTGTTTTCAGCCTTCTACCATTATAACTATGACTGCTCCATACATTAGACCTATTTTTCTCAAAAGACTCTCCTAACGCCTGTAATCCCAGCACTCTGGGAGGCTGAGGTGGGTAGATCACGAGGTCAGGAGATCGAGACCATCCTGGCTAACCCAGTGAAACCCCACCTCTACTAAAAATACAAAAAATTAGCTGGGTGTGGTGGCACACACCTGTAGTCCCAGCTACTCGGGAGGCTGAGGTAGGAGAATCAGTTGAACCTGGGAGCTGCAGTGAGTCGAGATTGCACCACTGTAGTCCAGCCTGGGTGACAGAGTGAGACTCTGTCTCAAAACAAAACAAATCAAAAAGACTCTCCTAGTGATTTTAACAAAGAAGTAGTTGAGAAACACCTGCAATTAGCATATTCACTACTTAAATACAAATGCTGCCGTTGAAGTGTTCCTTAGAAAAAGTTTGCCAGCCTTTACTGTAGAGCAGGCTAAACATTTCTCCAATTTTCACCATTATTTTGGTGAGCAAATACTTTAAGTCATAGACTGTAGACAATACACTTTAACTGAAACTGTTCTACTTCCCTTAGATTGTTCACTAAATATTACTGAATACTGATAGGACCCAGACACTGTGCTTGTGATAGAGAGAACACCAGTGCTGGGCCCTGAATGTACAAGGAATGCAATGTGATCTGCTATACTTAAGGATCTCCCATGCCCAGAAGCACAGAGAGAACTCCCATGCCTGGAAAGTGTTCTAATTAAGCCCAACATAAAGAAGGCACTTAAATGTTGTCAGAGGTTTGTTGAATAAACAAAGGGCAATGGAAACAATAAGGTAAAGGGGTGTAGGGAAGGGGGGATGAAGGATGGATAGAATGTCTGAATGTGGCCTAAAGGAGAAGCAATGGAACACAGGAGTCAGAAAGACCAGGTTTGCAGATCCAGTTCACCTGCACTAGCTCTAAGACTCTAAATTTCCATTGCTTTCACTATAATATGGGGGTAACAATAATACCTATACCATTCAGCTGGGATTAAATAAAATTATACACACATATATGTGTCTATATGCATGTGTGTGTGTGCATGTGTGTGTGTCAATAAAAGAAAGGAGCAAGGGAAAGAGGGCTGGCTGGCTTAGGCCCATTTCTTGGCCCATGGTAAGCACTCAATAAAAGTTGCCTATTGTTTTCAATGAGAGAAATAGAGTGAGGAGGGTGTTTTCTAAGAGGAGTAATTGAACAGAGGCATGGCTACAATCTCAGTGAGGGAAGCGGCTATGTCTTGGTCATGAACTCAACGGCTGAGCACAGAGTCTGTATCACAACAGAGACTCAGCAGAGAGTTACTAAATCAGTGAATCAACAAATACATTTCTACTGACTTCAGAAAATAGAAGTCCTATGTGACTGCCAAAAAGCAGGTATAAGGAAGCAGGGGGCAAGACAGACTGGATAGGAAGAAACATTAAGTGAACAAATATTTTCGATATTGTGCTAAGGAACTCAAGATCTATTCCTTAAGTAATGAGGAACTATTGAAACAAGACAGTATTAAACTATTAACATGAGACAGTACCATGATATGTGGATGATGGCCAGAAATAGGAAGAACCAAGTTAGTGGAACCAGTCCATTGGTTATTACTATAGTGTTGGTCAGAAGTACTCAAACTTTAAGGCGCAGAAGAATCACTGGGAGCATTTTAAAAAGCAGATTTCTGGATTCCATCCCCAAAGATTTTGATTAAGTAGATCTAGGATGGATAGAGGCACCCTGAAAAAAATCAGAAGTGGAGAAGAGAAAAGATGGGGGATTTCATGTCAGATGGTCTAAGTTCTTTTCCTGGGATAAAATGAGGCTACTTGTTATGGGCTTGGGGTGGGGAGATAGGCAAGGAAGCTGTGGCACAAACCTAGAACTCCCAAGAGGAGACCGTGAATTTGTATGAGAGGCAATCATCGATCTCTTTCTTACTATTTTTTTTTTAGGCATTGATATAGTTTAGATATTTGTCCCCGCCCAAATCTCATGCTGAATTGCAACCCCAGTGCTGGAGGTGGGTCCTGGTGCGAGGTGTTTGGATCATAGGGGTGGATCCTTCATGGCTTGGTGCTGTCTTGTAGAAGTGAGTGAATTCTTGTAAGATCTGGTCATTTAAAAGTGTGTGGCACCTCCCCACCCCCAACTGTCTCTCTCACTTGCTCCTGCTTTCACCATAGGACATGTCTGCTACCCCTTCACCTTCCGCCATGGTTGTGAGCTTCTTGAGGCCTCCTGAGAAGCCAGCAGATGCCAGCACCATGCTTCCTGAATAGCCAGCAGAACTGTGGGCCAATTAAACCTCTTTTCTTTATAAAATTACCCAGTCTCAGGTATTTCTCTATAGCAATGCAAGAATGACCTACTACAGGCATGTTCAACATGAAAACATGTCCAAACAGGAAAAAGATAACTTTGGGGGCTGATATAGGATAGGGGCCTGACTAAATAGGCTGGCAGAAATTAAAGGATGAGGGAGCTGAGGGTACAGGTGACAGGACAGTGCACACAGGTGACTGTGGGTTTGGTCTGGGCTTGATGGCACAAGAAGTAAGGCTTGAGGTTTGCCTAACAGCAGACTGGCAAGGAACAGACGGGGGTAAAGAGGGAGCCCAAGAGAGGGATTGGTAGAAATGGGGGGAAGGGAGAGAAGAGTAGAAGATTGTGGGATGAGAGGGAATTTCTGATAAAAGAAAGGTGGCTAGGGATCCAGGTGTGGCTGTGAAGGTCTGTGAAGTCAGGAGGAAATGCTTTTCTCCTAGTTTACAGAAGACTGAGTTACTGGGGCACTTGCACTGCCTCTAGGCTGGTGGGGAGAACCCCAGCCAGGTGCTAGAGACACTAGATGACACAGAAGAGATGATCAGGAGGCGACAGATGATAGTGTGAAGCAGAGGGCCCATGATTCAGAAAGCCATCTCTGAAAAGGCCAACTTGAAGAATCCTAATGAAGGTCCTAGCTGTGCCTTCTTTCCAACCTCCGATGCTTCAGTAAGTAGGATTCTCCATGTGCATTGGTGAGACTTTCTTTTTTATATGATTTAATAATCTTTTCCACTAAATTAGCTATTATTATTTAATAGCTAAGTAAGCATCTAAATCAATTTGAAATGAAGGTATTACACCCGTATGTCACAGAAGAGGCATGAATTAAGTTAGACCAAAATGAAATTGATATCTGCTTATATTCATACAGGCCCATCGTGCATAGTTTCACACATTTCTATAGGCTCTCCTCTGATTACAATAATACTAATTAGTCAATAAATAACATTTGAGGTTCTACCTCATTTGTTCAGCATACAAGTTCAATTTACATACTAATGGCTGCATATTTGCCTTTAATAGATGCACTATGTGGAAGTAAGTATAATAAATGAATAACTGAGTGAAAAGTTACCAAGTCTTCACGAAAAATTTGAAAACAAAACAGTCAGTCAGTGAATCTATTTATTTCTTCTATACTAGGAAATAAAGCTAATCCCAGGATGAGATGATAAATGGAAATTATTTCAGAGTGGCACAGTAATGGAAGTGGCTCAGTGATTCTTCCACAAAGAAATGTGCAGAACCTGAAGGATCAGGCTTGGCTTCTGTGGTTTGAAGCTGGAAATGCGTGCACAGCTGTGGTGACAGTGCAGATTACCCCCCTGTTTCCAGGGGTCTGCCAAAAGCTTTTCTTGTTCCAGTTCTAGCATCTATTAAACAATCAGGTTCTCCCCGTCAGCAACCATGTTGTGGTTCCGTGCCCAGAGGCATCACTTTTTGAGGTTGGAATAACCTATTAACAGAGTGTTTTCCATTCTCTCTTTTTTTCTTTAAAAAGGTTAAATGGCATAATACAATTTTCTGTGCAGCAGGTGTGTAGTTAACAAGGTGCTAATTGGGCAACTGGGTGAGAATAATAGGAAACTCATACAAAACTGGAAATCTGAATCATGCAGGAAGAGGGCAACTGAATTACCTTACAAGATGCAAAAATTATGGTAATACAATATTAAAGATGGAAATTTAAGCCCAGAAGAGTGAAATAAAGAGAAGATGTTGTGGTTTTTATCACTGCACCAGAATGCAAAGGACACACCATAATACTCAAAATTGTCAAAACTTTAAACAAATAATGCAAGTCAACTTTCGATATCATCCTCTCTTCTCATTTCCTCACATTTCCACCAAAATAAACACATTAGGAAGATGTTCCAACTATTCAAATCTAGATAGCACTTTCTAGATAGAACATTTTATTCTATCTTTTCTCTTTCGCTTTTCAGTCCTTGGTCAAGGAAGAAGTATTTTCTGCTTAACATACAGAAACATTCGGGAGAACAGACCTCCAAAAGCTTAATATAACTATGATTAAAAAGAAATAATAATGTGAGTTTGGCTTTTGCTGATGACTAGCATTTACATAACCTGTCCTTAAGCAAGGTTCAAGAATTGAAGGATCTTTAAAGAGTCCAGCATGTCGGGCAGGCAGGGAAGAAAAACTGTACGCCTGACCCTGACATCCGTCTTCTACCTCTCTCCCCAACCCCTGTGAATGCAGTCCTCTTTTCTAGAGGAAGCTTTCCTTTATCTTACCTGTTGCCCTTTGCATTCTGTCCTCTTAACAGCCATTCGCAAGCATCCCCATGCCAGTGCTTGCTCAGCAACTACCTCTCCTCCATAACAATATGCCCTGACTTCACCTCCCCTGGACTATCCTCTCTTAAAGGGCTCAGCTCTGACTCATCCTCCACAATAAACACCCCTGTTCCAACTTCTCACTTCTGTCTTGGCCTGAGTTGTCACTTGGGCCAGCCATACTGAAGACCAGTTGCTCAGCTAAAGACTTGACTATGCCAATTAAAACAAACAAAACAAAAACAATGACCACTACCGCCACCACAATGAAGCTGTTTAAATTCACATTTTTATAAAATATAAAATATTTATATTTTTATATTCCTGCCCAAACACAGTGGCTCACGCCTGTAATCCCAGCACTTTGGGAAGCCGAGGTGGGTGGATCACTTGAGCTCAGCATGGGCAATGTGGCAAAACCCCATCTCCACAAAAACTATACAAAAATTAGTCGGGCATGGGGGCATATGCCTGTAGTCCCAGCTACTCAGGAGGCTGAGGTGGGAGGATCGACCGAGCCCAGTTGGTCAAGGATGCAAAGAGCCATGATTGTGCCACTGCACTCCAGCCTGGGCAACAGAGTGAGACTCTGTCTCAAAAAAAAAAAAATTATACTCCTATACTCACTTGGCCAAAATTGAACTCATCACCTTCTTCTCCAGACCTGTTTTTTCTCCTGTTTCTCATCTACCCAGCTCTCAAGGCAGAAACCTAGGAACCATTTTCATTCTGGCTCATGTTTACCTACTGTGATTAAACACTCACTTTACCCAGGTCAATCCCAGTTTGCACTGAGACATGCAGCACAGTTATTAACAGTGCCCCGTCTCAAAGGCAGCCAGACCCCAATTTAGGTGTTAAGCCATATGGTCACTGTGCCTCTGCCTCACATAAGGATCCAAGATCTTTCAGTGTTGTCTCCTAAAATTTCCTGAGCCCCATCCCTACCTTCCAGTCTCTCTATTACTGCCCTGCACGATATCACATCATTTCTTCTGTGCTGGGCCTCGAGCAGGCTCCTAGCCTCATGGCCCCAATCTAGCCTCATCTTATCCGCACTGGGATCTGTCTAAAATAGAAATCTGATCATGAAATTGGATGTCTTGCTAATTGCCTTACAGAGACCATTCAAAGCCTAAGCTTTGCGAGCTAAGTTTGCCGCTGCCCACATTCCCCACCCTAACTCAGCACACTCTGCTATAAACACCCTACACTGAACCACAGACTACGGCTGTCTCACGCCTCCAGGCCTTTGCTCATACTTCTGTCTCTTTCCCATTACTGGACTGATTACCTGCCACACAGTGCAGACTCCTCAGGCCTAGCTACCTTTGTGAAGCACCTATACATATTAATGCCCCTCCCTCACTAGTGCGGGAGCTATCTGAAGGCAGGAAACTATACTTCCTGTGTCCCCAGGGTCAAGCATGGTGCCTGGCACAAGAGCAGATGCTCAGAAATGTTTTATAAATAATTAATAACGCTCTTGTGTTTGGGGTAAATCCTGTCGAATGTCACATACATCAACAATAGTCTCAATAAAGAGCGGAGAAATCACTCCCATTGTGGATTTATGCAGCCTGGGACCATTTCCCCCTTGCTATGTTGACAGTTGAACGTGAATCAGAGCCGCATATTAAAAGAGTGACAACAGACAGAGTGAAAGAAAATGCCACATAGAAAAAAACAGCAAGAGACACAGACAGAAAGGGGGAAGGACAGAGGCAGACCAGATAGAAGCAGAGAGAGAGGCTTGCACTCTGCACTGTTCACATAATCACAAGTCAACAGAAAAACAGTCATCATCTCTTTTCACAACAATTTTTTTAAGCTGGCAAGATTAAGTCAAGATAAATGTCAGGAGTAACAGTGCAATCTGAGGTACACAGAAGAGGAGATAGGGAAATCCTACTCACTCTCATAGCATCCTAGAATAAGGAGTGGCCTTTGAGTGTATCTGAACTTATTTTACCAGTGAGAAAATGTAGTGACAGAACGGCCAGGTGAGTGACCCAGGGAAAAGTAGCTAGCGACTAGCTAAATAATTCCAAGGCCTCTAAATTTCAGACCTCTTCTTTCTCATCATACACTCAAAGATGATGTTGGGGATGGATCTGACCATATGTCATATATATGCATAAACATGGGCAGAATTTTAAAAGACTCTTAGAATCAACTCTTTATCCTCCATCTATGTCTGAATCTTAAGAACCTTAACATGTAGGACCTAGGGTGATGACACCAGGCTATACTCACAAATAGATATGTATCTAGAAGAGTAACAGCAAGACAAAGAAAGAACCTCAAAAATCACATCAAATAATATCAGTTCCTTGTGGCCAGTAATGGTCTAAATGTGATATATATTTTCAACCATGATGCTTAACAATGTAATCTGTATTGGCAGCAATTTGTTTGCAGCAATACAATGGCCACATTTGCAAATGATTTCCTTTTTAAAATATACAAAAATAACAAAAAATGAAGAACTCAATTAAAAAATGGGTAAAGTACTTGAAAGGACATTTCTCCAAAGATGATATTCAAATGGCCAACAATTACATGAAAAGATGCTCAACATCACTAGTCATTAGAGAAATGCAAATCAAAATCCCAATGAGATACCACCTCACACCATTAGGATGGCCATTATTAAAATAAACAAAAATAACAAGTTGGCGAGGATGTGGAGAAACTGGAACACTTGTGCACTGTTGGTGGGAATATAAAATGGTGTAGCCACTATAGAGTATAGACTGTAAATCTATAGACTGTTTTAGACTATAGACTATAAACCCAGCTCCTCCCAAAGTTGGTTCAGCCTACACCCAGACATGGGCAAGGACAGCTTTGGGGCCGGAAACAAAATGAAGTTGTTTGCGTCAAATCTCTTTCACTGTCTCAGTGACAGTTTTGCAATGACAGTTTCAAAAGCTGCCTATCACTCCTTTAAAAATACCTTGTACACTCGTGGTTAAGTCATAACCTAATTAAGGCTTGTTGGTTTCACCTGTAACGGTACTTTTTGTAAAGTTCAAAAGCCGAACATCTTAACTGCTTGGTGTGGCTAAAGTCAAGTAACAAGGGATTTAAAAGGATTTTCTTAAAGAGTGCTCAGCTTAACTAAAAGTAGATATTCAAGTTATAGGTATATTTAAAAGTCCCTTATGTTTTTCTCTTCTTGAATCTTGTTTTTCTGGAAAAAGTCTCTTTTCTTCTCAGTTGACTGAATATTTTTCTCCATTTTTTGTTTTACCACTCTTAATGCATGCATAAAAGGCCCTAAAATAACTTCTGGTAGTATGGGACTTCTGGGGAAAAACAGAGGAGGCGTCACAAACCCTGTTTTGGGGAAAAACCTCTGCTTTCCTCATGAAACCCCAGGAATTAAAAGGAGCTAAATCCCTCTCAAAATCAAAGGCTCTGTTCTGTTTTGCTTGTGTTATCTGACGGTTTTGAGTTTTGGGGGTATCAGAAATTACTTCGCATTGTGAGAGACTTTTGGTGTGTAATAACTAGGTAGAAAATACACTGTAAGGGATGGTTGACAGTAGTTATAAATCAGAGAAGCATGCTCTTGACCACCTGCAAGATAAGGAAACATCCCCACTCCCGACTGGGAGATGAGACTCCCATCAGGCATGAGCTGATTACAAAATAAGCCAATTGGCTTTGGGTTGCCTTGTAATGAAATGCATGGTACAAGCACTACACTGTCTTCTCCCATACCATCTAGATGGTCTTCTCATAAATTAAGCATTAAAATAAAAGCATAGCAAGGAGGTCTTAAGACATTAATCTGCTCTTTACTGAAAGGGTTATGAAAGGTTTGTAAAGATTTCACCTCATGGTCAAATTGGTTAGGATTAGATGGAATAATCCATATGGTTTCATGTAAACGAATTGGGGTTAACATTAATAAACTAACACAAGGGTAAAATTTGGCTTTGCACAAAATTTTCATGTCATAGTAAAGGCTAATGAAAAGTTTTTGCCTTTTGAGTCATCATTTTGGCAAAATAATTTATGGCAATCTGGAAATTGTCCTTCATGATGCCTGGCTTTTTGGATAGTTCAGAAGGCCCCTGAAACATTCAGAAAAGAGGTAAACAGGATCATTTGAGATGTTTAGTCACATGAGATTGCTGAAATGATGTCCAATCTTCTTTAAGTTATATTTTGGTGAATAATACTAATACATGCTCCAAAATTGTATGGGATTTCTAAAATGCTAATGTCTAAGAATATGCTATCAATCATAATTAACGGTAAAGTTATTGTAAACCATGAAGATAAATAAACTTGTCAGTCATATTTTTAACTATAACTACCCTGGAAATTTGTCATTCGTAAACAATTGTTGTCTTGCTTTGTTCCTTCTCAAAGGACAGTTTACAATCAAGCTATATTAAGGACTTTAACAGGTGTTCTCAAATGCAGGTTTTTATTTTTTTTATTTTTTATTTTTTTATTTCTTTATTATTATTATTATTATTATTATTATTATACTTTACGTTTTATGGTACATGTGCACAATGTGCAGGTAAGTTACATATGTATACATGTGCCATGCTGGTGTGCTGCACCCACTAACTCGTCATCTAGCATTAGGTATATCTCCCAATGCTATCCCTCCCCCCTACCCCCACCCCCCAACAGTCCCCAAAGTGTGATGTTCCCCTTCCTGTGTCCATGTGTTCTCATTGTTCAATTCCCACCTATGAGTGAGAATATGCGGTGTTTGGTTTTTTGTTCTTGCGATAGTTTACTGAGAATGATGATTTCCAATTTCATCCATGTCCCTACAAAGGACATGAACTCATCATTTTTTATGGCTGCATAGTATTCCATGGTGTATATGTGCCACATTTTCTTAATCCAGTCTATCATTGTTGGACATTTGGGTTGGTTCCAAATCTTTGCTATTGTGAATAATGCTGCAATAAACATACGTGTGCATGTGTCTTTATAGCAGCATGATTTATAGTCCTTTGGGTATATACCCAGTAATGGGATGGCTGGGTCGAATGGAATTTCTAGTTCTAGATCCCTGAGGAATCGCCACACTGACTTCCACAAGGGTTGAACTAGTTTACAGTCCCACCAACAGTGTAAAAGTGTTCCTATTTCTCCACATCCTCTCCAGCACCTGTTGTTTCCTGACTTGTTAATGATTGCCATTCTAACTGGTGTGAGATGGTATCTCATTGTGGTTTTGATTTGCATTTCTCTGATGGCCAGTGATGGTGAGCATTTTCTCATGTGTTTTTTGGCTGCATAAATGTCTTCTTTTGAGAAGTGTCTGTTCATGTCCTTCGCCCACTTTTTGATGGGGTTGTTTGTTTTTTTCTTGTAAATTTGTTGGAGTTCATTGTAGATTCTGGATATTAGCCCTTTGTCAGATGAGTAGGTTGCGAAAATTTTCTCCCATTTTGTAGGTTGCCTGTTCACTCTGATGGTAGTTTCCTTTGCTGTGCAGAAGCTCTTTAGTTTAATTAGATCCCATTTGTCAATTTTGGCTTTTGTTGCCATTGCTTTTCGTGTTTTAGACATGAAGTCCTTGCCCATGCCTATGTCCTGAATGGTAATGCCTAGGTTTTCTTCTAGGGTTTTTATGGTTTTAGGTCTAACATTTAAGTCTTTAATCCATCTTGAATTGATTTTTGTATAAGGTGTAAGGAAGGGATCCAGTTTCAGCTTTCTCCATATGGCTAGCCAGTTTTCCCAGCACCATTTATTAAATAGGGAATCCTTTCCCCATTTCTTGTTTTTGTCAGGTTTGTCAAAGATCAGATAGTTGTAGATATGTGGCATTATTTCTGAGGGCTCTGTTCTGTTCCATTGATCTATATCCCTGTTTTGGTACCAGTACCATGCTGTTTTGGTTACTGTAGCCCTTTAGTATAGTTTGAAGTCAGGTAGTGTGATGCCTCCAGCTTTGTTCTTTTGGCTTAGGATTGACTTGGCGATGCGGGCTCTTTTTTGGCTCCATATGAACTTTAAAGTAGTTTTTTCCAATTCTGTGAAGAAAGTCATTGGTAGCTTGATGGGGATGGCATTGAATCTGTAAATTACCTTGGGAAGGATGGCCATTTTCACGATATTGATTCTTCCTACCCATGAGCATGGAATGTTCTTCCATTTGTTTGTATCCTCTTTTATTTCCTTGAGCAGTGGTTTGTAGTTCTCCTTGAAGAGGTCCTTCACATCCCTTGTAAGTTGGATTCCTAGGTATTTTATTCTCTTTGAAGCAATTGTGAATGGGAGTTCACTCATGATTTGGCTCTCTGTTTGTCTGTTATTGATGTATAAGAATGCTTGTGATTTTTCTACATTGATTTTGTATCCTGAGACTTTGCTGAAGTTGCTTATCAGCTTAAGGAGATTTTGGGCTGAGACAATGGGGTTTTCTACATATACAATCATGTCATCTGCAAACAGGGACAATTTGACTTCCTCTTTTCCTAATTGAATACCCTTTATTTCCTTCTCCTGCCTAATTGCCCTGGCCAGAACTTCCAACACTATGTTGAATAGAAGTGGTGAGAGAGGGCATCCCTGTCTTGTGCCAGTTTTCAAAGGGAATGCTTCCAGTTTTTGCCCATTCAGTATGATATTGGCTGTGGGTTTGTCATAGATAGCTCTTATTATTTTGAGATACGTCCCATCAATACCTAATTTATTGAGAGTTTTTAGCATGAAGGGTTGTTGAATTTTGTCAAAGGCCTTTTCTGCATCTATTGAGATAATCATGTGGTTTTTGTCTTTGGTTCTGTTTATATGCTGGATTACATTTATTGATTTGCGTATATTGAACCAGCCTTGCATCCCAGGGATGAAGCCCACTTGATCATGGTGGATAAGCTTTTTGATGTGCTGCTGGATTCTGTTTGCCAGTATTTTATTGAGGATTTTTGCATCAATGTTCATCAAGGATATTGGTCTAAAATTCTCTTTTTTGGTTGTGTCTCTGCCAGGCTTTGGTATCAGGATGATGCTGGCCTCATAAAATGAGTTAGGGAGGATTCCCTCTTTTTCTATTGATTGGAATAGTTTCAGAAGGAATGGTATCAGCTCCTCCTTGTACCTCTGGTAGAATTCGGCTGTGAACCCATCTGGTCCTGGACTTTTTTTGGTTGGTAAGCTATTGATTATTGCCACAATTTCAGCTCCTGTTATTGGTCTATTCAGAGATTCAACTTCTTCCTGGTTTAGTCTTGGGAGGGTGTATGTGTCCAGGAATTTATCCATTTCTTCTAGATTTTCTAGTTTATTTGCGTAGAGGTGTTTGTAATATTCTCTGATGGTAGTTTGTATTTCTCAAATGCAGGTTTTTAATAGCTTTAAAGATCGTAACATTGAAATAAAGAATGTACAGGACCATAAAGAAATGACATGTTGACAAATATCAAGCAAAACAAAAGTTAACTAAGTGGACTACACTCAGAAAGTTAAAGTAACCTTTTTAACTTTTGCTTGGAATATTGCTGATCCTTGTTTTGATTTTCAGCATCAAGGAAAGTTATTTTAAACTATTTATGGCCTTTAATAATTGAGTAAGGTATACTCCTGTGGACAAAATTTGGAGCATGTTTATTTTTCTCTGCCTGGTTCTTCTAGAATTTGGAAACTATCTGTGAGTACTCTTAACTTATGGCAATACAGTTGTTTGCATCAGTGCAGTAAGAATCCATTTTTCTTCGTCAACAGGATACAACTGGAAAAACTGGTTATTTTACCAAGGCTTTGACTGAAAGGGTGTGTTTCCCTTTAAGGAATCAAGCTTGACAGGAAAAGCCAATTAAAAAAAGCCCCTTAGGAAGAACTGGCCTCATACCTGGTCTGTACAGTCCCAGCACAGGGTTCCTAACCTATGGTCAGTAAAGAATGACACTTTCTAACAGGTCTGGAAGCTCCAAGTTTATCTTGGGACCTCAAGAGGATAGGATCACCGAACACACAGGTATTAGAGGATACAAACCCATGGCTGGGCTTGGCTTTAGAAGTCTTATGTGAAATTCCTTGTGGAACAGTTTCATCAAAGTCAATCCAAAAGGTCTATGTAAAAATAACCATTCTTGCTGCACTTAATGCAAATAATCACGTCAAGTATAAGACTAAAGTTTATTCATAATTAGTTTTTACCAAAAATGAGGACTGGAGAGAAAAATTTTGCTCCAAAGTTTATCATACATTTGTCATTAAATCCTAGTCTCATTAATTGTTTTTAAGCTTTTTGCCTACATTTTAGACTAACCCTGCTTATTCCTGTGAATCAAATGGTGACCTTCTGCAGCT
Organism: Pongo pygmaeus; assembly: GCF_028885625.2. NCBI lineage: Eukaryota > Metazoa > Chordata > Mammalia > Primates > Hominidae > Pongo > Pongo pygmaeus. Next base: position 5,454,814 of record NC_072378.2, on the reverse strand, counting down.
TGGAAACAAACAAAATAAAGGGATGGGTAACATAAAAATGTGAATCAATATGCTAGTTCTGGGCAATTATCTTGCAAATTCTGCCAGGTAATGAAAGTGAGTAAGGTGCCCATAACCCGGAGGTTTCTTTGTCTGGGAAAATAAAACTGAGGAACTTCATAGACCCCCCCAAAGGGGAATTCTATATCTTAGCAAGTAAAATTTTAGATGGAAATTACCTACCCACACTACACTTGTGGGAATTGCTGTCCTCACTCTACTATTTGCAATAGGGTTATACAGGGTAGCGCCTTCTAACTGAAATATTGGACAGAGAGTTTCCATTGCTGTAGTATTTTGCTTAATTATTACCCTTATAGCAGGGATAATAGTTGACAAAAAGGAAGCATGAAAGTTTTACTATCACTGAGTCTGCTAGGACTTTTTATTGGGTTTAGTAATGCAGTTTTAAATGAAACATGCTGCTTTCGGATTAACACCTCTAGTAAAGTAGAAGAAAATCTACAGATACTTAAAAATCAAATCAAAATTATTGACAGGCTCAGGGAAAATGCCGGCCTCGGCCCTGAGGGGCTACAATCTCTCTTTAATAAATTCCAGTCTTCTTTATGGAATTGGTTAACCCCTTTATTAAGCACTTTCTTGCTTATATATCTTGTATTGATATTTGGACCCTGTTTACTTCTCGCCAAGAAGCAATCAAACTCCAAATGGTGCTGTAAGCTGAACCACACATGGACATGCCATTCTTCCAAGGATCCTTAGATCGACCCCAGGAGGAGCCCTAGCTACTATTCCCCATTCGAAACCCCTTTTCAGCAGGAAGTAGCCAGAAGGAGTCATACCCCAAAACCCCCTAACAGCAGTTAGTGTGGCATCTCCACAGGGGGGAATGATGTAGGAAAAGGGGTCCTTGGGAAGTTTTCATTTTTTAAAGCATCTCTGGAAAAGTTTCTTGTAAAGCCCTGGCTCTTAGAGCCAGGCCAGTAACCTTTGATATGCAAATAACGTCCATTAGAAACTGTGTCTACCCAAATATGGAGATTCCCTCAGCCTTCTTGTCCTTTCCCCACATGTTCCTGGCAATGTGGCCGCCCCCACATATTCCCACGTGTATATAACATCATTGTGCCCTGCATTTGCATATTGAAAGTCTAGGGTGGGAAGGCCAGCATTTTCATGGGCCACGTGAATGACATGCCTAGTCAAACCAATCCCCTGAGCCCTATGCAAATCAAACACTGCCTCCTCCAGCCTCTGCATATATACCTAGCTGGTATACCTGGCAGGTGGGGACTTCCTCTTTTGGCTTTAGAGCCCCCCTCCCTCTGTCTCTGTACGGGGGAGCTTCTTCTTTCTTTCTTCTCCCTTCCTTCTTGCCTATTAAACTTTCCGCTCCTTAAAACCACAAAAACAAAAAAGAAACACAAAAAACAAAAATTAGCTGGGCGTGGTGGCAGATGCCTGTAATCCCAGCTACTCGGGAGGCTTAGGCAGGAGAATCACTTCAATCTGGGAGATGGAGTTTGCAGTGAGCCTAGATTGTGCCATTGCACTCCAGCCTGGGCGACGAGCGAAACTCCATCTTTAAAAAAAAAAAAAAGAATAGAAAAGAAATAGTTAAACAGTTAATTTTATATTACAAAGATTTAACACAATGAAAAACATTGTGTGTGTGTGTGTGTGTGTGTGTGCGTGTGTACATATAAATTACAGTGGAGTCAAGGTTGTCGTTTTAAGAATATCCATTTGACTGACTTACATAAAATATACATCTGTGGGAATGGGCTGTGCCAATAAATGTCAGGGCAGGGAAAAGGCTGACATAACAAACACAGACACATGCCATATAACTTGCTTTCTGATGAACACTCATCCAAAAACCTAAATGTTAAGGAGATTATTTCCTTGGGGCCTCATTTCAACATCCTGCCATGATGCTGCTATGAGTTCATGCTTTGAATCACCTACTGCTTTATAGGAAGCCACAGGAAAAAGAGATACTCAATACTCTTGATCAGGTATTGAGCCAAAACCCCCACTAACCTGGTGACAATACAATCAGAAGGCAAGCACTCTATAATGCCATTAAAACACCACTTCTTAACTGGGCACCCTAGGGACAAGAGGATGCCATAAAAAGTTGGTAGACAAGATGGAAAAATGGTGATAATCAAAAATGGAGGAAAATGAGTACGTATTCAAAATGAGCTTGCAAAGTCAGACTTTGAAACATAGAAAATTTATAATATGAAGAAATACAACCAATTAAATCAACAACAAGAATATGAACTCATTTTAGATAAAAAATAATACAGAATAGCTAAAGGCTTTAAAACAAGTGTACTGAAGATATTCAAATTACTAAACAAAGTAACAACTATTTTTAAAAGCAAGAACTTAGGAAACAAAATCAGACAGAAATTAAACAAGAAAATAAAGAAGAAAAAGAGCTCGTTTTAGAAATAAAAAGTAAACATTATTAAGTTAAAAAATTACAGAGGAAATTATTAAATTGGTAGAAAGTACTGACAAATTCACCAATACAAGACAAAGAAATAAGAAATACCAAAAAATAGTTAAGATAACTGATAACTAAGAAGCTCCAATATACAACAGGAAACCTAGAGAAGGTAACAGAGAGAATCTAGGAGAGTCACTATTCAAGGAGAGTAATAAGTCAGACTTTTCTAGAGTTGAGTAAAGATATGAATCCCGGAACAAAAATACCCTCCAATACTCAGCGGGATAAACAAAAACAAGTCTAAACCAAAATGCATCATATTAAAATTGGGGAATGTCAAATTTAAACAGAAATTCTTAAACATCACTCAAAATAAAAGGCATTATTATCTACAAAGAAACAACACTTTGATTAATATTAGACTTTTCCAGAAGGCAGAAATAGCATCTTCAAAGAGCTAAGGGAGAATGACACCTTTCTAGAATGTTATGCCTTGTTGAACTGCCATTCAAGAACAGGAGTAACATGAAGACATTCTCAGATACACAAAGACCAAAAGAATGTACCACTCATAACCCCTCACAGAAACAAATATTCAAACAATATACTTCATTAAGAAGAAAAGCAAACTCTAAGAGAAGGTTTGGTATGCCAAAAAAAAAAGTGTGTGCAAAATTTGATAAAATATTAACAATTATGCTCAACTGTTGACTAATTTAAAATAGTGTTTCTTTAAATCAATATATTAAGAGAATATTACCAACAGCTTTATGCCAATACTTTTTTTGTTTGTTTGTTTGTGTTTTTGAGACAGCGTCTTGTTCTGTTGCCCAGGCTGGAGTGCAGTGGCATGATCTCGGCTCACTGCAACTTCTACCATCCGGGTTCAAGCAATTTTTGTGCCTTGGCCTCCCAAGTAGCTGGGATTACAGGCATGAGCCAGTGCACCCAGCTATTTTTTTTGTATTTTTAGTAGAGACAGGGTTTCACCATGTTGGCCAGCCTGGTCTCAAACTCCTGGCCTCAAGTGATCTGCCTGCCTCTGTCCCTCAGAGTGTGGGATTACAGGCGTGAGCCACAGCACCCAGCTGTGCCAATACATATGAAAATTTAAAAACAGACAATTCCCTAGAAAAAAACACAATTTATCAAAACTGATACAAAATAAAACAGAAAATCTGAATAGCCTAATAACTATTTAAAAATTTAATTGTAATTTAAAAACTTTCCACAAAAGAAACTCCAGCCCCAGGTGACTTCACTAGTAAGTTGAATCAAATACTTAAGAAAGAAATAACATAAATCTTCAAAATATTCTTCCAGAGGCTAGAAAATGGAAATATTTCTAAACCAGTTTTATGAGGATATCATAATCTTAACATCAAAACCTGAGAAGATTGTAACAAACACAGGAAATTAAAGGCCTAGTTCATCCCTGAACATAAACTTAGAAATCCTAAAGAAATATTAACAAATAAAATCTACAAGTATATAAAATGGTAATATTTTGCAACCAAGTTATATATATTTCAGGAATAAAATATTGGTTTAACATCCAAAAAACAATCACTAAATGTCACAAGATTAACAGAATAAAGCCAGAAATCATGAGATCATCTTGAAATATATAGACAGATTTAATAAATTTTAGCATTCATTTGTAACAAAAACTTTAAGCAAACTCAAAGTAGAAGGAAACACCCCTCATTTGATAAAATGCTTTACAAAAAGCTTACAAGAAGCACTTTAAGTGAATACTCATTTCAAAACTTTGAAGAGCAGACATTTAATTAGGTTTTAATTTTATATTACCATAGTTCATTTAGTTCGATCTCCTCAATTCAATTTACTCCAAAAAGAATGAGAGTCACTCACGGTAAAATGGCTTTTTCAAAGGCGGTAAGCTAATAAATTGCTTTTCACATTTAGATCTACGAACCCCCTGGAATTCATTTTTGAACAATTATAAATATGGGGTCAAGTTTCACTTTTTTTCCGTGTGGATACCCAATTATCCCTGCTCCATTTACACAGAAGCCTTGTCCTCCTGCCTCTTTTCCATAGTGCTAGTACTGCCATAAATCTAGCACAGTGCGCAGGTGTGTTTCCAAGCTCCTCATTGCATTCCATGGGCCTTTGTGTTGATCCTTGCATCAGTTCTGCGTTCTCACAATTACTATCGCTTTTCAAAAAGATGACATAAGATTAAGCAAATCCTTCAACGTTGTTATTTGGCTATTCTTGGCCCTCTACATTTCCATATACATTTTAGAATTTGCTCAACAAATTTCCAAAAAACCTCTCTGGATTTCTGTATTTTAGCGACTTTGACCATATAATATAAATTTTGAAGCAATCCTACAAAATGTTTTTTGGGCACATACAAATGGAGTAAGAACATGAGAATGGTAAATATCAAACTGCAGCTAGTGGTGACCTCTGGGGAGACTGGGAAGCAGAATGAAATCAGGGAGACGTAGGTGTTTCAACTGCATTTCTAATGCTTTTGCTGCTTTTTTGTTTGTTTGCTTTGAGATAGGGTCTCACTCTGTTGCCCAGGCTGGAGTGCAGTGGCATGATCACAGCTCACTGCAGCCTCAACCTCCCCGGCTCAAGCATTCTTCCTGCCTGGCCAGCCAAGTAGCTGGTACCACAGGTACACCACCATGTTCAGCTGATTTATTTTTATTTGTTCTGTAAAGATGGGGGTCTCTCTCTATTGCCCAGGCTGGTCTCAAATGCTTGGGCTCAAGCAATCTTCCCGCCTCAGCCTCCCAAAGTGCTGGGATTACAGGCGTGAGGCCCCTACGCCTAACTACTTTTACTCTTTAAAAAAGTCCATAGTAAAATCCTAGGATTTGACAGAGGTAAATACCTGGCTGGTAGGCAAACAGTTCTACATTTTTATTAGCAAGTTAAATCCAGAAATATACGTTTAGAACATATCATCATTTTAAAAATGAATCAAAATAGATGCAAAATCACTTCTCAAATCACAGTTACCCAAGAGTTCAAACTCTGCCGTATGGACTCTTACGAGGGTTGTCCATTTATAATTCACTATAAAGGACAGTGAATTATAACTTGTAATTAATAAATCTTACAGGGAACGTTAAAAAATAAATTCTGAGGCCGAGGCAGGTGGATCACGAGGTAAAGAGATCGAGACCATCCTGGCTAACGTGGTGAAACCCCGTCTCTACTAAAAATACAAAAAATAAAAAATAAAAAAATAAGCTGGACATGGTGGCGGGCGCCTGTAGTTCCAGCTACTTGGGAGGCTGAGGCAGAAGAATGGCGTGAACCCGGGAGGCAGAGTTTGCAGTGAGCCGAGATCATGCCACTGCACTCTAGCCTGGGTGACAGAGAGACTCCGTTTCAAAATAAATAAAAAAAAAAAAAAATAAATAAATAAATAAATAAAATTCTTCTCTCACATTGAAAGAAAACATTTAATTCATTATTTGGCCAAGTGATAGAAAGAATAATTAAACTATCCACTATATGAAGTACTGCTTCCTTTAACCACATTCTTCATCCTCAAGGTTGCAAGATTACACATAGAAAATGCCAGTATAAATGCATGAAGTTTGAAAAGCCACGTGACACTCTACCTACAAAGTAATTCATTTCTCTGTCTAAATACAGGCAGCCTTCAATTCCTCACATCTCAGGTGTGCCCATGTGCTCCTCTTACCCTCTGAGTAAAGGAGCAGAATGAGCCTCTGATTGAAACAGTGAAGAAATGCGTTTGTTCTTTTGTACAGGATGAGGGAAGTTAACGACACAGAAAAACTACACTTACCTTTCTTAACTAATTATTCTTACTCGGTAAATTACTTTGACTTAATTTGGTCCCTAGAACGTTAATATGAACCTTGACTTTTCCATTTGAATTAGTTCTGATCAACATTTGAGAGTTAGTATTTCAGCTCTTTTTCCTTTTGACCAATACAGTTAAGTTAGTTGAATGCACCATAATGACCCTGATTTCTATACTCAATTTCAAACAGAAAAAAGTGTTCCATAGCTACACACTCCCCACTAATCCCATCCAGTTATCCTATGAAAGGTAGGCACAGCCAGTTCTAGGCAAAAGGAACATGTTACGTTTAACTAGGATTAAAGTATTAAACTAAAGGAAGCGAGCTCTAAGGGGAGATTTCAAGCATTAGTCAGCAGAAGATAGACTGTAGGTTGTAATAGTTTTTCCAGTAGCCCCATCATACATTTCATAAGTGACTATCTGTTCATAAAAATATGTATAGTAACGAGATATCTTTCTCAATAGGACATAATTGTACACATGTGGCATTGTTTGTTGTGAAATAATGCAAAAGCATAAGCTTTATTGACAAGAGCTCAGTACAAATATCAGAAAATAACAGGCTAACTTTACAGACCACTCCAACTACCTTGAAAATGAGATATGAGGGAAGTCTGCTGAGGTCTCCCAGAAACACTCTCCCTCACACTTATGAAAAGGAAGCAAATGTGTTCCATTTTCTGTCTCTAGACTTTGTCGTAAGAGGTAATGCTTGGTGGTCCCGTCACCATCCTTCAATCTTGAGGGGACAAGTCTGAGATTAAAATGTTCAGTGTTTTAGAGCCCTGGCATCATTGCAGGTTCGCTGCTGCTGTTGTTATTTAAGCCATTCTTAGCTGGGTCTTCTCTTGGTTGAAGCCAAAGTCATCCCTCCTACCACCCTGTAGCAATTACTTCCCATATTCACACCCAGGAAAAAAAAAAAGACATTACCTTGTCCATCATCACTTCATTGACACGACCTTTATTTCTATGTCAGTTCTTTCAAACTGGTATTTGTTTCTGGTCCCTATTCTGATGATCTCTTTCTACAGCTGTAATTTTTTAACTCTATAATCCATTAACCATTAAATGTACAGTTTAGGTGATTCTGTGCAGTATAAAAGTATCCCTCTGATTCCAGGGACAGAAGTGCCAAAACTTCTTTAGTCAGATAGATGATTCCTAAAATATATTACACCTAATTTGTCAAATTTTATAGACTGTTGGCAAGATTTAAGGTTTAATATGCTATCTATAAATAGAAAGTTCTTATATATTTATTTCCTTAAGGTTAATAGCCAAGAAAATGCAACAAGGATATTGGATATGTTTAATTCTTCCAATCTACACTACAAGAAAAGTGTAAGAAAATGCTGAGGACCCAGTTCGTTCGTTCTTTCTTTCTTTCTTAGTAACTTAATAAACAAGAAAGAAATGTGGAGTTACAATAATCTAAATATGTAAAACATACCAAAAGATCTCCTTTTTCACAAAAAAATCAGCCCACAGACCTCTGATGGAGCAGGTTTCAACACAAGCAGAGGGCCACAATCCATAGGACTCCACAGACTACAGGGCAATTAAATGTCCTAACATCATAAGGCTAAAGTTATACAATATCAATGTTGGCAAAGCAAGCTGAAGATGGAAACTGAGGGTACAAGGGACTAAGAATCATGAGGACTGTGGCTGCTGCTCTCAGAACAGTATATGCTTCCTTTTGACCAATATAGTTAAGTTAGTTGAAAGCACCACAATGACCCTGATTTCTATACTCAATTTCAAACAGAAAAAAAGTGTTCCATAATGACCCTGATTTCTATACTCAATTTCAAACAGAAAAAAAGTGTTCCATAGCTACACACTCCCCACTAATCCCATCCAGTTATCCTACGAAAGGTAGGCACAGCCAGTTCTAGGCAAAAGGAACATGTTAGGTTTAACTAGGATTAAAGTATTAAGCTAAAGGAAGCGAGCTCTAAGGGGAGATTTCAAGCATTAGTCAGCAGAAGATAGATTGTAGGCTGCAATAGTTTTTCCAGTACCCCATCATCCATTTCGTAAGTGACTATCTGAAGTTGTGGGAGTGGTGGTGACAACAGAATGGTAGTAGCGGTGGTAAAAATGTAAATAACATTTAACATGGATTAAATGCTTACAATGTGACAGGCTCTGTTATAAATGCTTTAGATATAAGCACTATAATGATTCCAATACACCCTTGTCTATAGTCTTGGTCACTACACCTCTCCTTATTTTTAAGTCAACAATGCTTACTGAATACATAAAAAAGGTTCTATGATTGGTCATCTTTCACATTTCTTCCTGTATCCCTTCCTATTAGTTTTTTCTGAGATAAACATCTCTTCTCCAGCAAAAGAAAATACTTAATATACTTTTGGGGGAAGTAAAATGAGAAAAATACACATGGAAATAATGAAAAAGTTTGAGATCCATGAATTTCATTGCCACACAATGAAGCTGATGCGATTCTCACAGCTGGATTTATTTGGGAATAGAATGAGGAAACACTGCAAAATCCCACATTAAGTCTCTATTAGACAACATTTATGATAATGACAGCAAAACCAGATCTAGAAGCTATTCCAAGCCAAGGAGATTAGCAAGTAATCAGAGGCTCAAGGCCTAATACAATTCTGGAGAGACATGGAAGGATTTAGAGAATTAACTAGCAAAAAAGGATTAAAGAAAGGAAGAAGAAAATTTTGACCGCCATGTTCATTGGTCACTATCAGTGAAATTCAACATTCATCTATGTATAGTTCCACCACTGTTACATACTGGATTAGTCCGTTTTCATGCTGCTGATGAAGACATACATGATACTGGCAAGAAAAAGACGTTTAGTTGGACTTACAGTTCCATGTGGCTGGGGAGGCCTCAGAATCATAGTAGAAGGTGAAAAAGGCACTTCTTACACGGTGGTGACAAGAGAAAATGGGGAAGATGTAAAAGCAGAAACCCCTGATTAGCCCATCAGATGTCATGAGACGTATTCACTATCACGAGAACAGTATGGGGGAAGCCGCTCCCATGATTCAAATTATCTGCCACCAGGTCCCTCCCACAACACGTGGGAATTATGGGAGTACAATTCAAGATAAGATTTGGGTGGGGACACAGAGCCAAACCGTATTACATATTATTTTATAAGTGTCTCTTGACAAATCTGCCTCATACTCTAGATTAGAAATAACTTGAAGTCAGGGACCACCAAGTTCACCTTACTCTAGCATCTAGCACAGCAGCTTGGTATAGGCAACAGTAACAGCTTACTAGTTCAATATTAGGAGCTCTCTGGAGTCAGCTTTGGTTAAAATCCTGGCTCTGTTACTTACTACGACAGTTATGGTTGAATTACTTGCTGATGCTAAGCCTTAGTTTCATCATCTATAATATGGATTTACAGTACTCACCTCATCCACTGTGATGCATAAAAGCTGTAACATAGGCAAAGTATTTAGCTCAATGGCTTACACACAGCATTCAACAAATGGCAAGTATTATAAGGTCCTCAACAAATTAATGTACAGGTGAATAGTGTATTGAACTGTGATTGCTATAAGGCATAAAAGAGCCAACCCTGACCTTAAGAACCCCCCAGGCCTCATATCATGCAGCACTCATGGCTGATGCTTGCTACTATAGAAATAGCAAGGATGAACTCTGACCCAGAGTCTTCCCTGGGACTCCAGGCGTGACTGACCTCAGAGATGACCTAATTGATACAAGACTCTCATAGTAACTGTCCCTCCTGCTGATGCTTCCAAATTCTTTGCCCTTTCTCTTCTTTCCTTGTCTTTAGCTTCCTTTTTTCTGAAGTAAATACTAACACTTTCCCATCACAAATTAACGTGCACAAGCAAATCTCTGACTTAAGTATAATTTTTAAAAATGTGCATTTAAACTAAATGAGTTATTCACATAGTTCCCTCACCTTGAAAAACACAAGACAGGAAGGAAGAAAGGAAGGACGGAGTTTCAGCAGTTAATCCAAAAAACACGTGTAATAGTTTTACAACTGTTGGAAATCCATGGAAATAAAATTTAGGGCAAAAAGAAAGAAAATAGTTTCAAGATTGAATGCCAAAGGTATCAAATTACAGACCTGCTTATTATAATAGTTATACTCAAAATGAGAGTGCAACAGAGAAGGAAATGAGTTTCACCACCTAGTCAGACCATCTCCTTTCACCATCTAATTGAACAACGATGTAGCTGAGACCCTGACAAGTTAAATAATTTTAACCATTATTACTTTGATTCAAAGTGTGACTCATGGACCAGCAGCATGAGCTTCACTTGGGAAACTGTTAGAAATGCAGAATCCCAGGCCCCACCCCAGACCCACTGAATTAGAATCTGCATTTTAACAAGCTCCACCAGGGATTCACCTGCACATTGAAGTTTGAGAAAGCATTAATACTTGTAGCCTACAAACCAGTAAGTTCATAAATTAGATCATTTAAACTTCATGCTGTATTTTTCTGTAAACTGTATACTGATTTTTAGATTTGTTAAAAAAAATTTAAATCCTTTGGCTCTGAATAATCTACCTATGAGTTTTATACTCGAGTTAAACTTTAGGGAATGGCTTCTGGAAGCCCTGACTGAGCCACATACATAACATAACGATGCTATTGAGATGACGGCTCTGCTACAACTTTCTCATGTACAACACTGGGAGAATAACAGCGCCCAAACTCAGAGGGTTACTGAGAAAATTAAATTAAGACATGGAAAGTCTTTATAATAATGCTGACACAGAGTAAGGCTGAAGTAAGTATTAACTACTAACTACAAGTATTATCATCTTGGATAGAATGTAGTATCATAGGTTTGCAGCCACTACCCATCCATTCTCATCTACTCCCGCTGCGGTGATAAGTATTTGAGACTCCATTCAGGATTAGAAATATTATAGTCTGTGGCCTCAGAAGAGAACAGTAAAACCCTTCAACCGGCAAAAAAGGTAACGGCCAACATTGCTGAATCATTTCATCAAATGAGGACTGACCTTGTAAGCCACCATGGACAGACACGGAATTAGTAAGTTCTAAATCAAATCTGTAAGTAAAATGTACAATGTTGAGTAATTTTCAATAAGTATCGCTCTGTGTAGGACTAAATATTGAATTCATAATTTTAGACTTTAAAAAACAAAGCATAAATTAAAGTTTTATTATTGAATATTCAGTTCAATGCACTGAAACAGCAAATTTTGCTTCAGGGGAGTTGGCAGGAGTATATACAACAAAGACCCAAACACGCAGAACGAATACAGCATGGGAAGCTGCAGTGGTAGACAGAACAAGTTATCACTTGCATAACAGAACAACCATATTGTTGACCCACTTATCTCAAGCACAGATCCAGGTTGGTTAAAGAAAGCCATGGTAGGCAAAGCACTTAATTCAAAATACGTACAATGAAAATCAAAAATTAAAATCACATTTTAACTTGAGTTTCTTACTGACTAGATTTAAACAATGGGTTTCAAGGTATTCAGGAAAAGAGTCGCACAGGTGAGGACTCAGGGTCCCATCAATCAGAGACTGTTGTTAGCACCCAGGAGAGTGCCCCACAGCTGGACAGAAAGATGTACAGGACAGGATGTGGAGGCCGCACAGAGAAAGATACCACAGAAGCCAAAGCAGCCTAGAGCATCACTTAGGAGGGCCTAAAAGGAGACGAAGGAAGAGAAATTTCTGCTTCTTCCACTATAGGATTCTCAAATGGCTTCCAGAGTTTCCTGGCCAGGGGATCCACAAGTTCTTAGCTGGCAGCAGACCTTTTCCCCATTTTCTCGCCCCACCTCTGGGATTGCACAGGATTACAATCATTTTAAGTATTTTTCTCAAGGCAGGTCAACTGTAGTGATAAAACAAGTTTTCTGTCAACACAGTCCCCTCTTATATATGTAAATATGACTACTCTACATAAATAGTTGAAAACAGCTAACACTTTAATACTATCTGTATTTTTTATCCCTAAAGACAAACTACTCTATTATATCTGAAGGCAAGCAATCCGTCATGATGAAATAGGATATAAAATGGCACAAGTGATAGGCTAAATAATAGCCCCCTTCCAAAGATGTCCATGTCTTACTCCCTGGAACCTGTGAATATGTTATCCTACATTAAGAAAGATCTTTATAGATATAATTAAGGAAAGATGTTCAGATGAGGTTGATTATCCTGAATATCCTGGTGGGTTCCATGTAATCAGAAGAGTCCTTCAAAGAGGGAGGCAAAAATTCAGAGAGAGGGTGAGGTGTTTACAGAGGAAAGTGGCAGGGCTTGAGGGAAGGCAATGTGATGCTGTCATAAGCCAAGAACTGAGGACTATCTCTAGACGGGCAAAGGCAAGGGAACAGATTCTCCCCCAGAGCCTCCAGAAGGAACCAGCCCTGCTGACACCTTTACTTTAGGCCAATCAGGCTGATTCTGGATTTCTGTCCTCCAAAAATATAAGATAATAAGCTCATGTTTTTTTAAGCTTCTAAGTTAGTGGTAATTTATTACAGCAGCAACAAGAAACTAATACATATTTTTGTATCTGGAAGTGAGGTATTGCTTCTAACAAATACATAAAAATGTGGAATTAGCCTTGGAATTGGTCAATGGGTAGTAGACACCTTGCAGCACCATGATATTAAATGGTTATTTTGCCTTGAAGAGACTCTTGTAGAAATATGGATGTTACAGACTGACAGGCAAGGAAAAAGTGAGGAACATGGTAGAGAAAACCTATACTGTCTGAGAATATCCACATATTCATAAACATACTGGTGGTAGAAATATAGATGTCAAAAGCCCTGCTGGTGAGGGCTCACATTGAAATGAGGAACACGTTAGTGGAAGGTGGAGGAAAGTGGATCCTTGTTCATTCATAGCGGCAGAATTAGATGAATTGGATGTGGAAAGCAAAACTTGTAAACAATGAACTTGGATATTTAGCTGAGGAAATTTCCAAGAAAACAGTGAAAATGCAGCCTGCTTTATTCTTGCAGGAGAAAACAGACAAATTAAGAGAACTGCTATGCAAAGAGGAGCAAGATTAGATAATTTGGGAAATTCTTAGCCTATCTATACTGAAAAAGACAAAAAGTTAGGGGTTTCACTGAAAGAAAAGTGCTCTGGAGAGAAAGACATGAGTGCAGCTATAGAACCCTTTGTTAATGCCTCAGAAGTTTTGAAGGACCAGGGTATTTAGTGACACAGAGGGCTCTTTGAAGAAAGTAAACATATGACCCAAGGATCCCCTCAGGCATCTCAGCAGAAGCCAAAAATAGCAATGAATTATTCAAGAAAGATCTGCAGAGGAGCCTCTTGTGTAATGGAATGAATCCCTATGATATACATGGGAGAGCCACAGGGTTTTTGAGAATGATTTACCATTAGGAACACTGTCAGCTGGAATTGAGAGGGACAAAAGAAAAGAACAAAAAGAAAAGGAAAGAAAGAAGGCTATTTGACTCCCCAAATTCTTCACGCAAAAGCCAGGGTAATAAAACAACTCACCTGCATACACATGCCACCCTTAACAAAAAAGGAGGTAAGGCACAGTGGCTCATCATGCCTGTAACCCTGACACTGTGGGAGGCCAAGGCAGGCAGACTGCTTGAGCCCAGGAGTTGAAGAACAACCTGGGCAACATGGCAAGACACCTTCTCTACTAAAAATACAAAAAATTGGCAGGGTGTGGTACCATGTGCTTGTAGTACCAGCTACTCGGGAGGCTGAGATGTGAGCTTGGGAGGTGGAGGTTGCAGTGAGCCATGATGGCACCACTAGGCTCCAGCCTGATGACAGAGCAAGACCTGGCCTCATAAATAAATAAATGAACTTTAAAAAAGAAGGATATTTTAGAGGGTAGAAGTACAGGTTAAAAAGGTGAAGCCAAGGGCCACAGAGAATTATCCCCAGGCCTTGAAACCTAATGGCTGAATTTTGAAATAGCCTGGAACCAGTGATTCTTTTTCTTCTCCTTTCATTTTCTCCCTTTTTGAATGGAAATGTCTATGAGTATTCTCCAGTGCCTATCCCGCTCATTGTATTTTGGGAGTAGGTACCTTGCTTCAGGTGGAGAGGAATTTTGCCCCAGGATGAATCATACCCAAAGTGTCACATAAACCAGCTTTAGATAATTAAATGATGAAATGGGACTTAGGGGCTGATGATATTTAGATGACATTTTGGATTTTGAGCTGATTTTGCAATGGGTTCATAGTTTGTGGGACCTTGGGATAGGCTGAATGTATTTTACAAAAGACAGATGTGAATCTTTAGGGGTCAAAGGGAAGACTGTGGTAGACTGAAAAATGACCCCAATCCTACCCAAAGATATCTATGTACTAATCCCTGTAACCTAGAAATACGTTACCTTATATTCAAAAGGAAATTTACATTTCCTTTTGTATTAGAGAATTAATTTGTATTAAAGTATTAAAGGATTACTTTAAAAGAAGTATTTTGAGATGGGAAGATTATCCTGAATTACCCAGCAAGGTCTGATATAATCATAAGGGTCCTTATAAGAAAGAAGCAAAGGTCAAAGAGAAGGCAATGTGACAAAAGACGGAAGCAGAGAGAAAAGGCAACATGACGCATCGCTGTGATCCAAGGACTGAGGATGGCCTTTAAAAGCTGGAAAAGGCGATAGTTCGCAAGGACAGAAAACCAAACACTGCATTTGCTCACTCATAGCTGGGAACTGAACAATGAGAACACCTGGACACAGGGTGGGGAACATCACACACCAGGGTCTGTCGTGGGGTGGGGGGAAGGGGGAGGGATAGCATTAGGAGAAATACCTAATGTAAATGATGAGTTAATGGGTGCAGCAAACCAACACTGCACATGTATACATATGTAACAAACCTGCATGTTGTGCACATGTACCCCAGAACTTAAAGTATAATTAAAAAAAAAAAAAGCCAGAAAAGTCAAGAAGGTGGATTCCCCCGAGAGCCTACAGAAGGAGCCAGCCCTGCTGACACCTTAACTTTAGCCCAGTTGGGTAGATTTTGGTTTTCTGACCTCTAGAACTGTAAAATAATAAATACATGTTGTTTTAAGCTACTAGATTTGTGGTAACTGGTTACCTAAGCAACAGGAAACTAACAAGAATAGATACTAATTACAAGCGAATACTTAGGTAATAGTATGATCTATAATCTACACAAAGTATTTTATGAACATACACTAAATATGAATATACAAACCCTAACTGCCCCATCAGAAGTTCTTAAGTTTGTTACACAAAGACAACTATAAAAATTATATATTAGTGCAGGTATGCATATATTGGCTTTCAAATTTGAAGGCAGAAAGGAGAAGAAAAAAGACATTTAGTAAAAGGATCAAGAGTCTATTTCTGACTACGTGTCTCATAAAAAAAGATTGTTGTAAGTACACTTAAAATTGAATTTAAGCCACTTAATTATGGTGGCAACTGTGTTTTTCATCTTTATTTGTCACACCATGGTGTTGAGCACACCATTCTACACAATGTTGGTGTTCTATAAATGTTTGCTGATTAAATAACTGACAATATATTTTAAAAAGAATGAGAAAAAGTTACAGCCTTAGCCAGGTTTTATTGTGAATTAGACACAGCTATATTTCAAATTAGTCTACAAGGAAATTGATGCTAAAATAAAACAGATAATTATTCAAGTAGAAGTTTCTAAAAGTCCTCATAAGGTAAAACCAAAAATATATGCACATATACATATATACATAGGAAGGTTTAAGATGCAGATGGGCACACACACAAAATCAGTGTGCTTCACTGTAACAATAAAAAAATACATTCACAAAAATCATACCTGTCCTTAAAGTTGATGATATGGTTTGGCTGTGTCCCCACCCAAATCTCAGCTTCAATTGTATCTCCCAGAATTCCCACATGTTGTGGGAGCAACTCAGATGGAGGTAATGGAATCACAGGGGCCAGTCTTTCCTGTGCTATTCTCACGATAGTAATTAAGTCTCACAAGATCTGATGGGTTTATCAGGGGTTTCTGCTTTTGCTTCTTCCTCATTTTCTCTTGCTGCTGCCAATGTAAGAAGTGCCTTTCGCCCACTGCCATGATTCTGAGGTCTCCCCACCCGTGTGGAACTGTAAGTCCAATTAAACCTCTTTTTCTTCCCAGTCTCAGGTACATCTTTATCAGCAGCATGAAAATGGACTAATACAGTTGAAAAGGTCTGTACACAAATATAAATAAGTATAACTCCAGAGAGAGATGAGCCCTTCTAGGGTAGACAGACACTGATGGCTGCTTTCACCACTGGGGCATGAGCAGGCAGAAGAGCTAGCCTGCTACTGGCAAAGACATTTTGTTGGAATAAGAAGAAATGAGCCACACTTGCATCAGCCAAGCATGGGCTGGCATGGCAGATTGGAAAATGGAGAAACAGAGCTAACCCTCACTGCCAGCCAATTCTCCTTCGTAATATTTTTGCTTACAAATGCTGGTGGTGGAAGAAGCTGGTAAGTGGATGGAACGCAGAAAGAGATCCTGTTATCTCACATGGTTAGATCCCAAACTCTGCTGCAGGGCTAGATCTCACCATCAGAGGAAATCAGATGTGAAATTCAACTCAACTCCTGATTAGAACAAAAAGATCTGGCCTAGTCACCTTAGCAGCCAGATGGTAGAAAGCAAAAGGCTTTCTGGGGATAAATTTTATCTACCTCAGTCTTTGTCCATTCAAACACAATCAAATAAAAAAAAAAAAAAGACAAGTGAAGAAGCAGGAAAAATGTAAGCCATGATTAGGAAGGGAAAACAATCACAACAAAAGAACACTAGATAACCACATGGTTGGAATTAACAGACAAGTATTTTAAAATAACCATTATGAGGCCGGGTGCAGTGGTTCATACCTGTAATCCCAGCACTTCGGGAGGCCAAGGTGGGTAGATCACCTGAGGTCAGGAGTTCAAGACCAGCCTGGCCAACATGGTGAAACCCTGTATCTACTAAAAATACAAAAGTTAGCCAGGCGTGGTGGTGCATGACTGTAATCCCAGCTACTCGGGAGGCTGAGGAGGGAGAATTGCTTGAACCTGGGAGGCAGAGGTTGCAGTGAGCCGAGATCATGCCATTGCACTCCAGCCTGGGGAACAGAGCAAGTCTCTGTCTCAAAATAAATAAATAAAATAAAATAAAATAAAATAACCGTTATGAATATGTGAAAGAATTTAAGGAAGAATGGATGAAATGGTTGAAAAGATCAAGCATTTCAGTAGATAAATGAAAACTCTAAAAGGGAAGCAAATGCAAATTCTAGAATTGATAAATACAGTTATCTGGGGAATGATTAATTCACTGGATGGGCTTAATGGTTACTTGGACAAAACAGGAAAAAAAAAAAAGATTAGCAACCCAAAGAGAAGACAATAAAAATTATCAAAAATAAAGCACACAGGAAAAGAAAATCGTTAATTAAAAAAACCTTTCATCAGAGTTCTATGGCATAGGATCAAATGGTCTAACATATATGCAGCTTCATTCTGAAAAATGAATGGAGTAGAATTGTTGGAAAAGATACTAGATAAGGGCTGGGCTCAGTGGCTTACACCTGTAATCCCAGCATTTTGGGAGGCCAAGGCGGGCGAATCACAAGGTCAGGAGTTTGAGACCAGCCTGGCCAACATGGTGAAACCCCATCTCTACTAAAAATACAAAAAATTAGCTGGGCGTAGTGGTGGGCGCCTGTAATCCCAGCTGCTCAGGAGGCTGAGGCAGGAGAATTGCTTGAACCCAGGAGGCGCAGGTTGCAGTGAGCCGAGATCGCGCTACTGCACTCTAGCCCGGGTGACAGAGTGAGATTCTGTCTTAAAAAAAAAAAAAAAAAAAAAAAAAAGTACAAAATTGGTTCTCTGCTTAGACTAATAATATTGACAAATATCTTTTCTCTTGCATAAAATTTCTGAAGGTTTATGAACCCCTTGTGTGTTTATGGACCTCTATTTAGGAATTTCTTTTTTTTTGAGACAGAGTTTCACTCTTTTTGCCCAGGTTGGAGTGCAATGGCACGATCTCAGCTGACTGCAACCTCTGCCTCCTGGGTTCAAGTGATTCTCCTGCCTCAGCCTCCCAAGTAGCTGGGACTACAGGTGCGCGCCACCATGCCCAGCTAATTTTTGTATTTTTAGTAGAGACAGGGTTTCACCATGTTGACCAGGCTGGTCTCGAACTCTTGACCTCAGGTGATCCACCCGTCTTGGCCTCCCAAAGTGCTGAGATTAAAGGCATGAGCCACCGCGCCTGGCCAGGAACTTCTTTACAAATTCACATTATTTAAAATTCATGCAGCCATAAAAAAGAATGAGTTCATGTCCTTTGCAGGAACATGGATGAAGCTGGAAACTATCATTCTCAGCAAACTAACAGAGAAACAGAAAACCAAACACCACATGTTCTCACTCATAAGTTGGAGTTGAACAATGAGAACACATGGACACAGGGAGGGGAACATCACACACCGGGGCCTGTTGGGGGGTGGCAGGCAAGGGGAGGCAGAGCATTAGGACAAATACCTAACGCATGCAGGGCTTAAAACCTAGATGACAGGTTGATAGGTGCAGCAAACCACCATGGCACACATATACCTATGTAACAAACCTGCACGTTCTGCACATGTATCCCAGAACTTAAAGTAAAATAAAAATAAAATAAAATAAAATTCAATGGCTTTCAAGTACATGATCCTGTCGATCCTTGACAGCCATTTTTATTATTATCTATTCAGTTCTTGCAAGTCATCTTACCTGAAACTTCACCTTCTGATTAATGTTGGATACACAGAACTGCTTCAGGAAGCGCTCGTCCTCACACCAGAAGAGACGGATATCAGGGATGTCGTAGAGGATCATGGCTAGCCTTTCTAATCCTAGGCCAAAAGCCCAGCCGATTCGGTCTTGAGCACCAGCTATGATTAGGAAACAAAACAGTTGTTTTTAAAAAGTATTGAGATTGGATAGGTTCATACCACTCCCTGATAGTTATCAGTGACACTAATTAGATGCCCACCAGCGGGCAAGGCACTGGGCAGCCCCTACAAAGACATCCATGAGGGTGCCCAATCTTCCACACTTTTTCATCTCCATATTCCTGACTGCCCTCACGAAAGCATTCCGAAGTCACACTGTCTGGAGTACTGTCTTTCATTTCTGATTAAATTCTAGGCTTTCTGAAGCACTGGTTCCTGAACTGAGTTATGATTTTTCTGTAGTCTTTGCTTGCTCTGATTCAAACATTTAGCCCACTGTATATAGGTTACAGAGTGGAAAGAAAAGACGGTCTCTGTCCTTAAGTGTAGTAGATAATGAGATACATTCAAAACATGCCATACTGGCCATAACATGTTTAGAATGAACTTACATTAAGAAAGGACATATGTCATGCCTTTAAGAACCTCAGCTTTATTAAATACCATAATGCTTATTCTTAGCAAGAGCTACTTCAGCATTGCAGAGAATGCAAGCAAGCCCAGCTGAGGGGCATATCTAGCACCACCTACTCCAAAGGTATAGTGTCCTGTTCAGATTGTGTCAATGCCATGGATTAGAAAGGTTTACTTCACAAACTGAGGCAATGTAAAAGGGAAGATAGAAGCTGCAGAATGAAGGCAGGCAAGGGAGCAATTCACACTGCTGGAAAGCTTATGAAATGAGCTCATGAAAGGAATATAATTCCAACTGGACACTAACAGATGAGCAGGATCCTGTGGTAGGCTGAGATGGCCTCTGAGACTCCCACCCCACATGCACATGCCTTATGTAAACTCCTCCCATTGAGTTGAGTATGGGTGGGATCTAGGAACAGGATGGGAATTTAAGCCTGTGACTGCTTTACTTTTTATCTAAGACTCCATCTTGGCCAATTGGAGAGAGATGCCCCTCCTGGCTGTGAAGAGGCCGCGTGGCTTGGCCCTTGACAAGTCCTAAAGGAGCTCAGAGAGGCACCAGCAGCCAGGGAGAAAATGGGAACTTCACTTCTACAGTGGGACGGAACAAATTCTCCCAACAGCTGGAGTGAGCTGATGATAGGACCCCAGCTTCAGAGAACACAGCCCTGCCTCTGCCTTGATTTCAACCTGGTAAGATCCTGATCAGGGGACCCTATCAATCCATAGCCAGGCTCCTCATGCAAGGATATTATGATATAGTCAATTTGTGCTATGTTAGGCCACTAAGTGTAATTTGTTACCCAGAAAAAACAAACAAACAAACAAACATAACTAATCCAGATTCAAAATGTAGAGAAAGGTGATAGGAAATTCCAGACTGAAGGAGTTTCTTCAACAGCAAAGGGAAGGGATGGCAGCATAGGAAGGCTGAGGAGTGGATTCTGGAGATACGGGCAGGACTTGTCTCAATGAGCCACAAGAAACATTTTGTTCTCATTTCTACTTTGCATTTAATGTTTTCCTAAAACATAAAAAACTCGGTAGGGAGCGGTGGCTCACGCCTGTAATCCTAGCACTTTGGGAGGCTAAGGCTGGCAGATCACGAGGTCAGGAGTTCAAGACCAGCCTGGCCAACAGTGAAACCCCGTCTCTACTAAAAGTACAAAATTTAGCCAGGCATGGTGGCGTGTGCCTGTAATCCCAGCTGCTTGTGAGGCTGAGGCAAGAAAACTGCTTGAACCTGGGAGGTAGAGGTTGTAGTGAGCTGAAATTGTGCCACAGCACTCCAGCTTGGTCCACAGAGCAAGAAAAAAAAAAAAAAAAAAAAACCTACCACCACCACCAACAACAAAAAACCCTTACAATTGTTTCACAAATCCCCATTCGCTCTAGCTGAACTGGAACGTTCATGGAGCTTTAGGATTAGGTGTGCAAAGTCCAGGAGGGAAAAGGCTTCATTATAAGTGAAACACCAGCACCTGTGGTTATCACTTGGCATCAAGGCAATCATCAAGACAAATGGGAACACAGGCTATAAGCTACAGATAGATCGAGAGGCACTGGTCATTAGCAAAGAACTTTTTAAAAATTTCCAGCACATCACAGGCTGATAATTTGGTCGCATATAAAATTATGCACATGACATTCTACTCAACGACAACATAATTGACATTCTTTTCAAGTGTACATGGGTCATTCACCACCACAGACCATATTCTGGAACACAAAATACATTTCAAATATTTAAAAGGATAGAAATTGTACAAAAAAAGTTCTATGTCCAAATGCAAATAAATCAGAAATCAACAGAAAAATATCTGAAAAATCTCCCAAATATTGGGAAATTAAACAACATGCTTCTCTAAGTAACACATGAACCAAAGAAGTCATCACAAGGGAAATCAGAAAATATATTTAAATGAATAAAAATTAAGATATGACACATTAAAACTGGAACTCGTAAATTATCGGGTGGGAATGATAAAACCACTTCGGTAGTTTCAAAAACAGTTTGGGAGTTTTTTACAATAAACCAATATTTCTCAACTGGGGGCAATTTTAGCCACCAGGGGACATTTAGTAAGGTCTGAAGACATTTTTGGTGATCAAAACGGGGAGTGGGGAGCATCCTGACATCTAGTGGGTAGAGGCCAAAGTTGTTGCTAAAGATCCCATAATGGACGGAATGGTTTCCCACAACAAAGAATTATCCAACCCAAAACATGAAAGAGAGAAACCCTGAATTAAACAGACACTTAGCATATGACAGAGCAATTCCGTTCCTAAGTATTTACCTAAGATATGGAAACATGTGCACTGAAAGTCCAATATATCAATGTCCATCACAGCTTACTTCAGAATAGCCCAACCCGAAACACCCCAAATGTCCATCGACCAGTGAATGGAGAAATTGTGGTATATTCATATAGTAGAATTGTCAAAAGCATCTGAACCAGAGTGACTCCATCTTGAGTAGGGGCTGGGTAAAATGAGGATGAGACCTGCCGGGCTGCACTCCCAGGAGGTGAGGCATTCTGAGTCACAGGATGAGACAGGAGGTCAGCAGGGATGGTATCACAAGATACAGGTCATAAAAACCCTGCTGAGAAAACAGGATATGGTAAAAAAGCAGGCCAAAACCCACCAAATCCAAGATGGCGACAAAAGTGGCCTGTGGTCCTCCTCATTGCTGGTTATATGCTAATTTTAATGCATCAGCATGCTAAAAGACATTCCCACCAGCACAATGACAGTTTACAAATGCCAGGGCAATGTCTGGAAACTACCCTATATACTCTAAAAGCGGGAGGAACCCTCACTTCTGGGAATTGCCTGCCCCTTTCCTGGAAAACTCATGAATAATCCACCTCTTGTTTAGCATATAATCAAGAGATAACCCTAAGTATTATGCAGTGGAACAGCCCATGCCACTGCTCTGTCTATGGAGTAGCCATTCTTTTGTTTCTCTACTTTCTTAATAAACTTGCTTTCACTTTACACTGTGGACTTGCCCTGAATTCTTTTTTACACGAGATCCAAGAACACTCTCTTGGGATCTGGATCAGGACCCCTTTCTGATAGCAGAATATGACCTAGTAATAAAAATAACTTATTCCTATACAGAACAAAATACATGAATCTCAAAAGAATTATGTTTAACAAAAAAGAGATTAGTCACCAAAGATTATCTACAATATGACTTTAATTCACATGACATTCTAGACAAGGTGAAACTATAGAGACAGATAACAGATTGGTAGGACATGACAGAACTTTTCCGGGAGATGGAAATTTTCTCTATCTTGATTGTGGGGTGTTTACATGACTGTATATATCCTTCAAAACTCATCTAGCTATGTTTTAAAAGTATGAATTCTGTTGTGTGTAATACTACTTCAACAAACTGGCATTTCAAACATACTACACTTGAATGACACGGGAGTACCAAGTCAAATTGCTGTAAGTTTCTCAACGCTTACTCTCAGCATCTGTGGTTATCTCCTTGTGAACTGGAAACTGATAGTTTGTGGATCAGCACCATCCTGAGCACCGCACTTTGAGGTGCACTGATTTAAATGATATAGAATATGCCTATATAGCTTATATATATATATATATATTTAAACCCACAAAGTTAAGACGTTCCATAGCAACCTCTTATATATTCTAAGTGTTGATCGATAGACCCCTAGGAATCTGCAGACTGCAAGCTGAGAATCATGACTGGGAAAGAAAATATAACCCCTAACAACAGCACCAAAGGCCCCTCACACCTGGTGATGGGCCTACCACCTCGGATTATCCACAGTTCCCTAAACATCATATGTCCTTGTCATAATATAGCGGATCTTCCCAACACTTGCCCCACTCCTAAAGTAACCTCTCATGGTCCTCTAAAACTTCATTGAAGTATTCTGACTGTGAGATTCTTCCTCTGACCCTGAAGCATTAAGTTTACCTTCATTTCCCTGTGACAAACACGCTGCACATATTTCTATTAGCAACTATCATATTTATAAGTTTCTCTCCCCATCTAAACCTGAGAGTTCTGAGAAAACAATCCCTACACAATGTCATACACAGTATTGACTACTCCATAAACGATTTTTAGACATATATCTGTGCTAATGAGAAGAACATGTGCTTCCCATATAGTGGATTCTTTGAGTCATTCTCATAGCACAAAGCTGAAGATACGACTGTGCAAATGAATGATGTCTCAAAGAAAAACAAAAAAGGGCTGGTGTTGTGAAAAGCAAAGTTTACACAATGTTCACAATTAAGGGTTGGGAGGCTAAAGGCGTATAGAAGAAGAAAAAAAGCACTAACTGCTTCATTCATTGCTTGCTAGACACTGAATACCAGTTTCACAGATGGGAAATGGAAATGATCACAAAATGCTCAGAAGTAACAGCATTGAAGGGAATAAATAGCATCTAAAAGGTAAATCTACATTCTATGATATTTGTCAAAACAGAAATATCAGAAACAGTAAGAAATAAAGGTACGAGTTCAAAATTGAATTATCATAAAGTTATGGAAAAACAGAGAAATTTCCCATTTGCTATCTTCCTCCCAGCTGAGCCAGGGAGCTGCCAAGCACAGCAGTCCTGAAGAGGCCAGACCCACGCATGCACTGCCACGCGGTACAGGTGAGAAATGTGGCTCAGGAAAAGGGTGAAAGAACTTCACATAAGAGGGAGCCCCATGGCTGCCACTATGATGGCAGTCTAGGCTCCACTGTAATATACCTCAGAGTAAAGGAGGACTTGCTTTACCAGCCTGATGTGGCCTGGCTTCTGAATGGAGCAGGGTAAGAGGGAGCAGAGGGAGCACCGCCAGCTGGAAATCACATCTGCAGAACACAGCAAGGGGAGGCTGGGCTGTCCTGTGTGAGGAGGTAAGCTGCACACTGGGAGTAATGCTGATGATGAGAATTCAGTTTTCTGCATTCGAAATGGCCACAATAGATAGTTGTTCCTGCCATTTCATTACTGCCATACAGAATGCCTTAACATCAATGAGTCTTAAAATTAAAGTCATTAATCACATTGGCTAATATCCAAGAATTCACTGAAAAGATAAAAATAGTTACCTTCACAAATACAACTTCCAATTGCTTTTCTCAGAAGGCTCACTGCAAAGCTACACTGCTAAAAGTCAGATGTTCTAGAGCTGGTTTATTAGAAATGTAGAAATGGTCGGCTGAGCGCGGTGGCTCACGCCTGTAATCCTAGCACTTTGGGAGGCCAAGGTGGGCGGATCACGAGGTCAGGAGATTGAGACCATCCTGGCTAACATGGTGAAACTCTGTCTCTACTAAAAAAAAAAAAAAAATATATATATATATATACACACACTTATACGTATATATATTTATACATATACATATATATGTACATATATATATATACACACAAAAAATTAGCTAGGCATGGTGGCGGGCATCTGTAGTCCCAGCTACTTGGGAGGCTGAGGCAGGAGAATGGCGTGAACCAGGGAGGCAGAGCTTGCAGTGAGCCAAGATCATGCCACTGCACTCCAGCCTGGGCCACAGAGCGAGACTCTGTCTCAAAAAAAAAAAAAAAAAGAAATGTTCACTGGCCTAAGTGAATGATTGGCAGGACCACACTAAAAGGTTGATGGGGGAAAGGAAGGCTGATGGTTGTGCTACGGATATGCATGACTCCGGAGCCTCAGTCCCATGTGGCTGTCAGTAGGGACACCCGCTTCTAAAGACAGGAGACTGGCTCTACCTGAGAGGACCCAGTGCCAAGGTGAGCGAGGGGGTCATTCCCGCGGGCACATAAAATCCCACCACCTGTGTGTCAAAGCTTATGGACCAGACCTTCATTGGGAACAGAGAGCAACTGGACTCCAGCTGCCTACCGCTGCCTACAACCTTTCATTCTCATAATCATCCTAATAAAAAGTTTGCCTGCGACAATCAATTTTCATGGAGGGTTGCAAGAAGGGATATGGTGTCCATTCACTGAGTTGTATCAAATTTTACCTTTAAAACATTTTGTTTTGGTTGCCTTTCAATTTGTTTCTTCTGAATCGCACCCCTGCATTGTGTCATTGGCCTGTTCCATTAGTAAGACAACACTGGCGACTCCTGAGAAGGATGTGACCACTCTATCATATAGTTTTCTGTACGAGGCTTCAGGAAATAAATTGATCTTAGATTTAAGAAAATGACTTCGGATCTTGGGAACAGAAAAGCCTTCCTTTTTTTGACAACTGGATTTTTTTAATTTTAAGGATGCCATGTGCTACATAATTGGTCAAAATTCACTTTTTACTTTGGCCCCATGGGAGCTTAGAGGCAAACTTGCAGGTCACCTCTACAACTGCACAAGTGTTCAGAGTACATTTCTCTTTGTGACTCTTGCTCCAGTTTTATTTTCTTATCCGCATTTCCTCTTTGCCCTGATTATCTCAACTATTTATTTTATCCTCAGGTATGTACTTTTATAAGGCACTTCAAATTCTTTATGGAAGAAAGTGAGTCATAAATACATAGATACTTAAAGGTATTGTCAACCAAGGTAGGTATAATTTTCAGGTCTTTGGCACTCCTCAGCTGTAATTTGTTGCCAAGTACCCAGGTCTGACAGGGTTTTAAGGCAGTATTTTTTTTTTTTTTTTTTTTGCCTCATTCCAAAACTAGTGAGTTTCAGTAAACTAGAGTCACCAGACTATAGAACTCACTGTGGAGGAATGTTCCCAATTAGACAGAATATGCAGGATTGGAAGCAGTTAGTTAGGCATTTTGACTAATGTAAGTCTGTACAGTATTAAGCATCCCATGCAGGAATATTTTTTGTATTTATAATTGTTGAAAATTTTCCTAAGAGGGTGAGCCTATGCACAGAAGCAAAAGAATGTAAGAGAAGCATCCAGAGATGGGAAACTTTAAGAAAAAAGGAGAGGAGAAAGTGGAGGAGGAGGAGAATGGCAATAGAAAAGAGGACAGTGAGAAGTTATCAGTGTGAAAGGAGAGTAACAAAATTTATCTTAGAACTTGAAAGATTCTAATCCCACAGGGCAACCCTTCTAAGCAGCAGCTGGCTCTACAAGCTCTGCCTCTACAGCTGCAGAAAGGGAAGCATTTGCAAAGGACAGCCCAAAGCACAGTGGTTCTGCACATGGCCTCTTGTCTGCATCTCCAACTCGAGAGGAAGCCTGGGACATCTCCAACTCAAGAGGAGGCCCGGGACATCTCCAACTCAAGAGGAGGCCCGGGACATCTCCAACTCGAGAGGAGGCCCGGGACATCTCCAACTCGAGAGGAGGCCCGGGACATCTCCAACTCGAGAGGAGGCCGGGGACATCTCCAACTCGAGAGAAGGCCTGGGACATCTCCAACAGGAGCACAGCTCTGTGAAGGGTCTGGGGTGGAGAGGGAGCAAAGAGCACTGTGGCAAGACTAAAAATAAATGTTATTGCTCAATGCCATCCCTTCAAAGGCACAGGACATCTGTGCTGTCTGTGGAAGGCACTGGGGAAGGGGTAGAGATACTTCTCAAACCTCTATCTCCAGTGTCCTTAGTCCTGTACAGCATCATGCAGGAAAAGTACACTTCAAAACTGGAGAAAGAGCTGAGAATGGCCAGGTGTGGAATATGAAACTGGGGTCTATATGCAAGCAGCAGTGTACTTGGGTTGTATCAAGGCAAGTGCAGCCTGTATGCCTTCAGCTCAGGGTGTGTGATGATCCTGAGCCACAGAAAAAAAAGGGTACCTTTATACCATTATACTTTCATCAGTCAATGCTAGAAGGTGAGTAATTTTGGGGGGAAATTAAGTTTCAAACAGAGTCTTAAATTTACATGACTGTCTCTCAACTTCCAACAAAATTAGCTTTTCAGATTAATTCTTTCTGAAGATTTAGAACAAGTCGGAAGGCAAGTGGTGTTTAAATGAAGCCAGATGTAACTTCTTGTGCCTATTCAAAGAAGTTACTACAGTGAGAAGATCTTTCTCATTCTCTCCTGAGAAACCTGGAAAGACAAGTACTCTTTTATCTATAATTCTTATCAATGACCTATTTAACCTTTTGGAGACAGAGTAAAATCCTTACTTGAGAACATAATTTACACCAGGCTACATGGTCACCAGGCTACATTGGTCAGGTCCAAACACATCAATCTTTCAGAGATGAAATATAATATTTATCTTGATTTTCATTGTACTTGCGGCTATGAATGAGAATGTAAAGGGATTAGAGTATCAACATATTAATATTCTGCATTCTTGACCTCCTTATAGGGTTCTGCCTTTTTATCCTCACCATACTAATAAGTGGCAGAGCTTATTTTTGACTTACTTACAAAAAAGGAAGGACATTCCCAGCAGACACTCCTATTTTTTCAGAAGTTATAACATGAGAATGAAGAAAGATGAATTAAAACTAAAGAGATAAATTAGGCCAGGCACGGTGGCTCACGCCTGTATTCCCAGCACTTTGGGAGGCCGAGGCGGGCAGATCATGAGGTCAGGAGATCAACAGTGAAACTCCATCTCTACTAAAAATACAAAAAATTAGCCAGGCATGGTGGCGGGAGCCTGTAGTCCCAGCTACTCGGGAGGCTGAGGCAGGAGAATGGCGTGAACCCGGAAGGTGGAGCTTGCAGTGAGCCGAGATCGCGCCACTGTGCTCCAGCCTGGGTGACAGAGTGAGACTCCGTCTCAAAAAAAAAAAAAAAAAAAAAAAAAAAGAGATAAATTAAAACTAGAGGTTTAAAGTAAAGATAGTTTTACAGGGGCTCACTACAAGAAAGCCACATACCAATATCTCTTATGAACATAGATGTAAACTCCTCAAGAAATTACCAGCAAATAAAATTTAGCAGCACATTAAAAGGATCGTATAACATGATCAAATGGATTTACCCCAGGAGTGCAAGCAAGAATGGCTCAAAATATAAAAATCAATCAATGTAATATACCATAACAATAGAATAAAAGAAATAAAACCCACATAACCATATCAATTGATACAGTGAATGCATCCATCTGACAAAATCCAACACCCTTTCATGATAAAAATATTCAATGAACCAGGAATACAAGGGAATGCCCTCAACAAAATAAAGACAATGTGTGAAAAACCCACAGCCAACATCATACTCAATGGTGAAAGTTGAACACTTTTCACTCATTCCACTTAAATTTCACTTAGATCGGGAACAAGACAAAGATGCTCACAGTCACCGCTACTAGTCAGTATAGTACTAAAAGTTGTAACCAGAGACATTAGGCAAGAAAAAGAAATAAAAGACATCCCAACTGAAAAAGTAGAAGTAAAACTATCTCTATTTGCAGATGACATAATTTTACATGTAGAAAGCCCTGAAGAATCCACACACAAAAAGCTGTCTAAACTAACAGACACATTCAGTAAAGTTGCATGATATAAAATCGACACATAAAAATGTTGCACATATTTATATTTCTATACACTAACAATGAACAATCTGAAAAGGAAATTAAGAAAACAATTTCATTTACAAAAGCATCAAAAATAAAGTACTTAGAAATAAATGGAACAAGAGGCAAAATATTTGTACATTGAAAACTATAAAACGTTACTGAGAGAATTTTAGGAAGATAGACAAATGGCCAAGAAGCTCTTGAAAAGATACTCAACATTATCGGTCATCAGGGAAATACAAATACAAACCACAATGAGATACCACTTCACATCTACTAGGGTGGTTATAATAATGAAAATAATCATAAAAAGTGTTGAGAAGGATGTGGAGAAACTGAAACCCTGTGCATTGCTGTTGAGAATGTAAACTAGTGAGGCTGCTGCAGAAAGCAATTTGGCAGTTTCTCAGAAAGTTAAACACGGATTTGACCATATCACCCAGCAATTCTCTCTCTCAGTCTCTGTGTGTGTGTGTGTGTGTGTGTGTGTGTGTGCGCGCGCGCACGTGCAAGTGTGTATGCGTGCGTGTGTGTGCGTGCATGTGTGTGTATATATATGTGTGTCTCTATATACGTATATATGCCTCTCTGTGTGTATCTCTAAAAGAACTGAGTAAAGGAGCTCAGACACTCAAGAACATCAGTACACCGATGTTCATAACAGCATTACTCACAATAGTCCCAAGGTAGAAACAACTCAAGTGTCTGTCAACAGATGAATGGATAAATGAAATATGTTACTTACACACAATGGAATATTACTGAGCCCTAAAAAGGGATGAAGTTCTGATACATGCTACAGCATGGATGAACCTCGAAAACAATAGGCTAAGTGAAAGAAGCCAGGCGAAAAAAATCTATGATTTCCCTTACGTGAAATATCTAGAACAGTAAGCAGATTAGAGGTTACTAGGCACTGGAGGGAGAATGGAATGGGAACTTAATGCTTAATGGGTACAGAGTTTCTCTTGGACGTGATGAAAATATTTTGGAGATAGATAGTGGTGATGGTTGCACAACACTGTAAATGTTATTAATGCCACTGAATTGTACACTTAAAATGTTAACTGGCTAATTTTATATTATGTAACATTTTATCACATAAAAATAAAATTTCAGAGGATGTAGATAATTAAAATTTTGAAGAAAGTTTTCACGTGTTCTTCACTTTCTGAAAGGAAAACAATATACATATATTTTTTCTCATCACCACATCTGATATACACTAATTGAGCCATTATACCACCAATTATTTCAATGGACTTCAGCTTTTTCTCTCATAAAATGAAGAACAGCAATGATAGGGTGTCTCAAGTTCCTCCCAGCTCTGAACAGTATATGATTTGGCTCAGTTTAGAAATAGTTAACTAAGGTTCTATTCTAAATCTTCCTTAATGAAATATAAACTACTGCAGAACAATTTTGCTTAACATTTAACAGCATAACAAAAGATCCCTGCCAACTGCTCTCTCTCCTCTCGCCACCTGGTCCCCTTAAAGCCTTGAGACATACAGGTACATTCAATGTCACACCCCTTTTGGGGCAGTAATGTCCGGGGGAACGGTCTTCCCTCCATCTGTTTCAGGTCCCTGTTTGAATGTCCCCTTCTCAGTGAGGTCTCCCAGCCATCCACTTTGAAATTGTAAACCTCTCCACCAACCTACTCTCCCGACCCCCCTCAACTCTGCCCTCTTTTCCTCAGAAAATATCATCTTCTATTATGCCACAGCCTTTTCATTTACTTATTGTTGACCTTCAGACTCCCCTGCTAACCTGCAGTGCATGAGGGCAGCATCTTCACTGGTTTTCGTCACTGATCCATCTCGAGTGGCTGGAACACTGGCACATAGCAAGTGCTCAGTAAATATTTGCAAAGAAACAACAGAATAGTATGGTAGGAAAGGTTTCAAGATTTTCCCACTTTTTAGTTTACTTACTTAATTTAAATGGATAGTATTCTGAAGAATTTCATACTTTTAAGTTTTTCAATACAAGTGATGACTTTCTTTAATTTTATATCTGTGAGAGATTTTATCTATCATATTATAAAGTGATATTTAACAGTAGTGATATTGGGGGTGCCATTTCTGAAAAGACATCTCAGAAAGGAAAGAATTGGAACAAACAAAGTAACAGAAACAAGAGAATATTCAATTCATTGACCCCTACCTTCGTCACCATTCACTGAGCTCTGCTGTATACAGGGCACCAGCAGGCACAGCGTCGCAAGTCCCCTGAGGCCCAGGATCTTATCGCCACTTCTGCTTCAACATTCTTTCTATTTTATTTTCTTCCCCAACGACTGAGCTCTGGAAATGCAAACAGCCCCTGCGTCCTCAGGTTTCTCCTCATAGATTGTTTCGTTACAAGAGACAAGTGAAATGCTTGAACTATTACATATTGAAAAAAAAAGTTTTGTATTATTATAAGTATATTTTTCCTTCCTTGTCAAAAGGGTTGACTTCTAGGAATTCCTCAACTTAATGAACTCGCATGTTTCCAAAATAACTGCTACAAGGAACACTAAAACAACCTAGCAATTAACATTCATATTATTATTGTTATTATTATTTTTGAGACAAAGTCTCGCACTGTTGCCCAGGATGGAGTGCAATGGCGCGATCTTGGCTCACTGCAACCTCTGCCTCCCAGGTTCAAGCAATTCTCCTGCCTCAGCCTCCCGAGTAGCTGGGATTACAGGTGCCCACCCACATGCCCTGCTAATTTTTTATATTTTTGGTAGAGACAGGGTTTCACTATGTTGGCCTGGCTGGTCTGGAACACTTCACATTGTGATCCACCGGCCTCAGCCTCCCAAAGCGCTGGGATTACAGGCGTGAGCCACCGCGCCCGGCCAACATCCATATATTACAGAACTTCACCAATGACAAAGAACTTCACCTATATTATCTTGAGTTTTATCCTCACAATGTTCCTATGGGAAATGTCAAGCTGGTATCATCTATGTTGAAAAGATAAATACCGTTTAAGTAAGATCACATAGACATTGGGACTTGAATTTATGTTTTGACTTTAAGTTTACACCCAGTAAATGTTCCTCTAGATTCACGCTGAAACATCAACTGAGAATGGCTATGTTCAAGGTATTTCAAAACATCGGAAAGTGCTACTGACATCTGTGTGCTTTCTATGTTGTCATTGCTGATTTCCTGGTTGACTAATTATTCCATGAAAGCCAGTAAAATGGTTTGTATAGGTAGGTGCTCACATAACAGTAGATTTCTCTTCTGAGTGTTGGGTTTTATCACTCCAAAATGCCTTTCACACTGGATTTGACTGTAATATACACACAGACCTACTGAGTGAACTGACGGGTCTAGTAGTTAGCAGTGGTATTGAACGAAGGCATCCATGTCCCTTGATCGTCAGTTACAATGATGGACATGCAGGAATAAAAGCACTGCAGTATCCTGTTGAGACACTGCACATCCAGAGGCAGGCCTAGAAAGGTCAGCACAGCTAGGTAAATTCTGATTTCTTCTCTTCCAACCATGCATGTAGTCCTTCATCCCCTGCTTTCCAGTCACGATACTAGAACTGCTTCCTCGGAGACTCGCCACCGGATGATTGACTTTCCAAGCTCTGCCCAAAGATCAATCTCCTGCCTGAAACATTTCTCCAGCTGTATATGTCCTTGGCCCCAAACACTCTGTCAAAAAGTGCTTCACCTAATCCAAAGGTAGACCTCTCTTTTAAAAGAAAGCTTTTCATGGTACAGAGCAGACCGTGGATGAGAGTCTCTGGGTCTTATAAGCAGCGTTCTTTAATACGGCCTGAGCTGGATGGCATTCTAATCAACTTACTGCAAAAAACTTTCATACCCATCTCAAAAAAACTCACTTTGGATCATCCCCTTTCCTTCCTGAGTCCTAGATTTTGGTTCTATGGAGTTTAATAAAGAAAACTGCAGTGTCTGAAGCACATACTAATGAGCAGTGCATGAAACAATTCCCAGTGGTCCTGCGCAGTGAGAATCTTCCTTACATGGAATGTGTAGAAAGTGTTGGTCCCCCTTTCTCTGCAGTTTGGACAGTGATGCACCACCCCCTTCAGGGGCTTGACTCCCACCCCCCACCATTTTCCAGTGACTGGCTGAGGGGAGAGCATGGCCAATGAGATGTGAGTGATATAAAATATAAGATATACGTGAAAATCTGCTAGGATGCTCATAGGCAAGAGTTTCTTTTCAGAAAAAAAGGCCCTTCTGAACTACTCCCTTATTTCTTCCCACATTAGATGCTGTCACTCAAGAATATAATGCCTGGAGCTGCAGTAGCCAACATGTGACCAGGAGCAAAAAGCTGGAGATCAGCAGCCTTGTATTTATATTGACATTTATTAATATTTATAATTTATGTATAAATTATATATTTAATTATATATGTATACATTCTATAGTTATACATAGATTGTAAATATATATCTATTGATATATAAGTATAAATATATATCTATTGATATATTTATAAATATATCTCCATTTATATATTGATATATTTAATTGTCAATATAGTTATATATTATATAATATATGAAATATTTATATATAAAATATATAGTTATATATTTGATATTAATACAAATATATAGATCTATAGATATAGTTATTGTTATATATATTTATATTTATAAATATAAATGTTAATATATTTTTAAATATTACAATAATTTATCAAGTCATCTGAGAGTAGGTTACATACATCATGCTCCTTTACCACTGAATACTTCTGTGTATACTTCCCAAGAACAAAGATATTCTCTTACATATCCATAGTACAGTTATCGAATTCAGGATATTTCACATGGATGCAATAACCCCATCTTATCTGCAATCCATATTCAAATTCTGCCAATTTTGCCAATCATGTCCTTGTAGCATTTTTTCCCTCCCATTCAGGATCCAGTCGAGGATCACATATTGTACTTACATATCATATCTCTTTAGTCTTTATTAATCTAGGACCATTCCCCAGCTTTCCTTTGTCTTATAAGACATTGACATTTTGGAGAATCCTGGCCGGTTGTTTTATAGAAATGTTCCTCATTTTGAGGTTACCTGATATTTCTCCATGATTGGATTCAGGTTCTGGACCCCAGTTGGAACACTACAAAAGTGCTATGGTGTCCTTCTCCAGGTGACACATCTGGAGACCCCTGATGCTTACTTATCCACTTCAGAGCTCCTCTAGATCATTTATTTTTTGCTGCAAAACCAACCACCCCAAAACTTAGTGGTTTAAAACAACAACTATTCACTTAGCTCAAAGTTGGCTGGCCCTTTGGACTTGGGTGGAAAGTTCTTCAGCTCTCAGCTGGGTTTACTCATGCATATGTGGCCTGCCGGAACTCACATGTCTGGTGTTGGCTGCCTGCTGGCTGGGGCACTTTGGTTCTCTTACATCTCCAACCAGCTAGCTTGGGCTTATTTATGTGGTGGTTACAGGGTTCTAACTGCATCAAGAGAGCAAGCCCCAGGGTGCAATCACCTTTCATGCATCTGTTTTCATCATGTTTGCTACTTCCCTGACGGGCCAAAGCAAGTAACAGGGCCAAGTCAGATTCAAGAGGCAGAGAAAGACTGTCTACTCAGCCATTAAAAAGGCTGTGAGAAGCCATTAGAGTGGCTTATCTTGCAAAGTCTGTTCAACTGATTTATTCTAATATTCATTTACTCATTCAAATGATAATTACTGTGACTTAGGCCGGGCGCAGTGGCTCACACCCATAATGCCAGCTCTTTGAGAGGCTGAGGCAGGTGGATCACAAGGTCAAGAGATCGAGACCATCCTGGCCAACATGATGAAACCCCGTCTCTACTAAAAATACAAAAATTAGCTGGGTGTGGTGGCAGGTGCCTGTAGCCCCAGCTATTCAGGAGGCTGAGGTAGGAGAATCGATTGAACCCGGGAGGCAGAGGTTGCAGTGCACTGAGATCGCGCCACTGCACTCCAGCCAGGCGACAAAGTGAGACTCTGTCTCAAAAAAGAAAAAAAAAATTACTGTGACTTGTTTTTGTACAAAAAATGTGATAGATGCTTTCTGGCAAACAATACCATATAAAGGAGGGAGAAAGAAAGAAACATTGACTTGCTCACCACGAGTCAGAAAACATGACCTCATTAACTGTCACATCAACTCTGTTAGGTCACTATCACTAGCTCCATTTTACAGATAAGAAAACCAAAGTTTAGAGAGTTTAATTTGTCCTAGATTATACAGCTATCCAGAAATAATTCTGGCTGCAAGCAATAGAAAACTCTATTAAAAGTGATCTAAATAAGAGACATTTAATTTCCATAAAAAGGATTCTGAAGATAGGTATTTCCAGATTTGGTACAGGAGCAAGACGATGCCACTGAAGACCCTTGCTCTTTTTATTTTTCTGCTCCAACATCCTTAGCAGGTCAGCTTCCATCATTATTATGGTGATTTCATAACTACAAAATGGCTGGTCGATCTCTAGTCATCACGTATCAGTCAGGAGGAAAGCAGGAACAGTTCCAGTGTGCATGACTTACATACCTGTTGCTTTTATTGGGAAACACAAGCTTTCCCAAGGGTCCCCAACTGTCTTACATTTCATTGCTCCAAATTGGTTTGCTTGACCACCCTTAGATTTAAAGGATGTGAAGAGCATAACGGCCCGGCTTTTCCAAACTCTCAAGTTGGATGTATGCAAGGACAAATGGTGCTAGGACTGCCACTGAGTCAGTCAACCAACAGCAAGCAAGTGCTCGATCTGGGATGTGAACCCAGGTATGCATAACTCCATAGTTCAAGCCTTCAAGGGATGCTTACTTTGAAAGCAGAGAGACAAAGACCTATAAATGCATATGCAAATCAGTGTCATGAGTGATAGAAATTAGATTCTATGGGGTGACAGAAGAAGAAGAGTTCACTTTAAACATCCTGAACACGGATGTTTTGGAAAAGTCAGTCAAGTATGGTCTTAAATGACATGTAGGGGTTTTCAAGGTGAACTAGGCACAATGACATACATGTACCTGTAGTCCCAGCTACTCAGGAGGCTAAGGTGGGAGGATTACTTGAGCCCAGGAGTTCAAATCCAACCTTGGCAACAGAGTGAAACCTCCATCTCTTTTTTTTTTTAAAATACAAATTTTAAAAAAGGTAAAGATCTTCCAACAAGAAGGAAAAGTAAACACAAACATACGAAGATAGAAATGTGAAATGAACATGAATTGACCAAATTGGGATAGGGTATTGCAGAACCTTTTGAAAATGTAAAGGGAATAGTTATGCCTTGCTTAGCATTTATTAATAGTTAAAGGCTAAATATACTGACTTGCATATGATCTACCAAGAACTCATATACCACCTCCTACATCTCCCTTTGACTAGCCCCCAATACAGCATTATGTCTTTCATCCCTTTCCCTCAAATTTCAATCTAAGTTCCTAGAACTCAGAATTAAGTACTGTTAAGCAGATCATTGCAACAAACAGTTTTCATTCAGCAAAAGATAGATTTCCTAATAG
Organism: Pongo pygmaeus; assembly: GCF_028885625.2. NCBI lineage: Eukaryota > Metazoa > Chordata > Mammalia > Primates > Hominidae > Pongo > Pongo pygmaeus. Next base: position 5,418,133 of record NC_072378.2, on the reverse strand, counting down.
TTTACCAGTCTTGAACAATTTCCATTTTTCAGATAGAAGTTGTTTTTGTTTGATGTTTGTTGTGGTTTGTTTTTAGTTGCCTGAATTGAATTGCATACAGAGCTTCAGGAAACAATATATTCCCCCAAATTTATAGGCAAGACTTTAAAAATCTGAGTGATATTTTCAGTGCATTAAAGTGATCATTAATCAAATAATCACTTTCAACTTAATGTGGATTCTTCATATATCAGTTTTTATAATGTGAGTCATATCCATAAGAGGAGTTTGAGGAAACACTGTTGAAACATTGTACAGAGTTGTGAGTGTTGGGAAATGTTTTCATTTACTTCAACTGTATTATTAAATTCCTTATTAACAAGAGTTATCAAAACTAGGCCACAAGTAGAAACCTAACTAGAGTTTAGTGAGTTCACTACAGTAAAAATAAGTCTTTCAGAAAGAATAGAGCAGAAGGCAAAGGAAATTGAGTAAATCCTCTGAGCCAAAATTATGGAGACACTATGACTGTAGGAGATATGCCGTTGGACAGCAGGGTCAACACAGTCCCTCTGACAAATGCCATGAGCCTTTATTGCTCTGATTCCACTCACAAAATAGACTTATAGGGTCAGTTCCAGCTTGGGAGAAGCACTGGCCCAGCACATTGCTGACTGGTGAGAATATAACCCAAGAGTTGACAGAAAGAAAAAAACAGTGGATATAGCAGTTGAATAACTTTTATGTATATCTATATAATACTGTATACATTAAGAGGAGTGTCTGATTCCTTCCTGAGTGTGGAGAATACGAAAACCCACTGATAAACCTTTTAAACACTTTCACCCCTTGCTGAAATTCTTGAAGTATTATGGTACATATACTTATCTGTTCCTTTCTGTTAAGAAACCAGGCATAGGCCAGGCGCGGTGGCTCACACCTGTAATCCCAGCACTTTGGGAGGCTGAGGCGGGCGGATCATCTGAGGTCAGGAGTTTGAGACCAGCCTGGCCAACATGGTGAAACCCCGTCTCTACTAAATATACAAAAATTAACTGGGTGTAGGGGTGGGCACCTGTAATCCCAACTACTCGGGAGGCTGAGGTGAGACAATCGCTTGAACCTAGGAGGCGGAGGTTGCAGTGATCCGAGATCGCACCATTTCACTCCACTGGGCAACAAGAGCAAAACTCCATCTCAAAAAAAAAAAAAAAAAGAAAGAAAGAAAAAAGAAAAAAGAAACCAGGCATAATAGTGGCTTTCATATCTCCACTAGAAAAATTGCTTTCCAAAATAAAAGTTAATAGTGCTCTATTTCTTGTCACACTGTTATAATTTTTTAACCAGGAAAGGAACTTAATTTAGACTAAGTGATGCCACTGTCACTTAAATATATGAATGATAAAAGGGATGTCAGCTGCTCTAATTCCATAATTCCCAAGTAATGACAATTAATGAAATACTCTTTACTAGAGGGAGTTGTTTTAAGCAGTAGATAAAGGAGTCATTGAGCCTTTTAAGATTTATTCTCATAACCAAATTGCATCTCTCTTCATCATTATCCAAAATATAATTAAAAGATGACATTTAAAAACAAACTAGAAAATCAAACTGCATCCCATTCCCAAAGGAAAAGCAACTGAGACAACCCTTTCCTTCCACTTGAGGGCTGAGAGAAATTTGAGAGAAACTCCCATCTCTAACTTCTAACTTTTGTGCTTCAGCTGTGGCTCTGGAGCACCAATCTCACTTATCAATACAGGAAACACTGGATAATATTATCATTGAATCTTATTGGATAGATACTAATTGACTAGTTTCACTGCTGCAGAAATATTCTTCAACCTTTCCAAAAAGAAAACAAATCAATAGGATTACCTTGTAAAGACTTCTGTTTTCTCCCTCAGTTTGCTCCAGTGGTGTAAAATTTATGGAGTTGCACATTTGTAGTCTTCCTGTTAGAGCATCTATTTTACCAACTATCTACACCAAGAGAAAAGGCATCTTTTAATATTTGCCAAACACAAAATTCAGTGGCCTCTATAACTCCTTGGATGAAGCCAAGTTAATTATCAATACACAAAATTTCTGAGAGAAAGTTAAACATCTTGATCCAATCTATTCCCACGTATCTTAAGGGCAAGTAAGTAAAACCTAGGCAAGCTTTTTGAACTGCTTTTTCCTCCTTATTTTTAAATCTTAATCCACTAGTTTCTGTTCCCCTCATTGACACTCACACAGTTTTCTTTATAAGACTTAACTCTAACAAAGTGTTTGCTACTGGAGGGCACATCCCTTATGAAGCTACAGTAATCAGAGGTTGATTAGAGGCACGTGGTCAATGCCACCCTGGAATTCTCCAGGGCCTGCGCCTCTGAGTTGTGTGCAACTACTTACAATGAAACCTGGAAATGCATGAATCATGTCGCAACACACTCCTGAAGGGGCACTGTTCATTCACTGTGTTATGAAATATGTAACAGCCGGCAACGTTACAAAATACCAGCTACTGATTTCCCACAGCAGGAAAGCCAGGGATGGAATAACAATCTAACCATAACAGTAAGTCACTAATAATATTAAAAATATACCAAATGGATTTCTTTCTATCAACATAGAAAATAAGAGTTTTTTTAATGGGCGGGGCGGGGCTCTGCTTGCTGGGAAGAATGCAGAAGCCAGGCAGAGATGAATCTCCTGGGAAGCAGAGGCTGTACGTCGGCAGCCATTTCTTTTCCAGGAATTTCAGAGGAAAGTGAGTGCCCAAGGAAAGAAGGACACCGCCCTTTTGCGTTCTACAAAGGCCTATTTATTGGCCATTCCCTGTTCAGAGCTTCCCCAAGAAGCAATGCCTGCTCTTTAGTAGAAAGTAGAACACAGTGGTCTCAGGCCAGTGGCAAAAAGCTACTGTAGAGTCACCAGGGTTTGCTTTCCTTCTCAGAGGAAAACGGGGCTCTAGCTAAGCTGCAGCCTCTTCCTGTCCTATAAGCATAGCTATACAGTTAGCTTAATCACACACTATTCACCTATCGAAAGAGTAGACGAGTTAAGAGCACAGACCCTGCAGCCAGACTAATCCTGGCTACACCATTTACTGGCTGGTGATCTTGGACAAGTTATTGAATCTCTCTCTGATTCAACTTCGCCATTTGTAAAGCAAGAATAATTGGCAGTACTTACCTCCTAGAGCTACTGGAAGGCCTAAATCAGTTATTATAGGGAAAGGGCTCAGAAGAGGGCCTGGTGCAAAGGCAGGATTACAAAGGTACTGGTAAGTATTATCATTAGACAGTTCTGTGTAGATACCAACACATCAAGTAGCAATGAACACGCTCTGCTTTTAACTTGGGATTTGTCTATGAATCTTCACTGTGAACAAATCACTCATATCCTATACTAATACATCTTCTCTAAATCCTCTCATGTTCACACAGCAGGTTTTATTCTGCTTAGGGATTCTAGGATTCCCTGTAGCTTCCTCTGCCCAGGAAACCAAGGGCCTCTACATGACCAGCTCACTCTGTAGTCAGGCACTCAGTGCCCTCACAATTCCTCTTTCCCGCATACGCCCTTCATCCTTGAAACCCAGCACACATCCTCTTCTAAGTTCCCTCTCTCCTATGGGTCTCACTACTTTTAGTGTCTTATGGATTGCTCGCCTTAACATTTCCTTCCCATAGGTAACACTGTTATCTCAAAAGATGTGAATAGCAGTAGAATGTTAAGTGGTACATTATCTATTGTCAGTTCCAAAGGCTAAAAAGAATAGACGCTGGACAGACTGTGAAACAGTGAGACCAGTCTTCTCATCACTCTCCTTTATGCTGTATTGGTAAAAACTAAGAATTCATCATGTTCTTGGAAACATGACCCCTCTGAAGAATTATCATTAGATAATTGCCTTTCCCTCACTCCTAGGGAAAAGAGACAGTGGCTCTCCCATCAAAGAAGTAGGGGGATTTGGGAAGCCACATGGAGAACTTTGCATGTGTCTCCTTGGATTTGAGGGACCTAGAGACTAACCACCATCCATACCTGACAAACCCTAAAGGGTAAAGACAAAATGGAAAAGGCTATAGCTGTGCAGCTGAGAAAACACACACACACACACACACACACACACACAGAAAGTGTGCTAGATAACAGTAGAAGAACTGTGAGTTTGCTGTAGCCTAGATTGGCATCCAAGCATGCAGCAGCTGTCTGTGAGCCTCCATGAAAAGTGCCCTATGCACGAGGTCTGATGCAGCAGCTGAGCCGACCGCAGCAGAAAGAGCCCACAGGCATACCACTGAATACAGAGACCCTGAGCGGGGACCCAACCACCAGCCAGATATGACATCACTCATGCCCGGGTCTCCAATCCAAAGTCACTAATGGGGAATCTCCAAGAAATCCACCAAAGCACTCCCATGAGAAAAAAAAAAAAAAGATAGCATATGTATACTGGTCACACCCATGCTGGTGGATTCCAACTCTACCAATCAAAAAAGCCCTCTGTTGTCCTTGCCCTACTTCTCTTCTCCCTATCTGACCCTTCCCAGCTCACCACCACCACACCTCAACTTCCCAGCTCACCACCACCACACCTCAACTTCCCAGCTCACCACCACCACGCCTCAACTTCCCAGCTCACCACCACCACGCCTCAACTTCCCAGCTCACCACCACCACACCTCAACTTCCCAGCCCACCACCACCACGCCTCAACTTCCCAGCCCACCACCACCACACCTCAACTTCCCAGCCCACCACCACCACACCTCAACTTCCCAGCTCACCACCACACCTCAAGCTTCTACGCCTGTGCAGGTGTTCTGAGCTGAAGGAGGGAAAGAAGCTTTAAATTAGATGGAAGATGGAAGCTTTGCCATTAGACTGGACTGGTCATGAAAATGACCAGGAAAGTTACAAGATCCCTTGAAATTTCACTCTGAATGAGAAAGACTCTGGCAGAACTCCGTGAAGGCAGTGGGATGTAAAAAATAAAACTATTCTAGAAGTTTACTTCCGCTGAGTCCAGCTCATTGAATGCAATGGTTATCACTATGTTTTACTTCAACCTTCCTTCTCTCCTCCCTTCATCCCAAATGTCTGTACTCAGTTCTCTTTTCCTTTCTGTTTCGTTCGCTCCCATATCTGGCCTTGTCTCCTTATGCCTCTAGCTAACAAATACTTGAAATATTTAAATACTTTATTCCTGGCTCAAATTAGAGTAGCACATCATGTTAAACTAAGTAGAAATAATGAAGAAAGAAAAATGAAAGAGAGAAATGTGGGTTAAATAGGTCCAATTTCTCTATTTTTATTCCTTTCTTTCCAATGTTAAATCTTGCCAGAAAACTCATCCAGTTAGTCAAGAAAATGGCCACTCTTCCCAAGCAAATCCAATGCATCTTTTAGCCATGGCTATGGAATATAAGAAAGAAAACAGATGGAGGAGGAACTTAAAAGGACATTGGAATAGCGATGGATAAAAATAAGATATTGGTTGGCAAAGCCAAAAACATACTTCCGCTGGTCCGAGCACATGAAACTTCTATAACAAAATGTGCTAATGAGGCAAACCAAATTGGTATAGTTTATCTGTGGAAACAATGATGCAGGCTGTCCCTTTCATCAACAAACTTTGTCAAGTCACACCTGGGCCAGTAAGAATGACCTACATGAGAGAAGATGTTATATGAAAACCACATTCTCCTCTCCCTGGTCACAGAGGAAGCTGTATGTCCTAACCCCCTTGCAGACAGACTGGGGCCACATGACCTTCCTCTTGCTAGTGGCATCTAAGCAGACAGACAGATAGACAGACTGTGAGCCCCTTCCAGGTCTGGGCTTGGGAGACCCTGCAGCTCTCTCTTCCCTTGCTGTGAGGACCTTGGTGGCCATATGCTCCAGAGCTTATGACTGCGCATGGCAGACTCCACACTGGTCTCTCTCTGACTGAGAAATAAAGTGTCAATGCATTAAGTCACTTAAATTTCAAGGGGTTTATCTGTTAGCACAGTAGCAGCCTAGACTATCCTGACTATTAATCAGCCCTAACATTCTGGTACACAAGAGGAATCTGGAGTCACCAAAGAGTTACATAACCTTTGAAAGGTACCAAACTCTTAAGGTCAATGACATTTTATCCTTGTCCTATAAAAACAATTTTGCTCACTAATTATATACTTTTTACTTAAGCTCTAGAGGAGGAGCTTTGTAGAGACTCAACCACTTATAAACAGTTATAAAGAAGATAATGTTCTTCAACAGTGCAAAGGTTCAATAAGCAAGACTTTGGTTAAAATATGAAAAAAGAAAATCCTTGAATGTCTAAGGACCTACACACTGAAACAGGTTACCTACACACTGAAACAGGTTACCCAGGGAGGTTGTATCACCATGAGCTCTGCAAGTCCCTATAATTAAGACTGACAATCATATATAGTCTTGCCTGTATCCAAATTTTAGTTAGTTTCTTGCATAGCTAGAGTCTTGTGTCTTGGCCAGAAGAGCTTTCCCGGCTTTATAATTCTTTGTTCAAGCAGTGGCTTTCTATTACAGGAAGAAAACAGGTAACTCTGGCGTGCATTCATCTGACAGCTATTTAGTGAGTGCTATCTATGTACACATCAACACTGCACCAGTATGGGGACACAACAGGAAATAAAAAGCCCCTGCCTTTCCCTTCATACATTCACAGTCCAGCAGCTTTAGGGGCTATCCTCATCTTTTTTTTTTTTTTCTTAGTAGAAAAAGACAAATATCATATATTGAACACAGCTTCTCAATTTGAGTGTCAACTGCCAACTGGTATTCTAAATACTGAATGTTATCAAATGTCAGTACACAATTTCCCACTGCCTGACAGCACCAAAACCTAAATCTTACATAAAACCTCAAAAGAAATCATCAGAATCTTCTTCAAGGCCCTAGGATTCAATTCTTTCAGAAATGTGTTCTTTGAAAGTTAAAAAAGAGAAACAAAATATAAATACAAAAATAATTTAAAAGGGAAACGAAGGATTTCTAAGAACTCCTACAAGTATGCAAAAAAGCTTCTAAGAACCAGAGCTCATCTGTAGTGCGATTTTACCAGGAAAGAGGCAGGAACAAGACTATCACTCTTGTTGTTAAATAACACCTGTCAAAAGAAGCCTACCCTGATTCTTTTGGGGGTAGCATCCAAATCCATCATTTCAGCAACCAATCAAAATCCAACAGGACATTAAAAATATTCTGATTCACTAACACACATACATGTCAATATTCTCTGATTTTCAATTTTAATAAATTTATCATGAATTTTTAATCACTATTTTCCTTCCTTTTGGGGCTATATTTCTTTGAGAATGTGTCCTTCATGTGTTATTTTTCTCAGGAACTCCAAGGATAATTTGAAAAATATGGCTTCATCATTTTTCACTCATCAGATTGGCAAATGTGTCAGTTTGACAATGAAAAATGTTGGCAAAAAGGTAGTCAAACAAGACTTGCATACGCTGATGCCAAGGGAAGGAGGGTAGACAACAGGCTTCATTTGTATCTGTAATATCTTCTTTCTTAAGCTGGTGATGTGAACAGGGTGTTTCTTATATTATTCTCTATATTTTGTGGAATGTTTGAAGTTTTTCTTAATAAGAATTTTTAGAGTATGTCCTGTAACAGGACAGGTCACTTTGTTCGCACACTGCCAAATACAAAGAAATAACTATGCAAGTCTAAGAAAGCAAGACATGAGCACTTTCCTAACTGGGCAGCTCTGAACTACATGTGGCTATTCCCAGCAAGAGCGAGACTCCATTGGGAAGTTGTCAATATCTCGTCACCAGGTGTAATTACAGCCTCTTTTTAAATGCCCACATGGAGGCCTCAGGAACCTAGAAACAATAACATTATTAAATTAAAAAAAATCAACCCAACATGAACCCAAATCCAGTTCAAACTCAATCTTTGAACTAAACTTATGATCCTCAGGTTTTGCTCACCCTAGGGTGCAGCAGGTTCCTCCTTAGTTTCAGGCCAAGAGAGGGTACTATTTGTCCACCTCCCCTGAAAAAGTGCTAAGAGCACAGCATTGTGGGGAACTGGTCAGAACTGTTCAGCAGGGAGACCCCAATCTATTTGACACGAAGTAAAGTCGAATTTTAAGGAAGTCATCAAAGGTCACTGCTAAAACTTCTGAGCTTGAATTCTCTCTTCTAATTTGGCTATTCAAAGCAACACAATAATATTACGAATAGATTCATCAACCACTTTCTCAATATAGCTTGTTATTAAGATCACACCGCAAGCCATCCAGTGAGGCACAATGGAACCAACATCATGATGGTATCTACAACCAGACAAATACATTTGATGACATAAGGGGATCCTTGTTTTATTTTATTATTATTATTTTAATCGCATAGGGGACTGGACTCAGAGTCATACTGCCTTTAAGAGTGTAGTTTAAGAAAATGGATACTTGGAATACAGAACTGCTCTTTTATTAGATACATCTTCTTCGTTGGCCTTGTTGGGAGTACAGAAATTAATAGCCTTATTTTTGTTCTAACTCAGTCCTCACTCAGCAGTCTGTCTAAAATCATGACCTCTTTCTTCAACCAATCAACATGTTTAAAACCCTCCTATCACAACAAAACCCTCCTTGACTAGTACCCCTTCTAGTATACTTTTACTTCTTGGTTTCTGGACAAGCTTCTTGAAAGAGTAATCTACACTCATGGTTTCCACTTCCTCAACTCTCATTTACTTCTCAATGCAATTAAATATAGCTGTGATCTGGCTTCTATTACACCATTCTATTAAATTACTTTCACTGACATTGACAAGAGCCCCTAGCCTCCGATTCCAAAGCTGCCTTCTAAAGCCAATCTATCTCACAGCAAGTTTCTGTTCTGACACGGGAAACAACATCCTTCCTTTGGGTTTGCGCAGACAAACCACAGCTCATATACTCAGGGTTAGAGCCTGGTCACCATCCTTTCAGAGCTTTTGAGAAAATTTTCCAACCACAATTTTGCATTCTATCTAGAATTCTGTATGTTATGCACTATATCAAGTATTATATCAATATTTTAGAGGTAAAATTTTACCACAAAATTATCACCTATTTTGTGCAAAACGGCTCCTTAAAACCTCAAGTACTATATCAATTCACACTAATTTGAAAATCTTCTAAACATCCAACAAAATTGCAAGCGCTGCTACTGTAACCACTACAAAGCTTCTGTTTGCCTCAGAAATTCTTAGATTTCATAAGGAATTAGTTTTGCTGCTAATATTAACAAAAGCAGAAAGCAATTTTATTAGGAATTATTAGTTACAAATGTTATATAATTATTTAAAATTATGAAGTAATTATGAAAAAATGTATTTCTTGCTTGATGCCAACACTCACATTACTAATAATAGAAACACTATACTTTCAACATTAATTATAATAAAAATTAGTGACCCTTGATGGAATCAATGATGGATTTTTAAATATATATAATCAATCACAGTGATATATATTCATACATTTTCCTTTGGTCCTTTCTTAAAAGTCGATGTTCTTCCAGCAACTATTTCTGCTTCCTATACTTCTCACTCTATATCCTCATGGAATTTCACTGTTTTAGCCACCACCTGATCACTTCCAGATATATTTCTCTAGCTCTGACATCCTTCCAAAACTTCATTCATCTACCGTAACTTCTTTTGAATATGCTACATCCAAGTTATATCAACATTTCCAAAATGGAACTCACTCTTTATTCTTCCCAATACATAGTCTGCTTCTCTGAAATTCAAAATCTCAGTTTTGTGACACAACTGCCCAGCTGTCACCCAAAACAGAAATCCAAGAGTCATGTTTGACTACTTGCTCCGAACTCCAAATCCTGATCACCATAGTTATAGCCACTGCCCTTATGCAACCCCACATATTTGCTCCCTGGATACGGCAACAACAGCCTTCCGACCAGTACCCCAGCCTCTGCTATAGAGCCTGGTGCACCATCACCCACACGGCCTAAAGCTAAGTAAAATGCAAACATGGCCTCATGACTGTCATATTTAAAATTCACCAGTTTAAACATCTTATTCTGAATCTGCTTAGAGAACAGCACCCAAGACTTTCCACGCCCTAATTTCTGCCACTCTCTGCACCACCAACTCCTACCACATCTTCCTGTATGAGTTATGTTCTAGCACAGCCCAGGCCAAGGCGGGGACTTACATTATATTTCTATTGGGCTGGACTATGCTAGAGTGTAACTTGAATAGGAAATTTTTTAAATGTTCTAGCTACATTTAAAAAGTGAAAAGAAACAGGCAAAGTTGATTTTATTAATATATTTTATTTTACCTAATATTATATATCTAAAATACTCATTTCACCATGTATTTAATTTGGAAAATTATGAAATATTTTACATTCCTTTTTTTGAACTAAGTCCTTGAAACCCACTATGTGTGTATGTGTGTATATATATGTATATACATTCTTTTTTTTTTGAGACTGAGTCTCACTCTTGTCTCCCAAGCTGGAGTGGAGTGGTGCGATCTTGGCTCACTGCAACCTTCACCTCCCAGGTTCAAGCGATTCTCCTGCCTCAGCCTCCTGGTAGCTGGGATTACAAGCGTGTGCCACCACACAAGGCTAATTTTTGTATTTTTAGTAGAGACAGGGCTTCTCCATATTGGCCAGGCTAGTTTCAAACTCCTGAACTCAAGTCGATCTGCCTGCCTCGGCCTCCCAAAGTGCTGGAATTACAGGCAATGAGCCACCATGCCTGGACCTCAGTGTATATTTATACTTAAAGCAAATATCTGTTGGAACAAGCCATATTTCAAGTGTTCACTAGCCACACGTGGCCAGTGGCTATGGACAATGTAGCTCTAGCACTAATAAAATGCTTGATGTTCTTCCTCATAGACTGTGCTTTTTTACACCTTTGTTCTTTTTTCCAAACTTACTTATATCATTCTTTGAAATTCAGCTCAGACAGCCCTTCCCATCTCCCAAACTGTGCCAAGCGCAGACACTCTTCTTCCATCCATGCTCATATTCCATACCACCACAGCACCTCCCAAGGCACAATGAATGCATCTATCTAAACTTTTGTCTCTCAGGCTAGAAGATTAGTTTCTCCAGAACAACATCCTACCAGATCTACCCATTTTTATACCCAAGCATCTTGCAAAATGCTTATACATAGCAGTGGACAGTTACATCTTCACTGAATTCACAAGATTCAGAGTAGCATGTGCACCACTGAAGCTGGAATTGAAAATTTAAATTGGGGGGGTTCCTGAGTAAACATATTATATCCTTGGTTAAATAAAAAATGCAAAGTTATATTGCAAAGATACACAGCTCTTTTACAGGTTCTCTTTCAATATAGAGCCTCCTTATAACATAATACCTATGGTCAGAGCTTGAGTTGAATAAAGAAATTTAAAAACTTTGGAGTTATAAGGGATCTTAGGCATGATCTAGTTATTTTGCAAATGAGTAGAAAATAGGTGAAAGAGTTTAAGTGACAAACACAAATTTGAAAAATTAGCTAACACAGAATAGTACCATAATCAGAAAGGTGCCCAGGTCCCTAGGTCCCTATAGCTTTCGTTACACCACTCTGCTTCTGTGGCTGTGTCAACTATGCACATTAATCTAATAAAATTTATCATTAAAATCCATTTACAAATTAGAACCTATACTATTGCAAACCCTTTTGGTTGTTGTTGCTGTTACTATTGCTGTCAACTACCTCCAAGATGGCATGGCAGAGAACATACTGTTAAGCAAACATTCCTTGTGCTACACTTTCCCTCTATAGTCTAATGGGGCTACGTGACTCATTCTAGCCAATAAAGTATGTGTGAAAGTGAAACGTGTCCCTTCTGGGCAGAGACATTCAAGAGCTGGTGTGATGATTCCACGCTTCTGTTCCCTGACCCCAGAACTAGTATTGGGCTGGCACTGTCACAGTCTGGAAGGGCCCTGGCTGGCTATGCTGAGTTACCACACGGAGGGGTCAACCACTGCAGACTCGGAGCATTTGCAAGAACAAGACATAACCTTGTTGTGCTAAGTGACTGAAGTTTTGAGATGTTTCTTCTGTTGCAGCTGCTCATGCTTAATTACCCTAACACAGACAGCAAACTAAATTACACACATAGGGCTGTGCATCTTGAAGTTGAGTACTGTAACAAATGTAATTAATATGATATAAATTACTAAACATAAACCCACTTAAAATATTTTTCTGCTATTTTTATTTTAAAATGATACGCTAAATTATACATTAAATTTAAGATGTATCAGGTATAAAACCTGATTAAAGTCCTATAAAATTATCAATGTCTAAAACACACAGTCAAAATCAAATGCTGGGCTGGGCACAGTGACTCACGCCTATAATCCCAGCACTTTGGGAGGCCAAGGCAGGTGGATCACTTGAAGCCAGGAGTTCAAGACCAGCCTGGCCAACATGGCAAAACCCCCTCTCTACTAAAACCACAAAAATTAGTTGGGCATGGTGGTGTACATCTATAATCCCAACTACTTGGGAAGCTGAGGCACAAGAAATGCTTGAACCCAGGAGATGGAGGTTGTAGTGAGCTAAGATCACATCACTGCACTCCAGCCTGGGTGACAGAGGGAGACTCTGTCTCAAAAAATAAAAATAAAAATAAAAAAACGCGGAATCAGGTTTCAAGCACTAACGACTTTTTCTAAAATGGCAATATCCCCATGAAATGACTATATCATAGTCATTGTCTGAGTCTAGGACCTAGAGTTTTCGTTCCACATGGTAATCACACACCATGAGAAATTCCTACTGGCAAGAGTTTCATGGAACTTCAATTAAGCTTCATTTGTTATGTCTGAGTAGCAGTGCGGTGTCACATTATTTCCAGAATTACAAAAAAGTTTTTATTATTACTGTCAGATGTACCTCTTTCAATTTTACTATTTGCTATTATCTCCCGATGGCCACACATATTACAATATGTCCACCTTTAATTAAAAGCCACAGATGGAGTTTCGCTTGAAGGCTTGTCCATGTAATCCCAGTTACTCAGGAGGCTGAAGCAGGAGGACCACTTGAGACCAGGAGTTCAAGACCAGTCTGGGCAACAGTAAGACCCCTATCTCTTGAAAAAAAACAAAAAACTAAAAACATATAGCCAGGCATGGCATGCACCTGTACTCCCAGCTTCTTGGGAGGCTGAGGCAAGATGATCACTTGAGCCTAGGAGGTTGAGGCTGCAGTTCAGCCACGTTCATGCCACTGCACTCCAGCCTAGGCAACAGAGTGAGACTCCATCTCTTAAAAAAAAAAAAAAAAAAGCCACAGATGTCATTTTGGGGGAAGATGAAGAATGTACAATTTGAATCTCATGACTGTACCCATAGGGATGTCAAGGGATGTCAGTATAAGACTGTAGTGGAACATTTGGAAAGAGAGTTGTTGTCAATTTCAGAGAAAATACTCTTCACCAGGTAGAGCTGCTCATAGCAATAGCTACTTTACAAACTAAAACCATGATTACTTTGTGTTTCAACAAAAATAGTTCAGCCAATTGTGGGGTGAATTCCCTAAGCCCAGAATGTCCCAACTTTAAATTCATACTGAAAAACTTTTAGACATTTAGAACAGATTTTCATGAATGTTTGGACTCTAAATAATAAATGAAATTGGGCAAGTCCCAATTACTATCACAGAATGACTATGCGAGACAAGGCTACCCACATTTCTGAGGTGATCAAGAATTTTGTCTTTTTAATGTTCCTCTAAAGTACATTTCCTTCCATTAGAAATGTGTACTTGGAGAGAATTTCATTATAATTCACAAAACTTGTTTTAACTAGATGGCTGGCAGATTACTTATGCTTCATTTAAGGGTTTGGCTGCATATTTGTGAGTCTGTAATACACAGAATATTTCTTTAAACTACAACACATCTGGCACATTCCTAGATTCACTTTATCATATATACATATGTCCTGATTTTTATGTTAATTTTCTATTTTTTTCCCTACTTTACTGCATTGTATATTCTCCTTAAGTATCCTCAAACCTTCTGTATACCGTGGGAGAACACAAATCCCCAATGAAGAGATACAACAGTGCATTTGGCTGGATCAATAGTTGTTAAATTTTTTTTAATAACCTAAAAATACCTCATAAAGTCATTTTTTCTTGAACTCTTGTGATCTGTAATGGTACAGAAAGCCTTCCCCACCCTGGGAACCTGGCAGGACCCTGACTAGGGCCTACATGCCCACTTAGACAGCAATAAACTCTGAGAACTCAGCATTCATTTTCTGTGACTGAGGGCTGCTGAACGAGATCAGGAAACTAAACACTTCATAAACAGTAGTTACTATGACGTCACCATTCTCATCACCCTGGCTAACGTGCTGCCTCCCTGTCAGGAACAGAAGGCCACGAGGCAATGCCAGGAGTAGAAAAAGGTGGAGGCAGCACCCAGAACGAAAAGACAAAGGCGCCCTGGATGGCATTTGAGAGTCGAACACAAACAATGCAAACTTCTCTATTTTCCCTGATTGCCTCCAAATCATTCTTGACCTTTGGCTAAATATCACTTCTTCAGGTGGCCTCCCATGGCCTTCTGAATTAGGATAACTTCCCCTGTCAGTACTTTCTGGTATGGTCCTTTTTGTAATATTCAGGTATTCACTCAAAAATATTGACTGAGTCCCTCCTACATGTCAGGCACTGCTCAAGTTAATGTGGATACAACACAAACACAACTCTGCTCCTTTCCCCAGAGTTCCAGTCTCAGGTAATGACCTCGCTGTTCACCAAGGTTCCTGACTGTCTGAACTCCATTCCCTCCCTCACCTGTCACATGAGATGAGTCACTAGGACTTGCTGATTTTGACCTCTGGATTCTCTGGTGAATCCAGTTTCTCTCCATCCCAATCACCGCCACCTCGTAGCATCCACCCTCTCCCCCAGGAAATATTCCCATAGCCTCCATCAGGTTTTCCAGCCTGCCGTCCACCCCTCTCCAACCCAACCCACACACCTGCAATTGGAGTGCCTAGAATGAAAATTGGACCAGGACACTTTCTTGTGTCAAACCTATCCAGGGTCCCCAATGTGTCTGATGACTGGACATCAGCCTACATTTTTCCCTCACTCTCATATCCTCCCACGTGTGCCCTATGCTTCTGCCATAATGAAATATTTGCAGTCTCCAACCTATGTTCTACTTTTTTTATGCCTACTAATGACACCTAGCATACACAGTTCCTGTCACCTACTTTGTGCTTAATACATATTTTTTGCTGAAAAGAATGAATGCATGAAAGTGTTTGTATTTTTACGTTTACTAGGCCTTCTGCTTGAATTGTCCTTTGTCACCAAATTATCAATGTCTTTATCACATTTGCATCTTGGGTGCCTGGCACAGCATCTGTAACCTAGGAAATGCTGAATAGTGTTTTCAGAATAAATGGATGGACAAATAATTGACGGGCAAACCATCTACCTTAGCTTAGGACACAAAGTGGAATACAAGTAGGTAGAAAGCAATGATTTCTCCTTCATGAAGACGCCCAAAAGCCTTTGCTAATTTCCTTCAGGAACATGAACAATGCAAGTCTTGAGAGATAAAATCAGAATAAATTATTAGTGACCCCAAGGAGAAGACATGCCCTTCTTGTTTCATTTTGTTTTTAATTCAGCTGCTATTGATTGAGGTAGCATAGAGGTAGCACCAGGTAATGGAAAGAGCATTGCCCTGGGAGTCGGAGGACCTGAAGTCAATTCCAGAACTGGCTCTCCCTCTAATTAGCTGTGTGGCCTGAATTCAGCTGAATCAGAAGCAAGCCCACCCCCCCGGGCCTCCTATTATGTGAGCAATTGAAATTCCTTTTTTTGCTTTAGTTGGGTTTCTGACTCTTGGAACTAAAAGAGTGCTGACTAACATCCCATTCTTATCATCTCTTGTGGTTGCATTTACTGGGCGGGTAAGCCAAAAAATGCCATAAATAAAGCATATTCTGATTATAGCAAAGCACTTGGCTGAAGTCCCTAGAATATACTCACAAAAGAGAAAAGAGGACTCAACTGTTTATTTAGATGGATCTGAAACTTGTTGAACCTTTATATGTGAAAAGTTCTGATTAATGAATATGTACACATGGAAAGAGGTTTCTTGTATCCTCTAACAGACTCCTGAACCTGTCCCTATTCTATTTAGGGTTCTCAGCAGCCACTCAGAGAAATAAAAGGGGTGCTTATGAGACTTCTAGATCCCTCAAAGCTAGAAGAAATCATTAATATAACAGAGGCATGAGTCAAGATTCACCAGCTTAATGAGGAAAACAGAGAAGAGGCATGATTAGGGCCACAGGTCTCCGAAATGACCCTTTTCCTCCAGTATCCCTCCTAATACATTACCTGGCGTAGGCATTACCTAGCTTAGGAAATGAGACTCTTCTGTTTTTCTCTTTGGTTTTTATGGCTTGTAATGAAGTTTCTTGTCTGCTTGTGCGTTTTTATTCTACTTTGTGCACAGGGTATTATTTCTTAATTGTAACTATTCCTAGAATTATTTGGGAAACTTGCCCATTTGTGATTAATTAGCTTTTTGATTATTATGTGTTTAAGAGCCTTGTGCCTTCAGGCATGTGCACCTAAAAATTAAAATGTATTAATATGAACATAATGAAATCAATATGATTTTATGTAACTGCATGATTTATGCTTATTGAGGAAGTTATTTAAGTATAATTTATAGGTTAGTTCTTACAGCACAAATGCTTTCCTTCTCCTCATTTTCTCTTTTTCTCCTGCAGGAAAATTGCAAGATCCCTTAAATACCTTCTCATGGACAAAATCTTCATCTTGGCATCTATCATTCTTTCTTGTTCTTACTTCTGTCCCTCTACCATACATGTGCTGGTCTGACTAAAAGTTGGACCAATTTGGGGTGAGAGTGTGGGACACTTGTGCCATCTGGCCTCTCCTTCTCCTTCCTGTGTCTTGAGAGAGAAGGGAAGCTCAGTCCCCTCTGAGCTCAAGCATGAGAGACAACTCCGGCTCCGATCCTCAGGCCCCCCGCAAGCCCTGCTGAGGGAGGGAGAGGAGGAGATCTCACATCAAGCCCGCTGGGGGGCTCCACCTCTGCATACCAGTAAAGCCCAGCACAGACAGGCACTCCTAGGCATCTGCCCGCCATTAATAAATACCAGCTCATCTCTCATTGGCTCATTAACTTCCTGAGGTCATCTCCTCTGACAGTGAATCCCCAAAAGGACAAGAGGACAAGAGGACAAGAGGGGGGTGGGCGGGGCTCAGAAACAAGGCTGGGAACCCGTTCTACTACATATGGGGTCAAGCTCTTCACTGTTTCATCACTCACGTACTCGCTTCTCACTCGGCCAGCGCTGGTGAGTGTGCTAGCTCTCTAGCAGGCACAGGGGCTGCAAAGATGAGTGAGACACAGGCTCCGCACACAAACAGCTCACAGCCCTCTCCCGCGCTCAACAGGCACCGCGTGCCCACCATGTGCAAGGCCCTGGGCATGCGGCGGGCATTCGGGAGCTTAAAGACTAGGGCGAAAGACAAGCCAGGCTGCGGCAGAACAGAGGGTCAGAGAAACGCTCTCTGAGGTCTGAAGGGGAAAGGCTGCTTCAGCTCCGCAGCTCTGATGGGGTTGCCTGGAAGGAGGCAGGCCAGGATGGCACCCTGCAGGGAGAGGGCAAAGGGACCAAGCAGAGTCTCCCCTAAGGGGTCGACCCAGGCAGAGTCTTCCCTAAGGGGTCGACTAACTCATCTGCCACCCCGGAGGAAAAATAATATAACGTTTCACTCTACAGATATCCACAGAATCACTGAACTAAAAAAAAATTTTGAAATGAGGCAAAATCTTTGTTTAAATAGAAAAGGGAGCAAAAACCAACCAACCAACCAACCAAACAAAAAACCCCTCCAAACCCCAGCCTTTGGTTGTCCTATAAAAATCTAGCAGTGCTGCCTTCTTGCCATCTATCCAGATGACACACTCCTTAATCCCCAGCCCAACACTGGCGGGCCTCACAAAATGTAGAGCTAAAATTACAGTTAACACCACCATAAAGAGCTCCACATTAAATGAGAAAACAAAATTGGGCGACATAATGTATTTTGAGTAAGAGGAAAATAAACCAGAAACGATGTGTATATATAAACATGTAGAGGAGTGTGCATATGCTATGTGTTGGTATATATAGATGTTGTATTGTGGATAACGCTCTTCCCAGTAACCTGTTTTTTAAAAAAACAGCACACTCCAGCAGGTATCCACATAAAGAAACCACCCACTTTCTGCGGAGACCACAGTCCCCACGCTCAGCCTTTCCTGCTGAGCTTCCACAGCTCTCCCGCTCTGGCGCCAAGCTAGATGGATGACCCTCTGGACATCCTTTTCTCCGTCATTGACTCCTTGGAAAAGAAAGCCACTCACTCACAAGTGGCTGGGAACTCTCGCCTTACCCTTAAGAACTCATTTCCCTGCACTACGCCCATCGAGTCTGCCCCTTGTCTGCAGAGCTGCACTGGGATTGTAAAAACCAGGGCCAACTGTGTCCTACCAGGAACAGCTCACTTCCCCAGTGTGCTCACTGAGATTTCTGCGTGACATTTTCATCAGCTACGTGGTATAAGCTAGGAGCCATTCACCAGACAGAGGGGCCGCTGCTTTAATCAAACCTCGTAACTTGTTCCCTTTCTCTATCTGCATACGCAAACCCAGTGTCACCCTGGAGCTCCACGCTGAGGAATGCTGGGCAGAAGAACCTGGGCAAAGCTGGAAGTTTAGTATCTCAGGAAGAAAGTGATGATCTCAGCAAATCTGATTGGGTGAAATGAAATCTTGGCTACAAGGTTAACAGCTTTTACCTAATGTCTACTTCTGTTCTCTAAGGTTGAAAATGTTTTTTCATCCCTCCTATCAGGGGTTGGCAAACTATGGCCCTTGGGGCAAACACAGCCACACACATGCACGGATGTATTGTCTCTGGTTGCTTTCACACTACCACGGCAGAGCCGAATAGTGACAAAAATCAACTGGAGACCAGCCCGCAAAACTTAAAATGTTTACTATCTGGCCCTTTACAGAAAATGTTTGCTGACTCCTTCCTTTATATTTGTCACTAAATACTGTCGTTTCTTCCTCCGAAAGTCTTCTCCATTTCTCAGTGCCCCCTCATTTCCAATGATAGTACTATGATTCAAACTCTGTCCACCTCTCCGTGCGGGATAGCTTCCCATTCCAGTCCGCCCTGCGTACGGCTGCCTGGCTGTCATCCTGTCACTTGCTGAATCCTCTCAAACCCATGCCCAAGAACATACATGCTCTTAGTTGCCACCAGAGCCAATTGCCTAATCTTACCTTTCAGGGCCTTCAATTCAGACTTCGGTCTCACGTCTGTCCTGTACCCTTTGGGCCTGTGCCCTCCCTGTGGGCACACCCATGCTTTCCTCCACTGCTGGGAGGGCTTCAGCGCCTCCTCCGCCCCACCTGCCAGCTCTGCTCCCCTTTTCCCAAGAAGATCTCCTGCTGATCCAGATTCCCTCCTGGCCTGTCAGCATTCTGCCCTCTGGTTCAGTCCCTGCTGTCAGGTGTTCACTCACCTAAGCTTGTTTCTTGCTGAATTATCTGCTCATCTTATAGATTCCAATGGTAACAAAAAATAAATTAGGACAAAGACTACAAGAAAGATTCTGATGAGAGGAATCCACGTGGGGGATGATCCCCTCAGAGATGTGGCATCCAAAACTATACTAGGTCTCAACATGGGGATCACCTACACTCCAGGCGAAAATTCCTGTCTTGGTGCACACTGCACTTAATGGTTTATATCACTGACTTAATTGCTTTCCCAGACATTTCACATCTTTGTCTTTTATCTCTTCAAAGAGTTAATAACTCCCCATTAGAATATGCATATATATTGCAGTGCTAGATAATAAGTAGAGGAACTTAATAACTTATTGTGAAACATAGAAGTATACCTTGCTTTAATAAAACTTCATGCCTTGTTCCCTTTCTCTATTTGCCTATGAAAACCCAGAACTCTCAATCACTTGTTTACCAGACATTCTGAAATTGAGAAGCAAAAGAAACCTTCTCCTCCCTCGGGGCATATGTTCTGGCCACACATCCCATTTGGATGGTCAGGTTTTAACAGGCTACACACTTATAAATAAATTCTTATACACCTCTAAGTTTTTCTCCCCTGCTCTCTGCTTCTCCTTTGTCCCTCTGCTCCCTCTGGTCTTCTCTCCGTGTGCCATCATGGCGTGTCAGCAGTCTGACCCACTAGCCGGGAGGCCACTGAGAGGGGGGCTGGGACACTGGAAAATGAGCCTCATTTAGAAATTAAGCTCAAATCATAATTTCCGCCTCTCTTAAAAGCTATTACCATTGACAATGAACAGCTCTGCTTCCTCTTCACATTCTCTTAAAACCATCATGAGCCCCTGCCTTCCACCCCAGCCTGCCAATTACACACTCCTGTCTGGGGACTTCCACTTTTAACTGCTTTTTACAGACATAAATGAAAGTACTAAAAATTAAAAGCTGAAAGGAGATGAAAAGAAACATGCTTCAAACTCCTTCTCAGCCACTACAAATCAACAGGAGCTAAACATCAGATTTTTTTTTTAAAGAGCTTCCCTTTTATGAACAAGTAAAACATATGTAGAAGAGAACACCTCAAACCCCAAATGGGTTGTGAATGTAACATTTTAACTTGTGTGTCCAGTTCCTAAGTAAATGTTACCAGTGTGATCACACTTAACAGTGGAAAGCTAGTCAGCCATGGCAGAGTTAAGCAACTGCTATTGTTAACCACACTGTTAATGTGTTAGAAGCCAGCACTATTTTTTGCTGCCAAGTTCTGAAACCTCTGTCTTCGAAAGGCTGCAAGCACTGTATTCACAGAGAAGGTAGGTGGCAGAAAGGGGTTAAAGAGGTTAGGTGTCTGTGTGAATCAGTTTTTAGAAAGATCTAAAACTCCAAACAGCAGTGTGCATGCACTCAAATGTGCAAAACTGGAAAAAGTCATCCTATGTTGAAAAATCAAAGCCATTTACAGTAGACATGTATCCAGGAAAGGGGGGCAGTCTTTAAATATATGGTTAGCCTCTTAGCCTCTCTCTGTCAAAAACTCTGGATTGCCAAGAGCAACACTGAAGATTTATTGCTATAGTCAGATTTCTCCTGCTATCTTATTGTTCACGAACTTCCAGAGCGATTCTCCATCTAGCTGTTTTCATGAATGCCTCAATGATCAACCACTGAGGCAGACGACCTTTCTCACCAGTTGCCATGTCTATTAGCTAAATCTGCTCTTTTCCCTCAAAGCAAATCCTTCCCAGGCTCCAAGCATCTTAGTGTAACGTTATGAAGGTTTGTACATGCTAGGTGTCCACAGAATGATACCCATCTGGAATCTTAGGCAGTGGTGGGAGGTGCTAGAGACAAACCAGGGAAGCTTCTGCACTGATCCCAACCAAAACATGGGGAAGGAGCCTGCAGAATTGTAAACAGAAGACAACTCGGTAGTTAAGAGGCTGTGCCCAGCCCCACTCTCTCTAGCTGCCCATTTGAATGTTGGACCAACAGTGGGGCATTCACAAATCTTGAGAGTCGAGGTTCAGGTTTTAGTTCCAACTCACAGTGGGGTTCCTCTATTCTGCTGGCCTTGTTTGCTCTCTGCTAAAAAACTTCCGTTAGAGTAACTCTCCTGACCCTGCACACTGCCCTTTACTGAGTCCCACTAGGAGCTCAGTACTCCCTAAGAGGAGCAAGTTACTTGCTGGTCCATATTTCTGGATGAGGCGGAGCTGATCTACTAAAATACCTTAAAGTTAGGAATAGGCTTTCTTGCCCTGCTCTCCACTGGGACAGCTGAGAGACTATGCTTGTTATGCAGACCCCACCATTCCCCAGGTTGGGCTGGAGGGAAGAGGGGAGAACAGGCCCTCTTGATGTAGATGCAAAGCCATGTGATTCAATCAGCTGAGGAGAAATAAAGCTGACATTCTCTTTCCTTCACCTGTTTCAATGTCTTAATTTGCTTAAAACTCAGGTGGAAAAGAAAAGACTCTTCTGGTTGTCAACAGCAAGTAAACTTAAATTTACAATAGCAAAAGGTTAATTTATTATAAAAATGTTTATAATATTATAATGGCTGGTGGAACCAAAGGGGAGTCTCAGGAAAAACCACACCCTGGATATCAAACATGCTGCATCTGCTGTCTTCCTTTTCTGTTTGCAGACTGGCTGCCTCTGCTCCTCAAGTGCAAAGTTAAGAAACATGATCATTCAATGCTCTCAGGCATCGCATCCTATAGCTTCAGCCATTGAAGAGGGACAGTATGTTGCGGGAAGTCAGGAACCCCAAACGGAGGGACCAGCTGAAGCCATGGCAGAAGAACGTGGATTGTGAAGATTTTATGGACATTTATTAGTTCCCCAAATTAATACTTTTATAATTTCCTATGCCTGTCTTTACTTTAATCTCTTAATCCTGTCAGCTGAGGAGGATGTATGTCGCTTCAGGACCATGTGGACAGTACTCTTTCTTCTCTTAAATCCAAAATTCCCTGGCTAAAAGTGTGATTGCCTCCACAGTGAGGGGACCATTCCTAGACAGACAACTGTCCAAGTCGGAGTGGAGCTACTCAATTAAGAAAGGGGGTCATGGTGGAGCAAAAGCACTAAGGCACAACAGGAACTAAAGTATCAATCTGGAAGAGCGAAGGAAGCTCCCAGGGACTGAGCTGCTGGGCCTCCAAGCCTTTTCCATCTAATCTCAACATTTTAAATTCCACTATGTTTTAAACCTAAAGATTCACAAAAGCTATTAATAAAATAGCCACATAATTTATCTTTCACACCAAGACACTTCTGAGAGTGAAAGCAGGTACCACAAATAATTAAAATTATATTCTTTTGAAATGTCTATTTATTGACTAACTGGTTTTCTCATAATCATGGATCTATATAATCACTCTTATTCAGAAACTATTTTCAAAACTAAAATCTTTCTTTAAAAAACATCCAAGCCAGGTGTGGTGGCTTGTACCTGTGGTCCCAGCTACTTGGGAGACTGAGGTGGCAAAGGCTGCAGTGAGCCAAGATTGTGCCACTGCCCTCCAGCTGGGGTAACAGAGAGAAAGACCCTATGTCAAAAAAGAAAAAATAAAAGTCCATATACATTAAGGCAAAATATAAAAACTTTATATTCTTTACATTCTTTATGTTAATTATAAACATTTAAAAGTAATATAAATAGTAATTGGTCTTGGCATATATTTACATACCTTGATCAGTTTTGTAACTGTATGTTTTGAATTCTGTCCTGGTATTTCTCTAAAAGTATTTGTGTTTGATACGAGCTTGCTATCGGTAATTTTTGTCAATCTTCCTTAATGTTGCATTTTGTGCAACTTGAAGTTGTTGACATCTTCAATGGATGTTTCTGTTAAGTCCACACTATTTTAATTTTTGAAAACACCTAAGGGTAAGTGATAAGCTCAGAGCAAATCCTACCAAAGGAAAATGTTCTCAATTTTTTTTTTTTACTGGAAAGCATAAATATTTCATTCCCAATATTTTTAAAGGAACTATCTTTCTGCTTCCACTCAGTGTATAGGTCTTTAATGAAAACTTTAGCAAGATCAAGCTCTCATATTAATTGTCTCTCTTTATGATTCTTTTGAATGTCTAACCAATGTGGATGATACAATATTATAAGCCTTTTCAACTTCATTCCATTGTGACATAGAATAAAAATTTATCCAGTAAAATACAGAAGTCTCATGAAAAAATTATTTCCATAACGTAGTTGTTCTAAGGAAAAATTATACAATTTTGAAATTAAATTTTGTGTACCTACCATTGGGCCCTCATCCTATAATTTGTCACTCCCTACTCTGCTGTTGTGAGGAAATACGGCAATATCTTCTAGTTTGCAGGCCGTGGTTTTAATAATGGCAAGTCTCTAAAACCTGCCTATGCTGAAGTTCCTGATGCTCCAGTAATTGAATACTTTAAGATTTCCACTTGATTTGGGGCAAAAATGCAGACAAGATTTAAAGGATTCACACACTCATTACCAGTGTAGGATAGTTACAGTGAGATACAAAGAAGTCTTTCAAAGGCTGACATATTTCTAAAATCTGATCAATGATGGGGGCAAAGAAAGCAAGCGTGTTCTTCCCACAGTGAGGTGTGTTTTTGTATTTAACTTCAGCATTGAAAAAAATGTGTAGTTCAATCATTCTGTGTAAAGATATAAATATCTGTACATTTTTACAATGGCAGCTTCTAATTCTAAGAGTACAATATCACAACTTGTTTGGATACAATTATCAATTATATGTACATTCTATACTCAATGATTTTACAAAATACATTTCATATTATATACTTGTATATTTTATTTAAATATTTTAATTAATTTATTTTCTTTTAAAATCATATGTACTTACAGTATGCAATAAGATGTTTTAATATACACATACATAGTGAAGGGATTACTACAGCCAGGCAAATTAATATAGCCATCATCTCACACAGTTATCTCTCTCTCTCTCTCTCTCTCTCTGTGTGTGTGTGTGTCTGTGTGTGTAAGAATACCTAAAATCTACTCTTAGCAATTTCTAGTATATGATATAATATTATTGACCACAGTCCTTGTGCTGTAATTTCTAGACTTGTACTTCGTAACTGCAACTTCATGTCTTTTGACCTACATCTTCCCATTTTTAATAAAATCTTTTATTTACTATTTTCTTAAAATATTTTTATATATTTTATCAATTTTTAAATTATGAATTGTATACACATATATCTTACCATCAATCCAGGTATATTTCTGCTACACTTTTCTTAACTTAGTGAGGATGTTGTTTTTATTAAAACATTGTTCTCCATAAAAGTTTTCATATATCATCACTACAAAAATAAATAATTTGATCATAAACATTGAGCTTTTTGAATGGATTTACAATCACATGCACAAGCAGGTATGTTACCTTTGACAAAATGAACTTCCAAAAGCATTCCTCTTATCCCATGAATCAGATGGAAAAAACAAAAAAAAATGGAATTAACTAATTTTCTATTTGAAGTGTCTGATGAGATGGCTGTGATATAAAATTGGCAGGATCACTTAACTGTTTGCAAAGTTATTAAAAGCTATACCTACATTTTTACGTGTGTGAGAAAACTTGAACTCCAGAAAGAATGAAATTATCTTATAACGAGAGTTACTTGTCTCACCTAAATGAAAAGTCATTCTTTGAAAACAATATGCAAAAATGCTGCATTGTGTTTGTTACACACTCATCTTTGAAATTTTTAAAATTTTAAAAATTGTAAAGCCTTCTTCAATAGATTTCTTTCTTTTAGAAATCTGGTCAGTGATACTGTTATGACTTTTATGTGAATGGTAAATATTGACAGGTTACACATTCAATATCAACTTTCTTGACAAATCCAGTAATCCATTTTTCCTTAAAAGGTGCTTTTGGGGAGAGAGTGATTGCTACCAAAAGGGTTTATTGAAAAATCATTTTAAAAATTACCAAAAAGTAAAATAAATGAATAACTTCAGATGTATTACCCTATAAAATGTGACAAACCCTTGCAGAAAGGGCATGCCAAACTATTCTCTGCATCTATAGGTTCTAACACATAATGGCTAAGCCTCTCTCCAACACATATTTTAACGAATAAATTGCTATAATTCTCACTGTTTCATCTGACTAAAGGCCAGTGGCTCCTGCACTTTGCAAGCTATGGAGTGGTCCACGGCACAACTGGCTGACAGACTACAAGGCTGGCTGGGGTGGCAGTCTCAAATACTCCTCCCACGCCATGCTGGACTGGGAGGAGTTAACTGCCCCAGCCACTGGTGTCTCAGCACACTGTTTGATCAAGAGCACCTGCATGCTTCATTCAAGGAGGTATTGGCTCAGCTGCACTGTGAAAGGCCTGAGAGAAGAGAAGAAGGTCATTGCCGGACAGATTTCAATTTCACTGAGAACTCTGTTCACTGCACATGCATCTCACATGTGACTGGAGGGGCACCCTGGCAAGCTCAAAGTACAAAGCAAAGGTCTATCAAGCCCATTCTGGCATATTTTAATGCAACCCGTAATGATACTTTATTTTAAAAAATGAGGAACCAGCTGGGCGCGGTGGCTCACACCTGTAATCCCAGCACTTTGGGAGGCTGAGGCGGGCGGACCACTTGAGGTCAGGAGTTCAAGATCAGCCTGATCAACATGGCAAAACCCTATCTCTACTAAAAATACAAAAATTAGCTGGGTGTGGTGGCGCACACCTGTAGTCCCAGCTACTCAGGAGGCTGAGCCGTGAGGATCGCTAGACCAGGAGGCGGAGCTTGCAGTGAGCTGAGATCACGCCACTGCACTCCAGCCTGGGCAACAGAGCGAGAATCCAACTCAAAAATAAATAAATAAATAAATAAAAATAAAATAAAATAAAAAATGAGAAGCCCAAGACAATGCTAATTAGGAAGGTTAAAGGCACTAACTGGGACTGTCCTGGGCAAACTGAGCTGTGTAGTCACCTATCATTTAATGGCACTGCTAAGAAAGTGTAATTAACATAGCTAAGAGTTGAGAACTTACCATGAAGCATATGCTAAGAGCTTTATAGGCAACATCTTTTTCAATATGCCCACAGTGAGCATATCTCTGAAATAGGTGTTATTTCTTCATTAGACTTATGTCCTTTGTTTATCTTAAGTACAAGGCTGAGGTATACAGATACTACCTAAACTCTTTGAGGTTTAGATACTAGATGGCGAGTGGCAATGTTCATTCATATCATATTTACATCTGCTGGCTTGGTCTGTCTAGCAACTCTAACCCCTTCTTTTGATAAGCACAGTCCAATTTTCTCTGGGTGAGTGAATCTTGTGTTTGTTAATCACTGCATTCCCTCTTCTAACCCCATCTCCCAAAATAAGAACAAGACCAGACCTGGCATCTCTCTCTCTCTCTCTCTCTCAGGGATTTGAAGCTTGACTGTAATGTCACAAGGACAGAAAATGTTTTGTTCCAAGTCATTCCAGTGGCACCACCTTCAAGTGGCTGTCCTAAATACCAGAACTACCCTGTTCTTATCCTTTATCCTTTCAACTCTTCTACCAGTTCTGTGAATTATCCAGTGTCCTTTTAATACATCCTCTCCTTTAAAAAAAAAAATGTAAGGTAGCAAAAATTGGTGCTACAGCTTACAACCAAAGCACCCTGACTCCCTTAGCAATTAAACCCAGATTTGTCTAACTCCAGAGTCCGTGCCTTAACCATGGTACCCTGGTATGTTCCTTAGCCAGCACCTGGTACCAGACAGGCCTGCAGTTTACCTGCTCTGATGAAAAACACTGGAAGGAAACTGCACAGGCCTCTCGTCTGCAACCTGCATCTGAGGCGCCTGGCCTTGCCCCACCCTCCGCTGGTGTGGCTGGCCTTGATTTCCCTTCAGTCATCCAGGAGAGATGCCTACTAATGTGGAGTCTTCCTCCTCAAGTCTTATTTGGTCTCCATTCTGCTTCGACAGAACCATATGGGCAGCTCTTTGCAGCCTGGGAGAAAAGCTGCATTTCTATGAGTACTTTCCCAGCCTCCACAGCAGCCTTTTCTCAAGAAGCTGAAGAAAACGCAGTACCCAAGTTACCAGAATTTCTCACTGTACCACACACATTTTCCCAAGCTAGAGAAAATAAAGTTTTCTAGGGAGGGAGGGAGGGAAGGCAGGAGGGAGGCAGCACAATGAAATAATAGAGAATAGGATCAGATACCCAATAGACTTCTTAAACGATGGCAAGTGGCAAAACTGCTGACACGAAGAATCATGTAAAAATTATATCTTCATAAAACAACACATTTGGAAAGGACACTGCCCCTAGAATTGCTACCTCAGCTTGGTACAGTTGGCATTTGCTTCTGCCGAAATTTCAGATGCCCCTTGTATTAATGTATGCAGAGAGAAGAAAGAAGGCATTGAAAAGGCAGCAATCATACAGGGACAGTTGAAAACCAACACAAAAGAAACAGGAAATGTAGGCCATTGCTGTACCCAAAGTTTAAGTAGTTAGTGACTACTATTTGAGTCACTTAGTTTTAAAAAGTAAAAGAACAACTTATGATCTCATCAAAGATATTCTGGCACACAGAACTAGATAAATGGCTTTGTACCAGTTTCCTATTTCTGCAGGCAATGATATCACCAAGCCAAAGGAAGCAAATTGGGAGACAATGATCCTGAAGTTCAAACTACAGCAAACAGTAAGAACTCTGTGGGGAACTTGAGGGAAGTTTGAATTTTCTAAATGCATAGAATTTAGGAGCAGCAATCATGAGCTGTCAATCCATTTAACTCACTCATGGATGAGCATGTTAGGACCCAGAGAGATTAAATGACTTGCTCCAAGCTCACAGACCCAAGCAGTGCTAAATCTGAAAACAGAAATCAAACCTTCTGACCTTATTCTAACCATTCTTTCCTTTTCATCGCACTGCCCTAATTCACTCATGTCCTGCACTGAAGGGCACTAAAGTGCAGTCTGCATCTCATGAAGGAAACATGTGTCTGGACCTCCCTAATAAAACCACTAGGGAAGCACCACACTGTCTGACTTGCTTCCCTTCTTTCTACTCCCGAGAGACTTCATCCAGAAAACAATGTCCAATCTCCCAGGTTCCTTGGGGTAGGCACACTTTGGCCAGAAGCAAGTTAGTGAACTGCCAGTGAAAGGTCAGATGCAGCCTTCATCGATACATGCCTCGCCCAGGATTCTTTTAACAAGAAAAGGGCACCACTTCGTGACCAGCCTGGCTAACACGGTGAAACCCTGTCTCTGCTAAAAATACAAAAATTTGCTGGACATGGTGGTGCATGCCTGTAATCCCAGCTACTCAGGAGGCTGAGGCAGGAGAATCGCTTGAACCCAGGAGGCGGGGGTTGCAGTGAGCCAAGATGGCACCACCGCACTCCAGCCTGGGAGACAGAGCGAGACTCCATCTCAAAAAAAAAGGCATTACTGGCTTCAATTGAAATGCAACTGCCTTGTTTCAATTCCCAGCAGCCTGCTTCATTTATGATGTAGGTTTTCCCAATTCATTTAAGGAGCTCCCTCGTCTTAACTCAGATATCTTAACCTTCTCTTCATGTTCCTATCCTGCTGTAAAGAAACAGGAATTCAATCTGAAAAGTGACTAAATGCTGGTGGTAAGTGACAGCTGCTTTGAGGAGGTATAGAGGAGTTAGTCATAGGTAACATAAAGCCAGCTCTACTTTTTGTGTAAACTAAAAACAAACAAAAAAAATACATGGATCATAAATCTAATTCAACAATTGAACTTAGCCAACATCTACTGAGTACCTGGTGTGTGCAGTCACTCCGCTGGTGTTAGAGACACGGTGATGAACAGATTCCTCCCTCAAGCAACTTAAAATCTAGAGGAGAAACACTTACGCTTTATGATAAGTAAAATAAGCTCCATCAGACAGTCAGATGGTTAACTTGGCCGATCTGATTCACCCTGGCATTTCCTTTCCCCGCTGATGCTCTTGAACGATAACTCTTAAAAACGAAACAACCAAAAGCCTAGTGACACGAATAAAAGGAAAAAATAAGGAGCCTGCAAACTCTGCCACTCAAATAATCTTATCTTTTGAGATAATCCAGAACTATTTTATCATCAGAGGAGGATGTGTTTCCAATTTAGAACACCAAAAGATGAAAAAAAATTTAATTGTTTCTTATCCTTTAAGATCTGTCCTAGATTCCATTCAGTGAAACTACAAGTAACATCAAATCACCTAACTCAACAAATATGTAAGTCCTAAACACCCCTAGAGAGTCCCTTCCACTCCCCAGGGCCCCCAGCACAGTAGGTGAAAGCAGATGTGATCAGAGAAGATAGCTATCCCTCTCAAAACTGGCTCTAGAGTTGTATAATTAGCTACACAATCCCTAAATTATAGCTCTCTGGGGAAAGAGGGTGAAACTATTTGTTTATTCACAATGAATGATAATGTAAAACAGTTAATTGCCTTCAGATGCTCACACTCCTATTACAATGAAAGGTTAATGAATTACTTATTTAGGGTAGAGGAGAATAAATGAAAGGATTACATTTTAAAAATAATTATTTCCTAAAATTCTATTTAAAATAAAATAAAAGAATAATAAAATTACCCACATCTATTGCTCTCAATCAGAACAATATTGAGAAAAATATTTTAAATATATTTAGAGAACTGTAAGAAATTTGAATGATACCATTGGCATTCATTTTCCATGTTAAATATCTTATTTACCATGATAACAGTTAATACAGGCTTTTAACTGAAGGTGTGAAATGATGTTTGTTGAAACATTTTTATTTCTATTATTAATGAAATCAACACCCAATGTTCCTTTTACTAATTTTTCTGACATTTAATCCATGACAGCCAATCATTTTAGGTGCTGTTCAGTTTGTCCTTTATCCCACATTAAGATTTTCATTCTCATCAGTCCTGGCAAAAAGATTCACTATTTTAGAACAGCTCCAAACTCAACAGAGTTGCAACGATGCTGGCCCCTGGCCTGCTCCTAACATTTTGGTTTCCTTCTCTACATGGACTAGTTTCTCTGGGAACAGTATCAAATTCAAACTCACGCTTTCCTCATGTGGACTCAGTCATTTCAAACAGAATCATTTTTATATTATAATGATCATTATATGTATTGTGGTACTTTATATAATAATGATAACGATGCTACCATTCTTATAAGTAGGGATTTAGAGTTTTCAAAATCCTCATACACAAGATTTCATTTAAGTCTCAGTACCAACCTATAAGGGAGTTCGTCTTACTTTTATATTGAATGCTGTTCACAGTCACAGGATTAGAGCTTATTCACCCCACTTGGGGCTGAATCATGCCCCCTCAAAACATATATTCACAGCTGGGTGCAGAGGTGCATGCACATAGGCCCAGCTACTCAGGAGGCTGAGGTGGGAGGATTGCTTGAGGTCAGGAGTTTGAATCCAGCCTAGGCAATATAGTGAGACCTCTATCTCTAAAAAAAATGAAATTAAATAAAAAGAAAGAAACAACAACAACAACAAAAACTTCATATATTAAAGTCCTAACCCCCAAGACCTCAGAATGTGATGCAGCCTTTAAAGAGGTAATTAAGAGGTAATTAGTTAAAATGAGGTCATAAGATGGGCCCTAATCCAATTTGACTTGGATGTCCTTACAAGAAGAAGAGATTAGGACACAGATACACACAGAGAGAAAGACCATGTGAGGACACAGGGAGAAAGTGACCATCTACAAGCCAAGGAAAGAGGCCTCAGGAGAAACTAGCCCTACTAACACTTAGATATCAGATTTGTAGCCTCCAGAACTATGAGAAAATAAATTTCTGCCACTTAAACACTCCACTCTGCAGTATTTGTTATGGCACCCGTAGCAAGTTAATGCACGCACACCCCCATCTCTTGTATGCTCTACACAGATGTCCAGCTTTTAGGTAGAGCAAATTCACTAATTTCCCAAAGCTCCTCCCTCTCGATGACAAAATATTCTGAACGCTGAACACCTCGTAAGACTTCATTTTAAATAATCTTATACTGATTCCTATAGTACCAACACCAGAGTCATCAACTAAAAACAAAGAAGTGACAAATGGCCCTCTTAAGCAATGTGCTCTGCTGCAGAGCAACTAGAGAGACATGCAACGTATTCAAAAGCAGAGTACTCAATAGAGTATTAGCCTCCCTCCACCCCCCACCAAAAAAAAGATAAGAAGAAAAGGGCATATATTGTTTTATATGGCCATAGTAATTGGGAAGAAAGTAGAAGAATTAGCTGGGGGTGGGGAGTCAGGGAGAGTTGCCCAGGGATCCTAGTGGAAAAGCAGGTCATAGTAATTTGAGATGATTTTAACAAGACAAGCTTTCTTCCATATTCAGACAGTGAAGGGCTGGTTAGCTGCTCAGGCAGGGCATCGTGATACTGAATATTTTATAGGATCGTGGTCCATCAGCACTGCACTAGGGACTGATTAGGCCTGATACACAAATTGTAATCTATTTACTATTCCTGCTTAAATCATGAGAATTTAAATACAAATCTCTCAGAGTCCACATTGTTCTATTATGGTCTCTGCCCTTGATTACTTCAACTGAGAAGATAACTAGCATGGATCAAGCCAATCACAAGCTCTATGAGCTACCACCTCAGTATTACTGGTTTAATTTTGGATAAAACTTTCTAATGATCTGACACAAAGAAAAGAGCAAATTTAGAACAGAAAACCCGAAGGCTTAAAGGGCTGATGTTCCATTAGGAACTCTTTAGCCTGAGTTGCAAGCTTCCATTTTCCCTTCCTAGCTCCAGATTCTTTTTTTACACCTTTCCGTGTTTCTATTAGACTAGACCCCAGAAGCATCGGTGGAACAGAGGAAGTGTTCCCATTTCCAATTCACTTTTAATTATAGAAAACAGTTGGCAAAATATCAAAGCCCCATGTACAATTTCTTCTGGCTCCACTGGGAGCACAGGGGTTTACCAAGGGGAGAGAATAACAGAGAAAAACAATAAAGTTTGAGAATTACGACAATGTAGAAAAGGAAAGAAAAGATGAAACAAAGGCAGAAAATGATGACAAATTTACATCTTCCAGCTGGCACACTAGCTTGGCTCAAAAGCAAAAATGTGCATTATAATTTCAGGCGGACGCAATTTTCACAGGGTTTAACCTGAGTCACATTTTGACCTCTACAGTTTCTATAATTGGAAAAGGATTTTATTATCTAAAAGGGAAGAAAATGAAGGCAATGAGAGGGAAGGAGGGAAAACAACAAAGTTCTCTGCTGTGGCAGACCTTCGTCACCCACAATGTTCGACCTCACACAGCAGTCATTTGAGGAGGTGCATTCTGAAGAGAAGAGCAATTACCCCTGAAATAGGCCAACATGTTCATTTGTTTAAAGGGGTCAAAAAGAAAAGGATGAATCTGACCATAAGGAAGCTTGTAATAGAGTTATTTTCGATTGCTTTTTCCTCATCTAGTTTTCTTTTGACATTTTAGACCATTAGGACACCTTGAACTAGCTCTAGGGGAAAAGGGGGAGAGAGGAAAAAGAAAATAATAAAGCCTCTTGGTACAGACTATGTTTGAAGTTTCATTCCTCAAACATGTGAACTTGTGCAGGCAATACAGCAAGGGAGACACGGAAATGATAAAGAAGGGTAAGAGGTGAAGGATACAACAGAAGAGAATACTCCAAGTGGAAAGGATGGGTAGTAGGAAGAGAGAGAAGAGAATTAGTGGGCATGAACCTAAAAATGGAGTTTGCCGTTCCACAGGAGGACCACCTTCCCAAAATGTAGGAAATAAGTCTCTACAGTGCAAACCGAAAATTTGCTCTTATTAGCAATAGAAAGATACAAAAAGAATAAGAACCTACCAAGGACACCTAAACACGCAGAGTTTCAAAGCCCGCTGAGAAGCGAGGCAGTGTGAAGTCACAGCCAGTACAGACCCGGATTCCAGTCCTGTGGCTACAGGAGCTTGGCAGGCTTCCTGAGCCTTCTCCGCCTTCTTTGTGAACTAAAGGATGGGTGGATGGTATGATCACCAAGGCTGCTGCTTTCTTTGAAGGTATTATGGTTCTAAAACATAGAATTTTACTTTTTAAAACCAAACCTGACTCAAATAAGTAGTCACTGACTATTTAAACACTGAGTATATAATCTACATTTTAAACCATCCTCACAAAGCCTACTTGACACCACACACACAAAAAAAAAAAAAAAAAAAAAAAGGAGGAAACAGAAAACAAGAGCTAGAGAAAAACAACGTAAGGAGTATTGAAACACCCCAATAGTGGCCCAAGATGAACTTCTGACAGGAATTCCAACAATTCTCGCTGCTGAAACAGCACTGGCACTCACTGTCATTGTATCACATGACACTGTCCACTGTGTCTTTAAACTAAACTGGTATTTTCATAATATAGAGGGGTATGTCATTAATGCAAGAGACAAAAGCAAATGACAGTAAAATATTTGTGCAGCACGTTGTACTTTATATAGTCATTGAACTGTCATTACATCTCTACTGCTTTATGAGAAAAATGTAAATAATTTGTTAAACGTTTGTGAGCACCTACTATGTAAGAGATCTTCATTCATTTGCTTTCTGTGCATCATGTCTTTTAATCCTCAAAACAACTCTATGAATAACTGATACTACTGGTCCCATTTTAATAAATGAGGAAACTGAGTCTAAGAGCCATCAAGTGACCTGTCCAAGGTCGCAGAGCTAGTTGGCAATAGAGCTAGAAGTTAGATCTCAAGTTCCAGCTTGGTGGTCTGGGGTAGACGTAAGGTGCCCTATAGAGACTGTGACTTTGACTTTCCATTCCTCTTGGAGGTCGATACACTGCAGTCTTCATCTAGCCACACATCAAAAGACATTTGTTCTATCAATGTTTTGTCAGACCCTTCTTTCATTTAAAGCAGTATTTCTTAAGTGTTGCTCTGCACTGAGCACTGTACTAAGAGATATGTGATCCCTACCTTCTATTATATTATATTAAATTCTACCTGGAGAAAAGAGGAATAAATGAGAATGAAAAGCAACTGTCCAATAGTTAAGTAATGAGACAGCACCATAGTGCAATATGTGGCTCATTTCTTTTTTTTTTTTTTTGAGACACAGTCTCCCTCTTGTCACCCAGGCTGGAGTGCAATGGCATGATCTCGGCTCACTGCAACCTCCACCTTCTGGGTTCAAGCAATTCTCCTGCCTCAGCCTCCCAAGTAGCTGGGATTACAGGCACCGGCCAATAAGCGGCTCATTTCTAAATAAGAAGTACACAGAATACAGAGCCATAGGAGAAAAAATCCAAAGGAAAAAAATGTGTAGGTGCCTTTGTGAGCCATTGAGGCCATATTGCAGGAAAAGCAGAGGCAAACATCAGCTCCAGCCCACAAGGGCATGCTTATAACGCTGGAAACCCTAAAGTGGTGGGTGGCAGGGCAGGAGCAAGGTCTGCAGAGTGTAAGGCAGCACAACCCGACTATAGCCACTATGCAAATTCTATAAACCAAAGGTTGCAGGGAAAGCCAGGCACAGTGGCGCATCTCCATGTCAGCCTCTGCAACTGGGACTCCCTGGACTATGAGATTCTCAGCTGACTCATTTTCATATATTCACTCCCAATACTAGGCCCAGAACATGGTAGGGGCTCGATAAACACTTGCTGAATAGAAAATAAAGTTCGTAGAAAATATGCCAACTGCCAACATTGGCATTTACAGACCTAGTACAATGCTTCATACATAGCAGATACTCAATAAATATTTGCTGACATGATTATATTGCTGGTAGAATTTTAAATCTGTACTTGAAATAAAGCTGTGAAGAAATGCCCATTTAAACAAAACCAGCAATAAACAGTAATATTTTATCAATGTTTACATAATACATTTTATTTTTTCAGAGTTTATCTTTTAATTCATCTCTTGAGCTAGAAAAGTCAAATATACACTATCTTAATAAATCAGTCCTGTATTGAGTTATCTTAAGTACTGTAGAAAGATCTCACTTCTTTCTGTAAGGCTGTTTTGTAATATATACACAAATTAGAATTATGTTTTTAAAGAAAAGCATTCAAATATGACAATATACTAACTGTGTTTTCACCATTCAAAGTGTTGTTTGGTAGTTGAAACTTAAACTACTACTACTTTATTAGAAGTCTTTTAATCAAGTGACCAAAATGTGTTGTGCTCTTTATTGCATTTTCACAGCTTTGAAAATCTATGCACATACTGTTTCATAGAAAATGAGTAGTTTTTATTGACCTAGATAATGGTAGTTCTTTTGCACATTTAGTGATTTAATATTGGGAGGTCAAGAAGTTTGGTTACTGAATCTGTTATATACTAAATCCTGTAAAAGGAGATCTCTAACCTCAAAAAGAATTTATATACCAGGAAAAAAATCTTTACAATAGCACCGTGAGGTATGTGTTATGAAAATTCTGCTAATTTGACTGGATATAATTTTCACAGAATTCATTGTGCTTTATACTTACATGTGAGGCGTTACAAGAGTGGCAGTAGCCTATGATATCTGGTGAGTACAGAAGCAATGGATGTTAAAGAGACTAGTGAGAAAGAGGGTTAAGATTACAATGGAAACAAAAATTAGGGATGACTATAAAATATGAACACGTAAGAAAATGACGAATGTGCTATGGCATATGCAGAAGAAAAAACGCTCATATTTTTCAGGGAAGGACTCCTGCAACATGGGGAAGTACTGTGTTTATGGAACCCTCAGCAACTGGCAAGAGACAGGGAAGTGATTAATGATATGGAAAACATTTTGAGTGCAGGCTGAAGGATTACCATCAATGGTGCATGATTATTAATTCGATGTCACTTTAGGAAAATGCAGGGGATGGAGAACTTAAAGCTAAGTATGATCAAAATGCTGCTAGAAAGTTACTGCAAGGCTTACTTAATTCTGCACAGCAACAATTATGGTGGGTGCATCTGGTAAGGATTCTCATCTCTTATAGAGATGGGGTAACCAATTTTTAGCAAAGAAAACAAAATGAAAACATAAAAATGACTCAATTTTTTAAATGGGCAAAAGATTTGAACAAACCCTTCACAAGAGAAGATACACAAATAGCCATCAAAAACATGAATATAGGCTCAACATCATGAGTCAACAGAGAAATGCAAAACAAAAACACAATGAAATGCCATCACATAACTACTAGAATCGTTAAAGAGAACCAACAACATAAAATGTTGCTGAGGGTATGGAGAAGATGGAACTCTCCCTGTATTCCTTATCTATTGATGTGTAAACAAATTATCCCCAAACTTTGAAGCTTAAAACAACAAACATTAATTATCTCACACAGTTTCTGATGGTCAGGAATCCAAGAGCAGTTTACTTGAGTAGTTTTCCAGGTCTCTCTTGAGGTTGCAATTAAGAGGTCCCCTGAGGCTGCAGGCATCTGGAGGTATAGCTGGTTGGATATCTGCTTCCAAGCTCACTCACATAGCTTTGAGTAGGCAGTACCAGTTTCTCACTGGCTGTTGGCCAGAGGTCTCAGTTCCTCACTATGTGGGTCTCTGCATAGGGCTGCTCACAACACAGCACCTGGCTTCGCCAACAAAGCAAATGATTCAAGAGAGCATAAATAACCAACCAAGATGAAAGCTAAAGTGTATTTTACAACCTAAGCTCAGAAGTGATGAACCACCTCTTTTGCTATACTCTACTGATCACACAAACCCATGCTGACGAAATATGGGAAGAGACTGTATTACTGGCACAAGCCCAAGGAAGCAGGGATCACTGGGGGCCATCTTGCAGGCTGGTGGGAATACAAAATGGTACAGTCGCTTTAAAAAATACTATAACAATATTTTAGAAAAGTAAATATACAGCCCTATATGACCCTTCACTCCCAGTTCTAAGTATTGAAACAAGAGAAATGAACACATTATCCACATAAAGATGTGTCCATGAATGCTCACAGCAGCATTAATACACAACAGCCCCAAACTGGAAGCAATCCAAACGTCCATCAGCTGATTAATGGATAAACAAATTGTGATATATCTACACAATGGAATGCTATTTAGCAATTACAAAGAACAAAATATTAATGCATACAACATGGATGAACCTCAAAAATACTTTGTAAAGTTAAAGAAAGCAAACACAAACATCTAAGTATTATCCAAGCCCACATATATGACATTCTAGAAAAGGCAAACCATAATGACAAAAGAAAATCAGTGATTGCTTGGGTTTGGGGATGAAGAGAGAGGTCAACTGAAAGGGCCGCAGGGAAGCTTTTTAGGGTGACAGAACTCTCTGTATCTTGATATTGTGCCTACGTGACTCTATATTCTTACTGAAGTTCATCAAATTGCACATGAAATGAAAGACTTTTATTTTACGTAAATAATACCGTAATAAAAAATATTATTATGTGCATGGCATTATCATATGCTTTTCAACTTCAAAGAAAACTATGGCAATTTATTAAAATTTTATAAAATTTTCATAACCTATTTATTCCAACGTAAGTTCACTATACATAAAATGCAAAAACTTTCTATAATAATAACCAGCAATTAATAATCAAAAATCACATTTAAAAGAGACTAGTGACTGGTAGGCCTATCTGAAGACTAATATGCCTGTACAGGAAAGAGTGATAAAGCCCAGAACTAGAAGTAATGGCGTCGTGAGTAGACAGAAGGAAATAGATGGAAGCATATTACACGGGTTGAACTGACTGAATTTGTCAACTGACTGGAGATGAAAGAGAATCAAAGGAGAAATTCAAATGTCATGATAACATTGAAACATCAAATGTCACCTTCCCAGTGAGGCATCTGATGATTGTCTTATTTTATTTTATTTTTTGAGATGGAGTTTCATTCTGTCACCCAGGCTGGAGTGCAGTGGTGCCATCTCAGCTCACTGCAACTTCTGCCTCCCAGGTTCAAGTGATTCCCGTTCCTCAGCCTCCCGAGTAGCTGGGCCTACAGGTGTGCACCACCACACCTGGCTATTTTTTGTATTTTTAGCAGAGATGGCATTTCACTATGTTGGCCATGCTAGTCTCAAACTCCTGATCTCAAGTGATCCATCCACCTCAGCCTCCCAAAGTGCTCAGATTATAGGTGTGAGCCACTGCACCCAGCCTGACTGTCCTATTTTAAACTGAAATACCCCTGCCCCCACTCCCACACTCAGAATTTCCTCTTCTCCTTCCCTGATTCATTTTCACTCTATCATTTATGACGTGATGACACTAGATATATAATTTACTCATTTTCCTTGTGGATTGCCTACCCCCTCCATACTGTAAGCTCCAGAAAGGTAGAATTTTGGCCTGTTTTATTCACTGCTATAGACCCAGTGCCTAGAAATGTACCTGGGACACAGTAAGAGCGCAATAAATATTTACTATATGAATTGACTGAAAACATTAAAAGAAATCAGAACACCTGAAAAAGAAACAGGCATGTACATGTGTGTATCTGAGGAAAGCAGGAAGAAATGATGGATTCAGATTTAGATATGCGGAGTATGAAGTATTTAAAAGCCAAATAAAAGCCAGAGACTGCAAGAGAAGTTAGGTTGGTGATTTTCTCAAAGATAATGGCTGAAGTTCTGCAAAGACACAAGATTTCTAAGAGGCACCTCAAATTCAACAAGTCCCAACTAAACTCTTATGCTCCATTAAACGCACTCTCTTTCACAAAAGAGATCTACAGCAAATAAACAAAAATCTACAATATTTTCTTTAGCACTGTAGTGTAAAATTATTCATTTGAGCATGAACAGGTGAATATGAACACATTGTAATGATGACTTCATGTATGGTCAAATATTAGTACAGAGCAAATAATTCTGTCCATGGAATCAAATATAAGTACATTAGATTAGAAATATTTAGGCAGTGCAATAGTAGATATTGACCCTACTAAATCCTTCAGCTCTGATAGAATTGGTGGAAGCCTGAGTACTTCATATATATAGAACCAGTGACAAAGTTCTTCACAAGGAACAGAATTACGATCTGACTAAAGATGATAGCCTTTTGAACATTATCACTAATGTATGTCTGTACTTTTTTCCTTGAAGTTTTAGCATTCCAAACACTGCTGTTTAGGGAAAAGTTGGGATCAAGTTAGGGAAGATTCAGAGAGACAGAGGTAAAGAAAGGGTCTAGGCTTAACACAAAAGCAAAAGATGAACTCCAGGGCATAGGAGAAAACACATTTGTCCAAGGACACAGCTGATCATAACATCTACTTTCTGATGAAGAGTAAAATCCAAAAGAAATAATCTTTAAGCAAAGAACATTGCTTCAAGGAGAGAATATTCTCCAGCTCCCATGCCCCTACAACATGGGATAATATGGAAGTCAGTCTGCTCATCAATGCTTACTGAGCCTTTCCACATGCCACACACATGCAGCACGTGTCCTCATGGAGACCAGGTAATGTAAGCAAGTAAAGCCACTGAGGGGTCTGACGACTGCAGGATCTAAAAAAACCATGGTATGTCAATGACCAAAGGTCTTTGGAGCAGTCTGGTCAAACCATTCATTTTCCAGAGGAGGTCCTGAGTATAAAAGCCACGTACCTACATCAGATGTCAGTGAGTGGCAGAGACAAAAAGAGAACCCACGCGTGTTGGGGAGACCACAGGGTCTGCCCTCAGACCAGCTAGGGTTGAATCTGGCTCTGCCGCTGACTGAAACGTGCGACTTCAGGCAAATTATCTTCTCTATGCCTCCACTCTGTAATGGGTCACATGGGAATAGCAATGATAGTGCCAAATTGACAGGGCTGTTGTAGGTATTAAAGGAGATCATTGAGGTATGTTTTTGACCTTGGTACCTGCCACATGGTTGCTGAGTGCACACTATATGTTAGGAAATGTAGTGCTGGTTGGTTCTATTATCACTTTGATTCTGTTTTTGTCAGTGGTCATTGGAGACTGGTTCTCCCTAACTCTGCTCCAGGATGTACAGTCATGGGGTTATTGAGTTTAACTCGCCTCCACAAGCCTATCAGTGCAGACAGCTTGTTCCTACAATGTTGGCACCCAGGTAGGTGCACCAGAGGCTGTGTGATGAACCCAGAGGTCCAGGGAAACAGCACAACACCTGGATGTGGAAGTTGAAAGACAAACAAATGAAAAACCATCTCTGTATAAGCAATGTATTACCTTTTTATGGGCTGAGTATTATCTTTTTATGGGCACCTTACTTTGTGATTTATTTGAAAGAATCATCAATACCCCTGGACATGAGCAGCCAATATCCAACCACCTTCATTTCTGTCAGTGACAGGGCCCTTCTAGAATTCTGTGTGATGTTCACGGCACAAAAAATCTGATGAACGAGTAGGAAAATCAAACAATGCAATTGATCAAAGGTTCATTTGAGATTGCTAATAATACTGCCATTATCAGCTGATCATATTAGCATTTAAAGACCATGATCTCTCTTCGCAGAAGACAGAGGTAGATCATTTTGCTTGGAAAGACAGAAGGATTAACTCCTGGTGGCCTGTGCATGCATTCCCATGATAGCAACACGGCTGACAGCTGACCACGGGGGATGACGGAAAGCAATGCAAAGCTTAAGCCCACACCTCAACATGCTGACCTCCTGGCATCACATTTGGCTCATTACAACATATTTTAAAAGTCCTGTTGTTCAGCAACAAAATATACTAGTATTGAAAGAGAAGCTAATCAATACAGCACTGGCTATCCCTCCTCACAAGCAAAGGGAAAGCAATCATTTACTCAGAAGTTCTGATGGTGGAGCCTTCTGCCCTGTGTGATAACTTTTATCTCTAACCCCACCACTAAGCTGAACAAAGATTTACCACAAATTTTTCATGAAATTACCACAGAGTGAGAACTCACCTGAATAGAAGGTGAAAATAAAAACTAGTCATAACAAGAATAGACTTGTTCTGTGTGGAAACAGGGTTTGGGGCTCAGGGAAACACTTCCCTTTCTCTGGTCAACTACTGAGACTAAAACCAAAACCTCATCTCTGACTTCCCAGGTGTCCTGTAGTGAGGATGATAATCCCTTTTTCCAAATATAAAAATATATAATATATAAAAAGTTAAGCTTTACTAAAATGAGTAGTAACAGAAATGTATGTTTCTATATTAATAGCTAACATTTACTGAGTGTAAATGGCCCTGTGCTAAGCACTTTATATTCATTAAATCCCTGCCATATCCTTGAGAGAGGTAATGCTATAATTCCCATGTTATAGTTACAGGGAAAAGAAGTTCAGAAACAATGAATAACTAGTCTAAGTCCCCAAGGTTAGCAGTGGCAAAGTTAGGATTCCACCTAATTCCGGAGCAGGGCTGCCTGACGGAACTTCCTGAGTGCAGGAAATGTTGTGTGTCTGTGCGGCCCAGTTCGGTAGGCACCAGCCACATGTGGCTAGTGGGCACTTGGAATGTGGCTAACCAAGGAACTGAAATCTCAGTGGTACTGAACCCTAATTCATTTGGATGTACACAGCCGTGTGTGGCTCATGGCCACCCTGCGGGACAGGGCACTCTAGAGCAGGGGTTGACAAACTGAAGCTGCAGGTCAAATGTGTCCAGTAGCTTGTTTTGGATGGTCTTGAGCAAAAAAATGTTTTTTACATTTGTTAAAAGATCTAAAAAAAGACAAAGATGCAACAGAGACAGCATAAAGCCTAAGAAGCCTAAAGTATTTACTATCAGGCTCTTTACAAAGTCTGCAGCCCCCAGCCTGAGAGCTATACTCTTAGCCCCACAGTCACTGCCCCCCAGGAAAAAGGATTTCAAGCCCAGTCCCCCCCCCACTTTAAATCTTAACAGTATGAAGATAACGTTAAGAACTGCATCATGTGAGAATTTTCCTATTTCCCATTAGAGTATTTAAGGGATCCAAGCCTGAGAGAAGGCAAAAAATCCTGACCAAGGTATGCCCTCATTAAGTTTTGTACAGTCAGCCTCCAAAACAACACTTAACATTTACAAACTGCATTTGCATTCATTATCTCATGTTTTATTTAAAACAATCTCATGAGCAAAGTATGCCCATTTTACAAAGGAGAAAGTGAGACACCATGCTCAATGCTATATCAAAGGAGAGGCAGCTCGGAGTCCACTGACTTGGCCATGAAACAAAATTTCTGTAGAAGCTGAAAAAAATGGTGCATGTACCAGGGTCACAGGAGTAGCCAATAAGTTCAACTAATTCAAGCAGAATAGCTAAGGCCATGGGCTTTCTCCCTCTTTGGGAGGAAGAGCCTCTCTCCTCTCCACCAATTGAGTGCAGAGGGAGGGCTCCTCCGGGGCCACTTCAGGTTTCCAGAACACCCACAGTGTCTAATATGGCTTTTTCACAGGGGTTCCTGAAAACTAGTACAAACACAGCCCCAGGAGTCCAGGCCCCCTCAGAAAGATGAGCAGCTGTGCCCCCGTCTGCCTGGCCTTCAGCTGCACGCACTAAGGATACCATTCTCTCAGCAACAACAGAGTCCCTTTGGAAACTCACTGTGCCCTTCAACCCAGCTAGGAGGTTTCTCTCTGACACACCCTCCAGGCCACTCCTGTGATTCCTGGGATGTGAGGACCTTCTGGGGCTTACAGAGTAAAGCAAACTATCCTTTTCTTTTTCACCCTGGGACCACTGACTGTCCCCAGGTTTCCCAGAGGTTACATGTGAGACTTCAGTATTTTGTATCCTTTCCTTATGCTCTAAACGTCACTGTCCAATAAAGCAGCCAGTGGCTATTTCAGTTTATACTAATTAAAACTAAGTAATCTTAAAACTCAGTTCCTCAGTTACACTCACTTGGAACTCAAGTTCACCAGTCACACGTGGTTTGTGGCTACCAGACTGGACAGCACAGATATAGAACATTCCCATCATCACTGTAAGCTCTACTGGACTGTGTTGCCACCTAAAACCTAATATTCACAAAATTCTGATTAGACACAAATACATGATGAGGGAGATCATGATTTCCTTCTAACTTCTGATTGGTAATGCACCAATGCTACATAACCATTACCAGATAATTCCATCACAGCATAATGAATTCAACTCACCATTGTGATTACTTTTTAAACACTGCCTTCTACATGTCCCCCTTGGCCCATCCAGAAATAATGGAATCACTTATTTATGTGTTTGCCTGAACGTTTTTCACTTTTGTTTTTGTTTATTTTTAGAGATAGGGTCTCGCTCATTCTGTTGCCCAGGCTGGAGTGCAGTGGCACGATTCTAGCTCACTGCAGCCTTGAACTCCTGGGTTCAAGCAGTCCTCTAGCCTCAGCCTCCTCAGTAGCTAGTGCCTGTAAGTTTTACTGGGCATTTCAAACTTCCAAGTCTCCTTTTTCCCCTGGAGTATTCTGGTGTTGGTGGCATGCATTTAATCTGTTCAAATTACTCTATGAACCGCTTCAGGCTTAGAAATGCATGTATAGCTATATCTTCTATTAATCAGCTCTGGTTGCCTTTGTCTTAATGCCTCCCTCACCTGCTCATCCTCTTCTTCATCTCCATCTCTTGGGCTACCTTTGTTAAGCCAGTTTTATAGCATATTCTAAATCTCCTTAACACAAGCTTTATTTATTTATTTTTATTATTTATTATTTAATTAATGTATTTATTTATTTATTTTTTGAGATGGAGTCTCTGTCACCCAGGCTGGAGTACAATGACTCAATTTC
Source organism: Pongo pygmaeus (assembly GCF_028885625.2). Classification (NCBI taxonomy): domain Eukaryota; kingdom Metazoa; phylum Chordata; class Mammalia; order Primates; family Hominidae; genus Pongo; species Pongo pygmaeus. The sequence goes on along the minus strand of NC_072378.2, from coordinate 5,373,796 downwards.
AGCTCACTGCAACCTCTGCCTCCTGGATTCAAGCAATTCTCCTGCCTCAGCTTCCTGAGTAGCTGGGACTACAGGTGTGCACCACCACGCCTGGCTAATTTTTTTATTTTTAGTAAAGACAGGGTTTCGCCATGTTGGCCAGGCTGATCTCGAACTCGTGACCTCAGCTGATCCGCCTGCCTCGGCCTGGGAATATAGGCGTGGGCCACCATGCCTGACCTAATATAAGCTTTAAGTTAGTACTATGAAAAAAATTCAGTACTGAATTACTTTGGGTTGCTCCAAAAACAGAGCCAAAGACAAGCACTTTGTTGCAGGTAGGTCTTTCGGGAATTGATTCCATAGAGTGAAGGAGCAGGGGGAGTGATAAAAGGAGAAAGGCTACGATAAAGGTGTGTTTTGAGATTGCTACTGTGAGCAATAGTACCCACCGCACAGAATACTTCTAGAAATTGTCAGCTTGAAGGAGAACCCAGGAGTTTGGGGTATCTATCCATCAGCTCCCATCCCTCCTTATTTGAGGGCTGCCATTCCATAATGCTCTTGTACATGGACCTAGTGAGTGCCCACAGAGCTGGAGAAGTCCCAGGCAGAGGTGGATAGATGTGCGTATGGCTCCTTGTGGGCCCTGGCAGCAATGGTCAGTCGGAGCTCCAGCGATTCCTTCCTTCCACTACAGGTGTGGTAGAAACCAGAGCTGGGTCATGAGGAGGAAACACAGGTACACCCAAGGCAGGCTTCTTTACAAATGAGAACAAGCACGATTTTCCCAACTGTAATTTCTGGAAAGCGCTGACTCTGAGCTTTCCTAGCTAATCCATCATTGTCCTTTAGGATTCAGCCCAGTGGCCCCTTCCTTGAAGCTTTTCCTACCCAGCCCCACGTCAACTGAGCTGAGGTTTTTTTCTCTGTGCTTCCTCAGCACCTTGCAGTGCTCATCACAGTGATTTACAAATGGGTGCTGCTCTGTCTCTCTCCACTAGACTCTCAACTCTCTGGGGATAAGGGTGTCCTTCACTTCCAGGAAGCTTGCATCTAGCACACCACCTGGCACTCGAGTGTTCAATACCTGGAGGAAGCAAAGAAGGACAAGAGCATCCCTAGAAGTCCACTAAGAATTCAGGATTCCAAGTCTCTCTCCATGTTTATGCTCTCCATTAATGAACCTCAGGAAAAAGGGCCCAGTCTCAAAAATATTAAGTGGGCATTTGTAGAGTTCCGCATGCCTCATCTTACTCCATTTAATCCAGCAACAGTCCTGGTCAGTTAAACCATATTCCATCAAATGAGAGATAATAAGATGCTGCGTTATGTTATTTACCACTAGAAAAAAATAATTCTGCCAAAACAATTGAAAGATAATATGGATTGTACTGATATCAAATACTGATACCAGAAATATAAAAATGTGAGGAGGGATTGCGCTTCCTAGACTTTTTGAAATGTGGCATTTATTTATTTTCCATCTGATTCCAAAAAAAAGATGTAAGGTGGCAACCCTATGAGACAGATAATACTATTCACTTTACCAATAAAAACCTGAGGTTTCTAAGAAAGAGAAAGCATGTTTCCTCGGCTTCTTTCCTCTCCGTTTCATGAGACTCAGTCCCCACTCTGGTACGACCTTCCTTCAAGAAAGCCTCTGATGAACCGATTCATGCTGAGAAGGAACTTGCAAGGACAGTCTTCAAGCATATCCACGGATACTTAGGGAGGAGCAAGAAGCCATCCTAAGGGCTGCATCTCCACGTGTGAAAATACAGCATCACAGAGCAGACCACGAGAGTGGATGTGGAAGCAAGGAGGGTCTTTTTAACAGCCTGCCATTCCAATCCGCCTAAGTGTCCCTGTCAGAACGTACACTGACACCCCAAATTCCCAGGGAAAAATGGCTGGATAAGCTCAAATGACCAGTGAGAAATTTAAAAGGAAATTCTCTTGAAGCTGTGCATGACAAATGCAAGCAATAAATAAATACGACTGTGACTCTGAAAGACAAGGGCCTCGGGATAGAAAATGGTATCAAATTGTTGTTTTCTCTCAAAGAGTCAACTTAATGGACAGATTCTAGACTACTTGTAACAAATGGTTGGAGACAGCTTCTCCCCTTCCCAAGTCTAAGAACAATGAACTGAGGCAGACCCAGAAAAACAACAAAGGAAAAGAAACTGTGGTAGTAATTACAACTTGCCCTGTGTCCAACTGACAGCTTGCAACGTGCCCCATGTCTTCACTCTCCCTTCACAACACCACAGGCAGCCTTAACTAGCTAATAAGTAGGTGGCTGTGGCTAAAAGCTTTGCAGTGCTTTACACATCCCCTCCCCCTTCCCTGCCTATTAACACGTCTGCCTGGCACCGTGTCCACATTTCCATGTGGTGTGCCTGGGCAGGAACACACGGAGGGCTCCCCTGGGCTCTGGAGGCAGGTGGTACCCGTTCTGAACCGAGACGAGAAGATGCTTGTGCCAGAATATTTCTCTTTCCAGCGGGGAGAGATGGGGAGTTGAAAGGGAGGTGTAAGACGTGCATAAAGGACTGACTGCCTTTTCCTGCTGCCAGTGAACACTGTGCTGCAGGCTAACTGCAAAGATGGTTTTAAAGAGTGCTTTCATTTTTAATTTTGCAAACTGGCTTCGACCAAGAGACTAGCACATGCACAAATGCACGTATGCGTGTGCACATACACACACTCATACACACTCAATGTTGTTTTCATTTTTAGTCTTCTATAGACCCTGTAGAATCCTGCTTTAAAGAGACATCCATTATGACACTATAAATTCACCATGCAGTTAAACCTAGGAGGAAGGAGGAAGGATAAAAGATTGCAGGCAACTCAGTCAGAAAAGAAGCCACCTATTTGGTAGCTTTGCTTTAAGTGACAGTGGTAGCAGAAGTTTTTATCTGAGGGAAGGGGACAGAATGGCAGAGAAGCAAGAAGGAGATAGCAAAGGGCAGGACTTACTCTAGATCTTGGACAATTTCCCAAAATGTGCTTGAAACCGTCATTCTTACCTCAAGGAGTTTATCCAAAAGTCACATGTCTCAACCTATCTCAACTTGCAGTTAGAATATTTGCACTTAACTTACTAAAACAGGTATGCTATTAGGTCATCTCTGAATTTTAGTATATCTCAGGTCAGGAAGAGAAAAGAAACACCAAATACAATAAACCAGATGCATTCTGCTCCATATTCTTACTTTTTCTGAGCTGCATATGTACTTCTATAATATTGCCTGCATTTTTCAACAGCCTTATTATAAGTTAACTCATATTGAATCTGTGACAAATTATATCCTCCACTTCTCTCCACTCTGGAGTTGTGCAATTAATTTTTTAAACCTAATTTGAAGGCTTTATATTTAACTTTACTATTTTTCACCCTGTATTTCTGGCGCATCCGTTTAGACGATCACAATTTTCTTGACTCAAGATCAAGTCACTAATCACATTAGCTATCCTCCCAGCCTTGTGTCAACTGCCAGTTTGATAAACATGTCTTCATCAAAGTCATTGATAAAAATCGTGAACCAGACAGTTCTGAGGACAGGGCTCTGCATCACCCCACTAGAAATATTCCTCCAGGTTAACATTAAGCCAATAATCTACACTTTGGAAAGATCTGTTCAAATAAATACAAATGTAACTAAATGCATTATTCCTCTACTCAGCCCACACATCCTTCCAGTTACTCAGAAGGGCCTCTGGGGAGATTTCATCAGATGCCTTGTGGATATACATACGTGCAATATACTATGTGGTCTCAATCCATTGTGAGTTAGATAAATGAAGGTCCTGAGCTCAGTTGGATGGAATGGGAAGGAGAAGGGAGGGTAAGGGAGGATAGGGAGGAGCTTTCAGCCACATCTTGGCAGCACAATGGCCATGACGACCAGTCACAGCTACCCTGGCATCCCCCAGTCCTAAGGATATTGTTCATAACCATCCCTCCTCCTTCTTACCCAGGACTTCAGCTCCCTGCATTGGCTTACATACTCCCTTTACCAGAGGTCTGCATATTGGTGGGTTAGAAATCCAAGATATTTCATCTGCAGAGACAAATTTCATCTTCAGAGACAAAGTAAATCAAATTCAAAACCTGCAAATGACGTTTTAAAAACCGGCCTCAAGCAGTGAAGGCATAAACTACAAGCCCTTTTGGGTAGTGTCTTTTCCCCATGTGCTCGTGCCCCTCTCCTGGAAGGAAGAGGCACTGAATAGGGGCTCAGAAGACCCATGCCCCAGAGCTGCCAGGAAATGCTCTATGTCCTTGATCATGCCAGTTGTAGGCATTTCAATCATTTTATCTGTCAAAGGAGGGAGATTCCTTGGGAGGGCCCAGCTATAGGCCCTCCTCAATTCTGCACAAATCATTACTTGCCCTTATTCAGCCCAACCCCTTTTTAGTTTGGGAGCTGAGGCTTATCCTGCAAGGACAAGAAAACTCAATAGAGAGAGGGAGAGAGAGAGAGAGACAGAGAGAGAGAGAGAGAGTGTGTGTGTGTGTGTCTGTCTGTCTGTCTTGTGTCAGTGTATGTGTGCTTATTACCGTGGGTAAGTAGAGGACCTGCAGACACAGACATGACAGAAGGGGGCCATAGGTCCCTAACTCTTGCAATGGTCCTGCCCTTTTCCTTCTCCTGAGGAGCAGAGGGCTGTGCTAGAACAGGGTGCATCAATATAGCTAGCTGAGGTCTCCCTGAGACTGGTATATTCAGGTGTGCCTGTGCGGGTTTTGGCTTAACTGCTTTAAAGTTGTTACCTAACCGTACAATTAAGTTGTAATGTGGAGTCAATATAATAATTCAAACCAGAATGATTTTTTTTAAATCACTGTGGAATTTTATGTATACGATACCTCCTGAACTGGGTCACTGCACAGGGCTTTAGCAATTGCTTTATTATGCAGAGATTTGAGCTGTAACAGCATTTGTTTTAAGAAGTTATAACTTCTATGGATATATTATGTAAAAGTAGAAGTTATGGATCAGAGAGATGACAAATTTTAAAAGATAAACAACTATGTATTAGAAATGCTTTTATCCTGCTGGGAGTTAAGACTAGATGACTATCTGGAGACTCTGCTGTCCTGGGTTTTCAAGAAAAGACTGTCCCCTGGTCAAACACATGAACACTAAAGTAAAGTAGAACTCAATTCCTGCTTCAGCCTCCTTAAATGCACTCTATGTCACGTTGCCTCTCCCACTGTGGTATCTCCTGGAATAGAATATAACATTTTGAATACAATGAGTAGAATCTAACAATGACAACAAGAAAGAGTACACACACCCAACACATTTTGTAGGCAACATGCTAAATGCTGTAACCCCAAGGAGGATTTCCCTAGAAAAGGGATTACAAATGAAAAGACCGTACACAGAGAACCAACTGTGCTCAGATGACCAGACCCTTAACCTAAGCAAAAGTGACTACAGGCTGATATGCAATGCAAGTATGTCCAAGATACAGATTCACGGGTTCACCCCAATGGAATTCCCAAAAGCCATAATTTTACTACATAACAAATAAACTAATTGCTTTTACATACTAAAATAAATGTGAATATATGATGGTGTCTATAATTTGTATATTTTATAGTCAAGAAAAGATAGGGAGCTTCTAAAAATATTGGCACTTTCAGCAAGTATTTGGGGCTCTGTCGCACCCTCTCCTTGGCTGAGAGGGAGAACAGCACAATCCCGGGAAGCCCTGCTTTGTGGCCACCATAAGGGAATGAACAAACCACAATCATCTGGCCACTCATGGCAGCTCAGACTAGGTATACAGCAGCCCAAAGAGCACTAATTTGGGGGAAGCCAGGGAAGCACCCTGGATGAACCACCATTTTAACAGTGGTGTTGGTTGTTCTGCACTTGCAAGATGAAGGCACTGAGTCGATGTGAGAGAATCATGGTGGTTTGAACGCTTATCTTGCCTGGGCGTCTGGACATTTATTCTACGTTCACTGGTAGCATAGATTGGGATGAACAGATGGGGAGCTCCAGCCAGGGTCTGGGAAACAGGAGGCTCATGCTCTACTCATGTTTCTGCCATGAGTTATTAAGGACACTTAACCTCTCTGTGCCTAAGCTTCCTGTTTCATAAAACGGAAATGATATTCCTGTCTATTCCCAAGACTAGCTGTCAGGATGAGATCAGATAGTAAGAAAATAATCTGTAAAAGCATCATACAGGTGAAAGATATATTATCACCACCTGTCTGTCTGTACCATACGAGGATTTTATCTAGAATTGGAAAAAGCTACCAATAGACAGCCAGGTTAAATAGTAACTGGTCACAGTTTAGGCTAATGAAATTATCTGGAGCCTCTGTTACAGCCACATCAATCTGTGCTCTTTCAGTTGCATTCCACACATATTGACTGAGGGTCTTCGTGTGCCAAGTTAATACTGACATCACGTTTAATATGTGCCGAGCACTACCTAAGTGTTTTATTGTGTCTGTGTTGGCGGGGGCGGGTCATTGTTACTGGTTTGTTTTTTGTTTGTTTGTTTTTTGAGACAGGGTCTCGCTCTGTCACCCAGGCTGGAGTTCAGTGGTGCAATCATGGCTCACTGCAGCCTCGACCTCCTGGGCTCAAGTGATCCTCCCACCTCAGCCTCGCAAGTAGCTGGGACTACAGGTGCACACCACCACACCCAGCTCATTTTTTTTATTTTTTGTAGAGACGAGGTCTCACTATGTTGCCCAGGCTGGTCTCCACCTCCTGGTCTCAAGCCATGCTCCCATCTTGGCCTCCCAAACTGCTGGGGTTACAGGCATGAGCCACCACACCCAGCCTTACCTAAGTATTTTATTGGATTTATTTGCTTACTCCTCGAAAGATATCAGTTAATTACACACACAAAATTAATTAATTTACAATAATTTGTAAACTGAGGCTCAGAGACATTAAGTAATTTGCCCAAGGTCACCCAGCTCGTAAGACTGGATACAAACACAAGCAGTCTGACTTCAGAGCCAGTGTTCCTAATCACTATGTTATATGTCCTGGAGATGCTGCAGTGAGACAAGACAAGTGAAAACATTGTAGCATTCTCTACCTCAAGTCCACTAGGCCTTATAATAGTCACAATTGGCATTAATCAACTCTGTTCTCATGGATCAAACAAATAAAAGTGGTATTTCAGGAAAGCAGGAAGACAATAAGCTACAGTAATGAGATAGGGAATACCTGAAGGAGGTCTGTTGTGAGCTGAGACACTGCTCAGAAACTAGTTCCTGGCTAATCTCTGACCATCTAAGCATTCTTAGAACTAGCTCTGTTAGACCCAAGGACAGTCAAGGTCTTTTACTTGGTTTTGGTTTTGTTCTAATAAAGGAATTATACACAAATTATTATGATAGGCACATAAAACGGGGGCTCTGGCCACATAAATTGAATTGGAGTCTGCTTTTGAGTCATGCATAATAACTAGGAAAGAGAAGGACCAATTGCCAGGCCTGATTATCTTTATAAAGAAAGAGAGGGATATTTTCTTCTGATTATAAAAGTAGTCTGTCTTCATTTCTACATTCTCAACTACCAGCTAGAGCTCCACACTGATGCTTAACTGGCACTTAATATTCTACACTTCCAAAATACACTTCCTTGTTTTCCAGTATTGCAACTGCTATTCCTCCTACATCCTATTCCTCCCAATAAGCCCCTGGCGCAGCCTCAAGAGTTAAGCCCACCTCTCCCCGTTTCCCCTCTGGCTGCAGTTCCAAGTCCTGTTAGGTTTGTCATATCCCTTCTGTCTGGCCCTTCCCCACTGCACTGCAACAACCAAAGGGCAGGCTCTCAATAACTAGCTGTGAACTCCTCGGCACAGCAACAGCTTTCTGTAAGCCCTCTCCAACCCCTCCCCATGATATTTATAAAATATACAAGGGCAACATTAATCTCCCTCCCTCACTTCGTTCTTTCATTTGTTCATCCCTCCCTCATTCCATTCATTCGTTCATTCATCCAATAAATATTTATTGGTCACCTACTGATACTCTTCACGCTGTTCTAGGAGTTGTGAATTCAGTTAACAAGACAGGTAAGTTCCTGTCCAAATGAAGCTTAACTGATAGGAAGGAAGACAGGCAATAAACATGAGAATAAATAAACAGGATAATTCACCAACTGACAAATGCCATGAAGAAAATAAAGCAGAGTGATATAAAAGAAAACATCAATTAATATGCTTCCCACTCAGGTAATAGAAAACCTGACTCAAAGGGACTTGAGAAGGAGATAACATCTCACAAAACAAGAAGTCTAGGTGTGGGCATGTTCCATCCATATCCTGGATCTCTCCCGTTCGCCGGGGGCTGCCTTCCTCTGGGTGTCAACTGTCCTTACTCAGCAGACCCAGACCTCACCTCCTGATCTTCAACTTGGAAGGAAGGAAGAGGCAACATCTCTTTAGTGACATTTTCTCAGAAGGGAAGACACTTTTCCCCCATCATGTCTCATTGTTCCCTCACTGGGTCACATGCCATGAATGAACCAATCACTGACAATAAAAGAATTACGATGATCAGATTAGCCCCTGGCCAACGGATAGGCACACCTTCCCTGAGTTACAGAATGGCTACTGGAGCAAAATTATGGGAGAAAACAACATCAGGGGAGCAACGACCAGTGTCCATGACAGCAAGCCACTTGGGACTGGGGCATAGAGAGGGGAACTGGAGGTTGGGAGACAGGCAAAGAGTGGAAGAGGGATTCTCTGAGCTGCACCTGAGTAATGAGAACGAGGCATCCGTGGGGTAGGAGTAGTTCAGCTACAGAGACCAGTAAGAGCAGAGACTCAGCTGGAAACAGGAAACAGTGTGACTACAGGAGTGAGGGAAGTAGAGCCGTCTATGATGTCCAAATAGGAGGCAGGTGCCCACGATGCAGAGCCTTGAAGGCCATGAGCTAGAGCCGAGATTCTACCTGAAGCTGCGTGGGAAGTTTTTGGAGGACTGTGGTCAGGGAAGAGTCCTAGTCTGAAACGCACATGCTTCATGCAACATCTTCTCATCTGTCCTCTTTTATTATCCCTCAACTCACTGACTAGAAAAGGAAGTCTAAACTCCTTGGCTGAGCATTTAAGGTCCTCCATAATCTGGCTCCAAAAGGCTCTTTCTACATCATAGATTCAAATCAAGTTCTGTTTCTTTGTTATGTCCAAAGTAGTACTACGTCCACATTCTTGCACGTGCCTAAAATATACTTCTCTTCAAGCCTGCATATCCAACTCTTTTCGAGAACTGTCCAAGAAATCTAGTCTTTCAACCATTGGCTATGAGTGAATTGGGAACCTCTTCAAAGACTAAGTCACATGCCACAAAACCTTCCCCAGTACCCACAGAGAAGTCATTTCTCCTATCTGCAAATAATCATATCCTTTCATTTAGTTTTCCTCTTGTGGTACTTGTCAATTTCCACCTTGTATATGGTTCTTTCTATATACTGTTGTTCACCAAGTAACAATGTTTTGGCAAATGGCAGACTACTTATACATGACAGTGGTCCTGTAAGATAACAGTACTGGGCTGGGTGCCGGCGTGGTGGCTCATGCCTATAATCCCAGTACTTTGGGAGGCCGAGGCAGGTGGATCACGAGGTCAGGAGTTCAAGACCAGCCTGGCCAGCATAGTGAAATCCCATCTCTACTAAAAATACAAAAATTAGCTGGGCGTGGTGGCGGGTGCCGGTAATCCCAGCTACTCAGGAGGCTCAGGTAGAGAACTGCTTTAATCCAGGAGGCAGAGGTTGCAGTGAACCAAAATCATGCCACTGCACTCCAGCCTGGGCGAAAGAGTGAGACTGTCTGAAAAAAAAAAAAAAAAAGTACTGTATTTTTACTGTACCTTTACTATGTTTAGATATGCTCAGATATACAAAAATGTACCATTGCATTACAATTGCCTACGGTATTCAGTAAACTGCTGTACATGTTTGTAGCCTAGGAGCAACAGACCATACCGTACAGCCTAGGTGTGTAGTAGGCTACACAATCTAGGTTTGTGTAAATACACTCTATGATATTCACACGACAAAACTGTCTAACAACGTGTTTCTCAGAATGCATCCCTGTTGTTAAGTGATGCATGACTATATATCTTATCTCTACAACACACCTTCAGCATAAAATTTGGGACTGTGAGTCTCCCTGTGTCCCACCTTCATCTCCACTTCAAGTACCCAGTACACTGCCCAACAAATGTCAATAATAAATAAGTGAAATAATGCATTAATGAACAAACAAATGAACAAACCGTGCTGGCTGGCCCTGGTTACTGAAGCCCCAACAGAAATTAATACATGTAGACAGTGGCATGTGCCATTGGAGATCACAGAAACGTGATGATGGCTCAAGAAGTACGCAGTCCTTTAGTTTGATGGGTATGAAGGACATTCATGAATGATGTGTCTTCCTGCCTTCACAGAACTGAAGGGCTGGTTATTGGGAGGCCACATGGAGAGCACAAATTTGGTAACAGGAGGGATCCTGAGGTTCCTAAATCATTCATGGATAGACCGGGTTTCTGGAGTGGTGTTCTAACAACACAGTGATATCAGCAGCTAGGGATGCAGGGGTCTAAAGGTATCCAGTAGGGTGGCATCCACTCTGTGTGGCCTGTGCAGTAAGATCTTTGCTTATGCTGATGATTTTCTTTTTCTACTGTATTGAAAGACCGCTGCCTACATCACAAACAAATCTATCCTTATATGCCTGGGTAGTCAGGGTAAAATGCAAGTAACGAAGATAATCCAATTTAGCCTGCAAATAAAAAACTGAGTCTTCTACCAAATTCACTCTAAACAAGAACAACGGAATAACCCTGAGGAATGCTGTAAGAAGAAAAACAATGTATGTAAATATAATTCAATGTTTTCTAAAGCTTTAGATGCCCTCTCCTGAATCAGGAGATTTTTTTTAGACAGTCTCGCTCTGTCACTCAGGCTGGAGTGCAGTGGCACAATCTCGGCTCACTGCAAGCTCTGCCTCCTGGGTTCACACCATTCTCTTGCCTCAGCCTCCCAAGTAGCTGGGACTACAGGCGCCCACCACCATGCCCGGCTAATTTTTTGTATTTTTAGTAGAGATGGGGTTTTACCATGTTAGCCAGGATGGTCTCAATCTCCTGACCTCGTGATCCGCCCACCTCAGCCTCCCAAAGTGCTGGGATTACAGGCATGAGTCACTGCGCCTGGCCAGGAGCAGGGTATTCTTAATGTACACAGTGTATCCAACATGCGTGAGTTACAAAGCATGAGGTTTTGCTTGTGCTGATTCGTGTCACAACCTCCTTGGCATTATTTAAATGTAGTGTTTTGTATACAAATATAGATAACACCAAAAGTAACATCTAAACGAGAGCAAAACAAGAACAATACATACTGGTTAAAAATAATTCCACGTATGAACATATCTATGGACTGCAAACATTACCCTTTTAGGCCATGAATATATATCTGCAGACACTTCATACAAATGTTAACACACTTTTTCCTTATGCACAAAATTTTGTGTGTGACATATATATGAATGTGTTCTCTCTGTATTTAACAAAGTTGCGGGTGTGTGTATTCTTATTTCTTCCACCCAAATATACAAGCAGATTGACATCAGAAGGCTTCTTTTTACTTAGGCAGAATATTGAGCAAACAAATATTTATTCTGGGTTACTCAGCTGTGATACATAAGGGGATTCATGACATGCTATGTCTGGTGCCTGCTAAGCTTTTACGAGATAATTGCACCTTGGACCACCTAGGACATCACATTAAATGGAGAGACCTGATTTTAAAATTTAAAAAACACGGAATGGGCAGAATTTAATCAGTCACGCTTCTATAAAATTAAGGAAGATATAAATAAATGGGCAACAGAAAGATGCAATAAAACCAGGATTAATCAAACCGTGATTAATTCAGGATCAGATTAACACCAATAGTGCCAGCTGTATCTGATCCATTCTGCAGCATTATTCTCTCCTGCTCCTTTTTGTTTTCCCATTTTTCTTCCTTCTCACTCCCCTTTGCTCTCACCCCTAGGGCACCCTCCTTGGTGGATAAACCTGCAGGAGAGTTAATTGTCACATACATGGATTTAATCACATTGTCCATCACATTTGGGGGCCCTGCCTTCAGCGATCCATGACTAATTGTTGTGGTAATTTTTCAATCATTAACAGCAGTGCATATGCTGCAGACAAATCCCAGCGTGCCTGCTAAACCCCAGTGACATGCGGCCCACAGGCTCCAGAAGCGCCACTACACCAGCCCCCAGCCCCAATCCTATTAGTCATGCCGTCATTAATATACATCTATTCCAGGGATATATCAAGCAGCAATGAGGTAGGAGGGGGCTGAGCATGCTTTATAACACAGCCTTGTTTTCAATCTATTCTTTGAAAAAGGAAGAGGTAGAGGAGGAAAAAAGGAAATTAAAACTCCATGCGGGATAAGGAGCTGGGGGACTATTCTGAATTCCACTTCTTTCTCATTCATTTTCAGGCAGGCTCCTGAGCTGTGGCAAATGCCCTTTCTTTGGGTTTCAACAGTATTAGCGATCTCCATGGCAACCACCAGTACGCATCTGCTGCACCACACTGCAGCTTCCCTGGGCTCAATTCTCAAGTCGCCCTGGTGTCATATGGGGCGCACCATGTGCACTGGTGGGACAAGACCCTGCCTTGGGGAATCATCCAGCTGAATGAAGCCCTGCTCTAATCACCACATAATATGAGCCAACAAGATCATACAGAATATGATCTGCCTGCACTAGGCAATAGGATTCCAGGACTGCTATTTATTTTTTATTTTCCTTTTCTTGAGGGCCTTTGTTGGTTAAAAGTAAAGAGCCACTAGAATAGCTATCTAACAAAAGGGATTAATTTTAAAATAGGTGGTACAGTGTTGTGGGTAACATTTACTTCAAGCAAAAATCTCATATGTCCTTCATTAAAGGAATTATTCAAGAGGAAATTAAAACTCCTGGGGTTTCCCTTTGGTTCTTCCTAAATGAAGGGCTATTTGGGATATTAGCCAGAGCAAGAAAAGGTAAGAGAAGGATTCCTGGGTTTTTGCTGAAATTCTGACTCTTGATATGGAGTCTCAGGAAATTCCCTCTTATACCGTTTCCCCAAGATTAAAATGAGATCTACTTATTTTAGGCACTTAGCACTGGATCACTGAACAAGGCCTCGGCAAGACTTAATTAATACGTGCAATTAATTTTTAGCTCCTCAAATGAACGATGTTTGGTGCAGGCTCCATTATTATGAAATGAGGGGCCGAGCGCCCTCTACTGCTGCTTCTGGGTCAGTCTCTCAGTGGCTGAAACCCCTCAATGGGGTTCACTTATTGTTAACATGTAACTCTCACACTCTAGCTTAGAAAGCCTTTTCTGATCAGTAAGAGCAGGAAGAAAGGAACACAGGAAGAGGAAGAGAGCCAGATAATAGACTGGTTGTTATAAATAGAATATACCTGTACCAAGACTATTCAAAGGTACTTGAGGTTAATACAGCAAAGGAAGAAAGGTCTGGGAAAATTCAGAGTGCTCAATTTTGGATCATGAACACATATTGAAAAGATAAAAAAATTGAGTCTCTTACTTTCCACTCACCTTCTTCCAGGACAATGATACTTATAGGATCTCATTGATTTGTCTGTTTTCTAGAAAAGTTAGATGAAAAAGAAAGCCTTGTTTTTCTTGGAATTTTTAATAAACACAGGACTTAGATTCCAACTTTGTTTTTGAGTTTAGTAGCAACAAACCCAGTCTCACGCGCTATACAGAACTACACAAACTATACAGAACAAATCCACTTTTGAGCCTTACATATAGTTACTAGTTATTCTAATAAAAAATTACAGAGGAGAAAATAAAATGATCTGAATATTACTCTTATTCTTTTTTCCATTATGTAATGATGATACTTAACATGTATACATCTGTAAATACGAGTTCGGTGTAGAGCTGAAATTGGGTAGTGTACAGTCATCCCTCCATATCTGCAGGGGAATGGTTCCAGGACACCCTGCAAATACCAAAACCCGAAGATGCTCAAGTCCCTCATATAAAATGGCATAGTAATTGCATATAATCTATGTGCATTCTCTTGTACACTTTAAATCATCTCTACGTCTACTTATAAAACATAATGCCATGTAAATGCTATGTAAATAGTTGCTATACTGTATTTTTTTTACTTGCATTTTTTTTTCCTTAATATTTTTGATCCACACTTGGTTGAGTCTGTGGATGCAGAACCTGCAGGTATGGAGGACCAACTGTATTAGAGAAATTCTGCTTCTTTATCAAAAATTAATTCCTTTTAGAATGGTGTTGTGAACAATAATAGTAATAATAAAATAGATAATAATGAAGTCTACTCATCACTGAAGTTTTATTCTGTCAGAAACTATTCTAAGTGCTCTACATCCATCACTTTTTAATTTTTGCAACTCTTCAAGGTCAGCACCAGTATTATTCCTATTTTTGAGATGAGAAGAATGAGACTCAGAGAGGTAAGTATCTTGTGTAAGGGCACACAAATGACAAATGACAAAACTAGAATTCAGATGCAGAACCTCGAAATCCTAAACCCACAAAGTTAGCCATTAAACTATATTGAAAAACACTGATTAGAAATTTAGTTCCCTTAAAGGAAAAAGAAAAGTTGTAAAAGCTCTGTTCATCTTATATATTTCCTACTCCAAATCCAAACCTTATCTTTTTAGAAGCAATGACCGCATATTTTTCCATCGCCTTTAATTTTTTCATGAGACATTATCAATTGACACTTGAACTGAGTCATCCTCACTGACAGAAACCCAGTTCCTTTAAGAGATGCCGAGGCCAGTGTACAGAACATTCTACACGACTAAATTCCAGAGCCTGGCAGAGGGTCTGAGACTTGCTGGAGTGGCAACTAACAGCTAGGTGCTGGATCTTGACATGCTGCAGTGGGAGAAGGAGTTTTCTCAGCTCTCTGCAGTTGTTTAGAGAGAAAATCAGAAGGTATCCAGCAGGGGGATTAGCTACTGTCACCCGCTGAGGGACACACAGCAGGGATATGAAGTGTGGGGCGGGGCTCCGCACAATGGGAGACAGGCCAGTTCTGCTGTGAGGTAGTGAGAACCGAGTGGGATCAGGGTGGTGCAGCAATGCACAGGAGAGGAACCTCGGTGGACCAAGCAAGTGGTGATAGCTGCATGAGGGAAAAGAGCAGGAAATGCGAGCTGGGCAGCTGACTGTGGGCCTGCCACCAAGTGGTCCCAAGAAACAGTCACTGGAGGTGGCAATGGCTAAACACTGGTTTCTGTGAAGACATCTCTGTAAGTGATTCATGTCAGTCTCGAGCCCTTTTCAAGATCCCAAATCTCATCAGGCTTGAAATGATCAGAATCCAGTAAACTGAGATTGGCAGGAAGATACATTTTCAAAATTTACCTGTCACATAACAGCTGGAAAAGGAAGTTATGGTATGCCAAGTCATATACACATCTGTGTTATATGGATACAAACTCCAGATACGGAAACCCTTAAATTTCATCATTCCAAAAGGATATGACTGTACAGGAACATCTCCCATACATTACCCTATAAAGACAAATGAAATCATCTTTCTACTCTTATCTCACTATCATTTTCCTGTGTAAGATCAGAAACGGACTACAGCATGCTAGGCATCGCATTCTTATGAAAGTATGAATAACTGGCTAATTGTTAGAAAACAAAATGGATTGCTGATTATGCAAGGAATCTGTAATCCATTCTGCAGACACAGGAAAACAATGAGCAATCAAAGACTGGCATTACCTTTTATGAATGAAATGGCCCTCTTTGAAACAGATTCAAAGATTTCTGGTCAAATTATATTTTAAAACATAAGTATTCTTTCTATAATATTATGGATTATCCTTAAATAATTCTCTCCCTAAATATGAAGCACTTGATGAAAATATTAAAGGGAATTCGATTATTTTAATAAGATACAACATTACCATCACACAAATTCTCCTTTTCTTTCATTATATGGCTAACTTTTTTTTTTTTTTTTTTTTTTTTTTTTACTTTCACCAGCCAAGGTAAAAAATATCTAATTGGCATGCTCTGAAATCTTGAGCTAACCCTGGTACTACAGACGTGTAATCTTTCATGGTTTGGCAATATTATTTTGCAGTGCATTGTAGAATGAGAAATGCCACTTAGAAAATCATGGGCTTTGATGTTGCTGACACAAGGGGTTTCCATGACACTGAAGCTCTTAAAAGAGTTTATCTTGATGTATATAACATGTCACCATACCTCTTGGGTTGAGAATATCACCACTTTCTGAAAGCAGGGACAGACAAGATGCTCTCTCAGGTCCCTTCCAACTCTGATATTTGGTGGCTATAAGTTTTTACTACTGGCCTCAGTCTCTCAGTCAGGAAAATGGATAATAAACTTTGCAGCAATATATACTCTATTTAATGACATTCTGAAGTTAGCCACGTTATTAAGAAAATAAATGTTTTGAAACATAGTTCATCGTTCCCTTCTGATAACTTTCTTAAGGTAATGAGCATCTAGAATCATCAAAGTGTACATCTAGAATCATACAACCATAAAATGGTGAGGCATAAGTCATCTTAGGAATCATCTTTTGGTCTGACCACATTTATTTTACTGATAGGAAACACAGAGGTCCAGAGAAGAATAATAAGAACAGTAATGATGATAATAAAACTTATGACTATCATTATCATCATCAAATTAACATTTATCCACAGAAGAGAATGGAAGCTACTGGAAAAAATTAGATTGTTCACCTATAACATGTAGCATGGTGGGGGCACTGTCAGTATGGAAAGCCCACATCCTGAGGAGTTGACACAGGAAGAGGATATAGCAAAGTTGACTAAGAAAGGAGATCACTAAAGAATATTTTATTAACATTTCAGACCTATTGTATCTTATTTCAGCATCTAAAACTTCATGGGCAAATGTTGTTAGCTCATAAGCTTGTAGGACTCCAGATATTACAATGAGAAATTACTTGGGCAATGATCATGAACCTTCTCAGAAATGAAATGGCCCCTAGATTAGGGCTTCTGAAGCTTCGAAAGTCATTCTCCAACTGCAGTAAAATGTTGTTAATGAAACCTTAAAATGCCCATTTAAGGACTGGTTAAGAATGGGTGACCACCTGTGGCAATAAATAAATAAATAAAAATAAAAAATAAATTATTAAATTCATACAGTCAAAAAACGTAAACCACAGATAGAAACATTTAATCTAATTTAAACAAACTAATTCTTAAAAATGGAGGGCTTAACCAATAAATCGGGGAGTGACTATTCAACTTACAAAATAATTCACTGCCGGTATCCCATGGTCCATTTATAAAACTTTAATTTGTATTCAATGTCTCAGGAGCACATCTGTTGCATGAACTGAAGAATATGTGCCTCTTATCATTCCTGCACAGGCTGTGCTAGTAAAGAGAGAAGTCACTGCAGCATAAGGCCGAGGTGCCCATGTGCTCATGGGTTCAAGGAATCCATAGAAGAGCCAGCATGGGCTGCTGACTCCAAATGGGCTCCATTCCCAACTCAGTGCTTCTCAGAGGTGGGTAACAACTTCCTGCACCAGAATCACCAGGGGTGCTGCTTCAGTCTACAGATCCCAGGCACCACACACAGCCTTGCATTCGACTCTCTGGAAGGAAAATAGACATTTTTATCAAGTTCCCCAGGTTTGAAAATCACTGAGTCACTTTGCCAGCATGCCTGAGAATGAGCTCTCAGTGGATGGGTGGGTGCCATCAGGACCATTATGAAGTCTCGCATCCTCTGGGTTGATGTGAAACTGAAACAAGCCTAGGGAATAACAAACAAACAAAACTTCCAATGAGGTATAGAACATATTTCCTTATCTTCTTCCACTAAACATTTATTATGTTTTCAGAGCTAAGCCTGGGAACATACAGTTGACTAAGACATGGCTCTTGCCTTTAAGGAGCTCAACATCTAGTGGGGGAAACAGGAAGGAGACTCAGAAATCACACAGACATGACAATGGCACTGGAGAGAGGTACACAGAGCATTTCAGAAATACAAACAAAGGTTTCATGTTGGCCTGGAGTTGGGGATAGGAATGGAAAAGGAGGGGCAGAGGCAGCATCTGTGAAGACTTTGCAGATAAGAAGCAAATTAAATCTTCAAGGATGAGTAGAAATTAAGGGAATGGGGAAGGGACTACAGCCAGGAGTGGCGTGTGTAAAGTTACCAAGGCAAAGAGAGAAGGAGCATTCAGAGAGCTGCACATTACCCATCGCTGTTGAAAAGAAAGAACTACACAGGTGTTGTGTGTGAGAAATGAGCTTCAGAAGTCTGCAAAGATCAGAAAAAAGAGGGAGGTCTGTCCTGTTAAGGGCCACTCACCACAGAGTTATTGAGGTATGTTAAAAATAAGGATAAAATTGATCCTCCTACAGTGGAAGCATTATAGACATGGGAAGAATCCAGACAGAAGTTGATAAAAAATTTTTGAAAAAAATTCTTTTTTTCAAAAAAAGTATGGCTATGAAGAGGTATTTATGTTACATAAGTTAAAATTGAATAAATAAAAAAGCTAATGATGCTTACATTAAAAAAAAACTTCCAATGAATGGACTTTTAATGCCCCCATTTATTGAAAGAAAAAAGATATCTCCTAGTGCTTATCAAATAATTTCTGACAAATACCAAAGGCTACAGGACTGGTTTTCACAAGAGTACTTAGAGTGACATGGCTATAGAAGGTAACACTGGGTTGAGAATTAAGAGGTGTGTCCATCAGTGTTAATAGGGATGAAACAGATAAATGGGAAGACCAGGAGGTCTTTAAAAAGTCAGAACAGAAAATCGATTGGAGATGTAGTCTGAAGCAAGGTGCTGAGCTGGTCTAGTTTTAGTTAGAAGCCAATGAGCAAAATAGCAAGTAAACTATAATATGCAGATAAGACTAGTATAGTGCCCAGACTAAGTTAACTTTAAACTAGTATTAACATAAAATGAAGAAACAAATAAAAAGTATACACATCACCAACCAAGGTTAGCACCTTGCTAACTGTGCTCTCAGAATTCTCATTGTTTTTACTTTTTCAAATGATATAGGCTTAACAGTTGTTGAAGATGAAGAGCACAAGTTCAGTTTGCATCCTAATACAACTACACAAAAATTAACTATTAAAAGCAGATTTTTTCTCCTCTTTTTGCTTTTAAATAGATTTGACTAGTACTTGAGATTAAAATGGACTTTTCCAAGGATGTTCCACATATCTATTCCTTTCAAGAGGACTGCATTTAAAATGCCTCCAAGAAATGAAAATCTACTCAGTAAATTTCAAAACTCCAATATACTCTTCATAACTCAGTTCAAGCTTCCACACTCTCCACCAGGTAGAGGGTCCTCCTTATATCTTATCTAAGGACCCCATGCTGCTGCCTGCACGACTCCTCTAGTTGTTCTCATCAAGGACACTTGAAAAGATAATTCATCCTCTTTGTAGAAACATGTTCATTTTGTTATTTTCATGTTAAGATGTGATTTCATGAATAAGTTGTTGACCTCTCTGCAAGGAGGCCAATTTCTTTCTTTCTTCCTTCTTACCTTCCTTCCTTCCTTCCTTTCTTTCTCTCTCTCTCTCTCTCTCCCTACCTCCCTCCCTCCCTCCCTCCCTCCCCCCCCCTCTCTCTCTCTCTCTCTCTCTTTCTTTCTTTCCTCTATAAGAGATACTTTTCTCTGGTTTGTGGTTTGAAAATTTTCATGTATTATAAAAAGGTAAGGAATGCTGGCCTGCTGCTAATTTCACAGTTATAGGAAAATACTATAAGTGGTCCCCAGTACTATAAGAGCTTATAAATGAAAGAGGAAAATAGGTATCTAATAGGTTGAGGAAAACCTAAACACTACTAAGGAATGTTCTCATCCCTGGCAATAGAGTAAAGGTAAGGAGAGTGTTCGAAACAGAGAAGGGAAAAAGTGACAAAGCAATCTTATAGGTTCAGCAAGGCCTGACTCAGGCAGCAGCTCTTTCTCCCCCAACATATCCCCAATAGTGAGGAAGACCTGGAATAAGCTAGAAGACAGCCCAAGATTCCCAATGACTCCACTCAGACTGCTCTCTTGGACTTGGAGGACACTGGCCTGAGGGCCAGTCAAGGTCAGGACTGTCCACTGTGGGAGTGTGAAGCCTGCACATATGGTGGAACCAGCTGCTGATCAAGCCAGCTGCTCTGCTGAGTCACAGCCTGTTCCTCAAGCTCAGCTGGGTGGCAACATAAGAAACTATTTCTGTCTATCCAAAATGTAATGCTGGCCCCTTAACAGGGACTAACTTTCCTTTGCATTTCTAGGAAACAGCACACAGCAGGTGTTCAATAAATGCTGCTTAGAAATGAATAAACTGGTTAATAAAAAAATAAGATGGAGAAGTGCAACCAAATGTACATACTTATAGTCCAGAGGCTGAATCGTGGTCCACTCCACAGCACCTGCCATGAATCCCAACACTAGAACAACCCCTTATGAAACCTCCTGTGCCTGAAGTTATTAGCACGACTACATTACCTTAGTAAAGACTCTTCCATTCCTTCACTTTAACAAGGCCTTTCCCAACTGGGTATTACTGGGGAAAGGGGAGAGAGGAAATCAGTAATGTAAACCAAAAGGAAAATGAAAGAAATGCAGGGTTGAAACATGCTGTTAAGGGACTCACTATGCAGAATCCACCAAGCAGTTTTCATGCACAGGGCAACAGAAAAATGACATGTGCTATGTGCTTTAATCCCACTTTTTTTTTTAAGAAAACAAATCTTCTCATAATGCTGTTGATATATTTATGCCACAGGCATAAGAAATGAAATCTACAGATAATTTGTATTATTAAAGTTTTAACACACCTATTATTGTTGAAAATTTTTCCTATGATAGTTTCAGTACAGGCATAATAACATAACCATGCTCTTTCTCTTTCCTTACAAAGACGAGGCCACAAAACAAATGCCCTAAACTCAAGAAAGGAATTTTACTGTTAGTTTTTTTACAGATGACAAGAAAGTCAGCCCATGCAATGGATGAAAGTAGATCCACACCAAGATACACAATGTGAGGTTTCAGAGCCCACAAGGACAAAGAAAAGCTTCCTGAAAACCTTCTAGAACTAATAAACAACTTCAGCAAGGCCACAGGATACAAGACCATCAGATGAAAATCAATCATATTTGTATGTACTAGGAATAAACAATCTGAAAATGAAATTTAAAAAGCAATCCCATTCACAATATCATTAAGAAGAATAAAATACTTAGAAATAAATTTCATTAAATAAGTGCAAGACTTGTACTCTAAAAACTATAAAACACTGCTGAAAGGAATTAAAGATGATCAAGTCAGAGGCCCAGGGTCTGGCCTCCAGCTTTCGTAAATAGTTACTGGAACACAGCTCATTGTCCACACTACTTTCTCACCACAATAGCAGAGTTGAGTAGCTGTGGCAGAGACTGCAGGGCTTATGAAAATAATTCTTCACTACCTAGCCCTTTCAGAAAAAAGTTTGCCAAGCTCTGATATAAATATAAATTCCATCCTAAGTCAATACTATTGAGATGGCGATTTTCTCTAAATGATCTAAAGATTCAATGAAATTCCTATCAAAATTCCAACAGACATTTTTGTGAGACTGACAAAATTGGTATTCTAATACAAAGGCAATAGAATAGCCAAAAGAATTTTGAAAAAAGAACAGTTTGAGAACTTAACACTAACCAATTTTAAATAGATTCTAAAGCTTCAATAGTCAAGACTGCACAGTACTATAAACAGATTTTCAACAAAGATACCAAGGCAATTCAATGGGGAAGGACTAATTTTCTCAACAAATGGTTCTAAACAAATGGATATACACATTCAAAAAGATGAATTTAGAACCTTTCCTTGTGTCACACACAAAATTTAAATCAAAATGGAAAATACACTACAATGCAGGAGATAAAATAATAAACTTCTAGAAGAAAATATATGGGAGAATCTATGTGACTTGGGTTAGCCAAATAGTTCTTAGGTACAACACAAAAATCATAATCCATAAAAAAAAGGATGAATTAGATTTCATTAAAATTTAAAATTTCAAAAGATACCACTAAGAAAATAAAAAGACAAGCCACAGACTAGAAGAAAATACAAGCAATCACACATATAATAAAGATCTTATATCTAGAATATATAAAGAACTCTTACAACTGAATAATAAGACAAATAATCCAATTAAAAATGGGCACAATATTTGAATAGGCATTTAATCAGAAAATATATACAAATGGCTACTAAGCATATGAAAAGATGCTTAACATGACTATTCTAGAGGAAAATGTAAAGTAAAACTAACAAGACACAAACTCGCTGGTACGCCTATTTTCAAGAAGTCAGATAATACAAAGTGTTGGTGAAGATGCAGAGAAACTAGAACCCTCATGTATTGCTCACGTACAGTCACTTTAGAAAAAGTTCAGCAGTTTCTTTAAAAGTCAATCATAAGCTTACCATACAACCCAGCAATTCTACTCCTGGGTGCCTACCCCAAAGAAATGAAATCATATGGCCACATAAAGACCTGTATGTGACTGTTTATAGCATCTTTATTCATTACAGACAAAAACTGTAAAGGATCTAAATGCCCACTGACTGGTAAATGGAGAAATAAAATGTGTACAATACTATTCAACAATAGTAAAGAACAAACTACTGAGACATGCTAATAGGATGAACCGCAAAACACTGTGCTAAGTGAAAAAAGCCACATGCCAAAGACTACATATCGTATGATTCCATTTAGCAAAAATGTCAAGAAAAGACAAATCTATAGGAAGTAGAATAGTGGATCGCACCACTGCATTCTTGTCTGGGCAACAGCAGTGAGACCCTCTCTCAAAAAAAGGAAGTAGAACAGGTGGCTGCCTGGGGCTGGGAGAGAGTCAGGACTGGCTGCACATGGGCGTGAGGAAACTTTTCGGGGTTGATTGTGATGGTGGCTGGAAAACTCTATAAATTTACTAAATAATCCTTGAATAATTACCTAAAGTTTTCTTCAATAAGCTATTAAAAAAATTTTAAGTCCCAGGGAGAAAAACTGGCTACAAATAAATGATCGGAAATTACAATGTCTGGGCCAGGCGTGGTGGCTCATGCCTGTAATCTCTGCACTTTGGGAGGCCAAGGTGGGTGGATCACCTGAGCTCAGGTGTTCAAGACCAGCCTAGGCAATGTAGTGAAACTTTGTCTCTATTAAAAATACAAAAAATTAGCCAGGCATGGTGGTGCATGCCGGTAGTCCCAGCTACTCGGGAGGCTGAGGTGGGAGGATTGCTTGAGCCTGGGAGGCAAAGGTTCCAGTGAGCTGAGATCATGCCACTGCATTCCAACTTAAATGACAGAGTGATACCGTGACTCAAAAAAAAACAGACTTTAAAATGTCTGCAGTCCATCAAAACAAGCCCATAGACACACACACACAAACACACACACACACACATACACACAGCCCTGGTGTGGTGTGTATGGTGGAATGGCACTCAGCATTCATTTCCACTCCCATCTGCCTTTCTGTACTACAGAACCTACAAAGCTAAACACCACATTTCCTGGCCTTCCAGACAACTGAGTTCCTCGAGTAAATTAGGTTTCTCCAGTTAGATGTACTCAAGTAAGACTTCAGAAGTGAAGGTGGAGGCTCCTTCTCCTGGTCAGCATGTAGAGAGCTACTGGATTGTTCTATAAGTACTCCAGCAGTCAGTCACCAGCTTCATGGGTATCAAGAGGCAGTAGCTGCAATGTAAGGTTCTGATCCTTGGACTGCAGTTACAGCAGAATGTTCTTGAAGTGAATAGTCACAGAGGCAGGCTCCTGACTCCTTCCCATCCTAAAGTGGCAGATAAAGCAACACCCCTGGCCGGCCAGGGCAGCTGCGTGGTTCTGGGGCATTGCTGGAAACCTAGTCTCAAGCCCACTCCTCCAGCCCTTCCAATAATTTAGAAAGCACCTAATCTCTGTTTTCAGTCTCCTTCTGTTTAAAATAGCTAGTGTGGTTTCTGGCCCTCCAACTGAACCCCTGAAAAACATAATACACAGGAAGACACAGGAAGCAGTATACCTATATGATAAAAGAACAGCCTGCCTAGGCAGGGGCAGATCAGAGGCTCTGGGACAGACATCTCCAAAAGATCAAAAAGAGCGATGTATGTGAATGTATTGAGAGTCAGTTCAGGCAATTTGCAGAGAGTGTGCGCTTGCATTACTGAAAAGCATACAGAAAACTAAGCAGACAAAAAAAGACTGAAGAAACAGTTATGTGAAAGAGATAAGATAATTACAGTTTACTAAATATTTTACCTGTGGATAGCATCAGTCAAAATAACCTAATGCAGAGCACCGATCTACCCCAAAATACGCTCTAACTGCAGAGAAGTTAGACGAATGAAAAGTTTGGTTGGTATGGTGTTAGGGTAGGCAAGACATGGCTAAGTCCTCATATTTCACGTTGCATGGTCAAAGGAAAATATTTAAAATGGAAAGAAATCAAGGAGCAGCAATATGAACATGTTACTTAGAGATACGGAGAATGATTCCAAAGATTCAGATGTCAAAGAGTTGAAACTGGCAGCCTCTAGGGAGGAAGAAATAGGAAGGTGCAGGGAGTCGGGCAAGAGGGAAAGGCATATAGGAGACTGCTGGGGCTTGGTACTAAATCTTGCAGAATGATTTGACTCCTTAAGCTAGAAAGTGAGTCAACTTTAATAGAAAGAGTAGAAGTCTTTTTTAAAAAGAGTAAAGAAAGAGGAACAGGCAGTGACATGGAGTCTCTGCATCATTCTAAGGCCAAAGTGGCGTGGTCAAAATGATGTCCCTCCCACTCTGGGAACACCAACATGGGCAGCAGGCAACTGGAGCACATTCCACCAACGCCCACAAAGGTGGCTGGGTCACTGTGAGCCAAGAGCACAAAAGAGAAAAGGAAAGAAGTTCCCACAAAAGTGGAGCCAGAATAATATAAGAAAATCACATCGAAAAGACATTCCAGTATACTAGGGTCAAAAAAAATCATAAATTGCTTTTTAGAGATAAAAGATCCAAAAAAAAAAGTTTGAAGCAACCACTAACAATGATCTCTGTCCAAAAGAGTTGTGAAAATACCAACATTTTGAGCTAAAGGTTAATTAGATTGCCTAAATTCAAATTTGTTTCTGATGTATCCAAGAGTTTCCACTTCTAGAAATATATTAAACTAATTTGTTTTTCTTGGAAGTCATGCAGGTCCAAGAAACAGATTATTAGACTGCTCTCAGAGGAATCATGTTTCCTTCCATGCCGGCCACTTGGACCAGTGTCACCAGTTCTGTTGCACATTATGAGACAATGTTAAAGTTTCACAAAGCAACACATCAAGTGGAAACAAATCCATTTCATCAAATTAATATATTTCATGCTTTAATTTTAATGGAATGCACCTGAGAGAACAAAAGAATAAAAACTACTACCACCATCCTTGTTAAAATGTATCCTCAGGGGAACGCACCATTTACACAGGCACGGATGGCCCTTCTCACCACAACAGACAAATGTGCACTTGCCTGAGCAAAATTTCATTCTTCCTGCAATCGAACTGCTGCCAGCATGTGTGTGAACACTGTAAACCTGCCCATGTTGATTCCTGAAATGAAAAATATCCAGGGAAATAAATAATCCTTTACTCCCTGCCATTCTTAGGAATAAGAAACAGACATTTTGAGGAGGTAGAAGAAACAATAAACATGTCCTTATTTAGCAGGCTTCTGCTTGGAAGTGCCAGTCTCAATATTATCCACATGTATGAGGTGGATTATATAACTGCTCAGGGCTGATGGGCCTGATCTCTATGTGGGAAACAAGATCCTGATTTTATGCTCTTAATAATTCAGTATTATTAGCAGTTATGGGGGAGGTGGATCTGAGTCATCTCCTGCTCTTCCCATTTGTGAATTCATGTTTGACTACAGTGGCCCTTGCTCTGGCTGGCCAAGGGGCTGGACAGCAGTCCCCTTCTAGGGCTCCAGTGCTCCTCAGCCCTGGCAGGAAGGCCAGCTTTGCCAACCCAGGATTGGCATCCCTAGCCCTGGGAGGGCCTCAGGTGTTTCAGACACAGGTACAGCCAGCTCTTGCACAAACCCCTTTCCTGCCAAGCCAGGACTGCATTTCCAGTCATGGGCAGGCTTTGCTGCAAATGATTACATAGGACTAAACCTAGACAGACCTGAGGAGCAGAAGGCAGAGTCAGACCAAACCAGAGCCAAGGGGAAGGGAGCCAAGGGGACTTGGCCGTGGGAGCAGACGCACAAGCTGAGCCCTGGAGCTGATCGAGTCCCTCACAGGAGAGGGCTGGGCAGAGGAACCACGACGGCCATGCGGAAGCCACACAAGAGCGATCCAATGTCTCATCTCTGCCCTCAATCATGGCCTCCGCTGATGCCAAAGTAAACCCATTCAGCTTCAGGAGGCTTTTCAGCAAACAAAGCATAATTTGTATGACAGATCTGTGTGTGACAGGTAGGAAATACTCCTGAGTGGAGAGATCTGGAAGCTTTCTAATATTACAATTTCTCTCTGGATTTGTAGCCTTGGTTGACACATCAGCTTGTGAGTTACTTATTTTTCTTTGACTCAGTTTCCCCTGAGAGAAACAGAAATAAAAACCCTGTGTTTATTTGCACCTCTCAAATTCAACTATCCAAGAATTAAATTCTGTTTATTTCAGGCTATTAAATATTCATGGAGTCCAAGAACCAGGTGCTTTAGGAGATTAAAAAATAAATAAAACACAGGCCCTGCTATCAAAGAGCTCGGACCTAGAAAGTTTAAAAATATTCTCAAATAACCATGCCAAAAGGTAAAATGTGGTAAGTATCACAGGAGATTATGATAACAGTCTGCTCAACAAACAATTTCAGGGGATCTGGTATGTGACAGGCATTGTGATAGGCACGGAAAATAAGATAAAAAACGTCAGCCAGCCCTTCCCCCGCAGCTGTGGATGGTGCAGCAGGGACTGAGAGATTCAGGAAGGAAGAAATAATCTCTGATCCTAGTGGCCGAGAATCGGGTGAGAGGGTGCTGGCAAGCTCTGATGGCACTTGCCATTCGATACCCATGCCCCCTGACCATAGGGGCGGGAGGTGGGGGTGGTGGAGGATGTTGGCAGGTAGAGATAGTGAGTCAGCTTCTGAACTGTGAACACATACACAACGGCCTGCAGATGAGACAGGGTGCACCCCATGTGCTGGAGACACCGGGTTGCCAGTTTGCCCACTGACTTGGACATATGTAGGGGAAAGGGAGGAGGATGGCTCGGGGCCTGGCTGGACAAGCAAGTGTTCGTACTTTTGTCTTGCACACAGTAGAGGATCAAGGGCATTTGAAATGACACAACTGGAAGCTAAATCCAACAGCAGGGGCTACCCTCGGCCTCCCTTTCCCTGCTGTTGTTTTGGTAGCTGGACAGGGCTAGGGACAGGAATATCCTTTCCTCCTGTGGACGGTTCAGGGGGCCATAAGCAATGCCCTGGGCGAGCCTTTTTCACCAGCCAAGGTAAGATGGAGCCTCACTTTTCAATCTTTTCAATCCCGCCTGCTAATGACCCTGCCTATCTCTTTTTTTTTTTTTTTTTTTTTTTTTTTTGAGATTGAGTCTCGCTCTGTCACCCAGGCTGGAGTGTAATAATGCTATCTCGGCTCACTGCAACCTCCCCCTCCCAGGTTCAAGTGATTCTCCTGCCTCAGCCTCCTGAGGCTGGGCTTACAGGCGTGCACCACCATACCTGGCTAATTTTTTGTGCTTTTAGTAGAGATGGGGTTTCACCATGTTGGCCAGGCTGGTCTCGAACTCCAGACCTCGTGATCCGCCTGCCTCGGCCTCCCAAAGTGTTGGGATTACAGGCGTGAACCACCGTGCCTGGCCAACCCTGCCCATCTCTTTACTCAACATATTCTCCAGCCACAGCCTTTAATCACACAGAATCTTTCATAAATTGGGACTAAATAGTAAGCCCTTCAAATGCTGCGTGAATGCAAACTGTAGGAGGACAAGAACACTGCTTTGTTTGCACTCTGCTGTATCACAAGCACCTGGGAGAGTACCTGGCACATAGTAGGCATACAATAAATATTTGTTTATTTTTTTGCTTTTTGGTTTTTTTGAGACAGGGTCTTGTTCTGTCACCCAGGCTGGAATGCAGTGGCACAATCACAGCTCACTGCAGCGTCGACCTCCGGGCTCATGCAATCCTCCTGCCTCAGCCCTCCAAGTAGCTGGACTACAGATGCACGCTATCGTGCCTGGCTAATTTTTGTAATTTTGGAGAGACAGGGTTTCACCACGTTTCCCTGGCTGGTCTTGTACTCCTGGGCTCAAGCAATTTGCTTGACTTGGCCTCCCAAAGTGCTGGGATTACAGGCATAAGCCACCGCGCCCAGCCTTGTTTGTTAAGTGAACAAATGAAGCTTGATGCATGGAGGGAGTATAAACTGAGATAATAAATAATCTTAAATACCATTTCTAATAGCTTCCTTTTATAGATGAGAAACTGAGGCTCAGAGATGTCAAAGGATTCCTCTAGGGCAAACAGTCAGCCAGGCAGTAATCAGTTAGTTAAAAAACTATTGTCCAGGCCTCCTGATGCTGAGTATAAAGCTCTTTCTACTATCCTACATTACTCCTGTTTTTTGCATTTTCAATGACCTATAATTAAGAGCAATGAAGTTAGAAAGCAGCAGTTTATAGATCTACAAAGAACTTTATTCTAAAGGTGTTTAGAATCTCCGTGACACAGAATATTAAGGTAATAAAAACAAGTTAGAAGTAGGATGGGGGAAACAAGCTGATTTCAGGTCAATGAAATGAAAGCAACACTCTCTCTCTGTGCATTTACAACGCGGCTGCTTAGAATTTCTGAGATTACCTCCACTACTCTGCTTTGAAATTGCTCAGTAAACTACATCAGACATGACTCCACTAACACTCTCACAATCTGGCCTTCCCTGCTGGTTCCCTGGAGACTAACACATACCCAAGCTTCAAAAATTTTCCCTTGGCAATAAAAGTGTATATATTTTGAAAGGCAATAAAATAGAGGCTTGTGTCATCTTTGGAGGGGCTTTTTGGAATCTTCTGCAAAGATTCAAAAATCAAAAAGCTGCTTGGTAACCATCTGCAGGGTAAGAAACGAATAAGCAATAACCAAGACGGTTTTGAATGAAAACCGGAAAAGGAAATCTCCTGACAATGCTATCAAAAACAAGTACACGTGACCACCAGCTCTGTGCCAGGTATCGTGCTAGATGCTGGTGGGTCAGCAGTCTACGACCAACAAGGTCCTTGTCCTCAGGGCACTTGCAGTCTTGGGAAGGGGACGCTAGACTCAATGACATTAAATAAAGGCATAATCACAGTTGGTTTACTACAGCGGTGATGCCTGCTGTGAAGGAGATATGCAGGTGCTATTGGAGTGGGTCACAGGGTCATCAGATGTGCCCAGGCAGTCCCCGCAAAGGCAGGGAGAACCAAAAGGCTTGCTCAGCTGGAATGACGGTGAAGGCGGGTCCGCACGGCCAGAGAGCTGGTCAGAGCAAAGCAGAGTAGGCACTGCCTCGGAGGACACATTCACTACAGATTTGGACCTTTACCCTCAGAACAATGAGAATCCAAAGATTATACGGAGATTATCGGGACAGAGAGTTAACTGTTAAAAGATTATTCCTTAAAAAAACAAGGCCAGGCTCGGTGGCTCACGCCTGTAATCCCAGAACTTTCAGAGGCTGAGGTGGGTGGGTCACGAGGTCAGGAGATTGAGACCACCCTGGCTAACACG
Organism: Pongo pygmaeus; assembly: GCF_028885625.2. Taxonomy (NCBI): domain Eukaryota; kingdom Metazoa; phylum Chordata; class Mammalia; order Primates; family Hominidae; genus Pongo; species Pongo pygmaeus. Next base: position 5,343,871 of record NC_072378.2, on the reverse strand, counting down.
GTGAAACCCCATATCTACTAAAAATACAAAAAATTAGCCAGGCATGGTAGCATGCACCTGTAATCCCAGCTACTTGTGGGGAAGCTGAGGCAGGAGAATTGCTTGAACCTGGGAGGTGGAGGTTGCAGTGAGCCGAGATCACGCCACTGCACTCCAGCCTGGGCGACAGAGCGAGACTCCATCTCTAAATAAATAAATAAATAAATTTTAAAAACAAGTGTTGATATTTCCAGAACGGTACAAGCAGTTTGAAATAAGCAAATGTAAATTAGGATGTAGGGATTATTTGATAGCATTCACAAGTGACAGCAGAAAGGCATGTCCATGGGTCTAAAAAAAAAAAAATGGAGGGAGAACTTAGTAACCCCAAATGGCACTGATAAAAGTACTAGGCATACTGCTTTGAAACAAACAAACAAACCAGGGACATGATGTTTCTAAAGACTGTACTAAAATTTAAGATTTGTCAAAATAATCAATTTTTTAATTTAGTGTATACGCTAAACAATAATAATAATAATATTGATGCTATTATTAAAAGAAAAAGCATCCCTCCTTGTTAAACCTCCCTCGGCTCCTCCAGCCCACACTGGTCTTGTCATCTTTTGAATTCACAGACCCCACCTGATGTCTAAGCAGGTACGTAGCAGTAAATCAGGCAATGCTTTGTGGGCTCCCCTGTACGGTTTCTCATTATTCAACTCTTGCATTTAACATACTTTCCATGTGTTTATGCCTAGACTACCCACTGGCACTGTGAGCTCCTTCAAAAATTCCTACATACCTTGGTACCATCTGGGGCACCTGGCAACCTACCACACATACAGGAGCTGCAAGTATTGACTCACCAATAGAACGATTGGTGTAAAAGAGAAAAAACAGGGTTTTGGAAATAATTTGCAGATTTGGATTCTAAAGATCTTTCACAATTAACTTCATCATATGTTAAACAGAGCAAATCAAATCCTATTATACTAGTAAGAAGAGACTAAGGAATGTCAGAAAGCTCATTTTGAAATTCAATTGTTTGGAACACATTCTGCCTCATAGATGAGGGGAAATTTTTTCTCAGCTTCCTCTGTCAAGAATATTGTGGTTTCTCTGAAAAAGAATGAGCATGTTTTTATCTTGCAGACACTGTAGATAGTATTAATTAATTATGTTTCCCACCTTCCTTTTACCATTAGGCAGCTGAAATCCAAATATATGCTTTTTTGTGGCAACTGAGAGAAATGTATATTTCTTCATGCAACCTTACCCCAGCTTTGTTATTTTCATATTCTTATTTTCCCTTCACCTTTTGCCCCTTGGTTTTTGTTTTCTCCAGACATATCTAGATCTACAGATGTCACTGTCTCATATCCTTTACAGAACTATGTTGCAGTTAAGTTTGTAAATAAATTGAATAGTTAAGCGAAGGATGCTTCAGTGCTCCACAATTTACTATGCTGTGCAACCTTTAGTAGCGGAGTTTTCCAAACCAAGGCAATTAATCCTCAGTTAAGCTGATTCTCAAACAGACCTACACAGAATGGTTTCCACTCCCATCTCGTACCCCTACTTTCGCCCACCACACACCCTGCAAAACATCTAGTGATATGATTAGGCGGGCTTCAGGTGCCTGTCTTCAACCTTTCCACTTCCCTTAGCCCTTCATAGCATCCATTTTATCCACTGATCACTGGGTCCTGTCAGTTCTACATGCCCAGGTCTCCAGAATCTATTTCCCCCCTTGAATTTCTACTGCTGCAGCTGTAATTCACAGGCTCAATGTTTCTCTCCCAAGTATGACACTCCTGCTCGGTCTCACTGCCTCCCATCTCTGCTCCATCCAATCTATCTTCCAGTCCAGAAGTGAAGGTTTTGTGCCAAAATGCATTCACCCATCCAAACATTCAATAAATATCTACTAAGTACCCACTAAAGGTTAGGTGTGCGTGAAGCCCTGGTGACAAAGAAATAAAGAGACCCGGCTTCTTCCCTTAAACAGCTAGTAAACGGTGCAAACCATGGCACGGTTTGAAAAACGAGCATGAGGACTGCCTAGGGTCCCTTTGGGAAATGCTCAACAGAGTGTGCATGGCACATTCAAGAGCTCCTTGGAGGATGGAGTACCCACAGGCAACAGTGAGAGAGAAAGCAAGGAGGCAGGCAAAGGCCAGGGCACGAAGGCCCCAAAAGGCCATGTGGACTTCACCACGTGATTTCTTTTTAGAAACTTTCAATGGTGCCCCATTCCAAACCCTTAAGTATGGCCTCTGTGCATCCTTGTGTAGCCCCCAAGCTACATTTCTGATCCATTCTCAACTCCTAGTACTGTGCTACACCCACCTACACCTCACTCCTCAAAGACTCGAAGTAAACTCATGCTCTTGGCCTGATTCAAATAATTCCCTTAGGCCACTCTGGACCCCAAACCATCTACTCCACATCTCGGCCTGCTGAAACCGGACTTACCGTTTCTTCAGTATAATACTGCAGCTACTAACCAGTAGGAATTAAGCATGGTCCTACCTTCAAGGAGGTTAGACTCTTGTGGAAGAAAAGGATAAGTTTAGTAACTGTCGTGTAACTATAAAAGACATGGTGATGATATGTGATAGGTGTTTCCAAAAAATAATCACTTCATTGCAATAACAATACAGTGGGAGATGAGTTGTTGGACTTTGCAAGGAATGTTTCAAGAATAAAAGCATTTAAACTGATCCTTGCCAGTTAAATAGGGTCTAACCAATCACAACAGACACTAATACCAGCTGATTGTTACCTTTCCATCTCTTGCTGTACCTCGTTAACAACAGAATCTCAAAAAATGCCTGCTGAATAAACCATACATACGCATAATAAACTCCAAAAGAAAGTATTAATTATGTAGAGTATCATCCTTAATGTTACTTCTCTTCATTCTAACAAAAATCTAGAGAAGATTTTATATTAGCCTTATGCCACTGAGACTGATGCCCCTAATGTCTCCTGTAACCTCAGACATGGGTTACATGAGGACCCTAGTGATAAAAAGTCTCCACTGGCTATTTCTCCATTGATTATGGAAATGAGCAGTGGACCCCAGCTCCCCAATTCTTACGACAGTTCAAGAACCATCACCTTGACATACTTGAGAATTAAATACTAAGCAGAACATGTTTCCTGGAGACAAGAATAATTGAATTTTCATGAAACGTAATGCAATGTTTGTTCATTCTATGTAAACACATACAGATTGGAAGTAAGGCTAGATTAATTCCTTCAAAGCACACTAGATTTCCACAAACCTAATGAAGCTGTCTGAGGTAATAAAGGCTTAGAAGTCAACATTTGAAGACTGTTTCATTTATTTCCCTACACCTGAAGTGGCAGGATAAAAATAAGATGAAAATATAGGACTTTTATATGTAAATTAATCCCAAAGTAACTTTTCCAGGAAACATACAAAAAGTTCAGAATGAAAGCAAACTATGTGTGCATACATAGGAATGAGCAGTGGCCTAGAAATCCCTGAAGTGTTTACAACACCTCCAATCATATCTAAAATACTAGATTCCTGTCAGTGGAGCAGGATTTTTCCCAAATCTTCATGAAAGGAAGCTAAGGCAAACAAAGCAGAAAATGAGGGGAGGACCCTGAATACCTTCATGGAGAATCACGGAAGATTTTCCAGAGAAGCACGGCAATAAAGAAAGAGATAGCCCAAGGCGATGTATCCAGGGATTCCACGTAGGGCAGATTGGAGGAGGGAAACCCTGGGGGTAAGGAGACCCCTAAGAAGAGGTTCTCAGAGAAGCCCCTTTGTGCTTCTCTCGCCTCAACCTTCGAACAGGCTGTTCCTTGTGCCTGGACTAACAGGCAAGCACACTACCTCCTGCAGGCCAAGTCTGGCTCCCTAACCCTCTGGTTTTTGTATGGCCTACAAGATAAGAATGAATTTTACTTTTTTAAATGGTTGAAAAACATCAAAAGAAGAATATTATTCATGATGCATGGAAATCAGGGGAAATTTTCAGTATCCATAAATAAGGAGTTATTGGAACCCGGCCACACTTCACCGATGGCCACCACGACCTTCACACTACAACGGCATTGGGGAGCTGGCGCAGGAGACCAAGGCCGGCCCAAACCCAAATGCCTACCACTCGGCCCCTTACCAAACTAGTTTGCCCCTGCAGCCCACATCACGCTTCCCCTTCCCCACTCCCTGTTACCACTAACCCTTACTCATTCCTCACATCTCAGAGTAGGAGGCCTTTCTGAAAGCTTCCCCAAGTCACACTAGATGCCACCTCCTACTCTTCCCACAGTGCAATGTACTGCTCTCCTCACAGCAGGTGTCAGTACATACCGACATTACACATTTACCTGACCATATTTCCCACCTGACTGTGAGCTGAAAGAGGGCAGGGGCCATCTTTAGCCTCATACAGTTGACCTTTGAACAACAAAGATTGGAACTACACAGGTTCACTTCTACATGGATTGTTTTTAACCAACTGCGGGTCAAAAATACAGTATTTGCAGGATGCAATACCCATGTATACAGAGGGCCAACTTTTCATATACACAGGTTCCTCAGGGAACTGCAGGACTTGAGTATGTGCAGATTTTGGTATACTCAGGGGTCCTGGAATCAATCCCACATGTATACCAAGGGATGACCGTATTTTCATCATTAACTGGTACAGCTTAAGTATCTCAAATCTGAAAAACCTGAAATCTTAAACGCTCCAAAATCCAAAACTTTTTGAGGGCCCACATGATGCTCAAAGGAAATGCTCATTGGAACATTTCTGATTTCGAGTTTTCAGATTAAAAATGCTAAATCAGTAAGTATAATGCAAATATTCCAAAATACACACACACACAAAATCCAAAACCTAAAACATTTCTTGTCCCAAGCATTGAACATAAGAGATATGCAATCTGTACTACCAGGTATTCAGCAAATACCGAAATGAATGAATGCATGAACAATGAATGAGTAAGTCAAATAAAGACCTGAACCACATGAGAAGTTTTGCCTTATGCCAATGAATTCTAGTAAATTTAATAGACAAAGGAACCCAGGAGAATGTTTATTTTTCTGAAACCTTATGCTTTTTGGCCTTTCTCTTCTTTCTTTATGATTATATATATATATATATATATATATATATACACACACATATATAGATACACATATCTATATATATAAAATCTTAAGTCTATGAGTTTTCTTTTTTCTTTTTTTTTTTTTTTTTGAGATGGAGTCTTACTCACTCTGTCAGCTGGGCTGGAGTGCAGTGGCACAGTCTTGGCTCACTGCAATATCTGCCTCCCAGGTTCAAGCAATTCTCCTGCCTCAGCCTCCCGAGTAGCTGAGATTATAGGTACCCACCAACACACCCAGCTAATTTTTGCATTTTTAGTAAAGACGGGGTTTCACCATGTTGGCCAGGTTGGTCTGGAACTCCTGACCTCAAGTGATCTGCCCGCCTCGGTCTCCCAAAATGCTAGGATTACAGGCGTGAGCCACGGCACCCGGCCAGTGACTTTTAACTTCACTGATGAATTCAAAATTCCTTACAGAGCTCTCTTACACTCTCTGATCTTTCACGTGTAACTATCTCCTAGATATTCCTACCTAGATGTCTTATAGAAACTTCAGACTTAAGAGTTCGAAAGCTTGGGTGCAACCTACATAGCTTCTCTGTCTCCAGCTTGTGAAATGGCATCATGAGTCACCAAGGCTAACTTAGCACCATCCTCCATTTTGCTCACTGCTTACCCTCATTCAATCCACATAGCAGATATGACTGCTTCACCCCAGGTCTACTTAATAGGCATGACGTCTATAAGAATTATAAATGCATACACTGTGTGATTTAGCAATTCCACTTCAAGAAATAAATCCTACAGATGTACTTGCATGCAAAATGTGACACACGTACATAGTTATTCACTGAAATGTTTTTAATAGCAAAAGAGGGAAACACACAAAATGCCCATCAAGGGAGCACTGATTAAATACATTATGGTTCATACACACAATGCAATACCATGCAGCTGTGAATAGAAATGGGAATGCTTTCTAACGTTCAAACATCTCTAAAATACACCGTAAGTGAAAAAAAAAACAGTAAAAAATGTGTGTTGCTTTTGTTTTTAAGAAGAAAGAAAAAGAATACATATTTGTATTTGCATTAAAAAACTTAAAGGATACAGAAAAACAGACATGAAAGCAGTGGGAGGGAGAGTGTACACACTCACAGGCACACTCACACCCCAAATAAATGCATGACCTATAAAATAATTGTATACAATACATGAAGAGGTGGACTCCCTTCTTCCACTCTCTCATCGCCTTCCCTTCCCAAAAACGTCTCTACTGGCTGCAATAACAAAAGCACGGAGTCCACACTCCTTTAGCTTTGCGTACAAAGCCTCACACGCCAGGATTCTCTGGATCTACTTCCCACCAGCACTCTCATTGTCCCCTAGGCTACCCCAACCACACTGCGATTCTCTGTCCTCAGATAAACATTCTGGATCTTCCGAAACTCTGTATCTTTGAATGTGCTATCCCATCTGCCTAGAAGGCCCTGCCTTCCTATTGTCCTGGCAAAGGCCTATGCATTCTTCAAGATGAAGGTAAAAGAACATCTCTTCAAGGTAATTCTTCTGGGATAACCTCCCTGATTCTGCAGGCCACTTGCCTCCAAGCATGATAACACATCTGCTTATGGGGCTATTTGTGAGACTGCATCCCTCATCGAACCATTCAATCCTTGAGGGCAGTTGTGCCTTGTTCATCTTCAGTTGCCAAGCATCTACCTTTCTTACAAATGCTACTCAGCCTCCCTACTTTATCCTCAGTAAACATTTATTGTTTTATCCTCAATAAACTACACAGGTTCACTTCTACATGGATTGTTTTCAACCAAATGTGGGTCAAAAACACAATAAACATTTATTGAGGATAAGGTAGGGACGATGAGTAGCATTTGTACATTTTGCCTTCTTAGGTAACAAGAGCCTTCACCTAACAGATTGCACTTCTCTGGATAATGTTCTTTAAAAATGTCTCCATGATGAGGAAGAGGTTATACTAGTGATTATGATTTAGGCAGCTTAAGGTAGAGAATGGGGGTAAAAAGCATGCTGTGGAATTCACCTACAATTCTCCGGAGGGTGTACTAGTGGCAGAGTATTGCTCAAAGGTTCTGTGTGTCAATTATGCTTAGGAAAGCTGCAATCAGAACTAATCTGCTCCTTCAATCCATGACCTTTTCCTCATGCCAAGAAGGTGGTCCCCTTGCACACAAAGTCTGGTGATAACTCTTAAAAGGCACACAATCAGCCCCCTCTCTGCCCACTGCTACTGCTGCTTCAGCTCCTGCCCTCATCATTTAGAGCCTAGACAATTAGCCTGTTCTCCTTGTCTTTGAACTTGCATTTCTTCCACTCACATTCCACAGTAATGCCAGATTCCCAAATATCAATCTGGTCACATTATTTTCCTACTTTAAATATTTCAATGCCTCACTATTACCAGAAGGATGAGATGTAAGGTTTTGCATGTAAGGATTTTGCATTCGTAGCCCTTCCGGAATTGACCCTATCTAGGTTCCAACCTCCTCCACCTAATATGTTTCGTGGTGTAATCCAGAGATCCATGCGTCAGTCTTCCCAGACACACAGTGCTGCCTCTCACTCCCTGCGTCTCTGCACAAGCAAATGAGTAGCCAACAGCTGGTCATGACACAGCGGGGGAAATGGGTGACTAAGTGAGATGATGGCTATGTTAATTCATTCCCCTAGAGTAACCATATTACTATATATATATATCTTATAACATCATATTGTATACCTTAAATATACACAATAAAATGTACTTTAAAAACCTCCTCTTCCCTCAGCCCCTGTCGTCTAAACTATTCAGACTTCATCTGTCAGCTCAAGCATCACATCCAAGTATGAAGCTTTGCACAAGCTCTCAGGGAACCATTTCCTCCTTCAACTGTTACCATAGCACCTTGGACAGAGCAGCTTACCCATCAGCCTCTACCACTGGACTGGAAGTCCCCCAAAGGCAGAAATCACCTCTACATCCATAGCACGTGGGTATAGTTCCTACCACACAGATACTTAAAGGTTTGCTTCAGGGATGGAAGAAAAGAGGGAAGGCTGATTCTACTAAATGAAGTATCAAATACATATAATGGATTTTGAGAGCTTTTTTCTTCCTGATGCCTTTGAAGCCCACGAGCCCTCAGTTTCCAGGGCTCCACAGACAAATAATCTAAAATGATAAATGGATGTTCTGAATTACTTATGTTAGTATCAGCTACTTCCCTTTGTATTGAAGGCATCCCTCAAGGTAAAAAAAAAATTTTTTTTTTGAGATGGAGTCTCACTCTGTCACCCAGGCTGGAATGCAGTGGCACGATCTCAGCTCACTGCAAGCTCCATCTCCCGGGTTCACAGCATTCTCCTGCCTCAGCCTCCCGAGTAGCTGGGACTACAGGTGCCCGTCCCCATGCCCGTCTAATTTTTTTGTATTTGTTTTAGTAGAGACGGGGTTTCACCATGTTAGCCAGGATGGTTAACATGGTCAGGAGGTCAGGTCGATCTCCTGATCTCATGATCTGCCTGCCTCGGCCTCCCAAAGTGCTGGGATTACAGGCGTGAGCCACCGCGCCTGGCCACAAAATTTTTAAAGAGTATCTTACTTTAGTTTGTCCCTGCTTCCCCAGAAAACACTTCTATCAGCCTCCTAGGTTACTGTCAATCCCAGCAGCCAATGTATGGGCATGTGCCCATGTGTCCTTCTTGGGACAGGATCCATAGAAGAAATCTTTTCATGAAGGGATTCTCTGGTCAAAGAAGTCTGGAAAATACTGCACACTCCCTCCCTCAAACAGAGCTACTTCTTCCTAGCTTGGAGACACTCTCCAGTAAAGAAAACTCAAACTTTTTCGGACCATCATTTGCCATACTTAGGTGACTATCAAGTCTTTATTTCTGAGAATCACCCAGTAATATCCAACTCTTGAATTATACCAATTAAGAATCACAATTTTAAAACCTGGCATAAATTTTGCCTAGTGACATTACCTGGCATAAATTTTGCCTAGTGACATTACCTCATTTTGTTCATGGACATAACAACATGGCCATTTCATGAAGACACTGCTTCCAGCCTAAAATACAGGAATGAACCTTGAAAAAAAATGATACAAGAAAAATAACTTAGCAGATTGTGTTTATCCCCACAGTACCATAAATAATTCCTAAACTTCTAAATTGCCTTTTTGCAAGGGAGAAAATAAAATTGAGCCATTGAGAGCACATCACTACCTGCCTGCAAAGCTGCAGTGATCCCATGAAGCAAGAGTTTCATAAATAGTTTAAATAAAATCCAATTATATGAGCATACTCTTTTTCTCTCTCTTTTTTTTTAAAGGTCTCTAAGAATTTCTTTAAGAGGAAGAAAAACCCTGATTAACCAACTATATATACCCAAGTCCTGCTGCTATGCAATTGTCTATGTGGTGCTATACAACAAAACACAATCCTCTATGGGTTTTATTAATATTAAGAAACTCTAGGCTGTTGAAGATTTGAGAGCTAAAACGAAATCTGAAAATTATATAATTTAGGCCCCTCATCTTACAGATGAAGAAACAGACCCACAGGACTTGCCCAAGATCTCCAGCCCAGCTGGCGGCCAGGCCTGACTGGAGCCAGGTCTTCACTCTGAGGCCCATGTGCTTCCCACTGCACCATCCTTGGAAACTGGGAATTGTACTGAGCAGCTGAGGGCAGAAACAGCCACGAGCAAGCTTCAAAAATTAGGTCAGTTTCCCCCCCACATTTTACTGTTTCCATGAGCCTGAAGAAAGAATAACGAACATTGGGATGAGGAGTGGGGGGTCCACCCACCCACACAGCCATCCATCTAATTTATATATGGATATTGAGTGTCTTCTATGTGCTAGGCATTGTTCTAGGAACTGGGAATACCGTAGTGATCAAAACCAAAAAAATTCCCTGCCCTTATGAAGCTTACATTCCACTGATTCCAGAGTCTTCGACGTGAGACTAATTAAATTCAGACACCTGGCACTAAGATTTTTTTCTCTTTTTTTTTTTTTTTTGAGGCAGAGTCATGCCTTGTCACCCAGGCTGGAGTGCAATGGCGCAAACTCAGCTCACTGCAACCTCTGCCTCCCGGGTTCAAGGGATTCTCCTGCCTCAGCCTCCCAAGTAGCTGGGATTACAGGCACCTGCCACCATGCCCCGCTAATTTTTGTATTTTTAGTAGAGACGGGGCTTCACCATGTTGGTCAGGCTGGTCGCGAACTCCTGACCTCGTGATCCGCCCACCTTGGCCTCCCAAAGTGCTGGGATTACAGGCTTGAGCCATTGCACGCAGCCTGCGCTAAAATTTTAAAAAGATTATATTGCGAACATATGCACGTGCATGCATGCACACACACACACACACACACACACACACACACACGAGGATCTTCCATATATCAGTAGCTTTTCAAAAACCACCCATGCAGAGGACATTCCAGATAAATGTCCTCCCATGTAGAGGACATTCCCACCCCCAATCCCTGTCTGGTTTTCAGAACCACCACCATAACCCACTAAAATACTGAGAAACTATTTCAGTGGCTTCTCTGCAGATGGAGGGAAGTAAAAAAGTCAAGTTCTTTCCAAATATCCTTCCTGCTAAGTTAGAAGGAGAGGTGAAGAGGAAATATTTGAGAGAAATAAATGAGCTGAATTTTCTGTGAAATGATTTTGGAAGAGAGAATCTTGAGCATTCTATGAGCCCTTGGTAAGCTGAAAAAGAATATGACAACTACAATGTATGTTTTATCAGCCAGCTACAGCTGATCAACAAACCACTACAAAATCTCAGTGGCATGCAACAACAACCACCCGTCTGCGGGGCTGGGGCTCAGCTGGTCAGACTGGCTGGGCTTCAGGCCCTGAGGTTGGTTCGGGTCCACTCCACATGCTTCTTACTGTTCTGGAACCAGCAAGCTACATAGGGCATGTTCACCTCATAATGGCAGAAGCTAAAAAAGGCAAAAAAACAACTGCCAAGTACATTTCAAGCCTCTTTTCCTGTCACATCTGCTAATTTCCCTTTAGCCAAAGCAGTTACACAGGCAAGCTCCAAATCAACAGGGCAGAGAAGTATATTCTTCTCATAGCAGACAGTGCTTCAGAGTCAGGGAATCAAGTGCACAGATACAGGGAGGGGTGAAGAACTTGGAACAATACTACAGTCTGATAAAAGAAGGGACCACTTGCATCAATACCAACTTTGCCAAATTCCATTTCTTTTCAATCCACACCTTTTATTTGCTCACTCACAAACTGTGCCAACAGCTTCTACATGTAAAAAGCTAATGGTTAGACTGTGTTATTGGCGTCACTGTTTCAGGAATGGGAGAAGACAACACGAAAAAGGATGACAGTTTAAAATGGAAAATTAAATCCACATCGATGGGGGGAAACTGGAAAGTTAAATGGAAACTGCTTTATATATATGGCAAGCATACAAGACCTTAGACATTGAAATGAACACACAGGACAGAATCTCGGCTTTCCAGATGTTCCTTATATCTAGAAATCATGCCACAGACAGTATACAACATGTAACACAACAGTTGCAAAAACATCAGAAATGTAGACAGATACCACAGCTTGAGACAAGTTGCCAAAGCCTTTATTTTTATTACAGTAATGGAAATACCGGAGGCCTGGTATGGATGAGAAGCAGGATTAGGGAAAACTAAAAAACATAGGAGGAAATAAATCCAATTCAGTGAAAAGGGCATCACTGGGCTCCCAGGCAAGCTCTGAGCTACATTTCCTAGTCAAAGAAGCACATCCTAGAGTATGACTTCCCAGCCAAGGGAAACTGTCACCGAGGGTGGGACTAAATCTGACAGAACACTAGGAAAGAGAGGGTAAATGCTTGAAAGTCATTAAATATTTAGAATCCCAATGCTGAAAATATGAATGATAAGGCAATAACATGAGAGACTTAAACTACAGAATCAAGCATGACAAGCAAAAGGGTTATCTTCATGAAACTTGCCAACTTACACCCACGCACAATCCCTGGTGAAGTGACTTTTTTGGAGAATGATGTTATATAAAGAAACCTAAAGCTACTCAAAAAAAAGAAATGTGTGTGTGTGTGTGTATATATATACATTCCATTTATGAAAGAGCAACTTAAAAAAAGAACAGAAAAAGAAAAGCCACAAACCTGAAGAATATAATTGCAATACATAGAAATGACAAATGATTAGTAACCGATATAAATGTAGAATTCCTGCCAGTTTTAGAAGACAGAAATGAGCCGCACCCAAAAATGAACAAAAGAAAAACTATAAATGTCAAATAAATATATGAAAATGTGTTCAAACTTAACATTAACCAGGTAAATGCAAATAAAATCCATGATATACCATTTGATTTAATTTATTATGTATTTATTTAATTTTTGAGAGAGGGTCTCACTTTACCACCCAGGCTGGAGTGGAGTGGCGGCATCATGGCTCAGTGCAGCCCTGATCTCCTGGGCTCAAGTGATCCTCCCACTTCAGCCTCTAGGCTAGGACTACAGGCGCACCACCAAGCTCAGCTAGAGATCTATTTTAAACGTATCAGACTGCCAAAATAAGTTGAACAAGGTCAAGTGTTAAAGAGGATGTAAAACACCAGGGAACTTTAGAAAGGCTCAAGACAATATAAATTGCGCCAACCACTTTGGGAAATAATTTGATGTTACCCAAAGATGCTTGTAAGTACTGACTTTTAGCAATTCTACTGCTAGGTAAAACATAGCTCAGTGAAACTCTTACACCTATACATTCAGATGTACAAGAATGTTCAGCGGTAGCATTTGTAATAGCAAAAAGAAAATTGTAACCAAGCAAATATTCATTAAAGAATGGATGAATGAACTATGGAACATTCATCCAGTAGAATATAAGCTGCAAAAAACAAAAGAATTAAAACTCTACCTATGACAACACAGATTAACTTCACACTAATGCGTGAAAACCTAAACTCATGAAAGGAGCTATACTGTGATTTCATTTGTTAAAACATAAAAGCACACGAAAGTTAACTTGTTTTACAATATAAATAGTAAAACTCTAATGAAAATCAAGGTAATAACACAAAATTCAGAATGTGATTGCTCATAGAAGGGAGGGAAAGAGGGAAGGAGTGAAGACACTGACAGGGAGGGATCCAAAGAGGACTTCAACAAAGATGAGAATAAGGTTATCATTTGGAGTGAAAGAATAAAAAGAAAAACTTGCAGAATATATTCTAGCATCCTTTCTCGTCTCATTAGAAAATGGACTGAGTGGCTGGGCGCGGTGGCTCATGCCTGTAATCCCAATACTTTGGGAGGCCAAGACAGGCAAATCACTTGAGGTCAGGAGTTCGAGACCAGCCTGGCCAAAATAGTGAAACCTGGTCTCTACTAAAAATACAAAAATTAGCCGGTTGTGGTGGCGCACACCTGTAATTCCAGCTACTCAGAAGGCTGAGGCAGGAGAATCACTCGAATCCGGGAGATGGAGGTTGCAAGGAGCCAAGATTGTGCCACTGCACTCCAACCTGGGCAACAGAGAGAGACTCTGTCTCAAAAAAAAAAAGAAAGAAAATGGACTGAGCCAATAGCTTCTGGGAACATGTTCAGTGACATTAGTGATCAGAAAAAAAGATAGGGAATTAAAACACCACCAGTATAAACTGGATACTGTGGCACATGCCTGTACTCCTAGCTACTTGGGAGGTTGAGGTGGGAGGATCACTTGAGGCCAGGAGCTCGAGTCCAGCCTGGGCAACACAGTGAGACCACCCCCCCAACTTCTAAAAAACAATAACAACAAAACACTAGTATACATTTTTTTCCTGTTAAATGTAAAGAGTAAAGAGATTGATATTGTTCAATATTGGTAAGGGCATGGAAAAATCAACTCTTTCAAATACTGCAGGTACTTTTTTTCCAGTGTGCCTATGAATATGCATCATAAACCTAGAGAGGAAAAAAACAGTCATTCCACTTTTATAAACTTATCCCAGGAAAATATTAAGACAAGTGCACAGGACACATGGGTAAAAATTTTATTGTCAACAACCCATCAACATGGGAGTGGCCAGAAAGATCCATCCACAGTGGCTATGCAGCCACTGACAATGATGATGTAGATAAATATTTGGTAACATCAAAAGACACTTGTGTCACATTTCTTGCAGAAAAAATTAATACAAAAAATATTCAAAGTATGATTCTACTTTTTATAAAATATATATATAACTTCTACAGGTAGGTATATCTGACAATTATAAATATGCATAAAGATTTAAAGTTTTATATAGGAATTAAATTTTATAAAGAATCTATTTTATGTAGGATCATGGAATTACTTTCATTTTCATTTTTATATTTTCTTAATTTTTCAGTAATTACAGATTGCTTTCATATCAGAAAAAAAGTCTCACCATCTTAGCTGTTTTGAAAAGGGAAAAAGGCTAAGTAAATATTTGAACAGACATCTCTATTCTGGCAGCTTGAAAATATGTCACTAGGAGGAACTCGAGGCAAAACCTACACATGGGGCTGACGTGTATTTGTTTGCTTTTCTGCATGGGCACTAAAAGGGGCAAGACTGACTTAAAGGAAGAGAGGAAAGTTAGGAAGGTGAAAGAAAGGAACGGAGAAGGAAGGGAGGGCGGGAGGAAGGAAACGAGCCAGAGTTTCACAGATCTTAGACAGTCTCAACTAATTGGCCTCAAAAATGTACCAGGTTTAATTCTGATTAATAAAGCTGATAGAGTAAATAGACAAGTGGAGCCAATACCACCACATTTCCAGTACCACATATGTGTGTCACGCAATTATCCTTTCACCTGGAGTGCAATCACACCCAAACTACAGTTCAGGTCCACTATGGGGGCATGAGCCCACCAGTCTATCCCTCTCTCTGATTACAACGAAAATGTCTAAACAACTAACAGAGGACTCTGAAAAGTAAACAAACAGAAAAATTATATAGGAGAGGCAACCCTTGGAAAGGCAACCCACACAGGGTGAAGTTCCTGCTTTGTTTTCTTCTCACATGACTTTTCCCCAAAGGTGAGCCCCAGTTGCACAGCTGTACAACAACACAGGCAACTAAACTCAAAGAGAAACCTGTCTGTCCACAGATAAAGGGATTCTGCGAGTTGAGGAGTCTGAGGGTACGATCTTGGGGTAGAGAAAGCCCAGGAAAGGATGCCCAAATGCTATGTGGAAACCTACACAGATATCGGCCTGACACTGGAGTGACACATGCACAGCACAGACTCTAACCAGCACAGAAAAAGCTGAGAAAACTGAACTGAGATCTGAACCACTCACACAAGTTGCAGACTAACCCCTTAAGCACAGGATGGACAAAAATAAGCATAGCAAAGACACACTGCGAATTGAATCGCTGTCCCTAGGAAGCAGGTCCCACTCAAAGCCTAGAGCTCACCAGGTTGATCACCCTACTAAAACATCAACAGTCACCACAGATGACAGGATGCCATTCAGAAAGTGCAATATACAATCCAAAATTTGTTTACAAACAACCAGGAAAATGTCACCAATTCTTAACAGAAGTCAATCACAAGACGATCCAGACACTGGAACTATCAAACAGATACAGGTTCAGTATCCCTAATCCAAAAATCCAAAATCCAAAATGCTCCAAAATATGAAACTTTTTGAGCATGGACATGATGCCCATTAAGAGATGCACACTGGAGCATTTTGAATTTGGGATTTTTGAGTTAGGGATGCTGAAACAGTAAGTATAATGCAAATATTCCAAAATCCAAAAATCTGAAACACTTCTCATTCCAAGCATTTTGGATAATGGATATTCAATGTGTACTTAAATCAACCACTGTCAGTTTGCTCTATGAGGTAAAGAAAAACAAACTTGATAGAAATGAAAATAAAGGAATTCTCAGAAGAAAAATAGGAACTATAAAACAAAACCAAATGCAAATTTTAAAACAAAAAAAAAGCACTGAAATAAAAATATATTTGGTGATCAACGCAGCAGAACGGAGACGACAGAGAACAAAATCAATGAACATGAAGATGAATCTGTGGAAATTATCCAATCTGAAAAACAGTAAGACAAAGATTAAAAAAAAAAAGTAAGCAGAGTCTCAGGGTCTCCTGGGACAAAATCAAAAGATCTATCATAAGTGTGAGATAAACTTAAAAGAAAACCGTACCTAGACATATCAAAATCACATGGCTGAAGAACATAGATTATGGGGGTGGGTAGAAGCTTTGAAAGTAACTAAAGACAGCACAGTAAAAAATTATAGTTAATAATTTTTTTTAAAAAAGGAAAGATAACTATTTAAAAGTGAAGAATGACTGAAAAGATTATGGATGTCTCTTTAGAACTACAGAGGCAGAAGACAATGGATCAACATCTTTAAGTTGCTGAGAAAAAAAAAAATCCATCAATCAGAATTCTATATTCAATAAAAACATCCTTCAAACTGAAGGGGAAATAAAAACATTCTCACGTAAAATAACGCTAAGAAATTATCACCACTTGACATGGTCTATAAAAAATGCTAAGGAAAGCTTTTCTTATTGAAGGAAAAAAGAATAACCAGAAGGAAACATGTATTTTCAGGAATAAAGGAACAGCAAGAGAAATGGGAAACAGCTAAGTAAATATAAAAGAAAACTACTTTCCTCTTAATTTTTTAAAAAATGCATATGACTCCTTAAAGGAAAAGTGTAACATTGAATCACAAGGTTTTCAATGTATGTAGATGTAATATATGTAACTATAACAATATAAAGGTAACTGGGGAGGAAGGAAGACAAGACAGGAATGGATATTGTAATATAAATGAAACAGAGTCCAATGAAAATTACCAGAGATAAAGAAAGACATTTCACAATGATAAAAAGAACAATTCCTCATGAAAACATAACTACTATGAAAATATACGCAACTAATAATATGGCTTCAAAAAAACATAAAGAAAAATTGACAGGTAAAAGGGTAAAATAGACAAGTCCATAATCATAGTAGAAAATCTTAGTCTTTTCTGAGCAACTGATAGAGTACTAAGACCAAAAAATCAGTAAACATAGAAAGAAGAGCTAAACACTATTCAATTACCTTGATGTAACTGACATTTATAGAACACTCCACTCATAGGCTTTTTGCTTCTAGAGAATGGAAATATATGTCCACACAAAGAATTTTACAATGAAACACTACTCCAAATAAAAAGGAATAAATTGATACACAGTACACACAACATGGATAAATCTCAAAATCATTATATGCTGAGTGAAAGAAGCCAGGTATAATGAATACACACTGTACAATTCCATTTATATAAAACAGTAGAAAATCCAAACCAATCTATAATGACAGCAGGTAGATCAGTGGTTGCCTGAAGACAGGGTTGGGTGGAGGAACAGATTATGAAAAGCGCATGAGAAACAGTTGGGAATGAAAACATTTATCATCTTGATTGTGGTGATGGTTTCACTGGTGTATACATATGTCAATAACTGATCAAACTGTACACTTTAAAAATCTGCAGTTCATTACACTTCAACTATATCCCAAAAAAACTGGGAAAAATATTCAACCTATGCTATAGATAGGGTGTTCAAAGTATGGTCTGAATGTGAGTCATTCGTAAGAATTATCTAGGGTATTTGTTTAATATGCATATCTCGATCTCCATCCCAGACCTCCAGACTCTGATGCTCTATGAACAGACATTTTAAATAACCTCTCCAAGTAATTACTAGTCACACATCTGAGAATGACCACTTAAGGCCCAATTCAAAGACCATCTCCTTTATGAAGTCTCTACTGATCCAACTGATAGACATAGTTCCCTTTTCTCATCTCCCAAAGCTCGTTCTCACAAAATGCATTTATACGCATGACTATGTTCTAACGATATAATCTTATCTGCCCTGCTACACAGAACTGCAAGTTTTCACAGGGAGAAGGTGTGTTTCATCCATTTTCCTAATTTCCTCTGTCCAGCACAGTGCCTTGCACACAAAAGACACTAATTATATAAAAGGCATGTTTATTACTAGTACAGCCTTGGTCCATGCTATTACAGATTCACCAACTGAGATCAACAACAATGAACCATGTTAAGTATGTGTAGAGGCTATAGAGATCAACTACCAGAGACAGGGACAGACTGGAAATAGATTCATGCTAATATAGGAAAAGCAAAGAGAAAGTATATCCCTCCTTGCAAACAAGAACCTAACTAACTCTGGGATGCACATTTCAAATATCTATCGCATCAATATTCCATCCTGAATGTAACCAGGGAAAGGCCTGGCACCACCTTCTCTAATCCTTCTCTTCCCCACACATTCTGCCCACGGTACCCCTGTTATGAATACTTACCACATGGTACTGCAATCATTTGTCTATATGTCTGTGTGTGCTGTGATATTTTCAAAAGCAGGAGCAATGCTAATTCACTTCACTATAGCCTTAGAAGGACTTTCAAGAAATATTTGATAAGCAAGACAATAATGATCCTTCAAAACCAGAAGCTGTTCATGTGCCTATTTATAAGGTTTTCCCAAAAGAGCCAATTTTTAAATTTTGACAGAAAGGTAAGGAAGGTAATTTCATTTTTAAAAAGATATTTTCAACTATCAAGCTTCTTCTCCCTCTTGGCCCACGTAAAATCTTCTAAACTTCACAGGGGCAAGGAATGGTAAATTCCTTCCTGGTATGATCACGGCTCATAGTTGTCCCAGTGATGGTTTTGGACGCGGTGCTCCATTTACTATGTGAAAAGACACAGCAGCCTGAGTCAACCCAGTAGGAGGCAAGTGTGTAGTATTTGGGGACGTGACTCAGTACTGTCCTCAGAATACCTCCCTAAGGAAAAAACAACCAAGTCGCCTGAAAACGGTCACCACTCACATCACAATCACTCAGTCTAAGGATCCTGAAAGCAACGGTGAAGACACTATGACTTAAGGAAGAAGAAATAAAGTAAAATGCTATAAGCCATTTAAAAGAGCTATGTTCCAAATAAAAACACATATATGCCACAGTCGCTTAAATGTGTAATAAAATGTCTTCACTGACTTTTCAAATTAGCAATCTAATTTCATGCTTTAATTAAATACTCTATCACAGGGAGAGAACACACATGGTGGCATAGACCTTCTTTAGAGGTAACTACAGAACAAATAAAGTTTTGTTTGCTATGTATTTGCTTCATTTTGTTTCAGTTCTTTCATTCTATGTTAGGCAGAATGATTTATTTGAAATGAATTTTTAGCAACTTCAAAATCATGCAATTTACTATTTGGGGAGCATAGCTTATTAGTTAACTGTTGTCAGAGAGACTTGGCAAGTTTCACTAGCACTGTCTAGCTATTTGATCTGAATTACCTTTCTGCAGCTCTGTAAAACACGGGTTATAATAGCATCTACCTTGGAACCTTGTTATCATGGTTAAATGAAAGAAAGCACATACAGCATGCTTTATGGGACGCTGGCATACAAGAAGAGCTCAATTGATGTCTGCCACTATCATTGCTCTATCAGTTCCTTTGTTTTCTGGTTATTTTAGCACTCACCTGATTCTCTATAAGAACCTTAAAGAGAAGTCATCAATTATATTGTTTCTTGGAAGTTCTCTTTTAAAAGAGAAGGGAATGAAGAAAAGTAAAGAGAGGGGAAGAGCAGGGGCGGGGAGGAAAAAGGAAGGGAAAGCAGGGGAGCAAATATAGAAGAAGAGATAGAAAGAATAGCAAAACTGAACAAGTGGGATAAAGTATACATATTTGGTCTTTCTCCACGCCATAAGAACTCAAAAAACAGAAAATTAGCTGCACTTGCAAATGTCTATGGTTAGTGACTGCCAGGCAGTTTACAGATTTTAACTACAGACATCCAAACACCTTCGAATTTGAGAACACAGAGCAGAACTTCGTCATAATAACTTCAAATTCAAATAGCAAAGTCTACACAGAATCTCTTCTATAAAATTGTCTCTTCTTCCATTTCCTGAGTTTCCCTCTCATAAATATTTAATTTAAATATTATGGCTGGGTGCAGGGCTCATGCCTGTAATCCTAGCACTTTGGGAGGCCAAGGTGGGTGGATCACCTGAGGTCAGGAGTTCGAGACCAGCCTGGCCAACATGGTGAAATCCCATCTCTACTAAAAATACAAAAATTAGCCAGGTGTGGTGGAGGGCACCCGTAATCCCAGCTACTCAGGAGGCTGAGGCACAAGAATCGCTTGAACTCAGCGGGGGCAGAGGTTGCAGTGGGCTGAGATCGTACCACTTCACTCCAGCCTGGGCAACAGAGCAAGACTCTGTCTCAAAAATAAATAAATTAATTAATTAATTTTTATATGTACAGTTTCCCCAAAACTCGAAGCACATCCTGCCATCACTGTGAATCTCTGAAACATATTTACAACTTAGGTGTCTTTTTCACTTTGCCATTCCATTCAAGAATATCTAACATGGCTGATCTAATTGCAGAACAGCAGCCTCATTAATGTGCAATAATGACTTGGAAATCTGTTTCAGATAACAATATTCAGCCAATTACTGTGTGAATAAACCTCATAAAAACCCATCAAGGATATTGGAAACCGTGCAAGGAAGGACAATTCCAAGCGACAACCGATGTGTAAGCTAATCATCCCTGATTTGCTTTCTGAGCTCCAGCCCCCTGACACCAGGCACTCCTGAGAGGAAGCCTAGTAGTCATTCAAGTCTTTTTCTAAAAAACAAAACTATCAAAACATCACAGAGGTATTTGAAGTCAGCTCCTACTCAAGGAGAGATTAAATCTTTCATATTCACGCCCAGTATTTGATGTTTTCTGTTGAGATGCACATACATCTATTAGGCTGATTTGCCTTTTCTTCCTGTTTATTACTCTTACTTTTCTTTTTCCCTGTAAAATCACTCACTCAGCATAAAATCGCGGGCACACACATGACTACAGGTCAAAGAGGTAACAAATTACACTTGGTTAGAAACTGTTTCTATCACAGGCAGGAACAACTTCTGTTTAAATATTTCCTACTAAGGGGACCCTCTGTTGATACATGGCTCTAGCCATTAGAAAAATTTTAAGTACAACAACATCAGCAGTTAATTTTTACTGAATGTTTGCTGTGTGCCAGACCCTTTGCTAAGCACTTGAGAGGAATCCCCTCAATCTATCCCCATAATGGAACTCTGAGGGTGTAACCTTGCACCCATCTTAAGCATGAGAAAGCCAAGGCCCGTGGGGTGATGAACCCTGCCTAAAGAGACACAGCTGGTAATTCACAGAAACCCTGGGTTTCCAGACACCCAAGCCCAGGCCTCACAACTTCTCCTCCCAGGTCCTGATGTCAATCCCTGTGCTCCCTCTCCTCTAGAACAGCTCTTCACCTATTTTAAAACTGCCCACGAAGCTTCCAGCCCTGTGCTGGGTTTTCTCCTGAGGCTTCCTCAGCAGGATGAAGAGGAATGTGGGAGCTTGTGGAGTCCAGGCCTCTGCAGATGGAGAGCACCTAAGAGTAAGAAGGGAAGGCCAGGCCTCCAGTCTCCCAGCCAAGGTAACACAAGCTCCTGCACTTCATGCACCCTGTCTCGTCACTCTCTGCTCATCCTCATTTTCCAAGCCCATGACCAGATATCATGTCCTTACCCATGGTCTATTCACATTTCTTAGTTACCAAGAAGGACCTCTCTTCATGCTGCTACAGGAGGCTGGGCGGTGAACCCTGAGTCAGAGCTGCCCTCCAAGGCCAAGCAGCAAACGTCCTTCTAAGGGAGCAGAGCCGGCAAGGTTTCCTGAACCATCCACATCAGTTCCTATCCAATTTGGTGCTCACTGCTTATGCAGTGAGCTCAAATGCCCAATCCAAACCAACTTTCCTTTTTTTTTTTTTGGAGGATTTATACTCTGAAAAAAAAAAATATATATATATATATATATATATTTTTTTTTTTTTTTTTTAAAGACTGAGTGTTGCTCTTTCGCCCAGGCTGGCTGCAGTATAGCGATATCGGCTCACTGCAACCTCTGCCTCCTGGGTTCAAGTGATTCTCATGCTTCAGCCTTCCAAGTAGCTGGAATTACAGGCACACCACCACACCCAGCTAATTTTTGTATTTTTAGTAGAGACAGGGTTTCACCATGTTGGCCAGGCTGGTCTCAAACTTCTGACCCCAGGTGATCCACCCTCCTCAGCCTCCCAAAGTGCTGGGACGACCTCCTAAAGTGCACGAGCCTGTAATATTTTTTAATTAAATTAATTAAATTATATTAAAATTTTTAATTAAATTAATTAAATTATATTAATTTTTTAATTAAATTCAGATAGTGACTTCAAAAAAGTACTACATTCAGACAGTGACTTAAAAAATCAAATTCAGATAGTGACTTAAAAAAATACTCAATTCAGATAGTGACTTAAAGAATACTCAATTCAGGTAGTGACTTAAAAAAAAACCTCACAGCTCTGAAATTACATTTAGAAGCCATCATTTGTATTAAGCAATGGTCTTACAGAAAAGAGCCAGACAGATCTTTCTGAAATGCCTATAGATATGCGAAGAATTCAATCAGCAACCTCGTGTTTCCATTTTCTCTCAGTCAGGTGGCGCCGCCTATGCAGAGGGAGGTGATGGATTAAGCATTATGGGCCTAAGTGTTTTTACGCTGCGTTTTAGTGTATTTATAAAATACTTGCTGAATTTGGGACACTATACTAAGTGCAGTAAGAACAAAAATGGATTATGCATTGTCTTTGTTCTTAAATAGTCTGAAAGACAAACGACACTCCTGTGACATGCAGCAAATGCCTTTGGGGCAATTACAAAGCAACGTATCAACAAATATGAAATCACAAAGTACAAATCCAGCAGCCAAGTGCTGACAAGGTGGATCTCCAAAGACAAAGAGCCTTTGCAAATACAGATGTGAGAAATAAGTTTTTCCAGGGCTTAGTATTAAAGACAAATCTAGAGGGGAATCTGAAGAGAGACCGGTGATGCTGCTGCCCCCATAGAAGTATGTAAATACCTGCAAGTGTGCAACGGGGCTGCCTGAGAAGGGAGGGTTCCTTTAGAGCACATGTAAATAAAATGTGGGATTCTTTTTTACCTGAATTGACCAGTTGTTGTTCCATCACCCCGCAGCCAAGAACTTCCAGCCATTCTCCATGAAAGTTGATCTCCATCTCAAAGGAAGGATGCGTAAAAGGAAAGTAGCAGTCTACCCATCTTATCTCCAGCTCTGCAAAGTTGCCAAAGAAACAAATAAGTAGTGTTAAATAGCTGTCTGCCCTTTCTTGTGATCAAATTTTCCCTTCCACTAATGACACCAATTACTGCATTCTGAGTAAAATAAATAGCAAACAAACTAATTTGCAACATGTTAGAGTGAGGCAATAAATCTTAAAACTTGTGAAAAACTGGGCATGTCTTCTCCAATATAAAAAACACTTTGTGTAATTCCAGGACCCTCTGAAACCAAATCAATCACTTGTCAAATCCCTGCCACCAGCTGGCAGAAGAAAAAACTAGGCCAAGATCATGGGAAAGCAAGTAATTCTGTTAGTTTCTATACATGAAAATGACATTATTTCAGGGTTAAAGAAAGTATATTTTTACTATATTTTCCTCCAAACTTATATATCAACAATATGACCAATTTAAGATAAACTGATCAACTTTTACTTCCGTAAGTATATACAGATATACATATTATTTTTAAGTTTATGAAGCTAATAAAAAGTCAAATTAAACCACATCTATCAGTCAATTTTAAGTAAAACATTTTTAAAGTCCAACATTTTTCCTACAGATGAATGATTAAAAAGCACATGCTAAATGCCAGAATGAATATCTAAACAAGCAAACATAAATACAGCACTTTTGAGAAAAAGTGCTGTAATTTAAGCAATTATTAAAATTAAATTAAAATTAAGCAAATATTATTTAACAAGGGAAAAGACTAATGAATTAAAGAGCAGAGGTCACTAAAAGCAGAGAAACCATATCAGAGGGTCACCTAGGAGCTTGATGCCCACTGAGAAGAACACAGAAAAAAGTGGGCATTTTGACAAATCCTATGTTCCTGTCCCTGTGTTCCTTTCCCTTCCTGTGCCGACCTCTTCTTTTTTTAGGCAACACTTTGCTAAAGGACTCAATTCTCCATGGTAATATGAACATGCCCTCTTGTGAATTTAAAATACTGTATGTTCTCACCCCAAACTACCTGCATGTTAAATCTTGTGGGAATCAAAATGTGAAGCAAATAAAAATAATGACAAAAATGGTTTCCATCTATTGAGGACTTACTATGCTTCTACCAACCCATTTCATAGATTCGGGGAAAAAAAAAAAAGGCAATTGTCTTGCCCAAAGTCCCACAACTAGCAGGTGACTGGGCCACTGTGCCAAACCCAGGTCTGCCCAACTCCAAAACCCCTGCTCTTGCTCTGTTGTTTTTTTGTTTTGCGTTATTTGATAGGATCTCACACTGTCACCCAGGTTGGAGTGCAGTGGCTCCACAATCATAATTCATTGTAACTGCAAACTCGTGGGCTCAAGCAATCCTCTTGACTCAGTCTCTGAGTAGCTGGGACTACAAGCACGCGTCATCATGCCTGGCTAATTTCTAATTTTTTTACTTTAGAGATGAGGTCTCGCTGTGTTGACCAGGCTGGTCTTGAACTTCTGGCCTCAAGCAATCCTCCTGACTCAAACTCCCAAAGTGCTGGGATTACAGGCAGAAGCCACAGCACTCGGCCCCAAAACCCAGCTCTTCACAGTTAAAACATAATTGCCTGCCCATCAAAAAAGATATTTTGAGAGTCAAACATTAGATGAGAGTGTAATTATCAAACACAGGGGAGCTTTCCTATGCCCCAGATTCCATAGGAGAAGGCAGATTTTTCTTTGTTTTGTTTTAATTGCATTTATTTTCCTTCTTACCTGCTGTCTATGACAAGTGTCAACTGATTTCTGTTTACAACAGCAATACAATACTTCTCCCTCTTATTTTCTCTGTGGTACAATAGACAAACATTAAAGTGCACAGATATAAAGTGTATAATGTGACAAATGCTGACATAGGTATGCACCCATGGTACTGTCACCACAATCAAGACAATGAATATGACCATCACCTCCCAGTTTTCTCATGCCTCTTTGTAACCCTAGCCACCTGCCCACTCCCCACTCTTCTCCTGACGCCCCACATCTGCAGGCAACCACTGACTTGTTCTGTCACTATAGATGAGTGTGCATTTCCTAGAATGTTATAAAAATGAAATCATACAGAATGTACTCCTTTTTCTCTTGCTTCTTTCATCATGGTTATTTTAAGATTCACCTGTGTTGCTTCACCTATCAATAGTTCATTCCTTTTTATGGCTGAGATGGCATCAGCACTTTTTCTAACTGGGAAAAAAAAGCTGGCCCTGTTGCAGGCCATTGGAGAAATGTCCCCAGGTCCCCTGAGTAGTCGACTTTTCTGTGTGGAAGCTCAGACATGCAGAGCCACTGCTTATTTGGGACTGTATTCTGAGAAGAAGGGATTTATACACCTGTATTCTTGCCCATCTTTGGGACCAACAATTCCCTATCAATATTTTTGTAAAAAGCACCAGAGACAATCCTGCTAACAAACAGAAATGTGTGACGCCTTGGGACATATAAGTGAGTGCAGAAGGACTGACAGACAAAATAATTTTTATCTTTCTTTTTTTATAACTCTTGGCAGGTAAGCGGAAAACATTTTATGACAACAGTTTGGAACAATATATTTTGTGTACATGGCTTTTGATATTTGGCCTGAATTTTACCAAAAGCAGGAACAGGACTCAGGGCTAACATCATGATTTCATATAATTAAATATAATTAATTTTATGTAATTAAACATTACCTAAATGCTTAAAGGGGTAAAATAAGTTCTACACAAATTTACTTTCTCAGTATGCTCTTAGGTTCTGTTAAAAAAAATCATTTTGGATAGGTTAAATAAATATGGAAGGGTTCAGTTATACAACTCCATCTCTCACAACTGTAATATCTTAGGTTTCCCCTAGTCCAAGAGGAAGGCATTTCAAGACATTAATAAGCACTCAAAACAATTACAAGTGTTGATTAAAGTCATTCCATAATCAATGTTTATTAAACCCTAACTAAATGTCTACTGCATATGGTCTCATAGGAAGCCCGTCTCCACAGAGACAGGTCCCTGTTTACACACACCCACTAGAGCTGCTGGTGCTGATGGCGTCAGCACAACACAAGGATAGAACTGAGAAGTGATGTGGTGGCTCTCCCTTCTCCAAGAACCTTCCTTCACTGAAGGGCTTTTGCTTTACCACTTCTATAATGAGAAAAAATAATTATAGCCTTGGATTGAAAGTTTCTGTAATGTTGAACAAATTCTTAAGATAAAATATGTTTTATCAACCCTTGCTCTCTTTTTGGTTTAAGATCTCGGCCACCACAGCCCTCAGTTTATTCTTCCTCAATCATCCTGCAGGTGTCTTTTTTGGTAACAACGTGAGCAACTGCTCCACAGTGAAAACTACAGATAGCAAAGCAAGAAAAGCAGGAAGTTAGCCAATGTTCTTCAGAATCCATCAAGATGATAAACACTAACAATTTAACGGAGCAGAACCTATTGATACTACCATAGAAACTAAAACAGAAAACACAGACTGGTAAAAGTTGCGTCTAATGAGACCAGAAGTTTTTAATCCTTTTTACCCCCTCAGATCCTCTGCTCAGTTTCCTTTTAAAATCTATACGACCCCACAAAGAATGCCAAATCTATACACCATTCATTTCCTTCGTTCTGCCACTTTTAGGACTTCAGTTTTTAAGATTTGCCTCTTTCACATAAATAGACAAAAGTCAAAATCTGCGCTTTTGAAGTCTTATCCATAAAACTTTTGCCTAGACCAATGTCCTGAAGCAATTCATCTGTTTTCTTCTAGTAGTTTTATGGTTTTAGGTCTTACATTTAAGTCTTTAAACCATTTTGAGTTGGGTTTGTATACAGTAAGAAAGACAGGACTTGCCCAGAATCATTTATTGAAGAGAATATCATGATGGATATGCTAATTTCCCAATCTGATCATCACACATTGTATACATGTATTAAAATGTCATTCTGTACCCCATAAATATGTACAATGACGTGTCAACTAAAAATAAAAAAGGCCAAAATTTTCAAAGCACTATTTTTGAGTAGACTGTGTCGCTACTTCAAACATAAATAGTAATTATTTGAAAGTAAATTATATTAGTGTGAACTTTTTCCCAATATACCATATTTTCTTACACATTTTAACAATTTAAATTTGTTACAATGAGGGCTGGACACAGTGGCTCATGCCTGCAATCCCAGTACTTTAGGAGGCTGAGGTGGACAGATTACTTAAGATCAGGAGTTCGAGACCAGCCTTGCCAACATGGTGAAACCCCATCTCTACTAAATATACAAAAATTAGTTGGGTGTGGTGGCACATGCCTGTAGTACCAGCTACTCGGGAGGCTGAGGCACGAAAATTGCTCGAACCTGGGAGGTGGAGGTTGCGGTGAGCCAAGATTGCGCCACTGCACTCCAGCCTGGGTGACAGAGAAAGGTTCAGTCTCAAATAAATAAATTAATTAATTGTTACATTGACACATTAACAGAGATTTTCAAAAAAATCATTGGTAGTGAAATTATTTCTTGAATACTTTGATATTACCCCCAAAATACACTTTATTCTTGTTTTTCAATCTATGATCTCAAAATTACTGTAGGTATTATTATACCTAGTTGAAAAAGCATCTTGACATGCTTCTTGTATTAAAAGATACAATGCCAAATAACTAGCTCAAAACTATGTTGAGTGTGACTTATTTCACACGTCAAGTATTAGAAGTCAGAATATTTACTAAAAATTACGTATTTCATGTTATATATTAATAGAGGAGAATTTTCAGTAAGCATATCCAAATCATATGGATTCATTATGCATAAGACTAACTTCTTATCGGGGCTATAGAGGAAAATTAAATGCATATATGAACTATATATCTAGTAGAAAATAATGCCAAGGTTTTTTTTTTTTTTTTTTCCTATTTCCTTCTTTCTTTTTATGAGGGGGGAGGGGAACTTAATAATTTCCTAAACCACACAGATGAAGCTCAGAGCTTTTTTAACGGCTTCAGAACTCTGAGATTACAGCAACTGTCAAAAATTATATACCTCAATTTTCAGCCTAGAGCCACATAAAAAAAAGTATACTTTAGAAAAAAAAAAAACCACACCTGGGTTCAAGCCTCAGCCTTCTACCTTTTTTCCTGTGAAACCGTGGGAAGCTTACTTACCCTCTTTGAGCCCCACCTGCCTCTTCTCTACACTGTGGATAATGATTGTTCTCACCCAGTGGTTTCAAGAAAAGACCCTGTGGGAGCCCAGGTTTTCTCAAGAGGCAGCGATCCTCTTTGGAGATCTGGACACTGACTTGAATTTCTCCTCTGAATAAGGATGCTGAGTTTGTTCACGAATGAGGAGAGCCCAAAGTCCAGAAGCAATCACTCAAGTGGGACTTGAGAAATAAGCAGGAATTCCTCCAGGACAGTGACATGAGCCCAAATGGAAGAGGTATAGCAAGAATCCTAAGCCTGTCTCAACCTGCCACAGGGATGGGGAAGGCAGCACTGTACCTCGCCTGTTCTGTGTACCAGCCTCCCGACTTCTGCAACTTTGGCAAGACCAACCAGGGACACATGCAGGGCGTGTGTGTGTGTGTGTGTGTGTGTGTGGTCTCTTCCCGTGTGCACGCGTGTGTGTGTGTGTGGTCTCTTCCCGCACGCGCACGTGTGTGTGTGTGTGGTCTCTTCCCGCGTGTGTGTGTGTGTGTGTGGTCTCTTCCCGCCAATCCCTGAAGGGCCTGAGCACTCTGTCTGACATACCGTAAACATTTAAGTAGACGTCATTCCATTCCATCCCACCTTCGTTATGGGTCTCATTCTGAATAAACATCACATTTCATTTCCCTGATTTATTGACTCACTAAAGAGATTCTTCTGCTGTTTCCCACACCGTTTGTATTTAAAGATGGGACTTTGCTATCACAACTGCCTTTCACAGGTGGTAGAATCTAAATTTTGAAAGATCAGTGGCCCAAACTAGAGCATATACCAGTGATTTTCTACACCATACCAGTGGTACCCTCCATGAGTAATTTTTTAAAATTAACTAAACAAGTATGCCATTAATCACTGGTGCTTGGCATTATTTTTAAAATAGATTTTCCCTCAGTTGACACCAGAAAAATAGTAGAACATAGTGGTCTAATCTCAGGGTTGCCACTGACACTTTCTGAACAGCTAGTATCCAAGGAAGGAAAGGAACGTGAAAAGAAAAAGGAAGGAGGGGACTCTCTGGCTGGAAATAAATTCTTAGAAAGCTGGGATCATCCTCGATAACCACAATCTAACCAGGGGAAATCGTGCAGCCGCCACTGTCAAAGACAGCTGATGATTCCATCTCTTCTGCTTCTGTTGAAGACCCACAACCTTTTGATAGAGCCCATTTTTTCATGATGTTTCAATAGTGCTCTAACAGCATTCTTTTATATATTGTTTTGTTTTGAATAGGAAATATGTTCACAAGGTTCAAAATCAAAATACTATAACAGGATCCATCTCACTATGTAATAGGGCATGACAAAGAAGTCTCACTTACCTCCCTTTCCCATCTTACCCCAATCTCCTGGACCCTTACGGTAAACTCTCTGGGTTTCCTTTTTACTGCCAGATGTTAAGCCAATACAAATATAGTTTCTATTTTCCCTCCTTTCTTACATAACAAGCAGCATAGTGTGTACTTTATTCGGCACCATGTTTTTTTCACTGAATGATATGTCTGGAGACCTCTCCACATGAATGCATACAGCACGCCCTCAGTCCTTTTCTTACTCCTGCCAAAGATTCCCGCGTGTGGCCCGCATTCATGTAAGTCTTACTGATACACACTTGGAGCATATTCAGTATTTTGCTACTGAAAGCAATGCTGTGACTAAATACCCTGTTGAGTCAAACAGTAAATGCTTTTATGATTTTAATAAATATTGCCAAACGCCCTCGATAGGTGTTGTATAATATTTTGCACTAACATTAGCTCAATACTTTCCACAGGGGCCAAGGCCATAGGACTAACTGGCGGAAGAATACAATGAGAGTGTAGGTCCCAGACAAAGATCCAGGGCTTTGCTGATAAAAGAACACCAGCTCGACCCCCTTACGCAGCTCCCACTTAGATAAAGCAACAGTTGAGTACCCACAGACAAATTCCCAGGGCTGCCTTCCTTGCCCTTGCTGTTTGCATCTCATCTCTCCCCTGAGAGAAGAAAAGAGTGTCTTCTGGACTCAGTAAATGTGGCTGGCAGTCATAGGGAAGAGGAGGCACTTTTAAGGCCTGAAGCATCCATGTGGGAATACAAACACTGATTCTGTTTCCAAAGCCCACCTCACATGCAGCACGAAGTCATTCATGACTTACACTTCATCCCTATCTAGGGCCTTACAAACCCGGCAATGCCACCACTGTGACTCTTTAAGAGCGCCATATATATCCTATGTGTCCACACAACCATGTACCCTGGAGTCCAGCGCTGCAGAGTGCCAAGTGGAATAAAAGCATTCCTACTACGAAGTTAATGGTAAATACCACCTCTTCCCTCTCACAGAGGGTAATAAAATCCTCCAGTGTGGGACCTTCCAAGCACACAGAAGATATTAACACTGTTTCAGCCACAATGACTCCTGCTAAGACACACACAAAGCAATAGGGGAAAAATAAAAGGCAGGCGATTTCCTCCACCATTGGCAATGGTGTAACTGGTCCCACAGCTATTATTCTTCTGCTTGGCAGAAAGACCAGTGTGTGAAAGTGCAGTTTCAAACTGTTTCCCTGGGACTCCTCTACACAGGGATCGTTTTGACTAGGGCTTGGATCGTAAGATGATATGATCGTTTCTCTACCTCACGATGAAATGAGAAAGGGAGTATGGCACAATGTAATGGGCCACTCATTCTGAAATCTGGGTATGGGTTCAGAGGCACTAGGGTAAGTGATCACTCCCGTGCTCTGTATCAAGCAGCAGAGGGGACAGTCCAATAGCATCCCAGCCTCAGGCAGAGGCACAGCACAGCCCTTTGGTCCTCGATCCTCCTCGTCAACCTGTTCTCGAAGGAAACTATCTTCAGATCCCTGAAGGCTACACAGAGAGGCCTTGTAGACAGAAGGCTCACACACCAGCCTCCACAAAGCTGGTCAGGTGGGGGACAGCCTGGATCTAAGAGCCAGCACAGATCTAGAAGCAAATCCCAGCTTTATCACTTGCAGCTGAGTGACCTCAGGCCAGTTACTTAACCTCACACTGCTTCAATTTTGTCAAAAATAAGAATATCTCACAGAGTTTCTGTGACAATTCAGCATGGAAAAGTGTGTAAAAAACCTAACACAGTACCTAGCAGCTCATAAACACTCAGTGGGTTTTTTTTTTTTTTTCATCGAATGTCATGAAATTCAGCTCATAATCTGAAACATCTCACTTTTTAATAAAATATGAAAAAAGAAACATGTCTAAATTGTGTTCCTGGGTAACTGACATTTACTGTTCATTTACTATGTGCTGGGCACTGTGCTAAACACTTCCCATGCCTCCTCTCACTTCATGCTTACGCTGATGTGAGGCTGGCATATACACTGAACAATCATTACTCTCATTCCCACTTTGCAGATGAGGGAAATGAGACTGCGACAGCTTACGTATCTAATCTCGGTTTACAGTAGACAGCAAATGCCAGGATCAGAACCAGGTGTGTGGAACAGCACAGCCCCATGCTGCCCTCCACTGGAGCAGACAGTGCAACACCACATTAACTCAGCTTCCAACACAAAGCACACTCATGAGACCAAGAAGGCACGGTCTGTGTCCTTGTTCTCCTAACACACAACAGTGATTTATGACTTAAAAAAAAAGAGAGAAAAAGAGAGAGAGAGAGAACCAAACAGGCATAGTCTAATTTGAAAGATAAAAGGTGATATGCTTTGGCTGTGTCCCCACTCAAATCTCATCTGGAATTCCCATGTGTTATGGGAGGGGCCCAGTGGGAGGTAACTGAATCATGGGGGCAGGTTTTCCCGTGCTGTTCTCGTGATAGTGAATAAGTCTCATGAGATCTGATGGGTTTAAAAACAGGAGTTTCCCTGCACAAGCTCTCTTCTCTTGTTTGCCAACATGTGAGATGTGCCTTTCACCTTCTGCCATGATTGTGAGGCCTCCCCAGCCATGTGAAACTGTGAGTCCATTAAGCCTATTTTTCTTCCCAGTCTCAGGTATGTTTTTATCAGCAGTGTGAAAACAAACTAATACAGTAAATTGGTGCCAGCAGAGTGGGGCACTACTGAAAAGACATCCAAAAATGTGGAAGTGACGTTGAAACTGGGTAACAGGAAGAGGTTGGAATAGTTTGGAGGGCTCAGAAGAAAACAGAAAAATGTGGGAAAGTTTGAAATTCCCTAGAGACTTGTTGAATGGCTTTGACCAAAAGCTGATGGTGATATGGACAATGAAGTCCAGGCTGAGGTGGTCTCAGATGGAGATGAGGAACTTGTTGGGAACTGGAGCAAAGGTAACTCGTTATGTTTTAGCAAAGAGACTGGTGGCATTTTGCCCCTGGTCTAGAGATTTGTGGAATTTTGAACTTGAGAGACATGACTTAGGGTATCTGGCAGAAGAAATATCTAAGCAGCAAAGCATTCAAGAGGTGACTTGGGTGTTGTTAAAGGCATTTGACTTCATAAGGAAAGCAGAGCATAAAAGTTTGGAAAATCCGCAGCCTGACAATGCAATAGAAAAGAAAATCCCATTTTCTGAGGAGAAATTCAAACTGGCTGCAGAAATTGGCATAAGTAACAAGAAGGTGAATGTTAATCCCCAAGACAATGGAGAAAATGTCTCTGGGACATGTCAGAGGTCTTTGTGGCAGCCCTTCTCATCACAGGCCTGGAGGCCTAGGAGGAAAAAGTGGTTTCATGGGCCAGGCCCAGGGTCCCCATGCTGTGTGCAGCCTAGGGACTTGGTGCCGTGTCCCAGTTATTACGTGGCTGAAAGGGGCCAACGTAGTGCTCAGGCTGTGGCTTCAGACAGTGCAGGCCTCAAACCTTAGCAGCTTCCATGTGGTGTGGAGCCTGCGAGTACACAGAAATCAAGAATTGAGGTTTGGGAACCTCCACCTAGAATTCACAAGATGCATGGAAATGCCTGGATGCCCAGGCAGAAGTTTGCTGTAGGGGTGGGGTTCTCATGGAGAACCTCTGCTAGGGCAGTGCAGAAGGGAAATGTTGGGTAGGAGCCCCCACACAGAATCCCTACTGGGGCACCACTTAGTGGAGCTGTGAGAAGAGGGATTCCGTCCTCCAGACCCCAGAATGGTAGATCCACCAACAGCTTGCACCAGGCACCTAGAAAAGCCGCAGACACTCAACGCCAGCCCGTGGAAGCAGCTGGGAAGGAGGCTGTACCCTGCAAAGCCACAGGGGCAGAGCTGCCCAAAGCCATGGGAACACACCTCTTGCATCAGCATGACCTGTATGTGAGACATGGAGTCAAAGGAGATCATTCTGGAACTTTAAGATTTTGCTGCCCTGCTGGATTTCACACTTGCATGGGGCCTGGTAGCCCCTTTGTTTTGGCCAATTTCTCTCATTTGGAAAGGCTGTATTTACCCAATGCCAGTACCCCCATTGTATCTAGGAAGTAATTAACTTGCTTTTGATTTTACAGGGTCATAGACAAAAATGACTTGCCCTGTCTCAGATGAGATTTGAGACTGTGAACTTTTGAGTTAATGCTGAAATGAGTTAAGACTTTGGGGGACTGTTGAGAAGGCATGATTGGTTTTGAAATGTGAGGACAGGAGATTTGGGAGGGGCCAGGGATAGAAGGATATGGTTTGGCTGTGTCCCCGCCCAAATCTCATCTTGAATTTCCATGTGTTGTGGGAGGGGCCAGCAGGAGGTAATTGAATCATGGGGGTGGGTCTTTCCCATGCTGTTCTTGTTGCAGTGAATAAGTCTCACGAGATTTGATGGTTTTAAAAATGGGAGTTTCCCTGCACAATCTCTCTTTTCTTGTCTGCTGCCATGCGAGACGTGTCTTTCACCTTCTGCCACGATTCTAAGGCCTCCCCAGCCAGGTGGAACTGTAACTCCATTAAACCTGTTTTTCTTTCCAGTCTCGGGTATGTCTTTATCAGCAATATGAAAATGGACTAATACAAAATATAAACCTCCACAGGCCAGAAGCAAAACAGGAAGAGAGGATAAAGTGAGCCTGCTGGGCTTGGGGTCCACAACCAAGAAGAACCAGGAGCCTGCCTCCTGCAGAATGGCACACTATGGGCTTGGGGCAGGAGGGAGGCAAAAAGCTTCAAGTCAGAGGCTGGGATGGGATAAGCTCCATGATGGTGCCAGAAGGAAGTCAAATACTGTCACCCAAATGCAGCATGGGGCTGTAGCTCTAAGGAGCTGTAAGATTAGAGATCCAAGCCATGGGCATAGGATCAGCTCCATCCCCTCGTTGTATGGGTGCTAGACATCTGATGGATCCCTGGGAAATCTCATTCTGGATTTCAAGCCTAGAGAACTGGGTGGAATCACCGCAAAACCACTTATAGGGTGAAAAGCAAGAGACGGGGGATGGGGGAGAAAGACAGGAAGGAAGAAAACAGAGAAACGGTAAAGAACAAAAAAACCTTCCTCTGAATATGACCCTGCAACCCAAAATTCTAAAACACATGGATAAATCTAATGCTAAGTAATACAGCCAGCAGAACAAATAATCAAACATTAACTTACCTCAGATGAGATTATTTTTATGAAACAATCTGAGACTTTAAAATAAGTGTGTTTTAGATATCCTAAGAGATACATGAAAGCACAACTCACTGATGTGTTCTAGAAAATAAAATTCATAAAAATTCTGATTTTGTAAACCAGATCTAAAAATGTGTCTTCAGGATTGTATCCATTTCCCAGTCAAATTCTTCTCTGAGAAGGAAAACACCAGCCACCCTTTCAAAGAGTTCCTGTTACAAACATTAAGCTGCATCAGAAAAGAAGACCAAAAAAGACACAGAGAGTAAGTGATGAGAGAGATGTAAGAATATAATGAAGGTGAAGAGGGGAATGAGATGTAATAGAAAATTGCAGGAAGGAAGGTCCAGAAGGAGTAGCCAAACGATTCAAATGAAAAAGAGAAACTTCCACATCTGGACAGGATGGAATAATAAACCAGTTTTACCCCTCCATATGAAAAACCAAAATAATAATAATAATAATAATAAGACAAATATATAAAATCACACCACTCAAAACAGAGGACACCAGGTGACCAAGGACACAGACCCCCCAGAGGGGTAAGACCTAAGGAGAACACGGGAGAGCCCAACAGTCTCCTTGATTTGAGGAGACAGAGCCGGGAGTCTGGACAAGTCAGGATAGCTAGAATTCTCAGGGCAGAGTAAAGGAGAGAAGAGAGCTGCGTGAAGAACTCTGGAGATCTGCAGAAGAACCCCTTCAGCATTCAACTGAACACTGATCATGTGTGTTGAAAAATCTACCTGAGGTCAGGGAACAAACCACACAAAAGGATTAGAGGGAATAAAGTTGGAGCTCACACAGGACCAGGAATAGTGCCAGTTCTCAACAGCCAAGGGGAAAACCTCATAATTCACAGGTAATCAGTTACAGAGCTAAGACAGGTCTCGCATAGGTAGTGGGCAAAACTATCCCCAGACTAAACTCTATACTGGTCCTGCCTAGTAAGGCTTAAAAAGAAGATCTAAATGGATCAAAGTGTTTCTAAGTAATCCCAGAACAAAGCTCGCGGATATTAGGAAGGTAAAAAATATCCAATGCATCAGAAGGTAAAATTAACAATGTTTGGCAATATCCTATAGTAAATTAACAGGCATGCAAAATAGAAACAAAATACATAAAACAAAGTACAGAAAAATCAAAAGCAATTCATCAAGGAATTGCTTGATGTCAGAATTAGTAGGAAAAAATGCGTTAAAATATGTATTCTAATATTCATTATGTTCAAAAAGCTAGAGGAAAGACTAAACATGTTAAGTAGAAAGAGCGATGATATTAAAAATATCCAAACTGAAGCAAATGAATGAGATGAAAAATACACAGGATAAGGTTAACAGAAAATTAGACACTGTAAAAGAAATATTGGTAAACTTGAAGATAAAGCAATAGAAATTATCCAAAATGCAATATAGAAGGAAAAAAAAATCACTGAAAGGAAAATGAACAGAGCACCAGTGGCGGAAAAGTTTTAAGTGGCCACATACACGTGCAAATGGAGTACCTAAAGGAGACTGAGGAGAGTGACAGAAAGTATCTGAAGAAATAATTGATCAAAATTTCCCAGATTTCATGAAAAATATACATCCAAGAAGCTCAACCAATTCCAAACATAAGAAATCTGAAGAAAACTGTATCTATGTACATCATAATCAAACTGCTTAAAACCAACGACAAAGAAAACATTGCAAAACGATTCAGCCAATTCCAAACATAAGAAATCTGAAGAAAACTGTATCTATGTACATCATAATCAAACTGCTTAAAACCAGCGACAAAGAATACATTGCAAAACGACTCAGAGAGAAGAGACACATTATGTACAGAAAAACAAAGACAAAAGCAAAGTTAAGAGCAGATTTCTCACAGGAAACAGTGCAAGTGAGAAGAGATCTAGGAATATCATCTCTAAAGAACTAAAAGAGCCAGGGCACAGTGGCTCACACCTGTAATCCCAGCACTCTAGGAGGCCGAGGAAGGAGAATCACTTGAGGCCAGGAGTTCAAGACCAGCCTGGGCAACATGGTGACACTCCATCTCTCTACAATTTTTTTTTTTTTTTAATTTTAAAAGTTAGCGGGGTGTGGTGGTACACACCTGTAGTCCCAGCTCCTCAGGAGGCTGAAGTAAAAGGATCCTTTGAGCCCAGGACTTGGAGGCTACAGTGGGCCATGATCACGCCATTGCACTCCAGCCTAAGTGACAGAGCAAGACCCTATCTCAAAAATAAATACAGCTGTTACCCGTGGAGCCAAGATGGCCGAATAGGAACAGCTCCGGTCTACAGCTCCTAGCATGAGCAACGCAGAAGACGGGTGATTTCTGCATTTCCATCTGAGGTACCGAGTTCATCTCACTAGGGAGTGCCAGACACTGGGCGCAGGACAGTGGGTGCAGCGCACCGTGCGCCACCCGAAGCAGGGCGAGGCATTGCCTCACTCAGGAAGTGCAAGGGGTCAGGGAGTTCCCTTTCCTGGTCAAGGAAAGGGGTGACAGACGGCACCTAGAAAATCAGGCCACTCCCACCCAAATACTGTGCTTTTCCCACGGGCTTAGGAAACAGCGCACCAGGATATTATAACCCGCACCTGGCTCAGAGGGTCCTACGCCCACGGAGTCTGGCTGATTGCTAGCACAGCAGTCTGAGATCAAACTGCAAGGCAGCAGCGAGGCTGGGGAAGGGGCGCCCGCCATTGCCCAGGCTTGCTTCGGTAAACAAAACAGCCAGGAAGCTGGAACTGTGTGGAGCCCACCACAGCTCAAGGAGGCCTGCCTGCCTCTGTAGGCTCCACCTCTGGGGGCAGGGCACAGACAAACAAAAAGACAACAGTAACCTCTGCAGACTTACACATCCCTGTCTGACAGCTTTCAGGAGAGCAGTGGTTCTCCCAGCACGCAGCCGGAGATCTGAGAACGCGCAGACTGCCTCCTCAAGTGGGTCCCTGACCCGTGACCCCTGAGCAGCCTAAGTGGGAGGCACCCCGCAGTAGGGGCAGACTGATACCTCACACGGCCAGGTACTCCTCTGAGACTAAACTTCCAGAGGAACGATCAGACAGCAGCATTCGCAGATCACGAAAATCCACGGTTCTACAGACACCGCTGCTGATACCCAGGCAAACATGGTCTGGAGTGGACCTCTAGCAAACTCCAACAGACCTGCAGCTGAGGGTCCTGTCTGTTAGAAGGAAAACTAACAAACAGAAAGGACATCCACACCAAAAACCCATCTGTACAACACCATCATCAAAGACCAAAAGTAGTTAAAACCACAAAGATGGGGAAAAAACAGAGCAGAAAAACTGGAAACTCTAAAAAGCAGAGCGCCTCTCCTCCTCCAAAGGAACGCAGTTCCTCACCAGCAACAGAACAAAGCTGGATGGAGAATGACTTTGACAAGTTGAGAGAAGAAGGCTTCAGACGATCAAACTACCCCGAACTACAGGAGGAAATCCAAACCAAAGGCAAAGAAGTTGAAAACTTTGAAAAAACTTTAGACGAATGTATAACTAGAATAACCAATACAGAGAAGTGCTTAAAGGAGCTGATGGAGCTGAAAGCCAAGGCTCAAGAACTATGTGAAGAATGCAGAAGCCTCAGGAGCTGATGCGACCAACTGGAAGAAAGGGTATCAGTGATGGAAGATCAAATGAATGAAATGAAGTGAGAAGGGAAGTTTAGAGAAAAAAGAATAAAAAGAAACGAACAAAGCCTCCAAGAAATATGGGACCATGTGAAAAGACCAAATCTGCATCTGATTGGTGTACCTGAAAGTGACGGGGAGAATGGAACAAAGTTGGAAAACACTCTGCAGGATATTATCCAGGAGAACTTCCCCAATCTAACAAGGCAGGCCAACATTCACATTCAGGAAATACAGAGAACATCACAAAGATACTCCTCGAGAAGAGCAACTCCAAGACACATAATTGTCAGATTCACCAAAGTTGAAATGAAGGAAAAAATGTTAAGGGCAGCCAGAGAGAAAGGTTGGGTTACCCACAAAGGGAAGCCCATCAGACTAACAGCGGATCTCTCGGCAGAAACTCTACAAGCCAGAAGAGAGTGGGGGCCGATATTCAACATTCTTAAAGAAAAGAATTTTCAACCCAGAATTTCATATCCAGCCAAACTAAGCTTCATAAGTGAAAGAGAAATAAAATACTTTACAGATAAGCAAATGCTGAGAGATTTTGTCACCACCAGGCCTGCCCTAAAAGAGCTCCTGAAGGAAGCACTGAACATGGAAAGGCACAACCGGTACCAGCCGCTGCAAAATCATGCCAAAATGTAAAGACCATCGAGACTAAGAAGAAACTGCATCAACTCACGAGCAAAATAACCAGCTCACATCATAATGACAGGATCAAATTCACACATAACAATATTAACCTTAAATGTAAATGGACTAAATGCTCCAATTAAAAGACACAGACTGGCAAATTGGATAAAGACTCAAGACCCATCAGTGTGCTGTATTCAGGAAACCCATCGCACGTGCAGAGACACACATAGGCTCAAAATAAAAGGATGGAGGAAGATCTACCAAGCAAATGGAAAACAAAAAAAGGCAGGGGTTGCAATCCTAGTCTCTGATGAAACAGACTTTAAACCAACAAAGATCAAAAGAGACAAAGAAGGCCATTACATAATGGTAAAGGGATCAATTCAACCAGAAGAGCTAACTATCCTAAATATATATGCACCCAATACAGGAGCACCCAGATTCATAAAGCAAGTCCTGAGTGACCTACAAAGAGACTTAGACTCCCACACAATAAGAATGGGAGACTTTAACACCCCACTGTCAACATTAGACAGATCAATGAGACAGAAAGTTAACTAGGATACCCAGGAACTGAACTCAGCCCTGCACCAAGCAGACCTAATAGACATCTACAGAACTCTCCACCCCAAATCAACAGAATATACATTTTTTTCAGCACCACACCACACCTGTTCCAAAACTGACCACATACTTGGAAGTAAAGCTCTCCTCAGCAAATGTAAAAGAACAGAAATTATAACAAACTGTCTCTCAGACCACAGTGCAATCAAACTAGAACTCAGGATTAAGAAACTCACTCAAAACCACTCAACTACATGGAAACTGAACAACCTGCTCCTGAATGACCACTGGGGACATAACGAAATGAAGGCAGAAATAAAGATGTTCTTTGAAACCAATGAGAACAAAGACACAACGTACCAGAATCTCTGGGACACATTCAAAGCAGTGTGTAGAGGGAAATTTATAGCACAAAATGCCCACAAGAGAAAGCAGGAAAGATCCAAAATTGACACCCTAACATCACAATTAAAAGAACTAGAAAAGCAAGAGCAAACACATTCAAAAGCTAGCAGAAGGCAAGAAATAACTAAAATCAGAGCAGAATTGAAGGAAACAGAGACCAAAAAAACCCTTCAAAAAATTAATGAATCCAGGAGCTGGTTTTTTGAAAGGATCAACAAAATTGATAGACCGCTAGCAAGACTAATAAAGAAAAAAAGAGAGAATAATCAAATAGACGCAATAAAAAATGATAAAGGGGATCTCACCACCGATTCCACAGAAATACAAACTACCATCAGAGAATACTACAAACACCTCTATGCAAATAAACTAGAAAATCTAGAAGAAATGGATAAATTCCTCGACACATACACTCTCCCAAGACTCAACCAGGAAGAAGTTGAATCTCTGAATAGACCAATAACAGGAGCTGAAATTGTGGCAATAATCAATAGCTTACCAACCAAAAAGAGTCCAGGACCAGATGGATTCACAGCTGAATTCTACCAGAGGTACAAGGAGGAACTGGTACCATTCCTTCTGAAACTATTCCAATCAATAGAAAAAGAGGGAATCCTCCCTAACTCATTTTATGAGGCCAGCATCATCCTGATACCAAAGCCGGGCAGAGACACAACCAAAAAAGAGAATTTTAGACCAATATCCTTGATGAACATTGATGCAAAAATCCTCAATAAAATACTGGCAAACCAAATCCAGCAGCACATCAAAAAGCTTATCCACCATGATCAAGTGGGCTTCATCCCTGGGATGCAAGGCTGGTTCAATATATGCAAATCAATAAATGTAATCCAGCATATAAACAGAACCAAAGACAAAAACCACATGATTATCTCAGTAGATGCAGAAAAGGCCTTTGACAAAATTCAACAACCCTTCATGCTAAAAACTCTCAATAAATTAGGTATTGATGGGACGTATCTCAAAATAATAAGAGCTATCTATGACAAACCCACAGCCGATATCATACTGAATGGGCAAAAACTGGAAGCATTCCCTTTGAAAACTGGCACAAGACAGGGATGCCCTCTCTCACCACTCCTATTCAACAGAGTGTTGGAAGTTCTGGCCAGGGCAATCAGGCAGGAGAAGGAAATAAAGGGTATTCAATTAGGAAAAGAGGAAATCAAATTGTCCCTGTTTGCAGACGACATGATTGTATATCTAGAAAACCCCATTGTCTCAGCCCAAAATCTCCTTAAGCTGATAAGCAACTTCAGCAAAGTCTCAGGATACAAAATCAATGTACAAAAATCACAAGCACTCTTATACACCAATAACAGACAGAGAGCCAAATCATGAGTGAACTCCCATTCACAATTGCTTCAAAGATAATAAAATACTTAGGAATCCAACTTACAAGGGACGTGAAGGACCTCTTCAAGGAGAAATATAAACCACTGCTCAATGAAATAAAAGAGGATACAAACAAATGGAAGAACATTCCATGCTCATGGGTAGGAAGAATCAATATCGTGAAAATAGCCATACTGCCCAAGGTAATTTATAGATTCAATGCCATCCCCATCAAGTTACCAATGACTTTCTTCACAGAATTGGAAAAAACTACTTTAAAGTTCATATGGAACCAAAAAAGAGCCCGCATCACCAAGTCAATCCTAAGCCAAAAGAACAAAGCTGGAGGCACCACGCTACCTGACTTCAAACTATACTACAAGGCTACAGTAACCAAAACAGCATGGTACTGGTACCAAAACAGAGATATAGATCAATGGAACAGAACAGAGCCCTCAGAAATAATGCCGCATATCTACAACCATCTGATCTTTGACAAAACTGAGAAAAACAAGCAATGGGGAAAGGATTCCCTATTTAATAAATGGTGCTGGGAAAACTGGCTAGCCATATGTAGAAAGCTGAAACTGGATCCCTTCCTTACACCTTATACAAAAATTAATTCAAGATGGATTAAAGACTTAAACGTTAGACCTAAAACCATAAAAACCCTAGAAGAAAACCTAGGCATTACCATTCAGGACATAGGCATGGGCAAGGACTTCATGTCTAAAACACCAAAAGCAATGGCAACAAAAGCCAAAATTGACAAATGGGATCTAATTAAACTCAAGAGCTTCTGCACAGCAAAAGAAACTACCATCAGAGTGAACAGGCAACCTACAAAATGGGAGAAAATTTTCACAACCTACTCATCTGACAAAGGGCTAATATCCAGAATCTACAATGAACTCCAACAAATTTACAAGAAAACAACAAACAACCCCATCAAAAAGTGGGCAAAGGATATGAACAGACACTTCTCAAAAGAAGACATTTATGCAGCCAAAAGACACATGAAAAAATGCTCATCATCACTGGCCATCAGAGAAATGCAAATCAAAACCACAATGAGATACCATCTCACACCAGTTAGAATGGCAATCATTAAAAAGTCAGGAAACAACAGGTACTGGAGAGGATGTGGAGAAACAGGAACACTTTTACACTGTTGGTGGGACTGTAAACTAGTTCAACCCTTGTGGAAGTCAGTGTGGCGATTCCTCAGGGATCTAGAACTAGAAATACCATTTGACCCAGCCATCCCATTACTGGGTATATACCCAAAGGACTATAAATCATGCTGCTATAAAGACACATGCACACATATGTTTATTGTGGCACTATTCACAATAGCAAAGACTTGGAACCAACCCAAATGTCCAACAATGATAGACTGGATTAAGAAAATGTGCCACATACACACCATGGAATACTATGCAGCCATAAAAAATGATGAGTTCATGTCCTTTGTAGGGACATGGATGAAATTGGAAATCATCATTCTCAGTAAACTATCGCAAGGACAAAAAACCAAACACCGCATGTTCTCACTCATAGATGGGAATTGAACAATGAGAACACATGGACACAGGAAGGGGAACATCACACTCTGGGGGGGACTGTTGTGGGCTGGGGGGAGGGGGGAGGGATAGCATTAGGAGATATACCTAATGCTAAATGGCGAGTTAATGGGTGCAGCACACCAGCATGGCACATGTATACATATGTAACTAACCTGCACATTGTGCACATGTACCCTAAAACCCAAAGTATAATAATAATAATAAAAATAAATAAATAAATAAATACATACATACATAGAAGTAAAAAAACTATTAATCTAGAATTCTTTTCCCAGTGAAAATATCTCAAAAATAAAGGCAAAATAAAGGCTTTATGGACATACAAATGCAAAAGAATTCATCACTAGCAGAAGCAGACCTTCTGCTGTGCAGAAGGAAAATATCAGTTGGGAACCCAGATGAAGAGCACTGAAGATGGTAAGGACCTAGGAGATATAAAGGCTTTTCTTATTATTTAAATATCTTTAAAAGCTGATCAACTATTCAAAGCAAAAATAATCATAACGTATTTAGGAGTTGATAACATACATAAGAATTAAAATATGTGATGGCACAAAGGCCAAGATGGGAAAAAGGGAAGTCTGCTGTTCTTACACTATACGGGAGTGGGGTAATACCACTCAAAGTGAGACTGTGATAACTGTAAACCCTAAAGCAACTGCTACAATAACAAAACAAAAAGTTACCCCTCATAACACAAAGGAAATAAAATGGAATAATAAAAAATATAATTAATCCAAACAAAGTAAGAGAACAAAGAAAAAAAAGTTACTCATAGAAAGCAAATAGCAAAATGATCATTTAAATCCAACAACATCAACAATAACATCAAATGTAAACAATCTAATTACAACAACTTTGAAAAAAGAACAAAGTTACAAGAATTTCACTGATTTTAAGACATTATAAAGCTACTGTGAAAGTATTGTGTCAAGATAGACAAATAACAGATGCATGGAACAGAATAGAGAGTCCAGAAATAGCCCCAGACATACATGGTTAATTGATTCCAGACGATGGTACAAAGACTTTGCAGTGCAGAAGGAAAGGTCATTTCAACAAATGATGCTGGAACAACTGGGTATCAATATGGAAAACAAAATTTCAATCCATACCTCAGATCATCCATAACATTCTTCAAAGGAATCATAAATCTAAATATAAAACTGAAAACTGTAAAACTTCTATAAGAAAACATGGTAGAAAAATCTTTGTGACCTTGGGTTAGGAAAGATGTCTGAGAAGCAGTATCAAAAGCATAATCCATAAGAGAAAAAAAT
The DNA here is from genome assembly GCF_028885625.2 of Pongo pygmaeus. NCBI lineage: Eukaryota > Metazoa > Chordata > Mammalia > Primates > Hominidae > Pongo > Pongo pygmaeus. Next base: position 5,299,371 of record NC_072378.2, on the reverse strand, counting down.
TGGTTAATTCGGTTTCATCAAAGTTAAAGAACTTCTGCTTTTTGAGGAACAACACTAATGAAAAGACTGAGTGAAAATATTGCAAATCCCACATCCCACGAAAGAATCATATCCAAAATTCACAAAGTTTCAAAAATCAATAAAAAGATAATAGGGCCAGGTGTAGTAGCTCACACCTGTAATCCCAGCATTTTGGGAGGCCAATGTGGGCAGACTGCTTGAGCCCAGGAGTTCAAGACCAGCCTGGACAATATAGTGAGACGCCATCTCTACAAAATATAAACAAAATTAGCTGGCATTGTGATGAGCGCCTGTAATCCCCGTTACTTGCAAGGCTGAAGTGGGCACATCGCTTGACCTGGGAGGTCAAGGATGCAGTGAGCTGAGATCATGCCACTTCACTCCAGCCTGGGCAAAAAAGCAAGACCAAAAAAAAAAGAAAGAAAACAAATGGGCAAAATATTTGAATACTTTGCCAAATAGTTATATGAATGCAAATAAGTACATAATATTCAGCATCATTATCGACCAAGAAAACACAAATTAGGCAGGGAGCAGTGGCTCACGCCTGTAATCCCAACACTTTGGGAGGCCGAGGTGGGTGAATCACGTGAGGTCAGGAGTTCTAGGCCAGCCTGGCTAACATGGCGAAACCGTGTCTCTACTAAAAATACAAAAATTACCTAGGCGTGGTGGCGTGCACCTGTAATCCCAGCTACTTGGGAGGCTGAGGTGGGAGAGAACTGCTTTAACCCAGGAGGTGGAGGTTGCAGTGAGCTGAGATCACAGCACTGCACTCCAGCCTTGGTGACAGAGCAAAACTCTGTCTCAAAAAAAAAAAAAAAAGAAAAGAAAAGAAAATACAAATTAAAATCATAATCAGATACCACTACACTCCTATCAGAATGGCTAAAATTACAATGACTGTAACAAGTGCTAGCAAAAATGAGGAGTGACTTCCACTCCTAGGCACTGCTAGTGGAAATGTAACATGGTACAACCAGTTGAACAGTTTGACAGTTTCTTTAAAAGTTAGTCATGGCCAGACGCAGTGGCTCACGCCTGTAATCCCAGCACTTTGGGAGGCCGAGGCAGGTGCATCATGAGGTCAGGAGTTCAAGACCAGCCTATCCAAGTTGGTGAAACCCTGTCTCTACTAAAAATACAAAAAAAATTACCCAGGCATGGTGGCGGGTGCCTGTAATCTCAGCTACTCGCGGGGCTGAGGCAGAGAATTGCTTGAACCCAGGAGGCGGAGGTTGCAGTGAGCCAAGATCACGACGCTGCACTCAAGCCGGGGCAACAGAGCAAGACTCTGTCTCAAAAAAAAAAAAAAAAAAAAAAAAAAAAAAAAAACAACAGTCATATACCTACCATGCAGCCATTCCATTTGTAGCTATTTACTCAAGAAAAAAAAAAAAAAAAAAAAAAAAAGCTATGTCCATATAAAGACTTGTCCACAAATATTTATAGAAGCTCCATTTGTAATAGCCAAAACCTGGAAACAACCCAAATAGCCAACAATAGGTGGATGAATAAACATATTGTGGAATATCAATACAATGTAATACCCTACTTAGTAACAAAAAGGAGTGAAGTATTGATAACAAGCTACAAAATGCATGAATCTCAAAATAATTGTGCTGCGTGAAAGAAGCCAGAGAGAATACATACAATAGGATTTCCTTGAACATAAATCTAGAAAATGCTAACCAACCTACAGTAACAGAAAGCAGATCACTAGTGACCTAGGTCTGGTGGGTAGGGAGAGTAGGTATAAGAGGCAGTAGAGGGACCGTGAAGGAGCACGAGGAAACGTTTTGGGGTGATGAGTATATCTTGATTGTGGTGATGGTTTAGTGTGTGTATAATTATGTCAAAAGTTATCAAATTGTACACTTTAGTTTATTGGAAGCCCATTATAATTCAGTAAATAAAAGAGTAAGCAGAAAGATTCAGCATAATAAGTGTTTCCCCCAATCTGTTGAATTTTATAATTTGGAAATCAATTGTGACCTCAACAGAAACGGTTAGAATGAACTAACCACCACTGCCTCTGTCGGGCAGCAATTGGAAGGTATATTTCATAAACTATAGCTGAAAAGGACAGTAAGTTTCCAAAGAAAGATGGATCGTCAAATAATGGTAGTTGTTTGTTTTATCGTGAGATGACATAGTTTAGGGTATATTTAAAGCTGATGAAACAAAATTCTAGAGAAACTGATGGGCTGGTAATCAGCAGTCCAACTAAGCACAAAATCCACACCCAGTCACCCAGATTTTCTCAGTAAAATACAGCTTATCCTCTGACAAAGAATAGAAAAATGGAGACTGAAAAAATGGTGTGGAATAACAGAAAAAAAGAGATTTGTACAGTGAGCTGACCAAAAATAAGAAAGAAGAGAGCCACCAACCTTGACCTGGCTAAGGTGGCAAATCTGAGACGCTACAGAAGGTGGAAGCACAAAGAGATTTGGGCACCGATTCAAGGCTACGTTTGTATCGAGTGTCTAGTGCAAGTCAAAGGAGTGAAGGAGTTAAAGTGGTTGATAACAGAGTTTCCATAACTAACTTTATGCTGATGATCAACTCCTTAGTATGAGGACTACTAGAAGTAGGAGGAGGACTGTCCTAGAAGACAGGCCAGAAGAGAAGTGGCTGAAATCAATCAGGAAATTGAGCTTTCTATGAACTTAAAGAGTAGAAGGAGAATCTTCCCTCTCCCCCTAAATCTTAATGGTTTCTAGGTCACCTGTATATCAACCACCTGAGAGTTATTAGTACCAGTAAAAATAGTTTGCAATGGGTGTAGTTCCAGGCACACTGATGGTTTTCATTACAGTAGCCCTAAAATTTTCAGTGCCTTTTTCTCTGTACCTTAAGATCCAATAATTTTATTTTAATTAACATAAAATCCCAAACAATTTCTATTTATTATTTCCCTAGATTAGTGAACCTCTCTGTTATCCTCTGCCCAACTGCCATAGAATCAGGAAGGTTTTTGGGCTCCTTAAAAGTATTATAGTTCAGCTCAATCATTGCTATCTCAACCTTTCTCTAAAGAGGTTCCCTTGTACCAATTCCTTAGCCCCAAAAGATCAACCCTAGTATATATTTTCCCCTTTCACTAGACAGCTAAGGAAAAGTGGGTCTTAGGCCTCTCTCCACCTGAGTCCTAGGGTGATGTTTTATTTCCACTGAGTCCCTCCACTGGCTTAAAGCGAGGCACTTCACTTTTCATAGTTAATGATCCCAAGGCTCAGAGGTTGAAGGTGTTGGCCTGTTTTTATCGGAAAGAGCAACCTGCTCTAGACTACATCTAAGGTACGGTGAGGCGAGTGCAGACAAGTCAAAATTGCTTGAATGCAACAGCTGCCTTGGCTACTTCACTGTCTAGGAGTACTCTGAGAAGGATAACAACTCCCCAAGCCAGGCAACACCAGCCAGCCCAAAAGAGCTGATTTAAAAATTAATAAAGTGATACATACTTAAAATTTTTGATGGGATTCCATTTAGGAAGAATGTAGCACTAACAATTAATTATAAACCTAATTCTTACTCTCAATCCCTTTCACTTCATTTATACTAATAGAGCCTCATGGATAAAAAAATATGAAAAGATATGGAAGACCTGATTCCTTATTACACATGATCAAGTGATTTCACTCCTGACCAGGACATCACTCACAACACAGGGCCCTGGAATGTTTCTGCTGGATGGGACCATGTATAGGTCCCTATGCAGGTTGGGCTGGCAAGCAAGTTATCTGAAGGGAATCAACACGTGTGGATGGAAGACAGTGGCAGCAAACTGGGCAGAGGGAGAAGTCAACGAACTACAGTCAGGCCAATGAAGCCTTTACCTTGCCAGAGGTCTGGAGCAGACAGCCTATCAGAATGGCCCATGGAGGGCCTTTGTATTCTTGCCATATTCAGTCTTCGGATGTGGGCTGCCCTGGGAAGGGCATGTCTTCGGGCAAGGAGACTCCCTGCAGCTGAGGCAATTCCCCAAGAAGCTGACAGCCGGAGGCGATCTGCAATCCCATCAGCCTGGACCCTTGGAGGGGATGCTGGGAGGTGCATTTCAATGACCACCACAGGTCTTTTAACAAGCAAAGACAAGACATGACTCCCCCATGGCGACATACCTTGTCAAAAATAGAGGGTCCCAATCCATCTCTCCTTCACACTCATTAATCTAAACTGTGCTACGAGGCCAATCCTTTAGAAAGGGAAATGCCAATGTTTAGCAAAGAAACTGTGCCAAAGAAAGGCTGGAAACTCAAGGACAGAACGAGAAATTTAAAAGTTAGAAATCCTAAATCCCCACCTTGGTTACTCTGAAAGAAATGATCTACTAAGCACAGTGCAAAATATACATAAAACACTCGAGAAATATTAAAAATGACAACAAAATCCACAAGCATAAAAATAGTCTAAAGGGTTATTTTATTTCTTTCTAATTCTAAAATGATAACCTCTCTTATAGCCTTAGGATGCTGGTACAATTGAAATGTTAGCAGAAAATAATAAACCACATTTGGACAGGAAAAAAACCTGAAACTAAAGCAGCTGTAATAACATACTGCCACAAGGAAATAGTGTGTTCCAATTTTTAATTTTGCTTTTCAAGAACAAAGGAATCCAATAATAATAAAAAAAAAAGGTGAAAAGCCCAGACCATAAAAACAAATATAAAAAGAGTTGCTCAATATTTCTGAGGCCTGTAGAGGCAGTTCCCATTCATCACTAATTATAGAAAGAGTGAACCTTAAGTTTTTAAATGGTCTTTGCTACCCAGAATGTAATTGGATATGACGTAGTAAACGGAGGCTTTACCACAAGCTAGCTACCAGGAGGCACAGAATGGGAAGAGAAGGTAAAGGAAAGAATCAGAGGCACAATCAGAGGCAGCACCTAGAGAGAAGACGATTTTTTGTTTTGTTTTGTTTTGTTTTAAAGAGACAGGATCTCAGTCTGTTGGCCAGGCTGGAGTGCATGGGCATGATCATATCTCACTGCAGCCTTGGACTCCTGGGCTTAAGCAATCCTCCTGCCTCAGCCTCCTAAGTAGCTGGGACTACAGGCGTGAGCCACTGGGCCTGGCCCTGATGTTTTTTTGTTGTTGTTGTTGTTTGGCTTTATAGGCCTCACAGTCTCTGAAATATTACTAATAAGATTTCTTCGTATCCTATCCAAAAGCTAACTTCTGGTATGGCCTTAGAAGACAGATGGTGGGCTCGAACTGCCTCAAATACTTACCAGCCCTGTGATTTTTACCTGGCACTTTATTTCTCTGTGTCTAGGTTCCCGCATCTGAAAAACGGAGATTGTAACACCCATATCAAGACATGGTTTAAAAATTATTAAAGTGATACGCACTTAAAATTTTTCATGTGATTCCATTTAGGAAGAATGTAGCACTAACAATTAATTATAAACCTAATTTTTACTCTCAATACCTCATCTGAAAAACGGAGATTGTAACACCCATACCAAAGACATGGTTTAAAAATTATTAAAGTGATACGCACTTAAAATTTTTGATGTGATTCCATTTAGGAAGAATGTAGCACTAACAATTAATTATAAACCTAATTTTTACTCTCAATACCTCATCTGAAAAACGGAGATTGTAACACCCATATCATAGATGCAGGTCAAAAGAAAAAACTCTTTGTCAACGTGCTTAGCACAGGGTTTCACACTGTTAACTATTATCTCTATCATCGTCATTATTACCATTATTATTGCTATTATTAATCTAAATTTAATCCAGGTTGATGGCACCTAGATAGGTTTACCAAGACATTTTTCAGAAGCTAGCAAAATTACTTAATTAATAAACCAACCAACAGCAAGAACCCAAAACCCATAACTAAACAGTGCTTCTGAAACGCCTGAAATAGAATAAGGCGGCCAGGTGCAGTGGCTCACGCCTATAATCCCAGCACTTTGGGTGTCCGAAGTGGGTGAATCACCTGAGGTCAGGAGTTCAAGACCAGCCTGGACAACATGGTGAAACTCCATCTCTACTAAAAATACAAAATACAAAAAAGTAGCCAGGTGTGGTGGCTCACGCCTATAATCCTAGCTACACGGGAGGCTGAGGAATGAGAACTGCTGGAACCCAGGAGGCGGAGGTTGCAGTGAACTGAGATCACGCCACTACACTTCAGCTTGGATGACAGAGTGAGACTCCGTCTCAAAAAAAAAAAAAAAAAAAAAACCACAAAAACGAACAAAGCACTTTTCTTCAGAGTCCAGAAGAAACAGCTGAGAATCCTGAAAGAGTTGTGAACATTCAGTGTGAGCACGAAGGAAGCACACAGCACTGTCTGTGTTCTGTGATACAGACCCTCTCACTCTTCTAGTTCATCAGATGGGCCCGGGTTCCAGTCACCTTCCCACTTCACTTCACATCTCCCCTGACAGGCAATACAGCGGACGTCACAAACACAGCAAACACGGTCAGGGACAAGCTCACACACCTCTACAACAACAGCTCGCGGCAACACACCCGGCAGAAACACACCAGGGCATGGCAAGGGTGTGTGAATGAGGCGCCAGGATGCCTGGCCACTGTGTGGATGGGGTTAAAAATGACCTTGGCTCAAAGGAAAGAAGAAAAAGAAAAGGCTTTCTTCCCAGACAGATTCTAATGCATGTGAACCAACGTGTATTCTCCAAGCAGGTGGATTTTTAAACTTTAATTCCATTCCATAATTCTGCCAACTCGGTCTTACAGACAAAAAGTGAATTTGAACATTTATAAAATAGCAACATCGATCTGTAATAAAAGCTGACTACCAAAAGTCTAGACTGACAATATTTTTAAAACAATAAAGCAAACATATGCCTAAATGAAAGAAGCTACAACTTCACTGCTATTCTAAAATTAAAGTTTCTTTTTTTTTTTTTGAGTCAGAGTCTCGCTCTGTCACCCAGGCTGGAGTGCGGTGGTGCAATCTCGGCTCACTACAATCTCCGCCTCTCAGGTTCAAGTGATTCTCCTGCCTCAGCCTCCCGAGTAGCTGGGACTACAGGCGCGTGCCACCAAGCCCAGCTAATTTTTTGTATTTTTAGTAGAGACGGGGGTTCCACCATGTTAGCCAGGATGGTCTTGATCTCCTGACCTCGTGATCTGCCCGACTCGGCCTCCCAAAGTGCTGTAAGCCACCGCGCCTGGCCCAACTTTAAGATTCTTAATTCTTGGCCAGGATCATGCCCACCATGTCAGGACAGGCATCACAGTCAGAAAAGTCATATATTGCAGAAATTGTTTTTTGTAAGGAAATCTGCCATCTAGATTTAAAAGCTACGCAAATACAAATATAAAAAATAATACAAAGGAAAGTCTAGGACCATATTTTCAGAGAGATGTATATCCTGAAACACCTTGGACAGCTTACATAATCTATACAGAGGCTAGCACATGGCTTACTTTTTAAAATATCTCCTGGTGCAGACATGAAAGCCACCATCAGCGCCAATAAGGCTGCGGTGCCATAGTTTGGTACACAGCTCCTTCTTGTTCCCTTAGACGTGATAAAGGCAAATCAGCCATGACCGTTGCTCTTTGATCGTATTACTCTTTCCTCATGTGCTCCCTGCTTTTATTGTCTTGTCTTAACTTTCCTTCCCTTCCTTCCTTCTTCCGTTTGTTCATATTTACACATTTATCTGATATTTTCTACTTACAAGGCATCTTTCACGTTATCTTGTTTTATTCTTGAGTGAAGCAAGTATCATCGCAACTTTTAAAAGTTAGAAAACTGAGACCTGAAATGCTACGTGACCTGTTCAGGACTTCAGAGTAAGGGGATGAACAGGAGCTTCATTTTAAGTTTTCTGATTCTACGCTACCGTTTCTCCATGCTCATGAGTCTGCTGTCAATCATTTTTCTTCCCCTTGCCTCTTCTTTCCTTCTTTCCATAGACTGTGCTGCATCATGCTTGCTCTCCACGAGTACTTGTGTCACCTACTTTGTCATGTTTCACCCCATTCTTCTGCCCCCCCACCTTGCTTATCCCTTCTCAAGGCTAATTTCCACTTACCAGATGTCAGCGTGCATGTGCCTCACCAGGAGCCTTCCAGGAGCACAGGCTGGGCTCAGGAGGAGGCGCCTTGCCTGTGTGCTCGGAGAACATCCTATGTTTCCCAAGGAGAGAGCTCAAGATCCAAGGCTCCATGGCTCTTTGAAGACAGGGAGTATGGCTAGCTTATTCAATATTGTGATGCCTGCAACAGGGTGCAAATCCAGCTTCTAAACCTCACCAACAGCAAATCATTTGATTATAGAAATGTGTAGGATGACATAAATAAGGAGGATGCTAAAAAAAATTCTCTCCATAGTTTGGCAATGGAAAAATTCAGATAAGCCTGAATCTTTCTGTTAAGACACAACATTATCTCCTTAAAATACTAGAATCCCTTCTACCTCACCCTGCCTCTAAAATGGCCTGAACAGCACAATCCATCTCCCTGCATTTGTGTTAAATAGATGATATAACTGTTTAAAATATCACAATTCCTTTCTTTTATCATGAAAGCAAAGAGATGCTGGCTATCATAGGTTTTTCACATCAGCAATTTCTATTTAAAACCTATTTCACTATTATATTAGGCCATTTTAATGAAATATATCAAACCTAGAGATGGGAAGAGAAAATAGCAACCACCCATATACTCATTATTCAGTTTTATCAAACCATAACATTTTGTCATATTTAACTTTAGTTTTTAAAAAATAAAACATATAAATACATTTGAAACATGGTATCTACCTCTCCCTAATACCATTTCCCACTTCCTAGAAAAACATGATCCTGAAGTTGATGTGCACTTTTTGAAAATGTATTTATATTAAAAATATACAGGATTAGCTAGTGGTTTCTTATATATTACATGAACTATGCATTTGGCAATATGGCAGTCAAGATATTCTAACAAACCTTGCTAAAACAGAGCAAGAGAGGCTTAATAAATTACAACAAGATTCTCTTTAAATACATATTTGAGTTCAGGCATAAGTAGGGGAAATCTGTAGTAGGAAAAAATAGAGGTGAATCAAGAAGAGTGAGTACTGAAGTCCCAGCTGGAAGAATGGTGACCATGAATCCTGCATAAGGCCAGAACTTTGTGCTATACTCTATTTCTCTACACCTTTGTCAACAATTTAAAATGTTAGATTTAAAAAATTATTTCCTATTTGAAAAAGCTCTTTGTGGTTTTATTTTGTTTTTCCCTGATTACTAATAAAGATAAGCATCTTTTCATATATTTATTGGTCATTATATATATCATTTGCCACCTTCATGTTCACCCATTTTTCTCTTAAGTTGCAATTTCTGTTTGTTTATATGGAGGGGTCCTTTATAAATGCCAAATGTGTATTTGACATACCAGTGGACTCCTGTTAGAATGGCTACAATTAAAATGACTAACCCTATCAAGTGTTGCTGAAGATGTACAGCAACTGGAATTTTCAGAGTACTGGTGGGAATCGAGATGGTGCAACCCTTCAGAAAACAGTTTAGCAGCTTTTTTTTTTTTTTTTTTAGTTAAACATACACCTACTACTTGATCTAGTCATTCCACTCTTAGGTATTTACTCAAGAGGAGTGAAAACTTAGGACCCAGAAAGAATCATCCATGAATGTTCATGGACACTTTACTGGTAATAGCAAAAAACTGGAAACTACCCAGATATCTATCAATGAGTGGATGGATAAACAAATCATGGAAGTGAATACCTTATAAATGCCAAATGTGTATTTTGCATACCACTAAACTCCTGTTAGAATGGCTACAATTAAAATTACTAACCCTATCAAGTGTTGCTGAAGATGTACAGCAACTGGAATTTTCATAAACTACTGGTGGGAATCAAGATGGTACAACCACTTCAGAAAATAGCTTAGCAGTTTTTTTTTTTTTAAGTTAAACATGTACCTACGTTTATGAGGAATGAAAATGTAGGACCCAGAAAGACTGATCCATGAATGTTCATAGATGGTTTACTGATAATAGCAAAAAACTGGAAACTACCCAGATACCTATCAATGAATGTATGGATAAACAAATCATGGAATGGAATACTGATCAACAATAAAAAGGAATCAACTACTGATATATACTATGACATGGATGAATTTCAACATAATTATTTTAAGTAAAACAAGCCAGACAAAAAAGAGCACATATTCTAAGATTCCATTTATATAAACCCAAAAAATGCAAACAAATTAATGGCATCAGAAAGCAGATCACATGTTGCCCGGGGTGAGATGTGGTAAGGGCAGAAGGGAAGGATTGCCAGTGAGCAGGAGGAAACTCCTGAGGACAATGAAGATGTTCATGTATTGATTCTGCTGGTAGCTTCATGGCATGAACTTGCAAGATGTCAAAACTTGTAAGACTGTGCAAGTATGTTCATGTGCAGTTCATTGTATGTCAACTTATTAAAATGTACACTTTAGATATGTATAGCTTACTTTATGTTAATTACACCTCAACAAAACAGATTTTTACAAAAGCTCACAAGAATAAGAGAGTAAAGGAGAATCCTAACCACAGTAGGTAATCTGTCTTCTCAGATAAGAAATATAAGTATTTCTTAAAGATAGTCACAATTAGGAAAATCCACTAACCTTCTCTTTATATCGTGATTTAAAAAAACAAAATATATGTCAATTAAGTTAAAAATAATTGGAGGGGGAAGGTGGCATTACTGAAAACAAATATTTTTTGAAAAATAAAGGCAAGTGACTAAGTGAGTTCTAGATTGTAACAATATTGTTCCTCCTGCAGGAAATATACTGTTAATGTTTTTGCTGTTGATAGTGGTAATCAGTATGGCAATATGTAAAGTTTTCCACTGGTTCATTCACATGGTTAAGAACCTTGCTCCACTGGGCCGGGCGTGGTGGCTCACGCCTGTAATCCCAGCACTTTGGGAGGCCGAGGCGGGTGGATCACGAGGTCAGGAGATCGAGACCATCTTGGCAAACACGGTGAAACCCTGTCTCTACTAAAAATACAAAAAATTAACCAGGCGTGGTGGTGGGCGCCTGTCATCTCAGCTACTCAGGAGGCTGAGGCAGAAGAACGGCGTGAACCCAGAGGCAGAGCTTGCAGTGAGCTGAGATCACCCCACTGCACTGTACCCCAGCCTGGGAGACAGAGCGAGACTCCGTCTCAAAAAAAAAAAAACCTTGCTCCACTGATCACGTCATCATGTAATGATAACATCATAATATATTCCAAATCAGCCTGTATATTTTCACTCCATCGACACCGACCTAATCCATTATCATTCTTAGCAAACGTTATAATCATTTTTCTTTCTCTAGCTAAAAGTTTCTGAGTGCCAATCTGAAGCCACAAGTGAAACATTTCGTACCTGACCTCATTAAGATTTTCAGTCAAATAGCAGTCAAAACTTTGTTTCATGCACGAAATTATTTAAAATATTATATCAAATTACCTTCAGGCTATGTGCGTAAAGTGTATATGAAATACAAATGAATTTCGTGTTTAGACTTGGCTCCCATCCCCAAGACATCTCATTATGTATATGCAAGAATTTCAGGCCTGGCGCGGTGGCTCACGCCTGTAATCCCAACACTTTGGGAGGCTGAGGTGGGCGGATCACGAGGCCAGGGGTTTGAGAACAGCTTGGCCAACATGGTAAAACCCTGTCTCTACTAAAAATATAAAAATTAGCCAAGTGTGGTGACGGGCACCTATAATCCCAACTACTCAGAGGCTGAAGCAGGAGAATTCCTTGAATCCGGGAGGTGGAGGTTGCAGTGAGCCAAGATCGCACCACTACACTCCAGCCTGGGCGACATGGCAAGACTCTATCTCGGAAAAAAAAAAAAAAGAATTTCAAAATATGAAAAAAAAAAAAAACCCAACCCAAATCCAAAACACTTCTGTCCCAAGTATTTCAGATAAGAGATAGTCAACCTGTGTTTGAGTACTTACCATCTCCAAAAAGATGTGCCATGAGCCTCGTAAGCGTTTGCTTAAGATCAAACTCTACAAGCTTCACGGCCTCCATGGTGTGTGTCTCTTGTTTATGCGCAGAGCGAGAACTTTGTTCAAAGAGCTGCAGGCTTTCTCCATCCTTTATACCAGCAAATAACTGTAAACCAACAGGAAAGTATAAATAAAGAAAATATCCTGGCCCATCTATATCAGATAACTTTAAAATTCTGCTAAGAATCTTTTGACTCTAAAAAGTTATAATGTGGGAAAAAGACTCATTATGTCCTGTCAATAAACGTGATGAAATTAACATTCACTTAGTACAACTCTGAAGAAAACACTACACTACATGGTATGGAGGAGTTTTAGAGAATTAAGACACTCTTCTGATCTTTGCTAATCTGTTTTTGATTTGCATGAACTTATAGTCAGTTCCCAACAAGAGTCATTATCCTCAATTCTAGTGGAAATACTAGTAAATCGCTTTCATACTCTAAAATTACATCCCTGACCATCCCACAGTGTCGAGGAATGAAATCCTGTAAGGTCCATGAAGGTAGAAAGCAAGCTGGAATTTGCTAGTCCTGTATCTCCAAAGCTCAAGGCAGAGCCTGAAACATGTTTCTGCCGCTTACTATCTGTGTAAACTTAGGCAAGTGATATAGTAGCTAAGCCTCAGGGAATCATCTATAAAGTGGGAATAATAATAGTAAATTAGTAGATTTATTACAAACAAAATAATATATAAAAAATACAGAGTATCTGGCACATTCCAATGGCTAAATAAGTTTTCCTCATTATTGTCATCATGATTATTAACCACAGCTATCATCAGTCATAAGCTGCTTTACCACTGAAATAAAGTAACTTTCTGGTCAGTGACACAGCAGGTCTTTACTTGGTAGAAGATTGGCTCAAAAGGGATAACTGAGCAAATGAATGTATCATTCTTCCCACCCAAAGTCCCATAATCAAACATAAAAAATGTTTTAATAAAAGAATGAATCAGCTGCCGTTTCTAGTAATGTTGGTTTGGATAATTAGAACCAAACTTCCTGATAAATGCTACTGAAAAAATACAGAAATTCTTAAAAGCATTGAAGAAGTAAAACTGAGATAGGAGTGACTGAACTCTACAGGAAGCATGAAGCCAGGGGTAGAAAATTTAAAAATAAAAATAAAAAATAAAGTAAGCACAAAGCCAGAGAGAAACATTGAGAATATCTGCCTGTCTAACCTATCAGCTAAAAACCTGAACATGGGTTGTAACAGCTTACCATGGAAGTGAGACAAAAGGGAAAGCTTTGCTGTGGAACCAAGCTGGAGTGTTTGAGTCCCTGAAAGACTCATCCCCCTGATGAGGATGAGCACAAAAGTAAACCAATCCTTATATAGACTTGCAGTCAGGTATCACATTTTTCTGGACAATAGAGACAGCCTCAGGCTACGAAGATGATCTAAGGCAATCCCAGACATACTTGTCAGCAAAATAAGACAAAACCGTTTTCAGAAAAATATTCTAATATCCTAGGCCTCAAATTATTCTTATGAGGACTAAAGATAATGACAGCTGTCAATGCTTCCTCTAAAAATAATTTAGAGCAACAAGAACAAATAAAACTATTGAACACAATGCCTTTGGCAGGCAGGCAGGAAGGAAGGAAGGCCAGTCAAAATCTAGGGACAGAACTGTTACACTCCTGCCCCACTGATAAGGCTTTGAAGTAAGCAACAGCAAGCTGGAAAAAATGAGACAAAGAGAGGAGAATGAGTGAGGTGCTCAGGTTGACCTTAGAAACCCAGAAAGTGTAAGTTACGCTAAGTGTGAAAATCCTTTAAAAAGTGTCCTAGTAGGCCTGAGCAGGGACCACAGAAAAGTGGTGTAAAAGCTTGCCCAATTTGAAGTGACAGGATCCCAAAACCACAGTTACAATGGAAGAGAAAGGAGTTAATACAAAGCGAAAGACAACCTTTTCAATCGAGTAGGAAGAGAAAAAAGATGCAAACAAGAAAATTCAAGGTTGTGAAAGATAAAGCACAACTAAAAAATTAGAGGATTTACAAAACCATTCTCTAACCCACACCAAAAATAAATAAATAAACCACTAAAGTGTGCATTGCTACACTAACAGAAGAGGGCACCAGAGACTAAGGAAGTCTTTCACACACCCAAAAAGGAACAACAAATAAATTCAATAAAAATATAGAAAATTATTACTCAAAAATCAGAAAGTCAATTCAAAAGAGCTCAACTAATGAAAATCCAACTTTTCTCCCACCCAATCCCCAAAACTAAGGAGCACTAAAAAGAAACACAAACTAATACTTAAAAACTAAGTTACATATGCTCAATCAAGCATTTAAGGATATAAATTGCTTTAGTCAGAAACTCAAAAATTAAGAACAAAAATAGAGAAAAAATGAAAAGAGAATTGATTTAACTCAGAAAAAAAAAAAAAAGAAATAAAATCATGTCAGAAACAAAATCTAAATTCCAAAGCATGCAAGGGACAATGGAATCAATCAAGATTTAATACGGGGGCATTGAAGAAAAGGAGAAAAACAACCAGAAGGAGGATGGTAAAATAAAGAAAGAAGAATCAGAGAGAAAGTGGTAGAAATGGAACACGGGCAAAGAAGGAATTACATTTATATAATTGGAGTCCGTTAAAGAGGGGGGAAAAAAAACAATGGAGCAGAACTAATACCAGATAAAATGGGTACCTGTGAAAAAGAACCTGGAAGGATCAAATATAGGACATATTCTTATAAAACAGATTTCACAAATAATAATGGGGAAAATCGTCAAGACCTCTAGGCAAAAAGATCAACTAATGTAGAAGAGTAAAGCAATCAGAGTGGCATCAGATTCTTCAAAAACAACACAGAAACAAGACAACAATGAAGCCACATTTTCAAACAACTCAATTTTTAAAAATGTGGACCAAGAAGTTTATATCCATCAATGCTGTCCTTAAAGCACCAAGTCTACAGAAAAAATGTGAAACACACAAGAGCATAGGGAATGTCACATTAATTAGCTCTTTCTGAAGAATTTACCAAAGCATGAGCCTTGTTCAAGTAATAAATAACTAGGAAAATTTCAGCACAAAACAAATGGAGAACATGTTAATACATAAAAATTATAGATTTCAGACTAAAAGCTGGTGATTACACTGAAAGACTAATATCCAATTGTTAAGTGTTCAGACAAAGTAGAAATAACGTAACTAAACAATGGAAGAAAGAAGCAAAGAAGAAAGTAGAATATACTGATTATTGCATAGGCAATAGTTAAAGAATACTTTTACTAAGAACAAAGTTAAATATGAGGGATAAGGGAATTTAAAAGTTTTAAGTATAAAAGCAACCATTAAAACAAAAATATAACCTTTTTAAAGAGCAACAAAAATTTCAATTCAAAAGCATATAAAACATATTGTAGGAAAATAAAATATAACATGTTATGACATATATAACACCACAATATATTATGATAGAATTGAGATTATATATATCAATAACTCAATAAATGTGAAAGTCATATCAATAAATATGAACAGGCTTAATTCACCTCTTAAAAAAAATAAATCTGGCCACAAAGCATGACTCAACTATACAAAAGATACACCTAAAACAATGTTAAAAACAAATGGATGGACAGAATATAACAGGCAAATGGATACAATAAAAAAGCAAGCATAGCATTCTTAAAATCAGAAAAAGTAGAATTCAAGCAAAAAAACACCAAGCAAGACAAAGAAGATCTTGTATTAATGCTAAAAGTTTCAAATCACAATGAAGGTATAATACTTATGAATATCTATATATCAATAAGACAATTATTACCTTTGTGTAGAAAGAACCATAGGGGATGCAAAAGACACATATAGAAACACATTAATATTAATGATAATAGGAAACTTTAACACACCATTCTTAGTATAAGATCAAATGTCCAAAATTAACAAGATAAAATACCTAAAAACATAATTAGGAAATGAAATCATGTGTGTATACATAAATATGTATATGCATATTTTACACACACACACACACACACACACATTAAACTTACTCCCTTCATAATGAAAAATACATTTTATTTTCAAGGGCCCAGAGAATATTAACAAAAATTGATCACATAGTAAGTCACAAAGAAATAAGTATATTCCATATGGAAGAAATAATAAACTACACTCTCTGATTAAAATACAATAAAACTAAAAATCATTAACAACATGCAAACACACACACATAAAGGTCTTTCCACCTGAAAACTGACAAAAAAAGAAGGCGAACAAAAGTCAGGAAACATACACCACAAAGAGGTAATACCACTAATGTAAAGAAACTTTTAAAAGTTGACAAAAGGCCAAAAACTCCATAGAAAAAGAACAGACAATTCACCAAAAAAAAGATATGAAAATGCCCCCTAAACATATGAAAAGGAATTCAAACTTAAAGAGCAAATTAAGCAAATTAAAATAACACTGACATAATACTTCTATCACAATGGCAAAAATTTAAAAGCCAGACAACATATACTTTTGAATACGTTGAGGCTTTGGAAAATAAGTACAGTCATACTTTGCTGGTGAAAATGGAAACTGGTAGAACCCTTTTGGAGATGAATTTGGCAATATCCAACAAAACTATGTATTTGTTGATTTCTTGACCCAGTCCTTCCATTTCTAACTACTTACCCTGAAAATATACTTCCAACATTAATACATACACACAAAATTTTCATTGTAGTATTGTTTGTAACTGCACCGTATTTTTCAAAAAAGTCTTACATTGGAAAGATGTTAAATAAACTATGGTCTACCTATACAATAGAGTACTTTTGCAGGTGTAATAAAGAACGAGGAAGATCTCTCTGACCTGATATGGAATGACTTTCAAGATATACTGGTAAGTAAAAAAGGCAAAGTGCAAGAGAGCATATATTACTTGCTACTTTTCATGTAAGAAATAATAAAATATACATGAATCATCTGATTTGTGAAAAAAAGGAAGGATAAGCTAGAAATAACAGAAATAAATCACCTACAGAGAGGTGGGTGGAAACAGGATGGAAAAAATTGTTGAATGGGAATGGAGTATAACGAATGGCAGAGTGGGGGTCATGACCTCTAAGTAAACCTTGTTGTATAGTTCTGAGTTTTAGAAGGACGTTAATATTTTATCTACACAAAACATTAAAAATAAAATCCTGACACCTGCAATCCCAGCACTTTGGGAGGCCGAGGCAGGAGGATCACTTGAGGTCAGGAGTTTGAGACCAGCCTGGCCAACATGGTGAAACCTCGTCTCTACCAAAAAATACAAAAATTAGCCAGGCGTGGTGGCACACGTCTGTGGTCCCAGCTACTTGGGAGGCTGAGACAAGAGAATCACTTGAACCTGGGAGGCAGGAGTTGCAGTGCGCCTACATCATGCCACTGTACTCCAGCCTGGGCAACAAAAGGAGACTCCGTCTTGATGATGATAATAATAATAATAATAATAATAATAATAATAATAAAATAATATAAAATCTACCCAGAGGTGGGAAGAACCCAAATGGAAATACAAACAGTAATGATGGACAGAAGTTTATTCTAAATAAATGACAGCCACTTAGAGTGGAGAAGAAAAGAATTAACCAAAATAACTTTCAAAAACAGTATTTTAACTAAATATTTTAAGGTGAAAAACAAAATAACCATAGCAAATATCGTACACTAGTTAGGAAATGTTTTGCACAGAGGTATGTGTTAACAATTATGAAACTACCTTATGTTCATTCCAGGACTGAACAAGAAAGTAAATATGTCATGAGTAAGAAGAACCAGGTTTCTCACTGTCACTGTCAAAGGCAATGGGGAGGGCTAGAATGAGCCATGTGGTGTTAGCTTAGATTGGAGGTACCCATATGAATTCATATTTTGTAACATATATGCAGATACATCAATACAGAAATAGAAGTAGGTATATATATTTCCTAGCTCTGTCATTAGAGGGGGCCTACAAGTAATGATATCCCTAGGACAATAAGTATACTCAGCTCTAGGCTTCTAAATACCATTCTTTAATAAAAAAGGACCAGAGTTTCTTAAAGAAATGACTGATTCCAGGGCTGGGGTGGAAAAAGTAAAAGATGAATCTGGGATATCTCATGGAGACAAAAAATGATAACATGTCAGAGGACACAGGAGACTACTTGAGGGGGCTCCCAAAGACCAAATCTGGGTAAATTTCAGCAATAAAATAAATCATTTTAGTAATAGGTTATAACCATACAATAACCAAATATTCATGAAGCCATACTGATATAAATAACTAAATAAATGTATGGGAGAGAAGGTAAAGGTCTTCCTTACAGTAAAATTCTAATTAATACCTTTAGAATAAATTAGAAAGAAAATAACCATTTGACAAACACCACAATAATTTCAGGCAGAAATTATCAATGGAATCAAAAGTTAATAGGACAAAATATTATGAGAACTATTTATACAGTCTCAAAGTATCTTCCTGCAAACACTATTAACTACAAAGGGGAAAATAATAATGGCGGAGAATCCTAACGGATGCCACATTTACCAAGTGATCAAAGTTAACATATCAACACCACGTTCTTCATGATATAACGCACTAAGGGCACAACAAAATCTCCATGGCATTTTTGTCAAAAATGTAGAATATGAATTTCACCATGACAAAATACCAAATTATGTCAAGTTGAGAAACATTACAAAAAATATATGGCCAGTACCTTTCAAACATATCAAAGTCATGATAAACAAAGAAAGACTGAGTAACAATATATGGCCAGTACCTTTCAAACATATCAAAGTCATAATAAACAAAGAAAGAAGACTGAGTAACAATATATGGCCAGTACCTTTCAAACATATCAAAGTCATAATAAACAAAGAAAGACTGAGTAACTATCCCAATTTAATAAAGGAGATGGACACATGAAAAATATAACATGTAATCCTAGATTGAATTCTAGTCCAGAAAAAGGACATGTTTTTAAATTTAAGCAAACACATTTTTCAATTTTACATGTTCTATTTAGTTCTTTCTCAAATCAGCATAGTCTTTTTAAATACAGACTTTTTTAAGAGCAGCTTTAGGTTCACAGCAAAATTGAGAGGAAGATACAGAGATATCCCATATAATTCCCCCTCCACACATGCACAGCCTCCTCCACTATCAGCATCCTCCACCAGAGTGGTACACTTGTTACACTAGATGGACTTACACTGACACATTATAATCACCCAAAGTCCTTAGTTTACCTTAGGGCTCACTCTTGGAGTTGTACATTCTATGGGTTTAAACAAATGTCAAACATACATCCACCATTAGTATCAGACAGTGTTTTCAGTGCCCTAAAAATCTTCTACGCTCAGCCAATTCATCCCTGTCTCCTCACTGGTCCCTGATAATCACTGCTCTTTTCACTGCCTCCCTAGCTCTGTGTTTTCCAGAACATCATATAGAGGGAAACACAGAGTGTGCAGCCTTTTCAGCTTGTCTTCCTTCATGAGTAATATGCATGTACGTTTCCCCCATGTCTTCTTCTCATTGATTAATAACTCATGTATGATCTTCTGTTAAAAACCATTTTTTATTACTTATACATATTTGAGATTGTATTTTCTGCTTCTTTAAAGATTTCATACAGTTATTTTACTTTGCGTCAAGGAATTCAAATAGCTGAAGCAATTGGGTGTGATTTCTGCTGATTTTCACACAGGATAGCTTGTGTGTGGTGATCTTAGGCTGGATATCAATCAGGGGGAAACGTGAGGGCCTAGGTAGGGGACACTTGCCTTCAAAGACTGTGTGTAGGCAGGGCACCAACAGCCCTGGAACCAATTTAGCGCTCCTGAAGAGGCAAAGGTGAGGGGCCCAGGTTTGACTTCCCCATCTTGCCACTACTACCAAGAGGCCTGATCACTCAGCTGCCCTGCTGCTGACAGCAGCTGTAGCACCTCCACACGCTTCACGTCAGCTCACTGCTCCTGGCGCTCAGTTCCTTCCATTTTCTCCCCTCTCCCTTGGGAAATTCTCTCACTTTCGGTGAGTCTAAAAATTGTAACAAAATTATTTTATGTGGAGTCTAGTTGGGGTTTTTTTACCCAGCATATCTAGTCTGTGAAAGAAGTGGAAGTTTCTGGAACTTGATTTCATTAACTGCTTTCAGAATCAAATTATAAATCTCCCAGGGGGTGAAAAATCCTTACACTTTTATACCTTGTTCTTAATCAAAACAGTATTATTACTCCGCTTGACAACCCGAAATTCCAGCCTTGTAGCCAAATGATTTTTTACAAATGACTATGTAAAAAATCTCTGAAGTGAGGAAGGCTGAGTACCAATGACAATATATAATGGTGAAATTAAACACGACTCTAACAATATTTGAGCAACTTTAGCATCACTGGAATTTATTTCCCCTGAGGAAATTAACTGAAAGATAAGAATAGCCTTTAATTACTACAATCTGTTTTTAAAAATCTCTCAGTACCTTTTAAACATAATATACATGTAACATGGAGCTCTTGGGAAACAGTTTATATGAATTCCAGGTTTCATGAACATTATTCTTCTTTAAGAACAATGAATTTAGTAAATACAACAGATTAAATTAGCAAGCAATAACAATTTTCTTTAAAGAACAGTTATATATGAAATAGAGTTATTCTAATAGAATACTAGAATGTCAGTGGGCTATGACATTAACATTAAAATTCAAGATTTAAAACAAAATCATAACATTAAAAACATTTATCACCACTAGATGGTCCGATTGCCCATAATTTTTTTTCTTCTCAGTGCTTTTATATATTTTATACATTTCCTCAATAAGCAAGATTACATTTGAAGTTGCAGAGAAAACAACAAATGTTGCTACAAGGATAAAAAGAGGAATAGGAAAGGATTCAAACGTCAGCCTCTCCTAATGCTAGAAATACAGTGGCCAACCCCAAAATTATTATAAGCACACAGTGTTTTGATATTCCTACAAATGAAGATAAAGCTGTTTTTTCCTGAGATGGAAACTACTCCCAGAACATGTTAATTAGTGGGGAATAAGGAGAGGAGAACTAATAAGATGAAACGGAGGGGAACATTTCACTAGTAATGGTACAGAGAAAAATGAGGTGTTCTTGGTGAAAATGTGGCTCCAGGTAGAGAGTGTCATCCCTACTAAACAAAAATATAAATAACTGATCAGGGCCAGAAAGACCCCAGGTTCCAAAGAATATCTTTTATAATCCAGGAAAAGTGAAAATTCTGTTACTTGATCTAGTTTGGTAATAAAAGGAAGTATTTACTTGCAATTATACATTAAAAACCAATCAGTGGCCAGGCACAGCAGCTCACACCTGTAGTCCCAGCACTTTCAGAGGCCGAGGCAGGTGGATTCCTTGAGGTCAGGAGCTCAAGACCAGCCTGGCCAACATGGTGAGACTCTGTCTCTACTAAAAATACAAAAATTAGCCCAGTGTGGTGGTGCATGCCTGTAATCCCAGCTACTCAGAAGGCTGAGGCAGGAGAATCACTTGAACCTATGAGGCAGAGGTTGAAGCGAGCCAAGATCATACCACTGCACTCCAGCCTGGGTGACAGAGCGAGACTCTGTCTCAAAACCAATCAGCACAGTGTTGATGGTCATTCAACTAGAAAAGGGAACTAGAGCAGGGCCTTGCAGAATAAGCCTGGCTAAACTAAGAAATGGCAAAAAAAAAAAAAAAAAGAGAGGCTCACAAGGTGACAGTCCTACTCTCTTACAAAAGACACAGATCATCCTTTTTTAGACAATGGAATATGGTTTCCGTACCACTTCAAATGGCAAAATGAGTGTGATGTCAAAAGTTAATGAGCATCAAGAAAAAAAAACTTTTTATATTGCAGTTATTTAAGGACACCAAATGTTTTTTTAAAAAAATACTGTCCTTTACTAACAACACAGATGTTTCAAAGTGACACTTGGAAGAGAAAACAAACAGCCCCTACTCCATGTCACTTACAGAAGGTACAAGAAAAACAGCAGAGTTTCCATGAGATATCACCCAGTTCGACATTTTCTAATTAGGTACTTAGATTATAAAATCTGAGTAATAAAACCTTCATAGTTTTACTGTAATTTTTATATGTAAATATATGTACACACACAAGCATGTGTCACTTAAGGAAGAGGATACAATCTGAAAAATGCTTCATTAGGCAATTTTGTCATTGTGCGAACACCATGGAGTAGAGTCACACAAACCTAGATGGTATAGCCCACTACGCACACCTAGGCTATGAAGTGTAGCCTGTTGTGCCTAGTCTACAAATCTCTAACAGCATGTTACCATACTGAATGCTGTAGGCAACTGTAACACAAATCACTAGGTGACAGGAATTTTTCAGCTCCATTATAATCTTGTGGGACCATTGTCATATATGGGGTCTGCCATTAACTGAAATGTTTTGCGGTCGTGCTCGCCTCAGCAGCATATATACTAAAATTGAAATGTTTTGTGGTGCAGGACTGTGTGCGCGTATATGTATATATTTCAGCTTTCTGCTCCTCCTCGCTCTGAAGCTTAAATAGTCCCCTCTTTGACACTAATGTCACCATGTAGTTACCAGAGAAAAATAAATTCTTCTCTCAAATTTCTACTGAAGCCAAGGAGAAATACTTGATCATTTAGGAAGTCACAGCCTTAAGCTTCAGTCCAATGTGGCCACGACCATTCCTGGCAATAAAAACTAAAGCCAACACATTTTCAGTTTAAATGCATAACAGGATGCTCGAGATGTCTCATTCATTCTGCCCCTTCCATCCACACACTAAACAAACATCACAGAGGAGATGACCAATGAGCATCTCAGCAGTTCTCCGTCCTCACGCAAGGAGGACAGCCCTGATACCCACAGTCAAAGAGGAAAAGGGTGCCTTTCTCCAAACAACACATGTTTGCGTGATAATACTAATTCTACCTCACACTGGTAAACTGTAATATTATTTTAAAAGTACTTGTCATCTTCTTGCCTTTCTTTTAGGTGGAGTCTCGCTCTGTCACCAGCCTGGAGTGCAATGGCGAGATCTCAGCTCACTGCAACCTCCGCCTCCGGGTTCAAGTGATTCTCCTGCCGCAGCCTCCCAAGTAGCTGGGACTACAGGCATGCACCACCATGCCCAGCTAATTTTTTTTGTATTTTTAGTAGAGACGGGGTTTCACCATGTTGGCCAGGATGGTCTTGATCTCTTGACCTCATGATCCGCCCACCTCGGCCTCCCAAAGAGCTGGGATTACAGGCGTGAGCCACCATGCCCGGCCAAAGCACCTGTCATCTTCTACATGAGCCACTCCATCGTCACTCCCAGACCCTCCACTGCTGCCACTGACATCACAACCACCACTCCTTTACACACATGGAATCCAAATCTTTAGGAGTATGTTTTCCAGGATTCCATGGTTAGCATATAACAATCCTGGGAGTCCACCTGTGCACTACAGGATTCAATTATTTATTGCAGCCAAGCTAGTTTCAATAGATCAATCAGAAATACTAGTATATCCATGTAGGTACATATGAAAAATATTAGGGGCAGATGAGAATGTTTGAAGCAATAAATCCAAAACCCACTGGTAATTCCCAAAATGCAGCACACATTCCATTGTGAAAACTTATTTTACATATGTTTTAATAAATTTTTAAAATATTTTAAGATATTTAAAATCAATATATTTTATGTGTGTGTATATACATATACACATATATAAATATACATATATACATATATATACACATATATATATATTTTAGAGAGAGGGTTTTGCTGTGTTGCTCAAGCTGGTCTTAAAGCTTAAGCTTCAATCCAGTTCGGTCATTCTGGTCATCCTAGGCTCAAGCAATCCTCCCACTTAAGCCTCCTGAGTAGCTGAGAGAGCAGGTGGGCTAAGTACTTCATTTTAATAACTACATAATACTTTCAATGTGTACTAGAAAAATATATAACTCTCCTATCAAACCCATGATTTCACAGGTACTATAGCTTAGGATAGTGCTAAGCAAAAGAGGTCAGTCACTTTAAGGCTATTTTTATAAAATTATTAAGATCTAATCATATATGCACTATATGGGTATGACCAAAATATAACTGTAACAAACACTAAAGTTTTCAAAACTCTGAAATGAGGAAAAGCAGCAGTTAATAAGGCCATGTGCACAACACAACACAGAAGAACAAGACTAATCAAAGGCAGAGATTATTTCTAACGGAAATATAACACTGGAGCTGGAAGAGACTGTAGTCCATTAACCAATGCCGTATAAGGAGAGGAAACTCAGACAGGTAAAGATCCAGAGAGGGTAAGCTCACTCAGCCGATTAGACATCAAGCCAGGACCAATCTCACCCTTGATTCCAGGGACCTCTAAGTGTCTGCCTCTCACTTAGCTTTATGTTTGGGGGATACCACAGTATTGAAATTAAATTAATTTCCATTAATCGCACACAACAGTCTTTATAATTTATTTTTCCACTAGGACTGCTTCTATTTCTCTGACATTTTCCTAACTGTCCTTGTGCAAATCCAAATGACCCAGAACACAAATTCAACCCCAACTACAACTGCTTACAAAAGCCACAGAAAGTAGTTCAGAACTACTGAGGAATTACTGAGCAAGGAATTACTTCTAATCAGATTGAAGAATAAAAGTAGATTGCAAAAGCAAATTAAATTTAAAATTTGGAAAGCCAACAAGATTTTTCCAAAAGGTCTAGATTTTAAACACAAATTTAAAGAGCATATAAAAAAGAAAACAGGCAGAAGAAGAATTTGCTTCTACGCAAAATCCTAGAAGTGGCAAAGTGAAAATGAGGCTTGGATGATAGCAGATTTTCAAGGAGATATTGAGGACTGGTCTGTGGCTCCCAAAGCAGTCATTTTTATACCAGCCATTAAAAAAATAACTATTGACCGCCAGTTTCATCTATACAATCTGCCTTACAAATTAATGCTAAACACTTATCTATCCTGACTCTGAGTTCCTGTGACTGATAACGTGATCCTATAACACACTTCACTGCCACTTGCAGTACTAACGGTTAATAGTTACACACCATTTAGTACATTTGCTCCCTCACTGAGTGCTTATCTTACATACTATATGGTTTTCTTTAATCTTCACAATCCTTATTATTTCCCCATTTCTCAACTAAGAACCCTGAGGCTTAGCGAGGTTAAATAACATGTACCATGACATAGTAAATGGTGGAGCCTGAATTCAACCCAAAATCTCCGAGTCATAACCCATCTTCCAGGCTCCGTGGTTATTTCCATGATGGAATATATATTATCACTCTCTTCAGCTTCAGTATTAAAAGCGGCAATAGGGTCAGATGAATAGGATTTAGAACTGGACATAAAACACTCATGAACAGAGCTCAGCTGCCGTGGCTCCACACACTTCTACTGCTTTAGGCACCCTGAATAAAATAATGACAGTTTACCCTAGTTAAATCATTCTTATTGAACAAGGACTAATACGTTTCTCAAAAAGTGATAAATTCAGGTCTGCCTTTAAAATGCACTTAGCATATATGCAGTTGCATCAATGTGAACAGTTTCTTGGGTTATTCTAGGAGGACTGCTTTGAAAAACATGTAAGCTATGATCATGTTCCACATTATTCACAAGAAGGCACTGTGTGGTTACAGGCCATGTGCACTCCCAAAGGCAACATGGAGTATGGGAAAGGGGCCATAGCTGGGGCAGCTATTAGGACACCAGGGCTTGACACCGGTTATCTCAGCCCCTTTCCTCTTAAACTAAGGGAATAGAAGAGAACCAAAGAAAAACAGCAGAAGAAATGTAGGCATAATATGTTTGAGAACTGACCAAATAAATATTCCTTATATACATGGTAAGGGAAAGAAATATTGCTCAAACCCAGGAGCTGTTCACAAGAAAGCCTTCACACAGAAAAGACACTGGTTTGTGATACTGTTGTTCGGTTTATAAAATTCTGAAAGATGATGTGTCATAGAAAATAATCAAAATAATCCTTGAAGTAAAGTAGGACTGGAGTAGTCCCTGTGGTTACCTGGGGACTCATAAAAGGCAGGATCCCTCAAGGGTACTGAGTAAGGATATTTTTAGCATGTGGGATGCAAAAGAATACATACTCATTGCTTTCTAACTTAATCCTAATGCTGATGAAATAATTATACCTACTGTTCCTACCTGAGGTGTCTGGGGCCAAGCATGGGCTTGGAAACTGGCCTAATCTCACAGGGAAAGAAAGCAATAGTACTCACTTTCTGAATAACCTAAACAAGCAAGATAAGTACTGGAACAAAAAAACTGTAGCAGAGGCCGGGTGCGGTGGCTCACGCCTGTAATCCCAGCACTCTGGGAGGCCGACATGGGTGGATCACTTGAGGCCAGGAGTTCAAGACCAGCCTGGCCAACATGGTGAAACCCCATGGTGAAATACAAAATTAGCCTGGCGTGGTGGCACGTGCCTGTAATCCTAGCTACTCGGAGAGCTGAGGCAAGAGAATTGCTTGAACCCAGGAGGTGGAGATTGCAGTGAGCTGAGATCGTGCTACTGCATTCCAGCTCGGGTGACAGAGAGACACCGTGTCTCAAGAAAAAAACAAACAAACAAAAACAAACAATAACAACAACAACAAAAACAAAACAAAAAAATTGTTGTAGGAGCAGAATTCAGAAAGCTTTGTTTCAGAGAGGAAAATCAGAAGCAGATGTAACATTTTCAAACTACAGGCATTTTTGCATTGTAACATTAAGACAAATATAATAAAGTCACTTCAACTGCATTTGAAATTTTCAAGCAGGTAGTAAGTCAGTTAGCCACTACCGTATCACCAATTTCACTAATTCTGGCTTCATAAGTCAATCTTTGCCTGAGGTAATAGACCAAAAAGGTAAAGTCTGATGGGATACACCACAGGACATTCTTGCTCTGCACAGTACCAAACGCAAGTACAAGTGACATGAGCAGTGAAGAGATGATCCAAGAGAATGCTAATAGAAAAATCTTGCTGGGTAATACAGCCAAACAAAATCATTTAAGTAGACAGATTGAGTACATGAAAGAAAGGAGGTCATAACTAAAAGTCCAGGCTGTGCCAACCAGCATTTTAATAAAGAGGAGAGAGAGAGACAGGACACAAGAGAGAAGACATCAAGGGAGGGGAGGAGGAACAGTAGCAGCTTGGAGAACTCAACAATAGTACTCGAATAACATAGTAGTCAACTGATGTAACATTTTCAAACTACAAGGCATTTTTGCATTGTCCAAGAATGACGCTATGTCCAAAGTCATAAAATATTTCTGCAAGCCGATATTTTTTAACTGTTTGATTTAGCTGTATGATTCTATTAGAAAGGCTCTGACAGAAAAGTTTAGCAGCTTAATTAGGAAGGAAAAAAGTTACTCTCTGAGTAAAAAGTAAAGAGAATCTTTGACATTTGTGAATGTGAGGGGAGGGCAACAATAAACAGATATGATGGAGAACTGAAAACCCAAAAGGGCCCATGGAATACAAGATATCTGCTAAATAATTCTGTATAACAAGTATGACAGAAGGGATTTTTTAAAAGGATTTTGAAATATCCTGGCTTTGAGAAGCAGATACCAGAGAGCAAAGTTCCACCTGGAGGAATAGCTAGGGACAACTGCCCACCGACAACAGAAAAAGGAACTTGGAGAAAATACAGATCCATTAAATATTTTTCAAAATGATTCCATTATAGGTTACATGACACAAATGCTCTCTTCCTTACAAATTCATCAGCAAATCCTAGATCACTCATGAATGATTTTGTAATGGCTGGACTCTTACAGGAACTAAAACAGGTTCCTAATTCTGTGTTTTGCTGAGAGTGAAGTAAAAACAGAGTGCACAAGTGAGCACAGACACAGAGTTAGCCAGAAAAGAACAGGCTTTTTTATTCCAAATTCAATAGCTTAAAAATCATGGGCAAATATAAAATCAGTGCCATCTAGAGGCAAAGACATAGAGAACTATTTTATTACTGGCGATGGTACATGATCTTGTCACCAAAAAACATTCTTCATTATTAATCCCCCATGAGCCCCATTTTAAAAAAGATTTGTGTCAAATTGCATTTAATAAATAATAATACTTTTTAAATTAAACATACATATAACTGACAGTAGGGTCATATGAACTTGATAAAATCCCAGTTGATATTTACTTTTTCTCTGCAACCATTTTCCCCCCCGCAAGTGTATGATTTTTGAAATAAGAAGACGTAGGGTTTTAGGATAAGATAATCCCAAAGACACAAGAAAGGGGATGCTTCAAATTATTGGTTCATCTCAGGTTTCTGAAGCATTAGTAGATAAGTGCTTCTCCCACTGCCAAAGATAACTGAAAAGGTCATAGCACGAGAGTTTAGAAACAAAAGAACAAAAATGAATACAGGTAATAATGTAAAAAAAAAAATCAGTTCACCAATTGTGACAAATGTACCATGCTAATATAAGATGATAATAATAGGAGAAACTGAATATGGATTATACAGGAACTTTCTGTACTGTCTTTGCAATTTTTCTGTAAACCTAGAACTATTCTGAAATTAAACACTTATTGCAAAATTTAATATAGAGACAATATACTCCTCTGAATGAGTTCAGCATGCTATAGACAGATTACAGCCCCAGGAACAACACTTCAGTCTCTTATCGTGAGAGAAGACAAGCAACCATGATTTGTAACCAACATAAAAGAATGATGAAAGAGCTCTAGAAGGGTAACATCATGACCTCCGGAGAAGAGACCCCCATCACAGTGTCCTGAACATAGCAGATGCTTCATGCTATTCTCCCTAATTACTTGATCAATGTAGACTGCCTCTATAAGCACATGCTGAGTCAAGAACCAAATTTTGGAGAAGAAAGTATTAGCTGTTCTCTCCAATTAACTTCAGAGACTATGCTAATCATGTATCTCACTTGTTAAAATGTCTATCCCACCCACACTACTTTCAATTGGGGGAAAAAACTGGCTTTGTCCTCTTCTTTACTGAGAACAGAGAAGAAGCTCCCTAATGTCTAAGCCCTGTATTCCCACTCATAAACATCTGTGCCTTTTCTGCAGCCATGCTTCAATCCTTCATTCCTACCTTAGTAACAACAGGAAAAGGGTGCCTTCCCCTGGTCAGGCGGCAGGTGTTACTAATCCATCTCCTCACGTCTTGGATATACCCTATCCCATCACTCTGTCTCCTCAAAGATGTCACTTAGAAATCATGCCATCTCTCTTTTATCAGTAATCTCTCCAAAGGCTCTTTCTCCTCATGAATATATTCCATTCTTTCCTTTAAACCAATGGTCCAGCAAACCAACAAAACTCCCTCCAGCCCCAGACCATGCTGCAACTATCCCCTCTCACAAATACAGTTAGGTTGATAGCTCTTTTTTGGTCTTCTTCACACTTCCCTTCCTTCCACTGTCATTAAATATTTGTACTCCAAGGGACTCGCTTTCAGCCCTCTACAGTCTTTATCCTGCGTACCTTCCCCTAGATGAATGAAGCTAAACTGATAGCTCCAACTATCATCATATGCCCATAGATCACATGTCTCCACCTCCACCCCAGGCGACTGTGCCAGGCCCAGATACACGGATGCACCTGCCAAGGGGGCATTTCTACTTGCAAATCCCAAACCTAAACATGTCTCAGACTCAAGTCTCTCTCCTGTCCCTAGCCCAAAGCACATTTCTCTTCCTGAGACCCCTAACTCTGTGAATGGCACCAAAAAAGCAACCCAGGAGTTAGTTTTAATTGCTTTTCCCTTTCTCTCACTTCCCCATGTAGAGGGATAAAATCCAATAAATTCCACCTCTTTCACATCCTTTCTTATCCATCATCCCCGCCATTTCCTTGGCTTAGCCTGCACTGGTTCCCTCGGACAATTATAATAATCTCCTAACTACTGTTTCCATCACCAGTCTTGCCTGACCTTGCTCCATTCCACTGGCCACGTTGCAGAATTATTTTTCTAAAATGCCAACCTGAATGATTGCCTCACTCTGGCCCCTTAAAAATTAGTAAAGACTCCTCATTCTTCTTAAACTGAAGTTCAAATTATGAAAGTTACATAGCAGGCCCTTCATGAAGCAGTTCGTGCTTCCTTCTCTAACTCCATCACCTGTCACTTTCCAATGTGCCACACTCCACAATACACATTCCGGGGACTCGTCACCTTCATACATCTTCATTCCTTCAATCTGCTATTCGCACCACCTGAAACACAGTGCCCCTTCTTCTCTGCCCGTACAAATATAATGTTTTGTCTAAGATTCTTTGGGACACTTCTATTATTACCCTCAGGAATAGAGCTCTCCCTCTTCTGTGCCTTGGCTGTATCTTCCACTATGCTGACTGTGGGGAGTAGAGTTTATACTTCATCTCTCTCCATACATATAGGAACAACACTTACTCAAGATCTTATTTTACACCAATCTGGTTTAGGATGAACTTCCCAAGAATGTGTGGCATCCAAACACAAAGGCAATCTATATCCAACTCGGCTCAACCAAGACCTGTCACTAAGCAGGCGACCCCTGAGCCCCAGGGATAAGCCAGTCATCTGGAGAGTGACAGACACAGGCTGTAACTGTGATGAATACAGCCTCACATATTTGGCAGGCCTACTGCTTATTAATTCTTGGTTCACAGACAGAGAAGTAAGAATCACTTCTGAACATGAGCACACTCACATTTCTTACCATAGAAACTGCCACCTGGGTGTGGTGGCTCACACCTGTAATCCCAGCACTTTAGGAGGCCAAGGCGGACAGATCACGAGGTCAAGAGACCAAGACCATCCTGGCCAACATGGTGAAACCCCATCTCTACTAAAAATACAAAAAAATTAGCTGGGCATGGTGGCGGGTGCCTGTAGTCCCAGCTACTTGGGAGGCTGAGGCAGGAGAATCGCTTGAACCTGGGAGGTGGAGGTTGCAGTGAGCCAAGATCATGTCACTGCACTCCAGCCTGGCGACAGAGCGAGACTCCGTCTCAAAAAAAAAAAAAAGAAAAGAAACTCCCAAGCCTTCATTTCCCCTAAATGCAGCAAGCAAATTCAATTACATTATTCAAATCCAACTAAAGCATTTCAGCAAATATTAAGTATTCAAATCACTTTGGAGGAAGGATTGGGATGCCTTAGTAAGATGAACACAGATATATTAAAGGGATAGCAAACTCATCCAAGTGGATTTCAGCTGCTAATTTTTACAGTTTTCAATTTCTTTAACCAACTGGGCCCTAAGTAGGATCTTCTACGGCTCATCATTCAGGAAGACTTGTGTTTGAAGGGCCCAGTTAAATACAACTCTGTCCTAAGGTCTCTATGGGAAGTGCATCCCTGTTTTAACTAATTGATATTGAACCAGCTTTGCCATTCCCTGGATTTTCTGTAACGCACCACATGCCAATTAATCAAGTTACAGAGATGAGCACAGGGGAAGAAATGCATTAAAGCCCTGTATTGCAAAAAGCAGACTTTATTTTCTCCCTGCTGCTTGCCTCATTTCCTCTCCTTGCAATGAGACTTTGTGCCAGTGGATTAATGGGAAGAGATGTGAAACAGTCAGTATTCTGTGGCGAAAGATGCTACAAAAATACATTGGTGGCTGAGAAACAACTTCTGCCAGGCGGCTGAACAAAATACTGGCTGTCAGGGTGCTATACTAGATTAGAAGCTCAAGCTTCAAACAGACAGGTTCCTCCTATTTCAGTCTGAGCTTTCTCAGAGAAACCCCTATGTCAGACCTTTATTTTCCAACTCAAACAAGTCCTCACTGGCCAACATGGCCTGTCCATATGTCCCCTTACTTAAGCCTCCAGGACAGAAAACTCAAGTTGAACATATCACAGAGGATACTCAGTTCCTTGCTTAGTGACCAAAACATGTGCTCTCTAGAGGCCAGGGACAATAGAAATCCTAAGGGCAGCAGGTTCCATCCATGGGATTCCACACAGTCATGTGGCCGGCGCACGGTGAGGCTGCCCTCCACAGTGCTGTCAGTGGGGTGGCATCGGGCAGCTGCCTGAACTCGGTCTCCCCAAAAATACTGCCAAATGCTGCTGGGTATTTTGGAAATCCGGTCATTTGCTTTGCCTGCTTTTATTAACCCTGACATATCGCGATGACTATACTTCCCAGCACTTTTCTTCTCTCAAGGGCTCTCCTAGGAGTACCAATGGGAAAAGGAAGTAGATTAATATTCCTGCCAAGCTCTGGCCTCTACAGAGAATCAGAAATTTCAATCCATCAAAGCAAGGAAGCTGCACACAAATTACATGGAGATTAAATATCTGCATGTGTCAAGGCAAAAAGCACAATGACAACAACAAAAAACACCCCATTCTGGTGTGAACTGGTTCTCATGACAACCACCATTTAAAGTAGGAGAAAACTTCACCCATTCTGCTGTCAACTTTCAAATTATGATCTCTCAACATCTTCTTCCTGGGCCATGATGACAGATAAAACAGAGAGAAAGAGATTGCATTTTCTTCTGCAGGTGGCTAAACAGCTCATTCATGATGCCAGTGGGTAAAATATAACAGGACAAAGGCCCCATCTAAATTCCATCACCTGTTCTACAGGAAGGTGACAGAAGACACATTACTAATCAGTCAACCATGGGAAGAAACAGAAAAGACAGCAATGGCTTAAAAAAAAAAAAAAAAAAAAAGGTAGATCAGAACTAAAAAGGACAACCTACAAGATACATAATTGACATTGACAATGCTCAGACAGATCCACACTTAACACAAAAGGAGGAGACAACTATTTGTGAGATACAGAGAAGGGGATGGGCAGGGCAGCGACCATTAGCTGAACAACTCCTAATGTCAGGAGCGTAGCAGGCTTGTTCACCACCACTCAAGAGTTGTCCTCATTTTAGTTATGGACACTGAAGCTCAGAGTGTAATGTTAAAGAACTTATCTAAGGTCACCAGAGGCTGAGTTGCAGAGCCAGGATTTGCCTCTCATTTCGTTAGCTCAAAAGCTGGTGTTATTCTGGAGAAAAACAAGCACGGCTACAAAAACAAACATTTTCAAGATATAATGTCCAGCCCCATGGAGGGGCTCCAAAGGCCAGCAGCCAAAAGTTCCAGTCCTTTATTCAGTCCTAAAGGGCAAAAAAGGCATAATTCCTTATTCTTATACTTTTATGTACAAATAGAGGCTATTTATTAGTAATTGGCTAAGTGGTATACTAGGAGTTATTAATAAAAATGTGGCATCGATAGAACATATAAATTGGAACTGACTGAGGACTCTCACTGTTTCACCACAAAGATCTCCAAGAATGGTATGATGGTTAATTTTATGTGCCAACTTGATGGGGTCACAGGGTGCCCAGATATTTCATTAAACATTATTTCTGGATGTGTCTGTGAGGGTGTTTCTGGACTAGATTAATATGTGAATAGGTAAAGCGAGTAAAGCATGTGGCCGGTGGGCCTCAGTCAATCCATCAAGCACCTGAATAGAATAAAATGCTGAGGAAGAAAGAATTCTCTCTGCTTGACTATCCCTGTGCTGGGACATCAGTCTTCTCCTGTCTTCAGACTCGGACTCTTCATCAGCTCTTTTGCTTCTCCAACCTTCAGACTGAGACGAACTGTAACGCTTGTCCTCCTGAGCCATCTTTTTATTATAAATCTGTGCTATGTCCTATTGGTTCTGTTGCTCTGGAGAACCCTGACTAATATAAACAGACAATAACAAAGAAGCTTCTACTCCCCGCAGCATTCTTCAAAAGGTGGAGTCTCCATGATTCCAAGAAGTAAACTATCAGTGGATCTTCAGTGGGAGCCTGAGTTGGTTGTAGACTTCACATACTATTAAGGCCTTTTAATAATAAATCACTGTTACTCTAGGTACATCATTATGGATGACTTTACTGTGTATAAATTGACATGATAGAATCAATATCTAACAACTAGATTTTAAGATTATATTTGAGACACTAAAGTTTAAATAAAAATCATTGGTACCACTATTACCAAAGGAGATGGATACATATTCTACATAGTCCTACCACCAAATTCCCAAATGACACCTCATTGCTATCACTGAGTTCCTTTTGCATTAAAAAGATGAAAGAGTTGGGGTAACTGAACTGAAGGGTCTTTTACCTTATCTGGAAATCCATAGCATAAAAATATTAAGAAGCATCACCCTGGAGAAAGTTAACCCAAGTTCCCTTGAAACTCATTCTCTCACTCAGAATCTTTATGGTGAGAAAGCGTTCCTTGTCATTTGTCAAATGTAAATCTTTCTCTGCTTGATTTAAGCATAGCTCATAAACCTTAAAGAATACACACACGTTATCTAAAGTCCAATACATAACAAGATTCCAAGGGCCAGTGTTTACCAGATGCATGGCAAGATCTGCTCCCCGCAGGACCCATGCTGCCCACTGTCCCTGAGTCTGCGCTTTGGCTATCCCTCCGCCTCACCAGCTTTCTAAACAGAAACCAGCTCTTTGTATTTCCTGGTTCAGAAATGACCACAACTTAGGAATGTTCCCAGCCCTCGGAGAGAGACTTTCAACTTTTCCCTTGGTTTCCCCCAACACACCCAACCCAGCCTCCTGTTCCTACACTGCCTCTGACTCTGAATTCCTGACTTGGTTCTCAATCTCAAATCATTCTAATAACTGACATCTGGTCATACCCAAGTTAGGCAGCATTCTCTGCCTTCCTATAGCTAACTTAACCCTAACTTCTGTTGCTACTTACATAATCTACCACCAAACATAACCCCAGCATGGCAATGTGACCCAAAAGAAGTGTTACAGAAAAGCAAGCAGCAGATGTGGAAAGAGAGAGGATTGCTGAAAGAATCCAGAACAGCTTTTCCAATTTACTACAGACTTAGATTGGGAATTACCTATTAAAAGCAAAAACTATCTCCTTGACCCTGACTTCACATTTCATAATCTAATCCAGGAGCCCACAAAACCCTTTAAACTATATAAAAAATTCTGTGTGTGTGTGTGTGTGTGTGTGTGTGTGTGTGTGTGTGTGTGTGTGTGTGTGTGTGTGTGTGTTTCTGGGGAGTATGCAAATTTCTCATCAGACTCTCAAATAGGAAAAGACAAAAAAATTAGAAATCATTGCTATAGGCCGGGTACGGTGGCTCATGCCTGTAATCCCAGCACTTAGGGAAGCCAGATCACGAGGTCAGGAGATCGAGACCATCCTGGCTAACACGGTGAAACCTTGTCTCTACTAAAAATACAAAAATTAGCCAGGCGTCGTGGTGGGCGCCTGTAGTCCCAGCTACTCAGGAGGCTGAGGCGGAAGAATGGCGTGAACCAGGGAGGCGGAGCTTGCAGTGAGCCAAGATCGTGCCACTGCACTCCAGCCTGGGCGACAGAGCAAGACTCCATCTCAAAATAAATAAATAAATAAATATTTGCTATAATGAACTACTATTGATCTTATATAAGATTATATAAAGTTTCTATAAAAACTAAAAAATACAGCTAAAAACTAACATTGTATTTAGATGATATATCTAGTTTAAGAAAACTATCTTACCTTTCAAATTCATTTAAACTAACAAAAGTTTACAATTTTCCAGAGACCTATCCCAGGATGAGTCAGGCAGATGACACAGAAAGCAGATTTTAGGACAAAGCCTCGGAACGAGGACAATGAAAGTACCTAGTACAGGGTGCATTCTTGGTCAAATAGCAAGAGTGTAGTCTTTTACATTTGTGAGTAGACTCGGGTATCTGGACATATAATTCAACAGGATGTGAGTGGCACAGGCTGCTAGCCATTTTTGAGGCTGGCTGGTAAAGAAAACTCCCTTTCACCTACAGCCCAGCTGCACCTGCCAAGCTCGAAATGTGAAATTAGATCACTCCATCCCTACAAGTAGCATTTGATGATACACACCAGGCAGAGAAATGCAGTTCCTAGCAAGGTGTGAAGTTTACTGTTAAAGAGCATAATTTCTCTGTGAAAATATTTTTGCTATTTTCACACATCACTTCAGCTAGTAGAAAAAAACACTGTTACTGTAATTACATGGATTTGGTAAACCTAATGAGGCCCTCTTAGCCTTCAACAACAAATGTAGAATGTAAATGGCAATAATTTTCCTGAGATCTTAGAGAAATGAGATGTAAAGAATATTAATCTGTTTTTCTTTGGATGCTATTATTGGTTCAGGAGCACCAGCTTTTACCCTTGAGAACATCCTGTATTCTCTATGTATCCCATCTACTAAGATCGAATAACTAGAGGGTTTTCCCCTTACCTAATTGTTTTGAGAAATATTAAATTTGAATTAAGAACAAATATTTTGCCTCCATAAATATGACTTCCCTAGCAACTCATGTAATTGCATAAATGATAGCCTATCTCCCTAAAGGCTTCTAGACATTCAGGAAAGGGAGCAAGCTGACTCTGTCACTTGTCACCTACACAAAACAATCAATCCTTCATTGCCTGCTCTGTGAAAACTGAGTTGAGTCCTTCAAATATTTTTCCTTTGGCAGCTGGCAAAATGCTAAACTTTGTCAGTAGAGG
Organism: Pongo pygmaeus; assembly: GCF_028885625.2. Lineage (NCBI taxonomy): Eukaryota > Metazoa > Chordata > Mammalia > Primates > Hominidae > Pongo > Pongo pygmaeus. Next base: position 5,262,746 of record NC_072378.2, on the reverse strand, counting down.
TCGCTGGAGGGACATTGCAAAGGAAGGTATTCTTACTGGGCACCCTGCACTTCTTTTGCCCAAATCTGCAGTGCAGGTGGCAACACAGCTCCTCCAATGGCCAGCTGCTCCCCTCAGTACCCCATTTGATCATTTTCAGAGCATAGTGCTTCTCACAAGACAAGTCTCCCAAATTAACTTTCCCCACACCCAAGAAAGAGTTCGGTAAATTCCAGAGCGTGGATATCAAGCAATTTCACCAGCATGGCACCACTACCACTTCTGAGCCACTCAGTGCGCCACAGCTGCGGGAAGGAGGAAGGGGCTCTTCTCTGGGTCACCCGTCTTAGTCCTAGGGGTAGCAGCTCCTCCTTACAGATAATACTTCTGGACTCTCTCATTACCTCTTACTGGCCAATCCCTGATTACCCAAGTTCTGTGTTGGAGTTTGTAATTCTTTACATTATGCCTTTCCTTGATCAAGTTACTGTGTGGTTTCTGTAAGAGAATTGGACCCTAACAGACACATGTGCTCTTATAGCTGAGAATACCCAACTAGACAAGCAGATAGGTGAGCTGCCATGCAGTTAACAGTGCTAGCCGTCATCTTTTGCAGTGAAAGTTGACAGCCCAAAAAGAGGGAGACATTGCTGTTCTGTGCAGAATCCTGGGTTAGAAAGATGAGGCACAAAAAGAGATAGAGCGGCACCCTTAAGGAGTTGACTAGCCAGCTGGAGACACCAGGCACACACAAACTAACATTTCAGGGCAGTGAGTTGCTGAAAGTCCAGTAAGGGTCATGGGCAAGATTGCTACAAGGCAGTGATGGGTCTCAGACTAAGAGCCTAATAGTTTCCATCTTGTCATAGCCAAAGACTAATTATCTGCAAAAGCCCCTGTGCCACAGAAAAAGGGGTCTCTCTCCAAACAGTCCTCCAAATCATGCTTTGTCCTCCAATAATGGGGTATTTCCCAAATCCATGGACTCCTCGCTGTGACCAGTTGTCTCTCACTTCACTGTCAAGACAGAGGACTATGTAAACATGTGGGCAGAGAAAAATAATTTTAAAAAGGAAAAGCTGTTTGAATTTAAGTGTGTCTTTGACAGGGACAATGCTTCCTAAAATATTTTAAAGAAGAGATTAGGGAAACATGAGGACTATAATCTGTCAAAGCCGAATCAAAATAACTTCAACAAAGCCCCTCCACATGAGGCTATTAAGGAAACCCAGTAACACACAGTGGAGAATAAAACCCTGTCACTCACTGAAAGACAGAAAAGCGATTTAGAGCAGAAAGCAGGAATAAAGAGACTACCATGGGCTCACTACAAGAGTAACGGCGGGGAAGCTTGGAAAGAGAAGCCCAAGAACAGGAGGGTTCCAGTGAACCATCTGGAAAGTGGGAGAGAATATCAAAGGCAGCGAAAGTGAGATTTTTCTAATGATAAATGACAGCGGTTTTTTCTGACAAGGATGAACCACAAAGGATGCCAAAGGGGTGTTCAAAAAGAAGCGCCTCACTCCAGCGGGAAGGAATCGTGAGGGCAGGAGCACCCTCTGTGGAAGGAGCCCCTCACCCACAGTGGTTGAGGACAGTGGTTTGAGAACAGTGGTTCTCAAACATGTAAGTCTCAAAATCCTTCTACGCTCCTAAAATCCCTCCATGAGGAAATGGCGAATGAGCATGATTATGTTTAAAGGGGTGGGTGGTACATGAACTGAACACACACCTCTTGATGAAGGGCCATTCCAGTAACGGGTTGTGGTCAAAATTATATAAAAAGCTTACTTCTCTGTACACCTTCACTCATCCTCTTTTCTAAAAAGATTTCTCTTTGTTTCTGTGTGAATATTTGTAAATTATATATTAATTATATAATATTTATAACTTCTCCACAATTATGCCTTCCTTTGTTAAGGTGTAAGGTTATATATTTCATAGACTGGTAAAAATTTCAAAAAATTATAGGGAGTAAGATAAGGTAGGCAATGCTTTATTTTGCAAAGTACAGGAATATGCTTAAAATACTATCACCATCACTTCATAAGAAATTGCATTTTAACACTCAAGAAAGTGGCAAGCAAATCATCCTAGAACAGAGGAGAGCTCTTTAAAATAAATAAATATATCTTTATAAAAATTGGTATATTGCTCTTATATTTTTGATTTTCCTGTAAAATCAACAAAAACTTGGTCATGGACCAAGACCGGTTAATACATTCAAGTTTGAGAACTACTAGCAAGAAGGACAAGAAACAGATACACACATTCTTATATAAAACTTAAGAAAACAAGAGGGATTTAGAATTTTTAAAAAAATAATAATGATGAAGACAGAATCTGGAAGAAAAGAAGGCTCATTATGAATCATCTTAAATTCAGGAGGAAATATTGCCTGCATATGTGTGTACGTGACAGAAAAATCCTGGAAGAAACGGACCCAGAGGATGTTATCAAAGGGGAATGAAGACAAAATAAGGAGGCAAAGAGTCTGCAGCCAAGACTGGAGAACAACCTGCAGAATGCCTGTCTCTCACACAACTCCTCTGTCCATCCTCAGGGCCCACACACGAGTGTGTATCTGGTGAAACAGGACAAGGTGCCACCAGGGAGAGTGGGAAAACAGAACTCTCTGAGCACTGGTCCACATATGCATGTTTCAATTGATATTTTTAATCAGATTAAATAGACACAGGATTTGTAAGAGTTTCCTCTGGTGGGCCTGTCAAATACTTGAAATCCACCATTCTTTGCAAACTAAATGTCTCAAATGTTTTGTAAATATTTTGTTTTGAAGCTATAGAACAGTGGTTCTCAAACATGTAAGTCTCAAAATCCTTCTATGCTCCTAAAAATTATAAAATATTGCATTGTTTGCAAAGAATGATACAATGCCTGATCTCATTCACCCTCCTTCCACATCATAAATAATCACTACCTTGATTTTTGTGTTTATTATTCCTATATATTTTTTCACATCTACTTTTATGTTTATCTAGCTGGATTAAAGAAAAATTGTGTTTGTGTGTGTAAAAAGAGAAATAGACAAAGACAGATGAGAAAGAATATAAGCAAGTCCATAAGACCACACATTGTCGGGCATGTTTTTGTTGTTGGGTGTATTCTGAATATCCATTTAAGAAGATATGATAGTTTAGTACCACTTGCGGTGTACTTGTTTCCCTCAAGATTGCATTAAAACCCGTCCATGTTGACACAAGTACCTCTAGATCGTTTATGTTAATTGCTATAAAGTATTCAATATAAAAACAGAGCCCATTTTATTTACCCTTGCTCCTCTTGATGGGTATTTGAGACTTTTTAACACTTAAAGAAAAAAATGCCAAATCACATAGCATACAATTTTTGTTTTCATTGGAAACTACCAAATTACCCTCCAAAGTGGCAGTAACTATATACACTCCCAATAGAAGGCTAGAAGATGGACGGTTCCTCTAGGCCTTTGGTATTGTGAGGATTATTAAATTTTGCTAATCTGCTGAGTTTGAAATAATATTTGGTTGTTTTAATTTGCATTTGCTTGTTTATTGATAAAGCTGGTCCTTGTTTATCAGCCAGTCATGTGCCTTCTTCTTATATAATAAATCATACACATAAAAGTATACGAGTAGGACATGTTTAAAGAATAGTAAAAGCACACACGTGTGCTCACCACCTATATGCATTTTCAGAAAAGAGAACAGTGTCAAAAGATTGACACAAGATGGGTAGTGATCATGTAAAAGAAAGTCTCAGGATGAAAAAAAGAATCCAGTAGGAAAATGTCTGACAACACAGCAAACATCTCCACCCAGCATGTAGAAATGTCTCATAACTTTGATTATGGAGACTTTAATTAGGCAGATGTTTTAACACAATGTAGCCAACTTTAGCACTTTTTTCCCTTAGGGATTTTTCTTGTTCAAGAATTCTCATGTTTACGATATTATATTCTATCAAAGTAAAAATGATAATCTCCTATATTTTCTTCTGAAAGTTTTAAAGATTTCTTTTTCACAAATGAATTATTAATCCATCCATTTGATGGATTTAGTGTGAGGTAGAGATCCATTGTTTTCCTATAGAGATGATTGTCTCAGAACAATTAATGTAGAATCCATCACCTCCCACTTATGTAATATCACTTATATTTTATAAGTTGTCAAATATGAAGTAGAGCTGTTTCAACGTTCTCTACCCAATTAACCTTGTGCCATTACTAAACTATCTTTGCAACTACACAAGTATAAGTCTTAATACCTGGGGCTCTTTCTATAAATTTTAAGATTAGTCCCTCAATTTTTCCAAAATATCCAGTGAAAATTTTGGTTGGATTTGCGCGGATTTGTAGACTAATTTTGGATGAATTGTCATCTTCATGATATTGTTTTCCTATCTATGAATCTACAAATATGGTAAATCTCTCCTTATGTTCTTCTATGTCTTTTAATAATATTTAATAATTTTATCCATAAATATCTCAAATATCTGATGCAAGATTTATACCTAGGTACTGAAATATTTTAGTTGATACTACAAATAAAATGTGTTATTATATTTGATAATTGGTTCTTATGGATAAAAACATTAATTTTTCTATATTGTCCTTGAATCCAACAACTTTGTTGAATTGTCTTGTAAGTTCTAATAGTTGATCTGTATATTCTATTTTTTTCTAGGTAAACCATCAAATCCCCTACAAATAGAGCAGTTTTATCTATGTTTTCCAATGCTTATGCCTTCTATTTCTCTTTCTGGCTTACTGCATAAGCTAGAATTTTCCACATAATGATGAACAGTGATAGCAAGGAATCCTGAATTGTGGCTAATTTGGATAGAAATGTTTAGAATGATTCACCATTAATTATGTTTGCTGTAAGAGCTTCATGGATTTCATTTATAAAGTCAAAGAAGTTTCCTTCTATTTCTAATTTGCTAAAAGTTTTTATCATGACTCATTAATGTCATCAAATGCTTTTTTAATGTCATGAGACATTAAAAGCAATCAAAATATTTTTCTACATCTATTGAGATGATCACATGCTTTTTCTCCTTGTATCAGTTAATACAGTACAATGTAATGTATATACAATAATAATGTGGTAGGACACAATAAATCAATGAATTGAATTTTCAAATATTTCATTTAATAATTCTATATTTGTTCATTAGAAAGGAATAATCTATGTTCATAACGATGAAACTTCAAAAGTTTTCTTTCTTATCTAGTTGGGATATTAACATGTCTAACCTCATAAAATGAGCTTGATAGGACTCTCTTTTCTATGCTCTGAAACAGATTGTACAAGTAATTCACGATTTGGTAAAAACTTGTGTAAAATCATCTGAGGCTGATGGAGGAAAGGCTATTAATTTTAGAGTTAACTGCTTTCAGTTTTCTATTACATGTAATGTATGCTTTTATCTTTAACTTATCCTGCATTCTTTTTTTATATTAATAGTTGTCTTCCCCATGAAAGCAGGGACAATCTCATGACTGTCTGATATCTTCTTACAGTCTTGAATCCCAGTACATATTTAGCCAATGTTTTTGACTGACTGACGGATCTCAGTGTTTTCCTTCAGTCTCTTCCCTTAGCCTTTTATTTGGAAATTTTCAAACATATGCACAAATAGAAAGGATGATGATTTCTCTGCATCCAACACCCAGTTTCAATAATTAACAACTATTAATCCTCTTACATCCATCTCCAAATGCCTAATCCACCTTCCCACATTGTTTTGAAGAATATTGCAGACATCAGATCATTTTGCCCTTAGGTATTTCAATATGTATCTCTAAAAGAAAATGACTTCATAAAAATACAATACCATTTATCACACCTAAAAACTAAAAACAAAAAAGAACTCAATTTCAAATATTCAGTTAGTCAGTCTCAAATTTCCAGTGGTCTCAAATGTCATGGGTTTTTTTTCTTTAAAAATAGATAGGATCTACACATTGTGACTGATTGATCTTTCTTTTAATCAACGGATATCATTTTCATCCCCTTTTATTTTTCTTGCAATCATTTGAAGAAATTGGGTCCTTTATCCCATAGAGCAGTGCTTCTCAAGCCATAGCAAAGGAATAGTTTTAGATTTCCCATGGATCACAAATTGATACATGGGCCTACTGCTACTGCATAGACTGGGCACACTCAATGCACCAAGAGTATTTAAGGACACTTGAACCCATCCACACACTGTTCAACAAAAGAAGTCCACTAATAATGTGCTTGAATACAATGGCGTAAACATTTCTAAACCATTAGCATTGGTTAAACGTTTCCTAGTACTTACTCTTGAGTCCTCTATTTATTTCATTCTGCAGATCACATCTCCAGTAGACCTGCTACACAATTTCCCACAGCCTGAATATATCCTACGAATATGGTAGTTGGGTCTAGAGAATTAATCAGCTCAAGTCCAACATTTTGGGGGAGACTCTATAGTTGGTATTGTATCCTTCCTTCAGGAGACACGTTAAGTGTGGTTGTCCCTTTATATTAATGTCTAATCCACCTTCCCACATTATTTTGAAGACTTAGTGTGAGGTAGAGATCCACTGTTTTCCTAGAGAGATGACGTTAGTAGTCACTGATGAACAGTGATACTGGTACTTCGAGTCGAAGTCTCTCCCGTAAATCTGATTGTGGGAAGTTTGTTCTCTGAGAGACTCCTAAGGAAGCTCTCCTTTTCTCTCAAGTACCACTGTGTCCCTATACTACCTGTTTCTGATACAGTGCAGAACTTCTAGCTGTTCGTTGTGACTTCCCATGTATTTGTGAGGATTTAGGGAGATGTTGTCTGTGGTATTCGGTTTTGCTATTCTAGTTGCTCTATCAATTTGGTAAGATTTGGGGATATTCAAAGACTATACACCCACCTCTCTTCCACATTTTTTGTAATAAAGTCATTTTTAGCATCGTAAATTGAACACTTAATTTGATGATTTCCATTTTCAATTTTTAAAATAAACATATCTAAAGCTAAAGGTAAGACAAATACCCTTTTAGCTAACACCATCAGTTTTGTTTTTCTACTGTTAACAGTGATCCTACGGCTTAGGTGGGGAATATCAAGTTTCTCTGTAATGAAGTGACTATGGTTCCCCACATTTGAGCTGTTCAAAGTATTTTCATTGCTGGTCAGTGAAAAGTAATTTGTAATTTATTGCTAATATTTCTCTTTAACCCATGAATCTATACTTGTATATTTTTAAATTTCTGAGCATATGGAACATTTTTATTATACTTTCTTATTGCTTTCTACATAAACTACATTGAAGTCAGGCAGGCAAAGTTCTATTTATGTTGTTGATTCTTTGACATTTGTTTAGACTTTGACTGTCAATTAGTAATGCATAAGTAATTTTTAGAAATCCATATGACTATACACTTCTGACATTTGCATATAAAACTCCATGTGTGTACATGGGTCTGCATGTTTGTTTATACACATATACATATATAATTGTGTATGCGTGTGTATATATGTTTATGGCTACCAAATTTTAAAAATAAATATAAATCAAGCTTGTCAACCACCTTTTCAGACTGTCTGTATCTTTACACATTTTAACTTCGTAACCCATTGGTTTCTGACTGAGGTCACTTAAAATCTTCTAACATGGTTATAAATTTGTCAAACTTAACTTTTAATTCTTCAGTTTTGCTTTATGTACTAAGCCTATGATGTTGAATACATAAAAATTCTTAATTTATAAAGTTTCCTGACTGAGGAACTACCCCTGTTTGTTACTGCTTGTCACTTTTTTCATAAATTCTATTTTACATAATATTAATATTGCTGTACCAACTTTCTTTTGGTAATTATTTGCTTGCTATCTCTTCTTCCTGCCCCTTATTTTCACCCTTTGGTGTGGTTTTGTTTCAGGTTTCTCTAACTGAAAAATATCCAATCTGATAATGTGTGTCTTTAGTAAGTTTAACTCATTTAAATTCATAAATACTGATGTATTTGGACTTATATCTACATCCTTAATTTGGGGTTTCTATTTACCATACTTTTTTTTTTTCATTCCTTTTTCCTGTCTGTTAAATTGAGATCATGCTCTACATTCCTCCTTTTCTACTCCAACTATTTGCAATGTATACATTGTACTGCAATCTAATTTTTTTCCAACAAAGTCTGAAGTTACTCAGTAATTTTATCCTATCCCCAAATATGACAAGAGCCCTAGCAGACTTTCAATATCTATTGATTACTCCTCCCGATTTATTACTGTTCACTAGAGTTTTCATTTTACTATTTTTCAAAATACAAAAGGTTTTTTTCACAATTAATAGCTAAGTGTATAGATCACTGTGATTCATCCATTTCTATATTTATCATTGTTTTTTTACCCTGCACCTCTGTATTTACTTTTCTTCTTGCTGAAATACACGTTATACTGATGTAATTACAAAGATTAAACAACAAAAATACCTTAAAAGATAACAATAAAATGTTTAAAATTGTCTCTGTAACATTATTACAACTCTAAAAATCCTATTCATAGGGGAATAAACTGAAAGACGAAAAAACATTTTGTTTAGAGTTAAGACTAGGTCAGAGTTAGTACCAACACTTTAGTTGAGGTTAGGAATTCAGAAAACATCACAACCTTCTGACTCCACTCTCCATAGCATTCTTGGAATCAAAACTCCCCTGTGGGTCATAAGCAGGTCCCACATACAAAGGAGTGTCATGAAAAAAAGCAGAATACAGAAAAATAGGCAATGAATTCAGAAGAGCTGAGTTCCAGTTTTAGCCATGTTACTAACTGCTTCAGCAACTTTGGGTAAGTCACTAAACCTTTCGGGACCTCATTCCTCATGGCTGAAGTCAAAATGATCTACCTTGCGAGGTTTTTATTAAGAAGAGTAAATGAAGCAATGAACACAGATGCACCTTATATAAGAAGATTAGATACATACATACACGTGAGCATAATTTTTTAACTATACGCAGAATATACACTAGCATTATCAGTTTAGATTAGTAATTTGTGCTAATTACCAAATTGGACTGGACCCAAAACAAATATGAAACAAGGTGAAGGCTAATTTCCTATCCACTTCCTACTTCCCATCTTCTGTAGCAGCCCTGATTTTCCCTCCATTAAAATGCTAGAAGTGCCTGGCGGCCTTCATTGCCTCTTTCATGGCATGCAGGCTTACAAATCAGTGCACACAGTCCTTTCTTATTTCTTTAATGAGGTAAGCTGGGCTGAGCACCTGTCTGCTACTGTGACCTGGACGTCAGATTACTGGCATCACAGCTCCTCTTGTACATTAATTTTAAATGACATTCTATCACTTGGTCATATTTCCCAGATTTTGACCTGTCTTTGTTCATCTCATATTAGTTCCCTAATAAATCTATATCCTTATTAATCATTATGTTTCCTAACTTGGAAAATAGTCAGCTATTCCAAGTAGTGAGAATGCTCATTTAAGATCCCCTGAGATCCAGCATGGATGGCCTTTTTGTGTAAGGCTAAGCTATTACTGTATTATCACAGAGTCACAAAGGAATAGCACATCCAGAGGTAAACAGAAAGAAAAAGGAGAGAAGGGGAGGGCAATCCTGTTCAGGTATCTCCTGCTATATGACTTATAGAATACAACAAAACAATGGTTACCTATTGGCCTAAGGATGCTATACTATTTGTTTTCATATTAATAACTCATTTAGCTTACATTGGCAGGAGAGAGTTTTGTGACAATAATAATTCCTCCTGTTCCAATGAACATGTCTGGAAAGGACATTGCTAAGGAAGTAAAATGAAATACACCCTGTGCTTAGTTTAACGCATTTGTTTCTTATATAAAAACAGAGATGGTTTTTAAAACATGAGTGAGGGACAAGTGGTATGTCAAGTTTTTAGGAAATGGAATCAAGCTTTTAGGGATTTCATAATTTGCAAAAAAACGAAAAACAACAAAAAAAAGATGCACACAACATATTAGGATAACATCTAACAGACGCAAGGAGTTGGGAAAAGGCTCCATGCATCTACCTAACATATGCTTCAAGAACAGCAGCAATTAAGACATCTCACAGCAACATGCAAAGCCAGCAAGGGTGAGGAAAGTGCCTGGGGACAAGACACAGTTTACAGCCCAAGCCAATAAATCATCAGGCCCCTAAGGTACCTAAGAAATTCATTTCTCTCTAACAGTAAGAAAACATAATTTACTTCTCCTAACAGAACTAAGAATGACCTGACCACAGGTTTCCGTGTTGCACCTTCAGCCATCCTGGATTAAAGGTGAATTTGAGCCACAGACTATTCTCCATTCATAAGAAGTAACCCAGAGAAAGGCGGGTCAGTATTGAGAGAAAGGATAAGGACAGACAGCTGAAAACTAAGGCTTATCAATTTCTGTAGTTACTAACACAACAAAGCAGTCAAAAAATACTGAGGCACACCTATACACAAGATGTCATTAAGTATGGATGATTCACTAAGGCAAAATAAGGCAAGCAAGGATGACTATACTGGTCTCATCAAGCTAAATGTTAGTGACCTCAACATAAAACGTCTATGACATCCTTCAGCGATGAGAAACGTCTCAAGACTCACCTCATGCTTGGAGAAGAGCCGCACAGCCTCCAGCTGGTGGAAAATAGGGTAGTGCTGGGAGTCGATCTGGTCACGCCTGTAGACATCACCCACCACCAGGAAGGCATCCAGCCCCGCGTGCAGCAAGTCCCACTGGTGTGCAGACGTGTGCGCTCTCAGCATGTGAGTCCGATTCAGGTAATAGTTGTCCCCCTTCTTCCTGCTGGGGTGGTCAGCTGGGATGAGCAGGCTGTCAAAGTTCTGCCAGGTCGTGACCACTGGAGAAAGGTTGTCGTAGACTGAGAACAACGGGGTCCCGAAGCGGCCCACATACTTCTTGTAGAAGTGCTCCTTCACCCTCTCCTTGATCAGCCACAGAGGGTGATGCTGCTGGTTGTGCAGGTTCCTGCCAACTCTGGTGAGGACCTTCCGGGTGAGGTTGCTGTGGTCGTCCTGAGGGTAGGATTTGCCCAGCAGCTCCACCACACTGCCTGGAGCTCTTTGGGCGGCACGCTCTGCTGCAGCAGGCCTCGATCCCCAGGCCTGGTGCTGATGGCCCCTGGAGATGTGACTGGCCTTACTCACCAGGTAGACATATGCATGGGCACCTCTCCTGAGAGCTGAGCCCACCATTGTAGAAACTTCTCACAGGTTCTGGAAAGAGCACACAGGCAAAGCACAAGTCAGGTGTCACTCTGTGGAAAGCAAGTGTGTTCTTTGCGTCTCCCACCAGCTCCCTCTTGTCCTACTGGCATGTTTCCCCCACTACACCTCCACACAGCTGAAAGAGCCAATTAAAGAAATCTGACAGACGCATGATACTTAATGCACTTAATCAAAAGATTCTTGGAAGTCACTTTTAGATCCCTAATCTCTAGTTGTCATTCAGATCCTTGGCTTTGTAGAAAACCTCATTTATTATGTTATTGTGTCCTGAATTCGTGATGTGGAAAAAAACTTTGAATGTGACAATCTGTATATTACAGAACCAAAAAACTTTAGAGGGATCCCCTAAAATACAGAACCTAATTGGACCCTATTAAGGGTTCCATTAATAAAGTAAGCAAATGATTAGATAGAGGCTTCCGAAGGAGAGTGGAAGAGAAGAGATTTAAGAGCCTTCCTTCACACTTCTGCCGATCATCCTCATAACTACAGAGTTCTCTTTATCTTTGACATAGCATAACTTCTGGATTACTTCACTAGATCACAAAGTGACATTACTAATTTTTTTTAAAAGTTTTAAATAAAATACACCACTTTAGATTGTGGTTAACTTTAATATTTTAAAAATATAATAGAAAATATCAGGAAATGTTGTACAAGGTGATAGACTATATCGATGGACAGCTGTAAATGCAAATCTTCTCACATCTGGTCATGTCACTTAAACTTAATACCTTTGTGGCATCCTCTCAATTACACCTTTGGCAAAAGGGCAAATTTCTACTACACACCCACAATTAACCAGAAACAAGACTAAACTTGTTGGGGAAGAGTAACAGAGCAGCCAGAAGGCAGAGCACTGACCTAGATTTTTAAGTAAATAAAATGCCTAGAATTTAATAAAATCACCAAACTTTACAGCTGAAAGTCACCTCAGCTGTCATCTAGCATAGGCGGTTCAAGTCACGGATGAGGTGAGAAGGACCTAAGTATAACTGGTGAAACTCTAAGGTAGTGGAAGATTTCAATAAGACAACCACACAGGGCCGTGAACCACTCACACAGTGTCTTCTTCCCACTCCCACAGAAGCCAGTTTTAAACTCACTCAGGGAGCCCAATAACGAGAGTCTTGAGATGTCACATCCCAATGTTCACAAATAATTTATGTTCACAAACTTAAATTATAAAAATCCATCTTCTAAAATGTGGAATTCTTCCCTACCAGGCTATTTTAAAGCATACAACTATGTGGCTGTTTTACTTCAAGGGCCGTGCAATCATACCAAGAAAATATACAACTTCATGATATGAAGCTGCATTAGGAGAGAATTACATTGTTCCAAGTCACTATCAAAAGCACAGTCTATCCCTGGACAACACAATCCACCTGACTCCAAATTGGAACTGAGGAAATCTAGCTGCAAGTTGAATGGCTGTGCTTGTGTGTGATTGCTTCTCGGAAGCTGTGCACAGCACCTTTGTCTGAGACTGTCATCATGGAAGACATTTTCAAAGATACCCAGGAACTCTCTGGTTTTATTCACTTATGGCGTTATTTTGTCAGAGTTGTTTCAAAAGGGCTTTTGGCTGAGCTTCAACTGAAATGTCTTCCCATCTAGTGTTCAGTGACTTGTCACTGCAGTGGATATGAATTTTAAATATGCATATGCAGCCTTACACATCTTAGCACAAAATCAAACTGTTAGGTTATTAGCTACCTAGCTCAGCATCCTTGCCAAAACACAAGAAAGCCTTTCTTCCTCCCAAAGGCATATGTGTTAGACAAAGTTCAGAATTGTTCTGGGAAAGGTGCTTCTGATCCAGTTATTTGTGGGCTGCTGTCGATGCTTTTCCTTCCCAGTTTCCAGCTCTTCACACATCCAAACCCACACTTGGGTTCCATTCCCAGGGATGTGCCCCAGCCTCGTGTCCCTTCCTTGCTCTCCTCATGCAATCCCCAGCTTGCCGATGAAAGTTTGAGGTTCTTGCCCTCGTTTTCAGGCCTTCTATCTATCTGCTCAGCCCTGCTTACATTCTCCACTGTCATTCACCCCACGCAGAAAAGTATCTGTCCTTTCTGTTACCATCTCTAACAGAGAGAGATGGATGACTAGGAGAGCCTTCCCACTTCTCTCTGAGAAGTGACTTCCTTTCCTTCCACCTCTATCGAATTTCTCTATAAGAAATATATCATCTAGAAATACATAAGAGACCCAGGAGGATAAGACCAACAACATTCATACTTCTATTAATACATTGTTCTTCCATTTCATCCCTTCAACAGTTCTGTGATGTAGGTATTGTTCGTACCACTTTACCAACAAAGAATATAAAGCTCAAAAAGATCATATAACTAGCATAAATTCATATGCCTAGCTAGCCATGAGATGCAGTTCAGAATTCTTGGCAATTCAAATATAGCTGACCCTCCAACAACATGCAGATCCACTTAAATGCAGATTCTTTTCAATAACAGTTACACTGAGTGTGCCTGCCCTTCCTGCCTCCCCTTCTGCCTCCTCTATCTCTTCTACCTCTGGCACCCCTGAGAAGGCAAGACCAACCCCTCCTCTTCCTCCTCAGCCTGCTCAACATGAAGATAAGAATAAAAATCTTTAGGATGATCTACTTCCACTTAATAAATAGTAAATACATTTTCTTTCCTCATGATTTTCTTAATAACATTTTCTTTTCTCTAGTTTATTGTAATACAGTATATAATGCCTATAACATATAAAATATGTGTTAATCAATTGTTTATCAGCAAAGCCTCCAGTTAACAATTAGTAGTTAAGTTGGGGGAAGTCAAAAGGTATATGGGAATTTTCAACTGACTGAGGGAGGGTAATCAGTGCCCCCAAAGCCCTCACACTGTCCAGGGGTCAAGTGCATTCCTCAGTAGGGTGTGGTGGCTCACGCCTATGATCCTAACACTCTGGAAGGCCATGGCGAAAGGATCACCTGGGCCCAGGAGTTCGAGAGCAGCCTTGGCAACATGACAAGACCCTGTCTCTACAAAAAAAAGAAAAAAAAATTATTTAATGAATTAGCCGGGTATGGTGGCACACACCTGCAGTCCCAGCTACTGGGGAGCTAAGGCAGGAGGACTGCATGAGCCCAGGAGTTCAGGCTTCAGTGAGCCAGGATCGCACCACTGCACTCCAGCTTTGGTGACAGAGTGAGACTCTGCCTCATTAAAAAAAAAAAAAAAAAAAAAGTATACTTCTCAATCAAAGGTCCAAGATTGTTAAGTTCAAATGGTATCTCTGCAAGGACCTCCCTTAACTTCTATTTTATCTAATTGAGATTATACATCAATGTGTTTTTAAATACATAAATAAATGCATGAATAAGTAAATCCAATAAAACACATTAGCTTAGATGGTAAAAATGAAATAAGTATTTACAGACTCAAGGGCCAAATCTGCCCACAGTCGTCTGTTTGGGTTTTTTTTTTTTTTTGGCTTTGGCTTTTTTTTTGTTTGTTTCTGAGACAGGGTCTCACTCTGTCACCCAGGCTGGAGTGCAGTGGGATGATCATGGCTTACTGGGGCATCAACCTCCCAGACTCAAGTGATCCTCCTGTCTCAGGCTCCAGTGGCTCTCTGCCCCAGAGATAGCTAGGACTACAGGTGCAAGCCACTACGCCCGGCTAACTTTTGTATTTTTTGTAGAGATGAGGTTTCGCCATGTTGCCCAGGCTGGTCTCAAACTCCTGCCTCAAGTGAGCTGCCCACCTCAGCCTCCCAAAGTGCTGGGATTACAGGCATAAGCCATCGTGCCTTGCCCATAGTCTGCTTTTACAAATAAAGTTTGTTGGAACACAGCAGCAACCATTTGTTGATTTATCATCTGCAGTGGCTTTCTTGCTATTAAGGTAAGATTGAATAGCTGCTATAGAGATTGTGTGGCTCACAAAGCCTAAATACTCACTCTCTGGTCTGTTATAGAAAGAGTTTGCTGAGCCCTGTTTTAGCTTAACCTACTGAAAAATTTTTCTACACTATTAATAAAATCTTCCTAGTCACAAATACATGTAGATTATAAAGTCACAAAAAAGGAGCAAGAATACAAATGTGGACGTGAAGTATGTTAGCACTGGTACAAAAGAAACAATCAGACCAACTATAAGAAGAGAAAATACAATATAATGGGCAACAGGCCAGACTTCGCAGAGATACCAACATTGGTTTGATCCTAAGTTGATCTCTTAGGTGCCATGTATCATCCTTAGAAACGTTATTTGACCCTTCTGGCCCTCAAGGTCCTCATCTGTAAAACAGAGAAAAATAATACGTATCTCATAATGAAAAGATTATACTAGATCATGCTCATCAGCTAATTAACTCATTGCCCAGTGTGTAACAGATAAGATGAGCTGAATTCAGGGTTAAAAGTGACCCAGAGATTTCTAGAGATCGGGTAACGGATGAACTAATAAAGTCATTCACTGACACAGAGAAGTCAGAATGGATTTTTGTTGTTTGTTCAGATCATCTTTTGTAGAGGGAAAGAGATTTGGACAAACGGAAGTTCAGTATGAATGAGACAGCCACATTACAATTTCTGTAAGGCAATTCGAGTTATATTATAGTTTGGAAATGAGGTAAGACATTAGTCCCGGAAATGTAGACCTTGGAGGTAATTTGCATAGACGTAAGAGTTAATATCACAAGCACATATAAGAATCCATGGGAGGCTAAGAGCAAGATAGAAGTGAGCAAAAGATAGACGAATACTTGGAACTTATCATATTTAAGGGAAGGGGCTGTAAGGAATAAGACAGAGGGGACGTAAAGGGTGCCACAGCACAGAAGTCAGGGGAAAAGACATCTAGAAGGAAACAGGGGCCTGTTTCCTGAACCCAAATACCACTCAATGTTCAATGTTTAGCATGCCATATTATTACTACCTGCTGTTGTCTGTATTCCTACTAGACTGTGTGGTTCTTGAGAGTAGAACACACAAACACATATATATACACATACTCTTTCTCTCCTCTCTTATATTTATCATCATATGCCCATAATCTAGCACTACATCTGATGCTGAGTGGAAGACGCGGGAAGAAGAGAAATAGGAAGAAAAAGAAAAGAATAGAAGGAAATTGGTCAGCAAGGTCAAACAAAACAAAGAAGGCTGCCTCTTTGGTAGGGGCAGTAAAGAACTATTTAAAAACTCAATAGAGTGAAGAGACAACTCACAGAATGGGAAAAAGTATTTACAAGCCATGTATCTGGGAAAAAGCTAATGTCCAAAATATATAAGGAACTCACGCAACTCAACAGCAAGAAAGCAAATAACTTAAAAATGGACAAAGGGGCTGGGCGAGGTGGCTCACGCCTGTAATCCCAGCACTTTGGGAGGCTGAGGCGGGCGGAGCATGAGGGCAGGAGAACGAGACCATCTTGGCTAACACGGTGAAACCCCGTCTCTACCAAAAATACAAAAAATTAGCTGAGCATGGTGGTGGGCGCCTGTAGTCCCAGCTACTTGGGAGGCTGAGGCAGGAGAATGGTGTGAACCCAGGAGGCAGAGCTTACAGTGGGCCGAGATCGCACCACTGCACTCCAGCCTGGGCGACAGAGTGAGACTCCGTGTCAAAAGAAAGAAAGAAAGAAAAAAAATGGGCAAAGGATCTGAATAAACATTTCTGAAAAGAAGACATATAAATGGCCAACAGGTATGTGAAAAAAAATCCTCAAAATCACTAGTCATCAGAGAAATGCAAATCAAAAGCACAATGAGATAGATACACTTTACACCTGTTAGAATCGCTATTACCAAAAAGAAAAGGTAAGTGTTGGTGAGGAAGAGGAGAAAAGGAACCATTGTACACTGTTGGTGGGAATTTAGAGGAGTATAACCATTACGGGAAATAGTATGGAGGTTCAAAAAAATCAAAAAATAGAACTATTATATGATCCAGCAATCCCACTTCTGCGTATATAACACAGGAAATGAAATCTGCATGTCAAAGAGACATCTGCACCCCCTTGTTCACTGCAGCATTATTCACAATGGCCAAGACATGGGATCCACCTAAATGTCCATCAACAGATGAGCGCATAAAGAAAATGTGATGTATGTATACAATAGAATATTATTCAGCCTTTAGATAGAAGTAAATCCTGTGATTTGTGACAAGCATGAACTAGGAGAACTCTCGCTCTCTCTCTCTGAATCTTACTTTCCCTATATTTCTCAACGTGAAAATAACATATACCTTGCATTGCTAATAAGAGTATTAAACAAAAATGAAGGTAAAAAACATAGCACAGTATCTTGAAGGAATATAACAGGTACTCAATAAATGGGAGCTATTATCATTATTATTATTATTTCTATCATTACTATTGGGATACAGCTGCCTGGAATGTCCAAACAGTGGGCATGGTGGTCAAGTCCACTTCTCTACAAGACTGCTCTAAGAAGCAACATTTCAAAAGGTATCTGAAGCATCTGTTACATGGTCATGGATCACATTTGGATTATTTTGCTTGTTTTTCATTTTGGACACATCCAGAATGCTGTAAGCATTCTTTATCACTATAAAGCGGCACAATGACAACAACTAGTAAAATACTGAATAAATGTTTGTTGTTAGAATTAATGAGTTTTATAATGGTTTCAACAGTCCTTTCAACCTCCCTCATTCTTCTGTGTAAAGAAAACATTAAGTAGTACACAAACTGTACTGGACTGATCATTTCCCTAAAGCATGATTAGCTTAAGGGAAATAGCCAATGCTGAGCAAGCATAACCCATATATGGTCACCACTATACAAAAGTGTTCAAGCACAATCCATAACCACCAGATGCAATACTCACACATTTCTATCAAGAAAAAATGAAGCTTGGTTCAGTCAACACAGTTACACATTTTATTCTACTAAATAATGGTGAGAAAACGGCCAACTTCCATTAACTTTTACTGATACAAAGGCAAGTCAAGAGAATGCTTTTTTGTTCCTGCTGACTAGTATGAACAAAAAGAGAAGGGCTATAAGCAGGCAGTTTCCTGCATTACTTGTGAGGGTGTTATTGGCGCAACCTTTCTAGAAAGCAATTCAGCACTATCAAGAGACTTAAAACTGTTCATACCCTTTGACAGGGTAATTACCCTTCTAGGAATTTATCACAAGGAAATAATGTAAATAAAGACAGAAGTTAAACACAAAGAAGTTTCATTACAGTATTATTTATAATAGAAAAAAATATATACACCACATAAATGTCCCACAACAAGGGAATGATCAAGCAAATTATGGGAGACCATACTGCATAAAATATTATGCAGTCATTAAATATAATGGTTGCAAAGAGTTTTAATGATATAACTATATAAAGTGATAAACAGGATATAAAATTGTATGTATGATATGATCTTAACTCTATAACATATACCTACCTATAAACACATGCATATGATATTTAGAAACCATGAGAAGAACTAGCCAAAAGATTTCATAGCAATTATCCCTGGTGCTTATTTTCTATTTTATGTATTTATATTTCCAAATATTCTAAATAGACATTCATTATATTTTAAATTAAACTTTAAAACCATTGTCCTATCTGACCAAGTTTCAACTGTGCTTAGTTTCTGTGGCTCCTTTGGTTCAGGTAATATAAGCATTCTCTAGGCTGATCTTGTCTGTTTTGCTAAAAATGTCTTGAATACTGGCATCAATTTTTCTAAATTCAGAACATTCTCCTTCTACTAACATAACATGATAAATTTTAAACTGTACAAGCTCAGCTCCTGATCCTGGTTACCCTATCCAGACCTTCTTTCTGAGAGGGAGGATAAAATTTTTAAAAGTTCACGTGCAAATGAAATCAATTATCAGGGACAAGGTCACACATTATCTAGATATCTACCTTGGAGAATACTTGGGAGTTATTCTTAGAGGGACTTTGTGTAATATGCAAATAATAAGATCACCAGGAAGCCAGCTTGGATGCACAGAAGAACAGAACATGCTGGGTCTACAAATTCTGGAACTAACTGCGCACCGGGCAAACCTACTTCCCACTAGCTTTGTTGAAATCAATACAAATAAGCTGGATGTTTAAAATGGAAATACATTTTTCATGCCAAATGACCCAGGCAGTAATTACCTGTAGACATGTGTACCTCTCCCACTAGAAAATAAGACTTTGAGGGCAGGAGCCATTTATTTGATTGTTTCTATAAGATGGTCAGGCACAGGAAGTAAGTGCTCAAAGAAAGTGCTTCTTCCATGAATGAATGAATGAAAAAAATGAATGAATGGCTCTCATACCACACCGCTACAATTGTTTCTAGTGACCGCAAGAAAAACAAGTTGCATAGTACCATTCAACCAATATAAGGCCAAGTGAACAGTGCATTTTGAAATCATTAATTTGAAGTAACATGAAATGCCTGGGAGAAAATGTTAATATACAGTTGTACCGAGAGCATCTCACACCCTTTTCTTGAGTTTCATCCATTTAGACTCAATTATTAATTTTTAGAGAATTTGGTGTACCTGATTTCTAGAAATGATTGCAGGCCCTGATACAATGACATTGCTTCTAGACTAGGCACTTTAACAGCCTTGAAGAAGTGAATAACCTCTTTTCTGTGATGGTTCATCAGGATATGTTTTTCTGATTGATTCTGGAGCAGGTAAGTGACAAAAGAGGAGCCCTCAAGGCAGGAAGCTGCAGCTCCCGCACATGAGAGTGTCTATAGCTCAGAACCCCAGCAGCCCCTTACCATTCACAAATGCTCTTGGCTTCCATGGATAAATGCAAGTATTTTTAGGTCAAATGGCTATTTACTTATCTATCATTGGTCTCAACAATGTATTAAAGGCATGGTTTATAACCATCAGCAAGAGTTTGGCACTGGATTTCACTGCCCAGGGCACATGGCTTCCACAGGTTGGCAAAGGCCCAAAACAATATTAATGAGTATGCCATTTGTCAAGACAATTATGCAAGCACTTGGCAACTGCACAAAGAGGGCAAGCCTTATGAGAGGCAGTGCCAGGGCATATGGATCAGAGAGCCCAAGAAATCCTTTGACACTTCAGTCTTCTTTTGTAATAGCTACCTTTTGTGCAGACAATGTCTTTTTAAAAAATTAAGTCTAATGGGGAAAAAAGTAGTGAGGGAAGCAATTCTAAAACAATTATTATCTCAATATACAATGCCATCTTCCCCATTAAGAAGAGATATCTTGGCTGGGCGCAATGCCTCACACCTGTAATGCCAGCACTTTGGGAGGCCGAGGTGGGCGGATCACCCTGAGGTCAGGAGTTTGAGAACAGCCTGGCCAACAGGGCGAAACCCCGACTGTACTAAAAATACAAAAATTAGCCGGGCACAGTAGCGTGCACCTGTAATTCCAGCTACTGGGGAGGCTGAGGCGGGAGAATAGCTTGAACCGGGAGGCGGAGGTTGCAGTGAACCGAGATTGCACCACTGCACTCCAGCCTGGGTGACAGAGCAAGCCTCCATCTCAAAAAAAAAAAAAAGGTATCTTTTCATCACTATAATTCGGTTGAGAAATGACTATCAATACTATTATTTGTTAATAAATGCCATATGTTCAAGAATGAGAGATTTGAAGGTGTTCTGTCACACTGGAAACTTCTATACCCATGAGAAAAATATCTTGTGACAAACACAAAAACAAATGGAAAAATATAACTTTTAGAAGTTTTTTTTTTAGACACAAATCATAGTATTTAGTTCCAAAAGAAATCCGTTTTGCTGTCCTAAGTCAAAAGGTTAAAATCTGTAATTAAATGAACACTTAAGAGAATGACTACAGACCAAAGACACTACAAAATTAATCTGAAGATAAGTGTCTAAAGATATCACCGTATTTGGAATTGTAGTGATTCCCAATCATTCTTTTGCTTTTTTAACTTTTAAAAATATATTCAGTTACAATTCAGTTCACGTTACCAACATCCATTTGTACCAATGCTTTCCGAAACATATCAGGAAAAAAAATTCCTCTCAATAAATGGAAAAAGCACAATACATACTCTCGCTTTCTCTCTCTCTCTCTCACACAAAAATATCAAAATCATCCTTCATGTTTTTTAGCATCTCAACAAAATCATTTATTTTTGTTTATAACAAATGGTATTAACTAAACTATAGTTCTACATATTCCATATTTGGGGAATGTTGGCATAATTATCCATGATATTCAGCATTTAAAAGAATTTTATAATAACCTTACTATGAACATATATATATGACAGTTTTTAAATTAAAAATATTCAGCTAATGAAAAAGAATCAAGTTTTCCCCCACAAACAATTTAGCAAGCAGAATAGTTATGGCAAGTAAAATTAAAAATTTTTTAAAATCAACTCTCTAAACCGCATATTAAAAACTATTTTAAGCAATTAAAAACATTACTGTGCTACAGAAGAAAGAGCCTCCAGGTTAAAAATTCTTTTCTCCTGAATATTCTAAATAAACTGATTATTTATAAGATTCTCTAAATGAAGTCACTGCATATAAACTCCTGGCTCTTGACTGTAGTGCAGCAATTACACAAAGGTTTTGTCAGTCTTTACACTCACAATTAGTAAGTACAGTCTAACAGCCTGAAATATTTATCTACCTACAAACGGTAAAGGAGCATCATCTTCTCTATGAAGTCTTTTCTTCATTACTTCTTTCTTTTAATCCTCATAACACCACTATGAAAGACAAACATCAATCTGTGAAAATCATGCCAAATGACCAAAAGTACTTAAGTGGCAGCACCAGGATTCAAACCAGGTTCACCTGACTCCTACCTGGTCCCACTCCAGCCCTGCTGTTCCCACTGCCTGCCCTCTCCAATGAATATTAGCCTACCTTGCATCTTTCAATAGACGTAGTCCTAGTAAGTTCTTGATAAAATTTTTTTTAAGTCAAAACACATCTTCCCATTGACATGATCTATAATTCCTGAGATGTTTTACCTCTATGCAAACCATAACTTATCCTATATGCTCTCCTTGGGGAAAACTAAGCCATCTCTTCTCTCTTCCCAATTGTCTTCTGTACACACTTCACTCATGGCACATAAAACACTCACTAAACTTACTAGTTAGGATGCTAGTCCATCTGTCAGATCTTAAGCAACTTGAGGTCAGGGACAGTATGTCCTCAAGTTGCTTCAGACAATGTTTTGGATAATATGCCTGTCCTTAAAAGGAATGTTTTTCCAAATCAAATGGAGTAAACCCACTATGAACATTTATGTTATAAATTTCCAAATCACTGTTTAGCTAAGAAAAGATACCGTTTATTTAATTCACAGTGATATTTCCAAAGCTCCATTTTCTCCCCATAGTGGATCTGGTGACAAAGTCGTTGAAAAACTAAAGCACAGCACTGAAGTTCATTTAGCAAGTCCTTCGAAAAGATGGACATCAAACAACTTTTTATTTTATAATTCAGAGTAGGCTGTTCTATGCGTGGTAAGTGATATCCTGAACACAGTGGCAAGATTGCTAGAACAGTGGAATTCAGGCCTACATATCGGAGTTCCCTTAACCCCAAACAGCCCCATCATATTGTGCTCTCTGCTAAAATTCCTGTTTAAAAAAAAAAAAAAATAGCCCTCCACTTCTCTATAACCTTTGTAGGTCTGTTGTAAGGATTAGCAATACATGAAATCATTTAGTTGAAATTGCAAAGCATATAAGAATAATACATATGCCGTCCATTCTTCTTATCTGCAGTATAGTCTATAAAGTTGCTATGACCGCTAAATTAGCAAACAGTGAAGCGCTGCTCTGAGGGGAAATATACAGTTGGTTTCCTGCGAGCCTCTGGTCACATTTTTGTCAACTAATCAATACATAATCTTGTCTTATGTGTGTTTCTGTTTAAAAGTATTTAATACATATTATTGACTCATTAACATTGCACTCACAGCCAATAGCATTGTAACTCATACCTAAATGAAGCTCTTAACATACATGTTTTCTCTGTAAGGCACATCACAGCCTTCTTGCACTTAGAGACACTATACAGCACTTCCGTCAGGTCTATCTGTCTAATCTATTTAATCTATCTATCTATCATCTATCTATCTGTCATTTGACAGAGTCTCGCTCTGTCACCCAAGCTGGAGTGCAATGGCGCAATCTCAGCTCACTGCAACCCTCTGCCTCCCAGATTCAAGTGATTCTTATGCCTTAGCCTCCCGAGTAGCTGGGATTACAGGCGTGAACCAACCACACCCGGCTGATTTTTTGTATTCTTAGTAGAGATGAGGTTTCACCATGTTGGCCAGGCTGGTCTCGAACTCCTGGCCTCAAGTGATCCGTCCACCTCAGCCTCCCAAAGTGCTGCAATTATAGGCGTAAGCCACAGCGCCCGGCTGTCTTGTCATTTTTAAACAGCAAAATCACCAACAAACAGCACAGAAAGGTGTGAAATGTGACACTACACAGACCATGAAAAGGACACTTGTTTACAGTTTGAGAACTGAACCAGGCAGAACATCACCGTGTTCAACCTCAGCCGGGAACGTGCGCATCGGGCAAGTCAGATTTATTCCCGCTGTTGTGCACATCTCTGTAAATGCCCATGAAAGCACCTCAAGTGCTTATTTTGAGGTTACAAACAGATTTTAGAGAGCAGGCAAATTCACAAGTACAGACTCTGTGAATAATATTGGGTTGAGTGTATATCAAGAAATTGATCATAGTAGGTGTCTCCAAGGAAGAGAATGATGTGGCTGGGAGACAGCAGGGAAAGAAATTTATGTTTTACCATATGACTTTCTAACCTTTTGCACGTTATACTGTATGTGTGCATGTGTGTTTGTGTGTGTGTGTGTGTGTGTGTGTGAATATTATGACCACTGCTCAGAAAACAGCATTATAAATCTAAAAAGGTTGGGCGCGGTGGCTCACGCCTGTAATCCCAGCACTTTGGGAGGCCAAGGCAGGCAGATCACAAGGACATGAGTTCAAGACCAGCCTGGCCAGCATGGTGAAACCCCATCTGTACTAAAAATACAAAAAAATTAGCTGGGCATGGTGGCATGCACCTGTAGTCCTAGCTACTCAGGAGGCTGAGGCAGGAGAACTGCTTGAACCCAGCAGGCAGAGGTTGCACTGAGTTGAGATCATGCCTGGGTGACAGAGCGAGACTCTGTCTCAAAAAAAAAAAAAAACCTAAAAAAAGTAAAATTATCCTTTGGGTTCAAACAGTAAAAGGGAAGCAAAATAAAATTAAAAATATGAAAATAGAAAGAAGTAAATTCAAAAATGGAAAAATCACAAATATTTACAGTCTCTCTAAATTGAGGAAACCAAGGGCAGACTCCCATGGTAGAGGAATCACACACAGAATTATTTAAAAGCAAAGAATCCCACGACTCTCAATTCACACCAAAGGAGATGGGAGCCACAGGAAGTAGGACACAAAATGAAAATATTTTAAAAATAATTACGTAGTAAGGACTAAGCTTTACACACAAGTTATTTTTCCCAGGAAATTTAAACTTCTTATTTTAAATAACACTTAAAATAATTTTGAATACAACAGTAGTTCTCAAAATATAGTCCCAAGACCAGTGACATCAACATCACCAGAGAGGATGTTAGATTCTCAAGCCCTACCCTAGACCCAAAAAATAGGAACTCTGGGGCAGGGCGCATCAGTCTGTACCCTAATAACCCTTCAGGGTGATTCTCATGCCAGCTACGGCTTGAAAACCACTAGCATAGGCCAGGCGCAGTGGCTCACACCTGTAATCCCAGCACTTTGGAAGGCCGAGGCGGGTGGATCACGAGGTCAGGAGATCGAGACCATCCTGGCTAACATGGTGAAACCCTGTCTCTACTAAAAATACAAAAAATTAGCCAGGCATGGTAGCGGGTGCCTGTAGTCCCAGCTACTCCGAAGGCTGAGGCAGGAGAATGTTGTTAACCCGGGAGGCGGAGCTTGCAGTGAGCAGAGATAGTGCCACTGCACTCCAGCCTGGGTGACAGAGCGAGACTCCGTCTCAAAAAAAAAAAAGGAACCACTAGCATAGAAATCCACTGAAATGTTACTGTACTATTAAACAGGATATAAACATATTCTAAGCTTTTTTCAATGACCATAGTAATCCTTTAAGAAAATCTGCATTCTGTGCAGTGATAGATTTTAAGTGTTTTCATTTTTGCCCCTTTGATTTCGGTTGGTCAGCAGATCCTCTACTGCTATTATAATAATAGTACTCAGCTCCTCCATCCCCTGAGTCTAAGGCTTTCATGCTGTTGTAAGCTATCTGGAAAGCAAAATAATTAAGCTCATGAGAACTGAATGCTAAGTAGTTTCAATGAAATTGGGTAAACACCTAGAGAATATGGTGTCTGGTTTTAGTGTAAGAGGATTGAAATGGCCATGTTTTATCCTTAGAGGCTTTGAATTCTCAGTCCTGGGCTGTGCTCCAGAGGATGACATGGAGAGAAAACTAATCTCTAGATGAGATGGAGATGTTAACATAGAAAGATTTGGGAGGAAAAAAAAAGATTTTGTCACTTAGACCAGAATACATGTCTGTGACCACTGTTACAAAAAATCACTTAAAAAAAAAAAAAAAAGCAGCAAACAGGAGATGAAAAGCCTGGTTTGTCCTTCTGCCTTGGGCTTTGGTTCTGTCACAGTCACTATCACACCTGAGAAAGGACAGTTCTCTGGAATACCTACAGCATGAGAAAAAAATGTCTGCAAACTATACATCTGACAAGGGCTTAGTATTCAGAATATCTAGGAAGCTCAAACAACTCAATAGCAAAAAAAAAAAAAAAAAAAAAAAACACCAAATATTACAATTTAAAAACAGGTAAAAAAAAATCTGAAGAGACATACAAATGGCCAACAGATACATGAAAAACTATTCAGCATCATAAATCATCAGGGAAATGCAAATCGAAACCACAATGAGACATCACCTTGCCCCTGTTAGAATGGCTACAAAAAGTAAATCCTGGCAAGGATGCAGAGGAAGAGGAATCCTTATACACTGTTGGTGCGAATGCAAATTAGTACAGCCACTATGGAAAACAGTAAGGAGCTTCCTCAAAAAACTAAAAGTAGGACTTCTATATGATCCAGCAGTCCCACTACGGAGTATGCACCCAAAAGAAATGAAATCAGTATGTCAAAGATATACCTGCACTCCCATGTTTATTGCAGCACTATTCACAATAGGCAAAAAATGGAATCGACCCAGGTATCTATCAACAGATAAGTGAATAAGGAAAATGTGGAATATATACACAATGAAATACTACTCAGCCATAAAAAAGAATTAAATTGTCATTTACAGCAACGTGGATGAATCTATAGCACATTATGTTAAACGAAAAGAGCCAGGCACAGAAAGACAAAAATCACATGATCTCACTCATGCAGGAGCTAAAGAAGGTGATCTCACAGAAGTAAAGAGTAGAATAGTGGATAGCATAGGCTGTAGAAGGGAAGTGTGATGGGGAGAGACTGGTTAACATGTACAGGGCTACAGACAGGAAAAATAAGTTCTGGTGTGCTACTGTGCAGAAGGGTGATTATCGTTAACAATATTGCATGGTATAATTTCAAAATATCTAGAAGGGATTTTGAATGTTTTCACTACAAAGAACAAATGAATGTGTGAGATGACAGAAATGCTAAATACCCTGATTTGATCATTACACAATGTAAACGTATCAAGGCATCTCACTGTACCCCGTACATACGTACGATTATGTGTCAGTTAAAATAAAAATAAAAATTAATCCAGGAAGAAGGGAGGGAGGGAAGGAGGAAGGGAGGACAGAAGGATGGAAAGCTCTCAAGGCTAGTCAAGCAAGTATTTACATCTCAAAAGAAATGTAAAATTTACAGTTAGAGGAAACTGAGAGATGAGTTAGATCAATCTGAGGGCATTTACCGATGAGGAAACCAAGGCCCAGAGCTGGTCTTCTCTGCAGAGGTAACTAAGGACAAAGCCTCAGGCCTTCCTGCTCACCTAGTGCTCTCTAATGACCCACCCACTGCATCTCCCTTCACACAAAGAAAGCACCAGCATGAGGCACTGACATAGTGACAAGCCACACACCTGAGCAGAGTGGGCATGACGTACTTCAAGTTAGACGTTAAGATTTCAGAAAAAAATCAATGCTCATCTTCTGGTTGGGAAGCATTTTTTTTTTTAAGGCTCCCTCCCAGAAATCAAAGTGACCTTCAAAGAACATCATGACAGTCGATCACCTATCATATAAATCAGGAGTGTCCAATCTTTTGGTTTCCTTGGGCCACATCAGAAGAATTGTCTTTGGCCACACATAAAATACACTAACACTAATGATAGCGGATGAACTAAAAATTTAAAAAAAAAAAAATCACACAAAAAAAAACTCAATGTTTTAAGGAAGTTTATGAATTTGTGTTGAGCCACACTGAAAGCCATCCTGGGCCACAAGCTGCCCACAGGCCATGGGCTGAACAAGCCTGATATAAATGAAGGGCGGAGATAAGCTGTTTTCAAATCTCTATTTCCAGAGGTTTACTCTAGTAGACATGGTGGCATCTTTTTATAGAGATACCAAAAGTGTACTGCCCCTAACACAATACGGCAGAACAAGAAACAGTTATTATTCCTAATTAGAAACAACTTGACTGTCCAACACTAAGGGGCTTGTGAATAAAGTACAGTGCAGTGATGTGTGAATTAAGATTGTTTTTGACATTGCACAATGGTCACAATATAGATAGAGCAGCTAAAAGTTTCTCACATCTCATGATATCATCTTTATTTTGTATGTATGTAGGTGTGTCTTACGCTGTAAAAAAAATACCAGAAGAGCTCATAAAGAAATTAACAGTGGCTTATGAGATTATGGCAATCCATCTGATTTCCCCCACCCTGCTTTTATGCACTGAACTTCTGCAATCGAGGAAAATAAGAAATGTAGTTTGTTGCGGGGGGGATCAGTTAATCTGTGTCAATATTCTATCAAAGAACATCTGAAAATCTTCCATAAGCTATTACAAGAAATATATCACAAATATGTGTTTTGGAGACTGGTTTTCCTGGGTTTGCTAAATTTCAGGTCCAGTTGTCATAGCATTGTGAAAAGACATCTCCTGCAATCTATAAAAAAAGAAAAATTAGTTTTATATCTCCCTGTCCAGTCCCTTTGTTTGGTCATATGGCTCACTGCTCTCATAAAAAGTAAAGGTATGTATTCATGCATCAAATCAATCATTCACCATATTTGCAAACAATGGCTTATATATACCAGCTACAAAAGCAGGTAGCTGGTATCTGAAGATGAACAAATAATGGCCCTATGCTCCAGTCCACAGGCTGGTGAGGCAGCTCTGTGGAATAAATGCAATAGAGAGAAACAAGTATAGCCTTGATGCTCTCTGAAATTATATATTCTCCCTGGGGTAATGTGCTACCACCCATATGGTTCTGAATCTCAAATATTTATATCTAGACATGTTCTCACTTTTTGAATTTTCAGAACCTATCAGTGAATTTGGCAGAAAGTAACAACTTCCTAAATGATGAGTATGTAAATGACTAAATGAGCAAATACACAACAAGCTAGAAGAAACCCCAGCTCTCCAGAGGAATTAGCTTTGAAGGGGATTTTTTTAATGAAACTTTTCATTTGAACATAACTATAGATTAACATACAGTTGTAATTAAATAATACAGAGCAATTCCATGGACTCTTTACCCAATTTCTCCCCATGATAACATCTGGCAACACTAAAGTACAATATCACAACCAGGACATTGACACAATATCAATGGTATTCATATATATATATATGATCCATTTTGGGCTAATTTTTACACAAAGTGTGAGGTTTAGGTCAAAGTAGTGTTTTTCCTAGGGATGTCCAAATGTTCCAGGACCATTTCCTGAAGTGGGTAGCCTTCCTCCACTGAATTGCTTTTAGGCTTTTGTCAAAAATAAATTGGGCATATTTATGGGGATCTACTTCTGGATTCCCTATTCTGTTCCACTGATCTCTGTGTCTAACCTTCCGCAAATGCCACAATGCCTTAGTTACTATAGCTATAGCAGATATGAACAGCAGTTAAAGTGATCCTACTGACTTTTTTTTTTAATTTTGGTTATTCTAGAAACAATCTTTCCAAACAAAACTTAAAAACGGCTTGTGTATAAAAAAATCTTGCTGGGGCTGGGCACAGTAGCTCATGCCTATAACCCCCGCACTTTGGGAGGCTGAGGCAGGAGGAATGCTTGAGACTAGGAGTTTGAGATCAGCCTGGGCAACATAGTGAGACCCCAACTCTACAAAAAAAAAAAAAAAAATTCGCCAGGCATGGTGGTACACACCATGTAGTCCCAGGCAAGAAAGAAAGAACAAATGAACGAACCTTGCTGATTCCAAAGAGAATAGTAAAGAAAAGGTAGGGGTGGGGGAAGAGTAACTGTACAATGGAGAAATCTGACGAACACTACACTGCCAGGTGATCAAAGTCAACATCTACAGTAATAAGTTTTGTTGATAGTACTGGACCCATGATATGCTGTGATGAAAATAATGGCCCTTTACAATTGTGATCCTTCCAAAAAAAAAAAAAACCATATAACTCCAGTCTAAAAATGAGAAAAACATCAGAAAGATCTAACTGACAGACATTCTACTAAACACCTGACAGGTACTCCTTTAAATTGTCAAAGTCATCAGAAACAAGGAAAGTATAAGAAACAGTCACAGTCTGGAAAAGATTACTGACTAAATGTAATGAAGTATCCTGGAATGAAAAAAGGGTATTAGCTAAAAAATAAGAAAATCTGAATTAAGTGTGGATTTAGTTAATAATGTAACAATAGTGGTTCCTTAATTGCATCAAATGTACCAGGCTAATTTAAGACATCAGTAAAAGAGAAAGGGTGTAGGATATATGGAAACTCTCTGTATTATCTTCCCAATGTTTCTGTAAACCAAAGCCTGCTCTAAAATAGAAAGTTTACTGAAATATTTATATACATTTCTAAAAAGTACTCAAGGGTTGAAATTTAGTAAGTTTAATCATTTTAACTGTATCATCAAGGATGTTTTTAAGAAAAAAAAACTTTGCTGATATTTTCATATGAATTGAATTAAACCTACAAGTCAATTAGGGAAAACTGACATCTTTAGTATGTTGAGTTTTCCAACCTGTGAGCACAATATGTCTCTCCATTTATTTGGGTCCTTTTTCAAAAATCAAGTTTTGTAATCTTCAACATACAGATCCAATATGTTTTGTTAAATATACACCTAAGTATTTCATTTCCTTGAGAGTGATTATAAATGATATTCTGTTTGGAATTTTGGTTTCCACATATTCATTGCTAATGTAAAGAAATCTCATGGATTTTTATGTGTTTATCTTATATCCTGAAACCTTGCAGAACTCACTTATTAGTTTTAGGAAGGTGTTATGTTTTATTTTTGATAGATTACTTTGGATTTTCTATGTAGACAATTATATCATTTGCAAATAGACATAGTTTTCTTTCTTCCTTTCTAATCTGAATGTCTTTTATTTTTCTTGCCTTATTGCAGTGGCTAGAACTTCTAGTATGATGTCAAGACTGGTAAAAGCAGACATATTTGTTGTTTTCCCAGTCTTAGAGGGAAAGCATTCAGTCTTTCACCATTAAATATAAGGTTAACTTAGGATTTTTATAAATGTTCTTTATCAAGTTGAAAAAGTTTGCCTCTATCCCTAGTTTGTTGAGAGTTTTGATTTGTATGAGTATTGAATTTTTCCAAATGCTTTTTCTGTATCAATTGATATAATATGATTTTTCTTCTTTAGCCTGCTGATAGTGGTAGATTATATTTATTTGTCTTCAAATACTGTAAAGATGAGTTTTAAAGGATAAAAAGAACTTCACCAGATATTCATAGAAGAGCATTTGTGTTTATTTGTTTAATGTCTATCCTTACTACACAACAAGAACCACGGTGGCACAGATTACTTATGTTTTATTTAGTACTATATACTTGATACCTATCCTAGCTGCTAGCACATAATAAGCAATCAATAAATAAAGAAGTGGGCCAGGCGCAGTGGCTCCCAGCACTTCGGGAGGCTGA
Source organism: Pongo pygmaeus (assembly GCF_028885625.2). NCBI lineage: Eukaryota > Metazoa > Chordata > Mammalia > Primates > Hominidae > Pongo > Pongo pygmaeus. The sequence goes on along the minus strand of NC_072378.2, from coordinate 5,231,415 downwards.
GGTGGGCAGACCACGAGGTCAGGAGTTTGAGACCAGTCTGGCCAACATAGTGAAACCCCATCTCTACTAAAAATACAAAAAAATCACTGGCTCTGGTGGTGTGCACCTGTAGTCCCAGCTACTCAGCAGGCTGAGGCAGGAGAATCACGTGAGCCCAGGAGACAGAGGTTGCAGTGAACTGAGATTGCACCATTGCACTCCAGCCTGGGCAACAGTGTGAAACTCTGTCTCAAAAAAATAAATAAAATAAATAAATTAAATAAATAAATAAGTAAGGAAATAACACAACATACAAGTACACAGACATGAGTGTATATACATTTGGGAAATGGCCAGTAAGCCAGGGTAACAGCAGCAGAGATAATGTTGAAGGAGTGGCCAGAAGAAGGCAGAGCTCCTGTCTCACAGCACACACATACATCCATTCAAGACATAGCAAAGACCTAAATGTAAAGACTAGTGACCAAATGTGCAGCTTGTACAATAAAATATATGAGAATGCTTTCATACCTTGGAGTGGACAAAGGTTTCTTAGAATACAGAAAGCAATAATCGTGAAAGAAAATATTGAGAGAAAGGATTTTTTTGAAAATTAAAATCTTACATTCCTCAAAAGACATCTTTAGGAAAATGAATAGGGAAGCCAAAGACTGGCAAAGAATATGACACAAACTGACAGCTGGATATATGAAGAATTCCTACAACTCAATAATCAAAAGACAAACAGCTCAGTTAAAAACAAATCAACAAAAGATTTGAACAAACACTTCACCAGAGAAGATACAAAAAAAGCTGATAAACACATGAAAAAGTGCTTGACATCATTAGTCAGCAGGGAAATGCAAATAAAACCCAGTGAAATACCACTATTAGTTATCACCATCATTATTATTGTTGTTGTTATTGTTGCAGTAGAAAAACTAAATTTAAAAAGACTGAAAACACCAAATGTCGCTGAAGATGTGGAACAGACAGAACTCTCATTTGTTGGTGACATTGTAAAATGGTACAAGCTCTTCAGAAAAAGGGCTGGCAATGTTTTACAAAGCTAAACATACACCTACCGTATGATTCAGCAATTCTAATCCTAGGTATCTAACCAAGAAAAAATACTCACAAGAAAGAGTGGTACATTCACTGCAACTTTATTCATAACAGTCCCAAAATGGATGCAGTCCAGATATCCATCAACAGAAGGGTAAACAGTGGTATATTCATAAAATGGATTACATACACACACACACACACACACACACACACAAACTACTATACACACAACATGGATGAATCTCAAATAATCTCAAAAACATTTGATAAGTGAAGGAAACCAGACACAAAGAATATATATGACTGTCTTTATGGAAAGTAATGACAGATAAAACAACTTTTTTGGTTGGAAAAAAATCAGAACAATACCTACTTCTAGATGGTGTGAATGAAGACTGACCAGAAAGGGGCATGAGGGGACTTCTTGGGGTAAAGGGGATGACTAGCATCTTGACAGAAAGTTTAAATTACAAAGATACATACTTTTGTCAGAACTTAATGAATGGGCCAGGCACGCTGGCTCACGCCTGTAATCCCAGCACTTTGGGAGGCCAAGGTGGGCGGATCACCTGAGGTCAGGAGTTCAAGACCAGCCGGGCCAACATGGCAAAACCTCATCTCTACTAGAAATACAAAAATTAGCCAGGTGTGGTGCTGGGCGACTGTAATCCCAGCTACTCAGGAGGCTGAGGCAGGAGAATCACTTGAACCTGGAAGGCGGAGGTTTCAGTGTGCCAAGATCGTAGCACTCCAGCCTGGGCGACACAACAAGGCTCCATCTCAAAAAAAAAAACAAACAACCTAATGAATAGTATAACTAAGGTCTGTGAAGTTCACTGTATGGAAATTTTACTCTAAAAAAAGAATTATAAATAAATGTTGAACTCCAGCTAATTAGTCATCATTATCTACATTTAGGGGGAATTCTGAAGCGTATTTGAAACCTATCAAAAAAAAAAAGAATTGTTGGAGAATAGAGGGATAGACAGATGAATATGTGAATATAAAGCAAGTACAGTAATATGTAAATTGTAGAATCGAGGTGGTGGCTATATGAAGGTCAACTGTAAAATTTTTTCAACTTTTCCTGTATGATCGAAAATTTTCATAATAAAATGTTGGTGGGAAAAGTAGGCACAGGATTGGATCAAGAATACAATGCTACACTCAGGAGCATGGATCTAACCCTGAATGTCAAATTTTCAAATCCTGGGGCTCTATGGATATGTCTCAGGGGATGCTCAGGGGCTGAAAGTGAAACAGGAACATAGGGCTCAGTCCCTGAGGAAACCACAACCATTCTACTTTATTTATTTTCTAACCTGGCCCTTCATATAAAATAATTTTAATGACTCCAATGATGCAATGAAACCCAAATACACAGAAAGTCACTGCCGGAGGTGATGATGAATTTTATCCATCCAAGTACTATGGGCCTCAGTGAATAAAAATGTACTCATGTCTTCTTCAAGAATGGTTGATTATAATATGCAGAGTGGTTTTTCATATGATATGCCCAAAGAAATGGAACTCAGGAAAGAACATTAAAGATCAGCTGGTTTAATATCTTGACCTTATGGATGAGAAAGTTGGGTCCTGTGAGGGAAGAGACTTCTAGGTGACTGCATGTCCCTGATAGTCAGGAGGAGGTGGACAGGACGCCCTGGCCAGTGAGCACTGCTGATCCAAGCTTGCTCTTCCACACCGCCATGTCCTGCCACCATCCCCAGTACTCCTCAAGAGTCTTTTAATGAGAATTGCTCATGGTTTCTGGTGACAAGGCATTTGAAAAATAAGGTCTGTGCTTTATAGGACAAAATGCTTCAGAAACAAAAAGTCCATTCTCTTCATAACCGCCTGTGAAAGATTATAGGCCTATTTTCTGATTTTGACATTTATTTCTAATTCAAATTCTACTGTATAACCTAATAGGAGCTGTGAAGATAATTAATACAAATGGAAAATCTCAGGGTAAAATGGGAGAATGGTGGAAAGGGAACATTCTTAAAGTTCAAGCCACTTTCCTGTGCCACTTCACAGCATTTAATTGCGGGCTATTCTCAAACACAAAATTCAAACACTAACCTGAAATTATTCTGCTCTCTAAATCTCTTACCACTCATCTCTGTTCTATTGTGAACAGAGAGCACGTGGACCTCGTTTTACACATGCATGCCTGAGAAGCTGTGGGTAAACTGCCACGTAAAGGAGACCTAGAACTGAACTTTTGCTGTAATCAAGATGCTGCTCTTAATTTAATGTACCTGGGGGTGAAGTGACACTCCTGCCAAACATATTCTGCTTAACTACCAGTTTCACAATCTCTGCAGTCCTGGGTCTTTCTGAGATTTTTCAAAATCAAAAATAGCAGCTTGCCTTTAAGATTTTTCACCTCTGTAGCAGATCAAAGGGGAACATCTCTAAAAGCTGGTTACCTTCTTACTAACACCTCCAGCAAAACATCTGGTAGAAGAACAGATGCATAATAAAAATAATTATAATGGCGTTTTATTTTTTGTATTATTATTTCTTTAGTCACCAACCAGGCACTTCACATACATTGTCTCATCTAGTCATCATCATAATTAAAGATCAATATTACATTATAGAAAGGCAACACATTGGCCAGGCGTGGTGGCTCAGCCTGTAATCCCGGCACTTTGGGAGGCCAATGTGGGCAGATGACCTGAGGTCAGGAGCTCGAGACCAGCCTAGCCAAAATGGTAAAACCCCGTCTCTACTAAAAATACAAAAAAATTAGTCAGGTGTGGTGTCACACACCTGTATTACCAGCTACTCGGAAGGTTGAGGCAGGGGAATTGCTTGAACCCAGGAGGTGGAGGTTGCAGTGAGCTTGAAATCACGCCACTGCACTCCAGTCTGGGTAACAAAGCAAAACTCCATCTCAAAAAATAAATAAATAAATAAATAAAGAGAAAACGAGGCACTGGGGTTACATAGAGAAGAAGCAGGACTGGCAAGCATCGGAAATCCAGATCTAACTCCAATTCCCATACTTTTTTCCACTGAATTTGGCTGACAGATAAATGTCAGTTATCCAAGCCAAGCGAGCTCACTCTCACTTCACTGCCTCTGGTTAGTGGAGCAGACTTTATCAGTTGGTGCAATGTGTCCTTTCATACACACAAAGGCTTCAAGGAGATGTTTCCATAACACACTGCCTCCTCCCTAAACCACTCAAGGTCAGTATCAGTTCAGTTGCCTGCACTTGGCCTTTCAGCCCAGCAGGTTAGGGAGGTACAGTATACTCAAGAAGACAACATGGATTATCCAAGACACAAAGAGAAGCAGCAGCAACTACTCTGAATGTGAAAAGGGGACATATCTATGTCAGGGCCTTCCTTGAGGTCATTGTGATCTGTTACAAATCCCTGTCACTTCCTCTCTGGGCCTGTGTGCCTCCGTCTCCAGGATCCTATTCCTCTGCAGCAATGGTATTAGCAAGCAGATACACCCACAGGTGATGAGGTCCTTGCCTCGGCCAGCCTCTCTACAGGAAACAGCTGCAGTGGCTTTCCTGAATCACAGCTTCTGACTTAGATAAACTGGACCTGGAGGCCACTTGCTCTGAGGTCACCACATCAAATGCAGTGACTTCTGTGTCGTTCGGTGAACCAAAATCTAAGCATCCATTGAGGTGAACATTTGGTGAACCAAAATCTAAGCATCCATTGAGATGAACATTTGGTGAACCAAAATCTAAGCATCCATTGAGGTCAACACATACCCAGAAACAAGCCTCCGAAGAGAAGCACAGAAGGCACAGCTGTCACGCAGCTCACAGCAAAGACAGAGGACACCTCAGAAGCAGGCAGTACCCATTCTTAGCCATTGCCACACACAAGGACCACTTATGGCTGTGATTAGAATTTAAGCTAATTTGTTTTTATCTTTTAAAGGGACTGGGGAGGTAAACTTCATTTTTGAAATTCTCAAATGGTAAAACTGACACTACAGACTTGGCCAGAGAGGCATGAATATTAGTACAGTAGACAGCTACCAAGGCAAAGGTCCTCTCCCTCCCACAGGAGAATTCTCAGACAGGACCCATGTCATACCAGCTCATCCTCCACTTTCAGTCATGACACATTCTTGGAAAAGGTGATAAAAACTTAATGTACAGAAGTTCAATACTGAGTTTACATGTTCCAGAGAACTAAAAATGTATAACATTTCTAGTTATAATATGTATATTTTTATATCCAACTGTTATGGAATGCACACTTTTAAAACACATCAAGAATAACTGAAATGTAGGCCGGGCGCGGTAGTTCACGCCTGTAATCCCAGCACTTTCAGAGGCCAAGGCAGGTGGATCACCTGAGGTCAGGAGTTCCAGACCAGCCTGACCAATATGATGAAACACTATCTCTACTAAAAATACAAAAACTAGCTGGGCGTGGTGGCGTGCACCTGTAATCCCAGCTACTAGGGAGGCTGAGACAGGAGAATCGCTTGAACCAGGGAGGTGAAGGTTGCAGTGAGCCGAGATCGTGCCATTGCACTCCAGCCTGGGCAACAAGAGTGAAATTCTATCTCTAAATAAATAAATAGATGAATAAATGAAATGTACAGTTTTGTCTACAGTAATAAACAACAGTTTTGTCAGCAGTAGTGCCATCTCTAATCGGTAAAATAAATTATTACTACCATTATTAACTGTAAGGAGACATCAGTGGTCATTTCATACAGACTAGGGCAGAAATGAGTGATGTAGATTTTAATGAGGTCTCATCTGTTTTCTTGTAAGGCACTAGCTGCCTTCTGTTGATGACGAGTCTGTAGTAAGCTGTATACCTAGCAAATGGACCCATGAACTCCTTCCCAGTATTTGAGTTCCCAGGATATTCTGATAATAATTTTCATTTCATATTTTACCGATCTTTTCTCAATTCTCTCTCACTCCCCCCATCACTTGGCCATTGTAGTCTTGGAATTTGGGGTATGTTTAATTTTCACCCCTTTGTGCACTGAGTGGATCAGCTTATATTCTTTTTTTTTTTTTAGACAGTCTCGCTCTTGTCGCCCAGGCTGGAGGGCAATGGCGTGATCTCGGCTCACTGCAACCTCCATCTCCCAGGTTCAAGCAATTCTCCCACCTCAGCCTCCCGAATAGCTGGGATTACAGGCATGCACCATCAAGCCTGGCTAATTTTGTACTTTTAGTAGAGACAGGGTTTTTCCATGTTGGTCAGGCTGGTCTCGAACTCCCAACCTCAGGTGATCCGCCCACCTCAGCCTCCCAAAGTGCTGAGATTACAGGCAGATCACCTTATATTCTATAACTGGTCTAGTTGACCATGAGTCACTTAATTGTGTCCATCATTGTCCCAGTTGTCTGGCTGTTAGTATCAGCACTTATATTTTACCATTTTGTTCATTTTTAGGAACTAATATAAATAAATGCACCACAGTATTCAAATAGTTGTGCAAATAAACACTGCTTAGCAAAGTGCAACTGTTGATTATTGTGCTTGACTGTAATGAAGTATTAGAATGTTTGTTCATCAGCTGATGCATGGAAGTCCCAATTAGGCCTAGAAAAGGTGGTTTGAGGATATCTATCTTTTAATATTTGAAAGTGCTGATTGCATGACAGTCACACTATCAAATTGTGGAGAACTCATAAATAGCTAGCATTATAAACTTTAACTTGCTTTCTAGGTTTCAGTTCCCTCTTCTACAAGATGACCAAATAATGTTTATGATCTTTAAGATGCTTTCCAATATGATCATGTGATTCTACCTGGGCTATTCAGATCCTTACAAAGAAACTGAGTTTTCTTACTTTCAATGTAATTTGAACCGGCTTATTTTACCTATCTCACTTTTTTCAGCTCAGGTAAGAACTAGAAATTTTTTTTTACCTTCCTCTTAACTTGAATAATTAATATCAGCTTGCAGCAGAATATACAGTTATGATAAAAATTAGCCAGATGCGATGGCTCGCACCTGTGATCCTAGCACTTTGGGAGGCCAAGGCAGGTGGATCGCCTGAGGTCAGGAGTTCAAGACCAGCCTGGCGAATATGGTGGAACCCCATCTCTACTAAAAATACAAAAATTAGCTGGGTGTGGTGGTGGGAACCTTTAATCCTAGCTACTCCGGAGGCTGAGGCAGGAGAATCGCTTGAACCTGAGAGATGGAGGTTGTAGTGAGCCAAGGTCGCGCCACTGCACTCCAGCCTGGGCAACGGAGCGAGATTCTGCCTCAAAATAAATAAATAAAATAAAATAAAATAATCAATAAATAAACTTATGATAAAAAATAAAAACAAAGAGTCCCAAGTAGGGAAACAGAAATAAGAGTGGAAAATCAGAACCATACAAAAGTATTGCAAATACATAGGGGCCTGTTGATGTTTTGCAGTGTAGGCAGGTCAAGAGCAGCTGGGACACTGATGAGCGAGGGGGGAGCTGTCAAACCCCACCCACTGTCTCCCAGGAAAAGTTTCTCACCGTTTTCTCAAAACAACTGCTGTCACAGGAAAAAAAATATATATATATATATATATATATTTCCCCATGGCCACAGAGCAGGCAAATGAAAGTGAAACAACGTGTGCATATGAAACTCAGTAAAAATATTTCCTCATCCATTTTTTTTTTTTTTTTTTTTTTTTTTTTTTTTTTTTTGAGACGGAGTCTCACTCTGTCGCCCAGGCTGGAGTGCAGTAGCACGATCTTGGCTCACTGCAACCTCCGCCTCCCTGGTTCAAGCCATTCTCCTGCCTCAGCCTCCTGAGTAGCTGGGATTACAGGTGCACATCACCATGCTTGGCTAATTTTTTTGTATTTTTAGTAGAGACGCGGTTTCATCACGTTGGTCAGGCTGGTCTCAAACTCCTGACCTCGTGATCCGCCCGCCTTGGCCTCCCAAAGTGCTGGGATTATAGGCGTGAGCCACCGCGCCCGGCCTCCTCATCCATTTTGTGTCTTCTATTCCCTGTCAAGCTCCCAGGCATATGGCTCCTCCTCCCCGCAACAGCCAATTCATTTACAACCATAGCAGCACCCAGGCAGAAGGGCGGAAGATGGCTTAGCCTTGACTGGAAACAACAGGAAGCTCCCAGAGTTCCTACTGAAAGAAGCAAGACCTTAAGGTAGCCATTTCCTGAGAACTACTTCCATCTTTGCATTTATTCTGTATCACCTATGGCACTGCTGATGCTCTAACCATTCCTAATATTAGGAAAACGTAGGCTAAAAAATGATTTTTAAAAAAAACAGAAAATTCTGATTGATTTTTAAGGAAAATCACTTCAAACTTTATGGGCTCATGTATTTACATGAAGATCAGAGAAAAAAGGTGATTATTCTTATAAAAGTATTCTGAGACCTTAGGAATGAAAACGCAGTAGGATTAACCTTTCACCAAGAGTAGACTTTAGTTAGAATTTTCTACTTGACCTAATAAACAATCAATAAACTTGAGCTATTTCTAGGGTATACGCATGCATCCTTCTGAACACATGCTGATGCTCCAAGTCATGTAACAAAGCCTGCTTCCTGGACATGTGGGCTATTTGTCAGAAGCAAGACCATGTGGAAAAACATCTCACAGGTGACTAGTTGCTACCTTATCACAAAGTATGGCCTCACCATTGCATAGCAAATGCGTAGCAAAGCAGACTCAACATCAATTCTGGGTCACTGTGATAAGTAGATGTGAAAGGCACCTAATAAGAACTCGGTCAGTATTTGGTTGTTATTAATATTGTTATTGTTAAGGAAAAATCAAATGGAGGCCACAGTGTAGGCATGTCCTTAGGCCAACCACCCATAGCCACATAAGAGAAACTTAAGCTATCCTGACTTCTCTAAAATGCTGGCTCTGGCCATAAAGGAAACTTAAGCTCTCTCTCCTTGTCAGCACGATAAAAGTGAACCAACCATCTACAAGCAAATAAGCTTTTACAGCTCTGCTTGCCCTGAAAGGAATGTAAGATTACGATAACAGCAACAGAGATTAATATACTTCTTCATTTATGCTTTATAAGTTGCTCTGAGCCAAGCTTCTTACCACTATCTGTTTGAAGACTCCTGGTCTGGCCAGATGCCATGGCTCATGCCTGTAATCTCAGCACTGTGGCAGGTCGAGGTGGGTGTATTGCTTGAGCTCAGGAGTTTGAGACCAGCTTGGGCAACATAGCCAGACACCATCTCTACAAAAAATATAAAAATATAAAAAGTAGCCAGGCAAGGTGGCATGTACCTGTGGTCCCAGCTACTGCCAGCTGAGGCAGGAGGATCACCTGAGCCGAGGAGGTCAAGGCTGCAGTGAGCTGTGTTTCTACCACTGCACTCCAACCTGGCTGACAAGGTGAGACCCCGGGGTCACATACGCACACAGATACATATATAATCTCATAAACCAATGTAGAAGGAATAAATTACATACAAAATAGTGTTGAAAAACTATTTGGGTGAAAAAAAAAAGAAGTGATATTTACTTCCTGTCACGTGCCAAAATAGAATGTACAGAGTTTTATTACCTGTTTCAAAAGAAAAACAAATAAAAAATACTGGTAATTCTTTAACTGATTTTGTGTGAGGAATGACTATTTTACAAAAGAAATTTAAAAGAAGTAAACAAAACCAAATGAAAGATACATACATTTGACCATATGAAAATTTAAAACTTCTGATGTTTACAAACATCAAAAACTTGCAAGGGTGAAAAAGAAATTGTGGGAAATATCTGCAGTGCATGAGGAAACACATGCATATATTTTCTTTCAAAAACTAATCTGAAAAAATAGGAAGAATGAATAAGACCTACTATTTGATAGCACAATAGGGTGAATATAGTCAGTAACAATTGTACATTTTAAAACAAAGGGTGTAATTGGATTGTTTGTAACTCAAGGATAAATGATTGAGGGGATGCATACCCCATTCTCCATGATGTGCTTATTTCACATTGCATGCCTGTATCAAAACATCTCATGTACCCCATAAATATAAACATCTACTATGTACCCACAATTTTTAAAATTAAAAAAATTAAAAATTAAAAATAAATTGAAAAAAATCTGGACTTTTGAAAATAGGTTATCTGACCATAGGTTTACGAGATCCACATATGTAAAGAAAAGTCTTTGGTTTTAGAAACACTTTGAAAAGACTCATAGCTTCTAGTTTATATGGGTATAAAATAAAGTCACCGAGACTTTTAAAATCCATCAGACTGCCATGTCTCTGTTCTTCCAGAAAAAAAGGCTGTCTTATTTTATAACCCTGAAGTGATATATTTAGAACTAAGGTTTTTTTTTCTCCTTTCTGAGTGTTTTTACCAAAAACCAATCTTACCTTTCAGTTTGTTTATTTGTCAGATACTTTTAGTACCTGAAAAATAAAAATAAAACACAATGGGAAAAAATCCAGCTGAGAATTAATGGTTCTACTACATTTATACCTCTGCAAATTTTCCTATTAAGTCTTAAGAGAGCTCTGTGCTGAAGAAACAGGCCCACTGCTCCTCTGAGTCTGCACTAGAAAGACAGTGGGCAACTGGGGAGGCACCTCAGATTCAGCACAGGCTTAACAATAAAATCTATTCCTCTCTCTTCCCCTCTATACAAAGCAAAATATCCAACTCAGAAGTACAAAAAGAATGGAATTAAAAGCACAGGTATCACTATCTAATACACATATCGTCCTGCTACTTGACAATATGACTTAATTAAAATGAGGCCTATGTTTACATATCAAATGTTAACAATTTTTCACTTTCCATTTGGCTAAATGTTTTATACCTTTTGATTACTGGTCACACAATTTCTCCAAAAACTTAAATCTCCAGTAATAGTGAAAAACTCATTTATGACACTCTTACACACTGAATCATCCAATAAAATTTGATTTCACCAAACAGCAGTGATAAAGTATTACAGAAAACTGATTTACATTACAACTAATTGCTAATCGCTCGATAACATGTTAATATTCACCTAAGAATATTTGTTCCAAAAAAAAAAAGAGCTTGAAACAGATTCTATCTGAATGAGAAGTCTAACTAATCAATTCTACGTTTCAATATTGGTAAAAAAATAAATAACATCAATATGTAAGTGCAAGATACCAAGATGAAAAAGAGTCCATCAATATAGTAAGCTTTCAACACTGAAGAAGAAACATCAATATAAAGCACCTGTACAGTTAACTCTGGGTCCCTCCCTGGCACTTAATTCATTTCTTATTCTCATTTCCCCTCTCTGTTCCTCTTTCAGGCCTGGGCTGCTAAACAGATCACAAAGGATCAGATGGGAGCAGAATTGAAATGGATATGGGCTTTGCTAATACAAGAGTCACTTAAAGCAATGAAAATCCTGAAGTGAGAATACGGATTTGGAAGTAAAAATTCAGACAACACCTTTCTAGAGTACAGTCATACGTGTGTCAGGGAACTAATGCTTTTACTGGTCAAATGTCAAGAGATGGTAACACACCTTAGAAGCCAAATTCAGTTTCATCAACTTAAAAGAAATCATCAAACCATCATAGAAACCATCAAAATATCAGATCCCAACCTTAATTTATAGATAGAAAGCTTTGCTTCTCAAAACAGCGCTTACCTACACATGGAGCTGGGAAGCAGTTGTTCTACACTGCCCCAAGATAAACACGGCTCATGTGCCAAGACTACACATTTTGACAGAATAATATTTTTATTCCTGGAGAGAGAATATTTTTGGATTGTTTTCCTGATATTAAGTGATTTATAATTATTTTATGTGAAAGACAAATGGGGAAATATTAGAGGAGAATCAAATCATAATTTTTAAACTAAAGCCCCAAAACTATTAAATATTTCACAATTTACATCCTCTTGTATGTATAAGTATACGTGCTCATCTTCCACCAGACTTGATTTCCAAACAAACATTAGCAAACTGCTCTGCACCTCTTCTTGTCTGGTAAGAATTAATACTGGTGACTTTCCACAGCAGTTACAATAGCGCATAGCGATCTACCTCATTCTTTTCAATGGTGCCAAGTATTCCATCATATAAAAGCCCATGTTTACTTAGCTGTTTCCTTACTGATGAACATTTGTTTCCAATATTTTGCTAAAATCAGTAACTCTATAAAGGAAATACTGGTATCTTTTCAAACACAAGCAAACATTTTTAGAATAAATTTCTGAAAGCTGAATTGCTAGTCAAATGGTTTGTGTGTTTTATATTTTAACAGATAGGGCCAAATGGATCTCCTAAGAGGGAGTGCGCCAGTTAGGACTCCCATCAACAATGTACAAGTGCCATACTCCCTGCACCCTTTGTAGCACTGTGATTAAACTGTTTTACCGCTACACTGCCAAGTAGTTTTACTACAATAGTTACTGTACACTAAGTGATAATGCAAGAGGACTTTAAAAAAAAAGTCCTACTTTCCAAAATACTGTTGTTTAAATCATCATCCCTGACCACAAACATTTTAAATGTATGAAGCCAGAGGGCCACCATATTCATAGGGAAACATAAATACATTTCTAAAAGAGCGTATGATTAACAAGAGGACAGACATCAAGTCCCTTGGAGGTTTAGGAGGAAGAACAGCACATGTAGAGGATGCCAGAGGAGACATTCCTGGAAGAGGTTGAGGTTCCAACTGGATATGTAATGATGAGTCACACTGGGAGAGTCTGAAGCAAACAGGGATGATGCAGTAGATGGTAGATGACGTACATACAAAGTGCACAATGGCAGAGCTCAAGTAAATAGAGAATTACATGGTAAGCTATAGGTCTAACACCTGGCTAGGGATTGCTCAAAATACAAACAGGCCAGTCAAACAAGAGAATCAAAACAGTGGCCAGAATACAGTTTTTAAAGTGTAGGAAACTCAATTATACTCAGCCACCACCAATTCAGAAAGACAGCTGCCTCTGCTCAAGGTGAATAAATCCTCAATGCCCAGCAAGGTAGGAGGTTCCTCAGACATGTCCACACTGTCTAAAATATCTACTTAATATGATAGCATTGCTCAAAATAAGTAAGTCAGAAAATAACCACAACTTTCCCACTTCATGTTTTATAATCTAGCTGGTCATTACAGTTCAGTCATTTCAAACTGGAAGAAGCAGCACACTCCAGCAAAATAAAGGGGTTTTGAAAGAAACAGTCCTGGGCTCAAATTCTGACTGCGTCTTAACTAGCAAATTCATTCAACCTCTTAAAAAATCACAGTGTCCTTATCTGCAAATTGGTCATCAAGGCTACGCAGATGAAATGGGATAGGTATGAAGCTAGAGGGCCATGAGAAACACAAGTCTCTTTCTCCTCCCTGCCCATCTATTTCAAGTAAGAACAAAATAAACAGTATTGCTTAATTATTGACCATTCCCAAAATCTTTTAGTTTTCTAATTTCACTGCCATAACTCCATTAAAACAGTAAAAAAGTATTTGGTGATGAAAAATATCAAGGCAATTCAGAAAGCAGAATGATACACTTTAGAGGTTACCAATGCCAAGACAAAGTATTATGGATTAAATTCAAAAGATCATATAAGAAAATCAATATTAGTATAACATTCTTGATTTGGTCTATAAGCCTAAGAGCTGGGTCAACTAAGAATAACTCATTTTGCTCAATAAAAACCAATGTTCAGTATCCACTCTTCTCTAATCCTTAATACTGAGCCATTATCCTTTTAATGCAGTTCATCCTTGTCTTGATTCTAATCACGCTCCCACGAAAGCGTTTGCCCTACGTGTCCTGCACATATCATCACTAACCCCCTGGGCACAATATCATGTGCAATATACAGATGACAGGTGTTGAAACCACATAACATTGCCCTTGTTTTATTTGTTTCCTCTGACTCTGTAACATCTTATATCCAACATAAATAGGTGTATACCTTCAGGTGTATTAACAGTAAGGTTCTCTGAGTTAGCAAGGTTTTAAATAAAACAAGTGATGTTAATCGGAGTAACTCAGCTACTTTAGGTATAATATCAATCATCAAAATCAGCCAAAAACTGCTAAAGTAACATCTTCCAAACTTCACATAAATAAATCTGCTAGCTTCTTAACATTCCATGCTTTCCATTAGCCTTTCTATGGCTCTGCTCATTTCTTTTTTATAACCATATACTTCTTTCTATTGATTCTTAGCACTTCATATATTGGCAGGAAACTATTGCCAGCCTAATGTCATGCATTTATGCAGTGCTTTCAATTAAGTCATTTTGGAACCTCCTTAGCATTCCGCTGAAGATGATGTGCTATGCCCCTGCAAAGTGGGTGGCTTCATTCTTCTTTATATTTCCAGCACACAACCCACTGCTTGCTGCACACTGGGTGCTCAGTGTCTATCACTGGAGCAAGATGAGGGCATGTCTCTAAAGTTATACAGTCCTGGATCTGAATCTCAGCGCTGGTAGTTCCCAAATTTAACCTGAGGCCTGGGCAAATCATGTGACCTCTCAGGGATTTAGTTTCCTGTCTGAAACTAAAGGGGATCAGGAATATCTATTTCATTGACTTTCTGTGAAAACTCAATGAAATAATGTATTTACAGTGACTACAAGAGCAGCTATGCCATGGCATATTAGGGCTCAGGAAATTGGAGCCAATTCACTAAACCATGCACATATCCTCACTTAAGTTCTCTTGGAAATCATAAATGACCTCAGCAATGTCGGGCAATAGGTTCAGAGTAGGGAAGTAGGTTCAGGGGTAAAGCCCTCTCTCTAAGACCAGCGACTATGGAGGTGTGACACCAGGCCCCAAGAAGCAGCTGATGCTCTCTGAAATTCACTTTGGTAATGCTGAATTATTTCCCACACATTGTTTTTAGTCCAATTCTGTCAATGTTGACCTCATTCTGCGTTTCAGACTCAACCCCACTCTGACGCAGTAACAATACCAGCTGAGGTGAAACTGGGCTGGCTAATCCCCAGCTCTCCCTTACACATGTCCATCTTCATATCAAACCTTTGTTATTTCACTGTTGGCAATAATAGCACCAGGGGAACTAGACACAAATGTGAACGAGACACCAGGTAAGCTAACTTATGCGATCAGATAGCAGAAAATCCCAGCCACCAGAACACTGTTATTCAAGCCCTTCCCTGTGGCCAGGGAATCCTAAGGGGTATAATTTGGCAGGCTGGACATGGGACATGTGAATCCTCCCAGAGACGTGATCCACGGCTCCGCTTAATCTCTCATTATGAATATCTAAATACATAGCACATTAAAACTACAACTCATTAGTCAGGTAAAAAGTCTTTGAATGAGGTAACATTAAAATGAAGAAGGCCATGATTAAGACAGCCAAGCAAAATAAAAGAGAAAATTAAATCTGTTAAAGCCCATCTAAGTAAAATACTGAAAACATCGCAGAAATAGACTCAAAAAAATATGTAGAATGAGACCATCAATCTTCTTTGTTTTTTTTTAAAAAAAAAACAGAGTTTCACTCTGTCACCCAGGCTGGAGTGCAGAGGCGTGATCTCAGCTCACTGCACCCTCGACCTCCTGGGCTCAAACAATTCTCCGGCTTCAGTCCCCCAAGTAGCTGGGACTACAGACCGTACCACCACACCTGGCTAATTTTGGGGATTTTTTTGGAGATGGGATTTTACCATGTTGCCCAGGCTGCTCTAGAACTCCTGAGTTCAAGCAATCCTCCTGCCTTGGCCTCCCAAACTGCTAGGATTACAGGCGTGACCCACCCCACCCAGCCAAAAATTATTGAATTAATATCTACTATAATAACATTTACTCCTGTAGAATTTACAAACTACACACTCAAATACATACATATTCTGACTTCTCAACTTTACCCCATTAGAGATGAGTGAACGAATATATCTCTGGGGAAACATGCATAATCCAAAGGTATCTGTTAATGAACATAAAATTTCATTGACGCCACCTGTTTGTGAGTCATTTGCTACTCCATAATATTCCTGCATTCGTTTTAATTTCCTCCAAAGCTGAGTGAGATTAAAACTCCATGAAGATGCACTACAGTTATTCTCCTAGCCTATATCATACCATATAGGAGGCAACACCCCACACAGTATCCTCAATGTTCCTGGGTTACCTGTGGAGCCAGCATAAGAAACACAGCTTCCTCTTGGGATACATAACACTGAGCCAAATGAAGACACCAGCACAGAAGCAGCATATGCTACATCTCCTCTCTTGTGGGACTTAAAACCTACTTCAGGATGTAAAACTGAAAAATCAAAAAACTACATAGCGAAGTAGGTCTCAGAGATGTTCAAAGAAAGGGAAATCACAAAAGAAAAAAGTGAGGACGGATAAGATTTAGAAGACAATACTATACTACACTCTGATATAATAATGTCTATCTATCTATATATATACATTTGCTTACTGTCCCAGGTTTCCATCAAGGGGCTCCTAAAATCTTTGTGGTATCTTGATTGATAGGGATAATAGGAGCAGCTTGTGTTCTAAAATTTGATGTTTGTCCCCTGTTCCTGATAGAGAACTCCTAAATCCCGTGGAATTTCTAGGAAGCTAGGAGTGTATTTTGTTCTCATAAGGCCGCTCTTGCTGGCCCATGAGACAGCCTCAGGATGGACAAGGGTCTCCAGAAATATCACAGCAGGAACTGAGGGCCTCATGAACAGAAAGAGGAAAGGAGCTGGAGATTAAGGCAATGACCAATAGCCAATGATGTAATCTATCATGTCTATGTAATTAAAGCTCGATCAAAACTCCTGAACCACAGAGTTGAGAAAACATCTTGGTTGGTGAACACATCAAAGTGCTGGGAGAGCGGTGTGCCAGGAGACAGCATGGAGGCATCACATCCAGACCTCTTCACCCTGTGTATCTCCTCCTGGGTTGTATCCCTTATAATAAACTGTTAATAGTAAGTACGATGCTTTCCTGAGTTCTGGGAAACCTTCTAGTAAATGATCAAGGGGACCCCCAGTTTATAGCTGGTTGGTCAAAACTGCAGGTGATAACATGGGATTTAACTGGAGATTCTACTGCGGGTAATCTTGAGACAGTTTTTAACCTGTGGGGTCTGGGCTAACCCCAGACAGTATCTGAACTGAATTGTAGAACACTCAGTTGGTGCCCAGAGACTTGGATGATTGGTTGACATAAAAAAATTTTAAAAACTCATACATTTGTTGTCACAAGTTTTATTAAAAACAAAACAAAACAAAAACAACAGGTTGAAAGCACATCAACCATGCCAGGGCAACAAAAAGACAATTGAAAAATACTGGTGAATTCATTCTAGATCTCAATCACCATTCACAATTTTGAACCATCACTCTGACATTGGGAGAAACTGAATAAGGTAAAGCATATGACTTGTTTTACAAATTGGTATGCTACATTAGCTTTAAAATATTTTATCACATGGTTTATCTCACAGTAAAAAAGGATTGCCTCCAATCAACTTGTTTATAAGTTGGTTGGTAGCCACAGTTTTGTTTTTTTTTTAATAGAAACAACATTAAGCAGAGACTTTAGAGATTGAGCAGGCTACACTACCACTGAAACACACCACTCTAATACCACAGAACCTACCCACCACACAGAAGAGGACCACTTTGG
This sequence comes from Pongo pygmaeus, assembly GCF_028885625.2. NCBI lineage: Eukaryota > Metazoa > Chordata > Mammalia > Primates > Hominidae > Pongo > Pongo pygmaeus. The sequence continues at coordinate 5,213,784 of NC_072378.2, read as the reverse complement.
AAAGTTATAGAGATAAGACACTTCACTCTCTCAAACTGCTCAGCCACACTAATCCTTTACCTCTGGCGAAGATTTATAAGGTCATGTCTGGGGAAGGAGTACGAAAAACGAGCCCTTTGGCACAAAACTGGGCAAATTGCAATAAGAAATAAGTCCATTATTAACAAGTTAAAAGCAGAAGGTTCCATGACATGGCGCTGCAGAGAAAAAGTCTACAAGTTAGGTTTTTTTATTTTATTTTTAAGGACCTCTTACTTATAAGGCCTTCTTGCTAGGAAAAGATTCGTAACTCAATTTGCCATGAAATCTTAAAAGTCAACAGTGTTAAGGTAGGAGTCACTGAGATACCATAAATACACAGCCATCAGTTATCCTTCAAACCACACAGTAACACCAATGAAAAGATGTAGCCTTGGTGGATGTCAGAGACATGATGGACCAAAGGAAACACGACGGACCAGCTTAGGAAACAGAGGCAGAGATTGCCCCCCATCATACGGGAGCTCAGGGGCACAGAGCTCAGCCAGAACCTGGGTCTCCTGAATCTCAAGCTGTTCATCTTTCATGACATGACACTGCTAATGAGGAGCCTATTTCAAGGTCTTAGTGTTAAAAACAAAAAAACAAACAAAACCCCCTAACTTTGTATCATTCATGCTTAAAACTCATGGGAGAGCATAACCATAAAATTATAAAGGATACAAAATTATTCCCTAGACCAACATTCTCAACCAACAGGGGCAATAGTGCTTTGGAGGGAAGGGTAAACAAGGAGGGAGACTGAGCATTCTCTTGTTAAAATTAAAATATTTTCCTAATTCCTTAAAAATAAACCAAAGCTAACATGTAGACTCTAAATGAATAAATGACTTAAAAGCAACAAAAACAAAAGGTATACATTTAGTTAACAAAAATCGATTAAGATCAGTATTTTAAGGTGAATGCAAAGAATGACATGAATTGCAGGTACTCTTTTACTGTTTGACAACCGGTCTTCCTACTCTTCACAAAACCTATGAAGGGGTACAATTTCCCCAAAGGGTATTGAAAGTCATCTGTACACACCAGTAGTCAGCATGTCATTTCAATAATGTGCAGGACGATATCAACGTCCAGTGGAACCCATCAAGTGGAAGTCAACACAGGGTCAGTGGCAGAGCGGGTTGAGCTGTCCCCTTTCTTGTACTATCTATTCTCAAGTGAGGCAGGTGGTAGACTACTCACTCCAGGATAAAGAGTAAGCAAGGAGAAAAGGAGGGAAAGATAAACTCAGCTCCAGTGGTAAACCCTAAGGGCAATATATTAGTCTGTTCTCACAGTGCTAATAAAGACATACCCCAGACTGGGTAATTTATAAAGAAAAAGAGGTTTAATGGCCTCACAGTTTCACATGCCTGGGGAGGCCTCACCATCATGGCAGAAAGCAAAGGAGAAGCAAAGGTATATCTTACATGGCGGCAGGCAAAAGTGTGTGCAGGGGAACTTTCCTTTTACAAAACCATCAGATTTCATGAGACATATTCACCATCACAAGAACAGCACGGAAAAACCTGCCCTCATTATTCAATTACCTCCCACCAGGTCCCTCCCATGACACGTGGGGATTATGGGAGCTACAATTCGGGATGAGATCTGGGTGGGGACACAGCCCAACCTTATCAGGCAAGTTTCACATAATCTCCAAAATCTATAGTATAGCCTTTCCTAGATGTTTCAACTCTTCATAAACCAATTTGATAAACAATGTAGACTTTGTATTGAACAGCAGAATTAAAGTAGAATAATAACTGTTAGCATTAGCACAGGCCTATAAAATGAAAGATAATAAATGTTAATTTCTTTTCCTTCCTTTTCTGTTAGGGGGAAGGCTAATTCAGCCAAAAGTTATGAAGACACAATTCCCCTGGAATTTGTTAATTGAGCTATCACTCCAGTGTAAGGAATCACGGCTAAGGAGCAGCTATTGCCAGCTGCATTTGTGAGCGACCTAAGCTGATTTACTATTACCATGATTACGGTTTTACAAATCTATTCAGTAATTCACATGTTTAATGTCCTTAATGCTGAGTTGGGCTACAACACTGGTTAGCTGCACTAATTAGTTGAATAGAAGAGTATTTGAAGTTATTAGAGGATTATATGTAAATTAATGCTAAGTGTATGTAAATAGGTTTCTAATTCTAAATATTGCCTCTAGAAAAAAAATCCACAGCACAACTGCCCCATGCTCCCCATAGCCCACTCTGACCATCTGATGACACTGGCACATGGAGATGCCATTCATGACGACGGAGCAAACCCTGCTGCTGTGAGGGCATCGGGTCACCCAAATGGCCACCGGGTTCCAGTGGTGTTCCTGAAGAGGGTGGAAGGAGAAGGCTGCTGCTCCTGGAACTCGAAGCTTTAATGAAGGTGACACAGGAGGGAGCCCCAGGCCACTCAGTCTCTAATCCTGGCTGGTGCCAGTCAGTGCGGGAGACCAGACCTGCCCTGGCTAAATACCTGCAGGTGGATCTCAGAGCAGGGACGCCGAGCCCTGGGGACAGCAGCCACATGGGCCAGCCTCTGTCTGCAGAGCTGACACAACTGCTGTGTGCTGGATGTTAATGATTTGCTTCAGGGAAAGACAAAGTGGATGCTCCTCACCAAGTGTCAGGGCCCCTGCACTAGAATCTGTGACTGTTCTACCCAGAACAAAAGAAATGTCCTTTCAGTCACTAGCCGGGTGCCTTGAGCTTGCTCTGGGGCTATGAATAAGCCCTAAATCCAGTGAGTTGCACATCAGAGGGAACAGGAGGCAAAGCAGGCTCTCCACTGACAGCACAAGAAATAAATAACGCTGCACTCAGCCATATGGGGCCAGTCTACTTTGGGGTTTGTCCGTTTATCTTAGGATGAGTTAAGAAGAAGTTCTTATGTCAGAAATTGAGTGTGCATATTCTAAACTGTCATCACACATTGCCAAACATTGTCATAAACACTGTCCCTATAGATGCCCCCATCAACAATATATGAGAAGGCACTTTTCCCAGTTCCTTCCTGACATGGTGTATTGTGAGATTTTCCATCTCTGCCAATCTGATGCTTAAAAATGTATGCCTTCATATTTATTTATTAGTGATGCTTAAAATTTTTTTATCCAACTTTGGTACTTACTTTTTGTTAACAGCCTATCCTTGACATTTTACTACTACCATGTTGTTTTCTCATCAATTTATCCATCATATGTATTGCAAATATTTGGTAATTTCTCTTTCATGCTTCCTTATGAAACTTAATAATAGAAAAAATAATCATTTAACATTTTCATCAAAAAGGATAAATTGAGGCATGTTCATAAACAAGTACACCATTTTTTCATGGCTGGCTTGATAACGGATGCAAGTAATTCTACCTGATACTTGTTTAGGAGCCTGCTGCTTCAGCTGTAGGAAGATTACTGGGCCCTACAATATACTACCAGAGGTGTTTGTGGCTTCTGCTCTTCAGCAACTAAGTGATCCTTTGTGCGTGAAGCTTGGAGGCTGCACACAGCTGAAACCGGCCCCTGCACAGACAGGCAGCCCAGGCAGCAAAGCACTGGGAACCATGCCAGTCCCTGCCGCCACTGGATGGCAGGAGGAGGAAGTACTCAGCATGCCCGCTAGGTGCACTTAGCACCAGGGAGCAAAATTAGTGATGCATTGCTCTGGCAATTTCCTCACCTACGCTATTCAAGCTGGAAATGGATTTGCTTCAGGTGCTCTGGCTCACAGGATGTCAGCAGTTCCTCTCCCCTTTGACTCAGGAAGAGAAGGTAGATTTGAGAAGCACCCACCGGAGCTCCCAGCTTACAAGGGGGTGAGGGATCCAGAAGGAGCTGCTCTGCCGTGCATCTGTGGAGTAGCCAAGCAATGTTCAGCCATTCCCTCCTAACTAAAAAGACTGAACAAAACCAAAAAGGAATGTTTTAAACACTGAAAGCCTTTTTGATAAATGGTGAAATTTCTCAAAATCTGCCACCATGAGGTACATAGAAGTACAAGGAACCAGATGTGCTTGCCAGAGCTTGCTAACAAACTCCTTCCTGCAGCAGGGATGGCATGTCTCTCAACATGATGCTCTCAGGAGGCAGAGATGAGACAGAGGAGGGATGGGATCTGTTCTTGGTGGAGAGCCACGTGACTCTTCCTCCCTGCACGGTGTGAAGTACACAGTGACCTTGGGGCACTTCTTCCTAGAAGGGGACTGAGACTCAGGGGCTGCCAGGCAAGCCTGGAAAGGCTTGAGTCCATTGTTCATTTCATCAAGTTGTGGTAGTAAACAGCTGAGTTTTTTCAAACACTGTTTATTGTATATTTATGCTTGGAGTATGTGTACTGTTCACACATTGGTAAATGGAAATTTACCTCACAAAAGGGCTCAACTGTTTCTTCACTGACATTTTCCAAAAACTTGCAAGAAGCAGAGCAATAAGTGAGAAAAGAAAGGGATGATGGTTGAAAGGTGGGGGGGGATCCACATTTTCCCAGAATAGTAGGATGGAATTGTAACCAATGTCTTAGTTAAAAAAAAAAAAAAAAAAAAGCAAATAGTCTCTTCCCCACAATAATACCACAATCCCTAAAAAGACCAGTAATTGGCAAGTAAGGAAAGAGAAAGGTGAAATAGATTATAAATCAATTGATAAAGCAAAACAAACAAAAAAATCCCAGAAGTAAATTCCCAACCAGTTTCAAGCAGGTGAAATGCATATGCATGATCCTCTCTCTTCTAAATAATTTTACAGCCCCATACAATAGAGTTTGTCGCTACTGTAAGAGTTAAAATAAGAGGAAAGAAACACGAATGGCGGCTTGACAGTTAAAGATCGGTTTACTTCAGATAAAACCGAGAGGTGCTTCTGGCTGATTTCGGTCAGGAGCACTTTCTCTTACAGGCTAAGAGTATATATTGGTTTTAGGGTGAGGGTGCTTATCACAAGCTTGGCATGTTTCCATGTGAGGGAAAAGTTTTACAGCAGGGTTGGAATGTCTCTGGGAGGAGGGGAAGTTATCTTGGGGGCTGGCATCTTCCCAGCTGGAGGGAGGTTATCTTGGGGCTATAATTGTCTCTGGTCGGGGAGGAGTTTGGAATGTTTCTGGTTGAAGATGTTATTTGTGGTTTATGGTCATGCTGACCTTAGCCATTAGGGTGATACCCTTTGGATTTAGGCGGTTTTTGATCAAGGTTAATTTTTAAATGACAGTGCTTGTCCAAGATGGTGATACTCCTGCTCTGTCAACTACAGAACCAGGATCAGCTCTGGAAAGTCCTTGAGGAAGCCAGCTTCCCTCCAGCTCTTCCCTCAGGCCCAGCAGGAATGAGTCCTTCCACCACTGGGTCATTCTATTCTGTCCTCTCAGTTGGTGGTAGAAACCTTGGTAAGATTCTGGATGGCAGCTCCTTTACACCCTAATTGCCATATTTTAACAGAAACTCATAATGAAAAGTCAAGACTTAAAAGCCTAAGTCTCTAATTGTATAATCTGAGGTACAAGGAAAGCAGTAGGAGGTTTTTCCAGCATCTCTCGAGCCATAATACAAAAACAACCCAGGCTTCCTAAGGCCAACCCTCTGTGTCTCTATTGTGCAAAGAAGGTTAAGTCCAAGATGTCATAAAAGACAGGTTTATGCACTATTATCCTCAGTCCAACAAAGCTCTCTCACTTTAAATGACCCAGTGGGTCTTTAAAATAAATAAATTATGGAGCACAAACAAAGAAAAACTTTTTTGAGAGGGAAAATTTTACAGATCAGAGAAAAATCTAGAATCTTTGCATCTTTTAAAATATAAATTATATGCCCTATAATATCCAATATCTATTTCTATGAGTATATGAGTACTTCCAAAATAATTATTTTTAATTTTCCCCTCAAAATGTATGGATGCTTAATAAAAAATGATTAAAACCTGAAAACACAGATTTAATTGTTATTAAATTGATAAAAGTAATAATGCATTAGTTGCTTCCAAAAGAAAGCTTTCAAATAAAACAATCGTTTTTGGTAAGGACTGAAGATGGGAGCTATCGCTGTGAAATGATGAAACTAATCAGAACAATCCATGTATTAATCAATAACAAAGAGGGTAATCAGATGTCCAGGAATACTCACTTACCAAACTCTAATAATCACTGGAAGCATTTCTAAAGCTTTCCCTCTGAACACAAGTTTTTGTGTTTCAAAACAGCAGACAAAATCAAAACCAAAATAAACACCATACAGAGGAAGGTGAATCCTGCTTAGGCAGGCAATAAAAGGGAATTGGTGCCCAAAGGTCACATCTCTGCAAGCCCCACTGTCCCTCTGTGTGACGGCTTTCACCAGAACACCAAGGGTCCCACTCAAGAAGATGAGCCCTCCAGAACCCTCACCTTACTTCCCACCCTGTTATAACCAAAAGGAAACAAACCAAAGAAAGAAAAAGAATACATGCTAAAGCTTCAGTTCCTCACTTAATGCATTCAATGCATTTAATTGTAAATTCAGCCAATGGAAACAATCTGCCTTCATTCTGGTTAAAAAAAACTACTCCTTAATGAGAACATGCTCAATGCTTCCTCATCATATCACCAGGGATAAACACTCTTCATTGTGGTTCATAACGAACTTTTCTATACATTGACAAACATGAATTTGTTTTATAAAAGAGAGATTATACTCTGTACTTTTATAATCAAACTTTTTTAACTATCCAGTGTTATTAAAATCATTTTACAATTCTTGGAAACAATTTCAGTGGCTACCTAACATTAAGCCAAAACAAAATGACAGTTTATCATTTCCCTATCGGACATTTAGGTTGCCTCCCATGTTAAATTTATATTTATGTGACTATTTGATGAAAGCTTGCCTGCCTCATCACATTGTAAACACGTGTTTGTTTTTGGTCACCATTATTGTTCTTTCTCTAGCAATACCTAAAATATAACAGGTACCAATAGCATGTGGTGAATAAATGAACCTGCCCTTCAATTCTTGCTTCAAACCAGCCTCATCTACAAAAGGTTTTAGCACCAAGAGCTGGTTGAAAATAATGTAAGACATAACTTATGTCCCCCCATATCATAAATTTTGAATAGCTCTACTCTGTGTGTGTCATAACACACATGTGAAAGCAGGTGATCAAGTATCTAGTTAATCTTTACTAAAGATTCCGGGAAACGGCTACTCGACTTCCTAAAAGCAATCAATATATAAGGCAGATTTAGTGGATGAAGAAGGAAAGGGTAGCATCTGGAGGTTCCCACATTTAACCAGATTTGATTGTAGAGACAATCTTTTAAGCACTTTATATGGTACATTTCTATATGGATGAAAAATGACACTAGGATATGAGTTAAACATAGAAGACACCTACCGAATGGGGATGAAGTAGATACAACAAAGCTTAGTGCAAATGACCCTGTCTGAACACCCTCACCTCTTCACCCCTGCACAGTCCTAACCTTGTCTCCTACAAGGCACAGAGGCCACACTCAAATTATGACAAGAGGGAAAGACAAATAAACACAGGAAGGCTTCCCCCAACACATCCCACAGGCCACACTCCACCCTCTGCTCACACTGTTTCCTCCCCTCTTCATGCAGAAGCCCCACCCATCCTTCTAGATCTACCTTAGAGGCTACGTCTACAAACAGTGCAAGAACACATCAAGCCCAATGCACCATCTGCCATCATGTGTAAAGATCTTTTTACCCATAGGATTTTAGAAGTCTGAGCATCATGAAAAACACAAGTCAAATAGTTACTGAAATTAACAACTGGAAGGTACATAGTGACATCAGGAGAGTAACTGGGGCAATGATCACTTTGTACAAGTGACCCAAGAACAAAGGCTTTATGGAATCGGAGAAATCTATAACTTTTTTTATTGCTTTGATGTCCAAGAGAAGGTCAGATCCTTTCTAAATGACCTGCCCTCATTGGTAACCCTGACATTTCCAATATAGTTGAGAGACGAATCTTATGTAACTTTCTCTTGCAAAATTCAGCCAGCTTCCTGCTGTGGTCTAAATGGCAGAGCCCTCATGAATGAGATTAATGCTCTTATAACAGAGGACCCAGGGAGTTACCTTGGCCCCCACAACCACCATATGAGGGCACAGGTAGAAAGTGCCATCTATGAGAAATGAGCCCTCACCAGACACCTAATCTCCTGGTGCCCTGGTGTTGGACTTCTCAGCCTCTGGAACTGTGAGAAATAAATTTCTGTTGTTCAAAAGCCACTCATGTTATGCTGCTGCCATTATAGCAGCTTAAATGAACTAACAAACTGCCTTTGACACTGACAACTAAAGTCTTAGAAAGCACCACTTTCTCAAGGCTTGAGGTAGCAAAATACATCATTTTCTAACTTCTCCTCTCCCTATCAAGAATTCCTACTTTCTCCCACCAATATTCCAGCTATGAAAATAAATGTTGATGTTAAAATTCATGCAAGTCCCAGTACCACCTTAAGTGGTCCAAAGAATGCAAAGGAGGAAAGAAAGAAGCAGCTGCTTTTCAGCCACAGCAGAAAGCTGGCACTTGGAGAGCTGAAGGGTTTGGTCCCCAGCACAGAACGACTGGATGGGAAGTCAGCAAAGGTGAACCTCAGTCAACTGGACAACTCCTCTTACTCTGTTTTTTGGCCTCCCATCATTAATACTTCTGCAGCCCCTCCCTCCAGCTGCTTCTAGCTTGTGTTGATCTCTCTGGAGAGCAGCAGATCTTCAGGGAGATCCATCTGTTAGACCAGCCAGGGAGCATCCATGCCACTGGAACACTGGAAAGGTGTTTCCCAAGGTGTGCCCAGTTTCTCCAGATGCTCAAGTGAAAAGTTGCCCAAACCTTCTGGAAACCCATGGACTCTTCTCCTTTTTAGAGTCACGATGGACATTTGCATTTTCTGCACCAACTTGACCTTGGGATCTATTTATCAAGTGGCATTATCCCAAACATTGTGTGTTCTGAAGAACATCTTCTGGAAAGCACTTGCTTTTTGTTTCTTTCCCACATGGGCAGAGTACAAATTTTCCAAACTTTTACACTCTGCTTCCCTTCTAATTATAAATCCCAACTTTCAGTCATTTATTTGTTCCCACATCTAAGTATAGGTTGTTAGAAGCAGTCTGGCCACATCTTGAATGCTTTCCTGCTTAGGAATTTCCCACCCCTACCTTCTTGCCTCCCTTTAAGCTGATCCAAGTCAGGTAGCAGAAAGCTTCCCGTTACCAGCAACTAATCCATAGAGATCTGCAGCAACTCGATTCTTTCCTCTTCAGAATAAAGAATTCCGCCAAGGAGCATAAGGCAGAGTGAGAGACCAAGGCAACTTTTAGAGCAGGAGTGAGAGTGTATTAAGTTTCAGAGCAGGAACAGAGGGAAGTAAAGGACACTTGGAAGAGGGTCAAGTAGGCAAGTTGAGAGATCCATGAGCACTGTCACACCCTTGACTTGGGCCTTTATACATTGGCATGGTCCGAAGTTGGCATTTCTCCTCCCTTAATTTTTCCTTGGGGTGGGCTGTCTGCAAACGCAGTGGCCTGCCAGCACTTGGGAGGGGCCACATGCATAATGTGTTTCCTGAAGTTGTGCACATGCTCATTTGAGGCATTTTTCCCTTACCAGTCGAGTGTTCCTACAGAAAGGCTATATACCAGTTAAACTCCATCATTTTACCTCTTAGTGTGGATGCTGGAGCCCACTTGCCCAACTCCTGAGATCTTATCAGGAAGCTGCTCATCAACAGCTCAGGTGTCCTCTATCTATTGGGAGACTGCCTTTCCCTGGCACCAGTAGTGACCAGTTATTATTTTAGAGAGACAGTATAACAACTTCCTGACTATCACCTGATGGTCACCTGACATTCCTGGGAGGGTACAGGGGGCCTCTCCACCTGCTCATTTCTGGATAGCTGTCTACTCTAACAACCCCTCCTAACATAGCTGACCAAGCAGAATTCCCAACCATAAGAAAGAACCTAACCATTTATCTCTTTGAGTTACTTCTTCCCAGGTTGCTGAAGCTGAGACAGGAGAATAGGGTAGGGAGGCAGGGAACCTAAGGCCGATGCAGGCTGACTGGATATCAGAGGTTACTTCCTTTTCAACCACGCCCTTTTCTGCATGGCAGTTGCTGACTGGCTGTTGGAAATGAAAGTACCTCTGATTGGTCCCCTCCTGCAACCAATCAGACTGGTTGCGGACCTACTCTTCCCCTCCCACAACCAATCAGACTGGTCGTGGGCAGCTACTTCATTTGCATAGAGTGAGCCAATGGGAAAGCTCTAGAGAGTATTTAAACCCAAGAAAATTCTGCAACCGAGCCTAAGCCACTTGGTGGAGCCAGCTCCCACTCTGTGTAGCGTACTTTCGTTTAAAATAAATCTCTGCTTTTGCTGCCTTGCTTTGTTTGTGCTTTTTGTCCAACTCTTTAAGATGCCAAGAATCTGGACAACTATCCTCAGCTGGTAACATAGTGAGACTCTGGCACTCCTGATAAAAACCTGACCAGATCCAGCCAGCTAAAGACAAGAAGGACTCCAGCACTGACCTTCCACCAAGTTTTTCCTCATTATCTTGTTGGGTTTTGTTTGTTTGTTTGTTTTGCTTGTTTGCTTTTTCTTGAGATAGAGTCTCACTCTGCCGCCCAGGCTGGAGTGCAGTGGTGCAATCTTGGCTCACTGCAAGCTCCACCTCCCGGGTTCAAGCAATTCTCTTGCCTCAGCCAACCAAGTAGCTGGGACTACAGGCGCCCATCACCACGCCCAGCTAATTTTTGTATTTTTAGTAGAGACGGGGTTTCATCATATTGGCCAGGCAGGTCTCTAACTCCTGACCTCGTGATCATCCCGCCTTGGCCTCCCAAAGTGCTGGGATTACAGGAGTGAGCCACCGCGCCCAACCTGTCTTGTTATAATACTAAAAATCAGACCCAAGGGTGGAGATTTAACAGGCTAATGAGACACGTGACCCATGAACTGCACCGGTGTGAAAAGTTCCCCACCTCTACAAGCCTATACGTTGCTCCTTTCCCCGCCTCAACTTCCTGAAAATTACAAGCGCAAAGCCCTCCAGAGAGAGAGCACAGGGACCCGTTTCCTGGACGCTGCTCCCTTGCAACTGCTCCTCAAGCCGCAAGCCTACTAAACCTTGTCTAAGAAAAATTTGTTTGGCTAGTATTAATTTTTCCTTTTTTTTTTTTCTTTGAGATGGGGTCTTTGCTTTGTTGCCCAGGCTGGAGTACACTGGCATAATCAGGGCTCACTGCAGTCTCGACCTCCTGGGCTCAAGAGATACTCCCGCTTCAGCGTTCCGAGTAGCTGCAACTTCAGGCCCGCGTCACCATGCCCAGCTAATTTTTGTATTTTTGTAGAGATCGGGTTTTGCCATGTTGCCCAGGCTGGTCTCAAGCTCCTGGGCTCAGACAATCCTCTTGCCCCAGCCTCCCAAAGTGCTGGGATTACAGGCATGAACCACCACATGCAGCCTGGCCTGGTATTAATTTATGTTTACAGGAAAGCCAAGAACTCAGTCTGAGCTGCAGTAGCACTTGTATGCTCCCCCTTTTTCCATTAGCACCCCTAGCATATTAATATTAGTTACTTTAAATTACTGCTCTGATAATTCAAAAACCACTGCCTGAGTCTGGGCCTGTGGGCTGCTCTGTCTCTTCAGACTGTGCTTTCTGCCTTTTAGCATGCCTTGTAATTTTTTGTCGAATACTAGACAGAACCTATTATGTGAAAGAACTGAGGTAAATAGGCTTTTGGTGTGAGGTTTTATGTTTATATGGGTAGGAGTTAGCTGTTTTTACTGTTTGCTGTAACTGTAGATGCCAGAGGCTAAAATTTCCTACAGTCTTCTTGTCTGGTCTCCTTTAACCCTTGCATTACTTTTCACTGTAATCCCTTGTTACCACACAAGAGCCTAACTGATGTGGAGGCGAGTGTGAGAGGAGGTGAGTGTGAGAGGAGGTGAGTGTGATTAGCTACTGGGCTGTGCCCTTTACAAGTGGGTCTTAGCTTTACTTTTCCCCCTTAATGGAGACAGGAAGGCTAGAAGGGGACAAGAGCTGGGCATTTCCCATCCCTTGGGTCAGTTAAGACTCTGATAAAAGCTAAGTCTGCTGGGCTTTGGTAAGTAGTTTGAGAGGAGGCTTTTGTTAAAGAGAAAAGCCTGTTGTGGATATATTTCAAAATGGTTACTTTCCCCCTCCCTCTGCCAGAAACAAGTGGGATTTTTGTCAGACACTGGTGAGACTCCTGGAAGTAAAATTCATGAAAGTGTGGCGGCTCTGGGCCCCACAGTCTTTAACTCTCAAAGCCAGTGCATGCTGGGCCCCCAGCAATTCGTCAATTATAGCTTATCTGTTCCCACTAGTATAGGGGTCGGGGTGGGATTCTGCTCCTGGACTTCTGTTTCCCGTCACCTATCATTCCAGGTATCCTCTCTCCATTTCTCAGTGCAGCAGTTTACCCTGTCACCTCAGTTCTCCCGTGGGTCTAGGAAGAGTCATTGATTTTCACTTTGCTCAGCCTTTTCACTTATTGCTAGGACAAGAGTACAGATGTTCAAGCTCTTTACATGTTGTCTCATTAATATTTTGGCTTATTAATGTGTCATTCGGGTAGTCTTACAGTCCTCCACATTTACAATGTTCATAATTTCCAAAACATATGTTTGTTTCAAATACCTTGTTATAACATGCTGTCTTAAAGTACTATTTACACACAGGAGAAATGCACTCCGCACAACAAGCATTTAGAGAAACTGCTAATCCTTCCTACAGTGCCAGTCACCCTAAGTGAATCTTTCCCAGCACATCTGACATTTAAAATCTCTCTGGCTGTTTTGATTATAACGATCCTTTCTTTATAAATAACTTCTAAAACCAGATGTCAGCCAACATGCAGATGGCTCCGTTAGTCAGCTCGGGCTGCCAGTTAGGCTGTCTGGAGCACCATCGGCATACCTCTCCATAATGAAGCCCCTGCAAGATGACACAGTGAGCATCAGCACTATGTGCTTCTCCCTTCCTCACGCACAACTCATTTGTTCATGCCCTGTAAGGTAGCAGGACGGAAATGACTTCATTTAAATAAAGCAGTTTCCTAGATGGTAGTTTATCATGGTTATTTGCCTCTGAACATGCATTTATAACCAGCCCATCACAAATGTGTTAGGTATTCTGCTGTCGTCTATTCCTTCCTTTCTTCTCCCAAAAAAGAAAGAAAAAGAAATCAATATACCCTTTAGAAATAAAACAAACATTATTTTCAAAATAACATGTTGGCAAGAATAGATGTTGGTGTTTTGGGAAAAACTTGCTGATTTCCAGGTTGTAGATGGGTTTTGTTTGGTTTTTAGATTGTGATTTGATCATTTCTCCTTGCTCCTTTTTCTCACCATCAAATGAATTTCCCATTTACTCTTGTGATTTTTGGCTTCAAAACTTACTTGCTTACCTAGGTAAATCTGTGGTGAATTTCATTACAGTTTATGACTTTAGAATTACACTTATGTCAACAGACCAAAATGTCACACACAGGGATTCGATTTCACTGTGGAGTTCTTTAGGCGCTGCATGCAAGGAAGCAGATGGGAAAACTTTACACCAAAGCCACGTTAATGGGGAAAGGCTAGACAGTGTATACATAAAGGAAGAAGACTCCCTTTCTCTGACATTTTAGCATTATGTGGGGGCAAACGGGTCTTAACCCTTCCTAATCCTTGGCCAAGATTCCCATAACAATAAATAGTAGATTACATACATTATAATACCCAGATAGGCTGTTACTTATTCCAAAAGTTTATTCCTAAAATCCAACTCACTTAAAGAACATAGAAAAGTTACTTTACAAAAGATTCTCAAAGGACATCTTTTCACAAAGTCAAAAATTCATTACCAAAATCATCAACCACCAATTACCTCTACCCAGAATGTGCGTGCTTTGTAAATTCAGATTTTTTTATATTGGATTTTCCTAAACAGAGAACACAACTGAACTTTTGTTACAGAGGTTGTATTTCTTTCTCAAAGAACACTCGATTGCTACATAAAATTTGCCTCACATTTCTCCAAGAACTTTTCAGATAAAAGTGAGATACATTTCCAATTCAATTACATGAAAGAGTAATGAAATCTGTATTTCCCCAACTATCTCTCATTCTTTGCACAAGAGATCTGAAGTTCTCTGGAGGCCACTGAGCCAGTGGTAACCCCATATCGACCAGGACCTGCGTGGGTCACAAGTGTGAGGAGAATTCCCCTTTATCAAGGTCACAGATGTCTCATGCAAATGAGCTACAAGATGATTAATCATTAGAGGAAAAAACACCCACTCAAACTGAGGAGGAACAAGACATCACCTCTGCCTGGAAGAAAACAGACCATAGGCAGTTTATCATATAAGGTAAGTGCTCAGCAAACAACTGATGGATTTTCTCAGCTACCTCTTGAAAGGAGAAACTAGTATAACTTGGTCACCTTGGTTCAGCAGGTCTGCTAGAGTGACCCCTACTGAAACAAGGAAACAATCTCCCGGGATCATCCCTTTCTCCCTGCTCCCACCCACCTAAGCTCAACTCATCCCTCTCCTCCACCCCCACACACCCATCCCATCCATCACACCTACGCCATCCATAAACAGTTCTGCTGAATCCACCTCTTCAATATCCCAGGTATCCATCTGCCTCTTTCCAACTCTACTGCCACTCCCTCCTCCATCAGCCCACCTTAACCTTCAGGGACCCTCAACTGGTTTCACTGCCTCCAGTCTTAGACTCCTCGATCCATTTTCACCAAAGCAATCTGAATGATCTTTCTAATTTACAGATCTGCTGGTTAAAGACTTTCAGTGGTTCCTCGATGCCATAAATCCCTCTCTGAATAAAATCCAAATGCTTTAGTATAACTCGTAAGACCCTTAATAAACTGGCTCAGAGGTGCCCAAATGTTGCTATACATTGTAATCTGAGAAACTTTTATAATTCCCAATGCCCTGGCACACTACATACCGATTAGGTCACAATGTCTGGGGCACAGGAGGTGGGGAGGAGCCAGGGATTGGGAGGTTATTTATTTTATTTTATTTTAAATTTAATTTTCTCTAAATTCCCAGGCGACTCCATTGTGCAGCAAAGTTTAGGAACCACTAAACCAATGACTTACCTCTCTAGCTAGGCTCACCTATTACCACTTCACCACATATAAAAATCATTTCCCTGTTTTCAATACTTTCTTATGCTTTCTTACATCTAAGGCTCCACCTAGGCTGTTCCCTCCCTCCGAACACTTCTCCCCTGTTAAGTCTTGTGCAAATCTCCTTCCCAAAATAGCTCAACTCAATTTACAGTAGAGTTCTAAAAAAATTCCCTAACAAAAACTGCCTACTGGAGAAATCCATATGAAGTTACCAATCAGGAAAAGATCTATTAGATGGCAATAAATGCAGATCTGTGTTGTGAAAGTTGTGATGTGTAATGAGGGAAGACAGCCGGGAATCAGCTAAAATGATAAGGTACGGCCCTGCATCAATGAGCTTTTATGCAGTAAGTACGACAGAGGAGCTAAAGAGTAAACTATAAAGCCAGCAGTAAATCAGAAGTAACTGGGAAGCTAGAACTAGCTGATGGTAGTCTGAGTATGGACAGCCTTCAGCAAACAGACAACCTGCGATCTGCATAGAGAATGTGGTAGCACACCCCAGCCTGATGACAAGGGGCAGGTGATTTTCTAACAACAAATTCAGATGATCCTTTAAGAAGCCATTATCTGTTGATCTTTCAATGAACCACTATATGTGTAAACAACACTGAAGTTTGTGTTAGGGGGTGTTGGTTGGTTGTACTTTGCTGATTAGGTTGCTCTGCAGTACCACCACACACTTTTTCTCTCTCCCTCTCCCTCTCCCACCCCAGAGTCCTCAAATTTGTATTTGATGCCATAGCTATGTGCTCTCCAGCAATTCATACATCCCCTATTATATCACTGAACACAAGGTATTGGGACTGCCCATTGACCTTTGGCAGATTCTTTGGGGGCAGGAACGTGTCCACCGTCACCACAAGTCACCAACAGGAAGCCCCAGATGTAAGCTCCTAAAAAAAAAAGGGCTGTGTCTTTGCTATTCAACACTGTGCCTCCAGCACTTGCTACAGTGCTTGTACATACTGGGCACTCAAATTCTTATTTGAGTCCTGCTTGGACTCCTTATAATTGATACTTAGCACTGTGGTCTTGAAAATCTGAGAGGCACTTCTTTAGGGAACAAGAGCGCAGAACAGAAGGCAAGAAGAGAGAGCCCTACACTTTCTAATACACACTGGGAATAACCCTACTTTTCAAAACCCTCCTCCATAAGCATATTCCCAGTGGCTAGAGATGAGTTAAATCTTTGAAGTTTTGATATTTCCTTTTTTCTGCTGTCTTAGTCTAATCTTCAGCACCATTGTTAACGTACTCTCTAAGCTGGCAATATTGTCCTCAAATATCAAACAGTAAGTCCTCAGATAATAAAGAAAATTCCCAGTCTACTTCTCAGGGTTGTTACGAAGTTTAAGTGAGAGTGTATACAAAAGGCCTTCTGAAACACAAAAAATACTACACAGACATAAGCTATGAGAGTTATAGGTTAATAGTAAGCAAAGCCTAAAATAAATTCTTATTAAAATTTTTATACTTCAATTTCTGAGGATAAACGAATGCTATGAATTAAACTGCCAACCTTTTGAGTTAAAGACACATTCAAAAGGACTGCAGCTTAATTCATAATCTGAATCACTTTCAGAAGATGGCCCCAAGTTATTTGCTTGTTCCTAGATTATTTGTAAGTTTCAGACATTCTACAGATGCAAAAAGTTCATTAGAAATCAAGGAGCTTTATGTGTCTAAATATGGTTTGTGGATGAATATGTTTGTATTACATAAAACCCTTCAACATACCGAAGATTCTACGATGCATGGAAAGTTATTTAAACTAACTTACACTCCCCCAGACAAACCTACAATGGGCAAATTCACTTGAGACCACAATTAATATATCAATGTGAATCAGAAATACATTACAGTTGTGGAACAAAGGAATCTGTGAGTGGCTTTTTATCTCTCATTTTTGACAGCTAGATCCAAACATGAGCTGCTTCTTCCCAACAAGTACAAACCATTACGCTCTTACTTACCCTCCATGCCAAAAAAAAGAGGCACATGGTCCTAGTCTTAGCTAAATAAGACACCCAGGTCAAAAACTGAGAAACTCTCAATCTTCAGACAGCTTCATATATCTAAAGAAAACAGGACAAATAATTTGATCTGAGGCCAATACCACAGTCAACAAATAAAGAACATTTCATGGAAATTTTTTTCTAAGGAACATTTATTAGGGTCTTGCAGGTGTATGCCTGTTTTAATACACAGAAGTAAG
Source organism: Pongo pygmaeus (assembly GCF_028885625.2). Lineage (NCBI taxonomy): Eukaryota > Metazoa > Chordata > Mammalia > Primates > Hominidae > Pongo > Pongo pygmaeus. The sequence goes on along the minus strand of NC_072378.2, from coordinate 5,196,355 downwards.
AAGAGGGAAAAGTTCTGTAACCTCATACTCAGATAACTGTTGAGTTAAAAATAATGAGAATAATAAAACATGCCAAATGTACACACACACACACACACACGTGACTGAAATAGGACCCCCTTCTGTATCTCCAATTCAGTGGCTTTTGCGACTTTTCCTAAAAGTTTCCTGTGATCCCTTTTGAAGGGGTTGAGGGAACCCCTGCAGCATCTATTTAATGTATCAGTAAAACATACTCCTTTTGATTCTTAATACAAACAGGGTCATGTACCACATCTTGCACAGCATCTGTTTAATCTATCAGTAAAACATACTCCTTTTGATTCTTAACACAAACAGGGTCATGTACCACATCTTGCTTTTTACTTAATAACAAAATGCACTGGAATTTCCTCTCTGACAGCACATACAGATCCTCTCTACTCGCACAACTACAAACCATATCATCAACTGGATGCACGATGATTTATTTAACCAGTGCCTCATTGATGTGTTCTGACTGTTCCCAGGTTTCTGCTATGACACCAGTGCTGAAATAAGCATCCTTGCCCACATATTTTAGCAAACCTTTCTAAGTACAGAAGAGTAACTTTTTAATGGTGGGATTGCTGGAGAAACGGGCACAGGAATTTTATTTTTATATTGCTAAACTGCACTCCACTCAAGTGAGATTGCTCAACTTACTCTACCAAGGACAATATTTTCATGCCATTCATTCACTCACCACATGTTCACTGACCCCTTACATTTCTCTGTTTTCAGGATATAGCAGTAAAATAGATTTTTTGTTAAAAAGGGCCTCTGCCTATGGACCTTACGTTTTGGTAGGGAGTTTCTGTTTGCCCAAACCATCCTGAGTACTTAGATTACTTTTTGTTTGATTGTTTGCCAAATGGGTCAAAAATGATGTCTCACTAGCATACCTTCCCATTAATTATCAGTGAAGCTGCACATTTTCATTTGTGTTTAGCATTTGTATTTTTTTCATAAACTACCAATTCACACGCACACACAAAAAAAATGTATTAGACTGACAGACCTTTTTCATTACTTATTTCTATAAGTTTTTTTTGTTACTGGCAACTCTTTCTTGGCCACATGTATTACAAATAATTGCCAGTTTGTGGCTGATCTTTTGACTGCCTTTGTAGGTTTTTTTTTTTCTTAAACCTAAATTTTATATGAGGAAATCTAACAATTATTAGTTTATGACCTTTGAGGTTTTTGCCTTGCTTAGAGAAAGGCCTTCACCACTCCAAAATTATTAATAAATCTACTCATGTTTTCTTATAGAAATTATACTTTATGCTTTTATGTTTAAATCTTTTATCTATCTGGAATATTCTTGGGTATAAAGAATGAAATAAAGATATTTCATTTTGTTTACTCTTGTTTCCCTAAACATTTAAAATTATTGGAAAATCTACTTTCCCTAGTGATTTGAAAACCATCATTACCATAATCTAATTTCAGGTCCATTTCAGGTTTATTTTTGAACATTTATTTTGTTCCATTCATCTGTGTGCCTTTTTCTTTTTCTGTAGCAAGATCTTAAATTATTCAGTACTAACGTTTAAATTATTATAGCTTCATAATGTATCTAACATCTGGTAAGTCAAGTTGTCCCTCATTACTTATCTTTTGGAGAATTTTCCAAGTTATTCTCACCATTTGATTTTTCCAGATGAATTTTGTATCACTGTGCCAAATTCCTCTGCACAACAAGAGCAACAAAAACTCTGTTGCTCTTTAAATTAGGATTTCATTGATTATTGGATTAATTTATAAATAATTGATATCTTTCAATATTGTCTTCCTTTCTAACCTGTTCCTTTTTCCATTTAACTCTTCTAGCAAATCTCTTTGTGTTTTAAAGTTTTCATCATACATATCTTCCACATTTCTTATTTCAGATTTATCCACAGGTATTTTATTATTTTGGCTGTCATAAGAAACCTATTTTAAAACACATTTTATTGAGTAGGTATATAGGCACAGTACGAAATTCAAAACTCCCCCACCCTTATCCTTAGCCACCCAGATTTCTTCCTAGAGGCAGCATTTCATCAGGGAAAGTCATTTCAAATCTGCATCAGGATGTTAATCATTTTGCTTTTATGAAATTAGTATATCATCTCTCTAAAAGATAAAAGTTCAAGACTAACAAGAATCTCACACAATCCTGCCAAGTCTAAAGAAAGGGTCTCTCTCCCCTCTGTAGAGTACCCCATCCCTGCCTCTCAACCTTGAGTCCTCCTTCTCCTTGAATCTCCCACATCCAATCCATTACTAAGTCCTAGAGAGTCTATCTGCAATATATGCCTCATATTCATCTACTTCTCTCCCAATTCAACCTGACTATAAAATCTGAAAGGCAGAGACAACCTTTATTTCATATCCCACTGTTTATCTTGTACACAGCACATTGTATGGTATAGTTGCTATAAACTCAATGTTTGTGTGCCCCCAAATTCATATATTGAAATTCTTACCTCCAAGGTGATAGTACTTGGAGATGGGGCCAGCAGGAGGTGGTTAGATCACGGGGGCAAAGCCCTTATGAACAGAATTAGTGCCCTTATTACAAAGGCCTGCGAGAGATCCCTTGCCTCTTCTATAATGATACAGGGAGATGGTGCCATCTATGAACCAGAAAGCCCTACCAGACATCAAATATGTCCCTTGATCTTGGACTCCCCAGTCTTGAGGTCTATGAGAAATAAATTTCCATTGTTTATAAATCACCCAGTTTATGATATTTTGTTATAGCAGCCCAAATGAACTAATACAGTTGATAGCCATATACCACGGTTTGATCCACAGAAAATATGCAACACATTGTTAGATGTTGGAGCTGTATTGTCAGCCAAGGCTATCAAAGTGGGGTCCACCTGATACCAGCCCATGAATAAGGTAAGGACACAAGGCGAGAGTAAGTACATAGAAACTTTTGTAGCAATTTGACATTACTGTCATATTCAAGCTCATGGTCATTCTGGTAATCCATGTTTCTTGTATTTTATAACAGTATCAGTGTACAACAGATTAGAAATAAAAACTTATGGCCCTTTACCAGAGATGGTTTAGGAAGCATAAGTACGCAGGGTACCATCACCTCTTGCCTTGGCTTCCCCAGGAGGCATCCATCGGGAGTTGCTGCTTCCTCTCTTGCCTTTCCAGGGTGATCCTTCTGTGAATCACACGCCTGCAACTCAAACCCGTTGGTGATTTGCCACAGCATTTGCCCCAACCTACTAATGTCTGCATCACTGGGCTCCTTCCTGCTTCTGTGACTTCACCCAGGTCTTCCTTGTAAACATCCAGGCACCCTGGCTTCATTGTTCTTCCCGGGACATATCACTCCCTTTTTTGCCTCGAGGCCTTTGCATGTGGCATTCTCTCAGCCCAGAATGCTGGCTGAGAGGAGACACTCAATAAATTGAGGAAATAAGAAAAAGAGAGGAAGAATTTTGTAGTAAGCTGTTTTTAAAAAGTGAAAAAATTCTCACATCCGTGACCCATCTTATTTGATAAACATAAAAATCTCACACCTTCCCTACTGTCCTTAAAAAATCCCCATATAAATTGCAAATAGTTGCCAATTCAAATTGAAGCAGTAGTAAGGTCAAAAACAAGCATTTACTTTAGTGTTGAGAGATCCTGACTTCCTAAAGCAATGTGGGCAGTGTAAGTGCTTTTCCACCAACTCAGGTCATGAGCCTTGAGGCTGACCCCTGAGGCTGCACAGCAGCTTGTGTCCTAGCCCTGTGTGCCCCACCGAGATGCTGACAGGTGCCACTCCTTTCTAACCACTACAACTTCAAGGCCAAGATGAATTAGTTCATAAAATAGGAAATCCAGTAGCTAATCAATATGTGCTGAAGTGCTCACGCTCACTACTAAGTCAAGAAATTTAAAACTTGATGCTATTTTTTGCCTATCAAGTTAATGAACTTAAAACAGCAATAATACCCAATGTTACGTGTAGTATATGGTTAGTTTTATACATTTGAGATTACTAGTGGCAACTTGCAGAAAACAATATATACAATATGATACGACGTAAATTGTGCATGTGTGTGCACACGCGTGTATGTAAATATCAAAATGTCTCATAGACCTTATGAAAATGTCCATTTATGGACAGCAATTCTACTCTGAAAAAATATCCCAAAGAACTAATGCACAAAAAGCCCACTAGAGGATAATTTATAATTGGAAAAATATATGAGCCATTCAGATCAATGACTCTCAAATGAAAGAGGAGGCCTGGCCCCGACTGAGTGAAGAGATAGCCAACTCGTCAGTCATAATTACTGACGGACAGTGCCATTACCCACTCACATCCCACTGATAAGTAAAGGACTGAGCCATTGGACAACATGTGGAAAGAGCAAGTAAAGATTTTTAACAAATGCCCCTCAACGGAAAATGAAGCTTCTGTAGGAAAAATATATAATAACAAAGAAAAACATATGTAATAATTTTTTGAATACCAAATTTTCATAAACAGATTACAACTACATGAAAACTATGCATTAAAAAAGAATGAAAGAAAAATTAAAATGTCATAAGTGGTTTGCATTCTATTGGAGGGGTCTTAGATAAGTTTTCTCTCAATTTCTCCATTTTTTTTTTAAGTTTTTCAGAACAAGTTCATATTTATCAGTTAAAAAATGTTAATCCTTTCAAAACCAAGCAAAGTCAAAATGTGCCCACCTCAGCATGCTGTAGGAAAATATTTATCAACAGCAGGTCAGTAAGACTCTTCTAACTTCTTTTTACCATGTGACTTGTTACTGTACAGAAGACAGTATGGAGCTAGTTTAGTAGAGAAGCAGAGAAAAATCATCCTGTCCACTAATCCAAAAGTAGGATTCAGTAGATCATCTTTTTGCTCTCCCAGAAAGAAAGTGGTTTACACACTGGGGCACACTGAGAATGTTAAGGGGCTTAAACACTCTAGCAGCGTGCATGAAAAACAGTTATATCAAGGACAAGCATTTCTAATCCAAAATTCCAGAAACATAGTAAAGGCCCTCTGAAATGTAAATACCCATAAATTCCAAAGCTGATTACCCAGTAGCTGTAACTGCTGACAGCTTACGAGGTTCACATCAATTTCAAGGGGCCTCAAGCCAGCATGGAATGAGCAGGATCCAGTCATCTACAAATCATTCAACTCCCAGGGCAGCCATCACATGGCTGTTAAAAGAACCAGTAGACTGTTCATTCTCTTTCCTGCTTTGTCTCCTCAGTCATTTCATTTGACATTCACCGTGAATACTTCCCTTACTATTAATGCATTTAGCTTCAGAATCTCAACTACACAACCAAATGTGCTCATCAGATTGGGGGTGAGGGGTTCTGGAAAGAAAGGAGGAAAAACAACCATGGAGTTGATGCAATATTGAGGTTTAGATTTCAGTCACACAAGATAAATCAAGAAGCTCAAAGTTAATGCTCCCGTAACAACCTTAAATCTCTACCTTAGGCATATGGATCAGAGTGGCAGTTTTATTAGGATCACAATTGTATCAAATACACACTCAAATCATGTACCACATCTACCATTATATGTTCTCCCTTTAAAATGAAAAAAAGGTTATATTCCAAACTGGAGATAAGGCAAAACTGTAAGTTTGAACAGAATTGAATTTTGACCCAGCACTGTCTTTTCGCACTCGGTATAAATCTCCATACCCCCATCTGACTACTGCCTCAAGGCTACAGTCTCTAAACTCATTCCTAATCCAGTTACATGGGAGGACAAGCATGGTCAGACAGCAAAGAACACTCCAAATACACACCTGTAGGGTCTATGGTGGGAGAGAGGCAAGCAAAACGAGCATGCCAAGTTCTCCCAACAAGGTATAGAGGAAAGGACACTGGACCAGGAATCAGGACCCAACTTGGGGTCCCCAGTCACCCACCATCTGTGCGATCATGGGGAAGCCATTTGCTCTTATTTGGCTGAATTTACTCCTGTATAAAACAATGAGGATTTACTCCTCTATAAAACAATGATTTGGGTGGTTATATAAATGAGTCAAAGGTCTCTACTGGCATTACCTTCCCGAAGTTTCTCAGTTGAAATTTCCTTTCCTTTACCCGTGAGGTCTGCTGGAGGTTTCACATGTGAGCAGGCAAACTGTGGGATCCCACTACTTAAACACAAGGCTTTGATAAAATGCCTGGGACTATGAGGATAAAGTAGTATTTTTCCCTCATTCATTCAATCAGGAGACACAAAACTACCATACACATACATCATATACAATACAATGTGCTAGACATTTTAGGAAATGGGTAGAAAATTGTAATTTTAAAAGGTACAGTTCCTACATGAAGGCATGTAATGTTTATAATCCAATTGGATAACAAATTGAAGAAAACTGCAATGACAAAGATCTAGAACAAATTGCTAATTAATCACAGTATCTTTCCCACTGAGCCTAGGTGTGACCTCAAAATCCTTCTCAACACAAGCACTCCATTCAGCACCCAAAAGACTGTCCTCACCAGGTGAGGTGAGGTGCTTTGTGCAGTCCACAATAGGCACTCTTCTGAGCACATGCCCAGCTACTTCCAGTCCCCTCCCCCTACTGCTCCTACCAAGCTCCTTTGACTTCCACCTTCACCTCCAAATCACTAGGTACTCCCAAAAAGAAGGGAGCCACTAAGAACCTAGTCACACTGGCTGAACACTCTTGCCAACCCACCTTTGTCAATTTTTTTAAACGTCCGAATTCTAGGGAAAGAGGAAACACCTATACCTTGCTTTAATCCATATCAAGCACACATCTGTTTTAAATACTAATGGATGACCATTATGTTGTCATCAGACATCTAGTACATTCCTATTAACAAAGGCAATGCATGGTGTCACTGGGTTTAAATCAATACACAAACACGCCAACAAGTTTTTTACACACACACACACAAACACAAACACAAACACAAACATAAACACAGCTTCTCATGTACTGTGAGAGGCTGCATCCCTAACCAAGTTGGCCATCTGGGAAACGAATGCCTTTGTGGTGGCATTGTAAATTGCCTCCACTCTTCCGGAAAGCAATCTGGCAATACATTTTAGAAGCCATGAAAATGTTCATACTCTGACCCAGTAATGCCACGTCTGAGACTCTATCATAAGAAACTAATTCAAAATATGAAAATAGCTACATGCACAAATGTATACCTTTAACTGTTATTAGTAACTGTAAAAAGTTGGAAGTAATGCACATGTCAACAGAGTTAAATAATTAATGATGTGGCATCACAACAGAATATGATACAGCCATTCGAATGGTAACTATGGAGATTATACAGCGGTAAGGGGGAATGCACATACAAAACAACTGATACAACTAGGAAAAGCCACTGAACAATTGTTTAAAAACTGATTACCATGTTTTAGGGTGGTAAATGTGGGTGCTTTCCCTTCTCTATTTCTAAGCTTTTTGTAATACTGCTATGATGCCTCTATAATTAAAAGATAATCTTTTATTTAAAAATGATATGCATGCCTTTGATCTCAAGGATACAGAGCCACACTAGACCATGCAGCCTGCTATGCTACCCAGGGAGGAAGACGGACCATTAGCATTCTACGGACACACAGGCATCACAGGCTGAGCCACACAGAGCAGCCCACGGAGAGCCACCTGGAGGTGTTGCGTACTTGTCAATGATTGCCAAAAAATGAGCAGTGTCCATCTGCTAACCCCAGTCAATTCCCTTCATTACGAGCATCCTGAGGCAGAGAATTCCCTGGGCGCACTTCACGTACTGTCAGCTTAGTTATCCATTTAAAAAATTTATTTGAGGTCACATGGGGCTGTACAATCATTTGGTTAAAGTAACAAGCCCAGATTTTCACATTGGGAGCAATGAGAAATGTCTGTGGCAAGAAATGCAATAATCACAAAGATGGAGGAAGGCAAGCAGAAGCAACTTTTCACCTTCAGAGAAGCAGGGGGCTTGGGGGGCAGCCAACGTGGGCGCAAACACATTTGTCTAAGAACAGAGTCGTGGGGAGGGCAGGGTCAAAGGGAGGGCAGGAGTGGCTCTCCCGAGCTGACACAAGGATGAAGACACAGGAGGTAAAGAGGTGTGTTCAGCCCTGACAAGCCTTAACCATCAGATGGCAACCGACTTCACCTCGGGGCCATTTAACCCCACATGCAGTTTCAGCCCTGTGCCAATCCAGGCACCAGTCCCACTCAGGAAAATCTCAGAGATCTCCAGTCCGGTTTTAACCAGTCAGTCCCAGGTGCTGCTCTTGCATTCTTGCCCCTCATCTCCATGTCCAGGCACCTCTTTATACCCTAGTGTCAATGCTCAAGTTCTTTTCTCTCCTCTATGCCCTCACTTCCCCACTGAGTCCCTGCCAGGGAAGCAGCAGGGCAAAGAAGCTTCACATACAGGTTGTGAAATCAGACGGCACTGACTTAAAATTCAAGTTAAGCTACTCTTCTCCCTGTATGACCTTGGGAGAATTACCCTCTTGAACTTCGGTTTCCTTCTCTAAAAGATTTGTACCTGCACCACAGGATCATTATAAGGGTCAAATGAAATAACAAATGTAAACGCCAGTATCTGACACTTATGAATGCTTAATAAAAGTTTGCTATATTTACTCTCGTTCCTCAGCAGCTGGCACCCTGTGTGTCTTCTTCCTCCACTAACCCTGCCCATTGAACATGAACCACACACTCCCGCTGTCTGTTGCTCAGCCCTCCTTATGCTGACCTCAGTCCTGAACTCAGTGTGCCTTCTGGAACCACTCCACTGCCCAAACCAAGACACTCTCATCTCTGCACCGTGAGCCGACTCTCCCTGCCAACAGTTGTAGCCCCCCACACACTCGGGAAGTGCACAATAATTTCAAAGCTTGGTACCGAAGCCACACTGCCTGGTTCAGAGCCCTGCTCTTTCACTCATTAGTTCATGTGACTTTGCTCAAGCTACTTAACTTCTCTGTGCCTCATCTCCCCATCTGTAAAAGATAGTAATAGTGTCTACTTCCTAAGATTGAGGAGAGGATTCAGTGTGCAAGTAAAGCTCTGAGAACTGTGCTAGCACACAGTAACCAGGCATATTTTTTTTAACTTCAACTCCCCAAGGCGAGAGGTACTTGATTAGCCTACATCATCCCATGTCATCCAATAACCCAAGCAGCTTTGCGACTCTCTGATACAAGGGAGATATAATCTGTCTCGACAGCAAAGCCTTGCTATCTACCACGTGGTGCACAGACCAACATGGGGACTGCCTGGGAGCCTGTTAGAATCTCAGGCCCCACCAAGCCGTACTGAAATAAAATCTGAATCTTAACACGTTTTGCAGACAGAAGTCACCTAGAGGTCTTGTTAAACAACACAACAACACAGGTTTGGATGGGGCCTGAGATTCTGCTGTTCCTAGGACCAAACTTAGGGGAGCAGAGCTCTAGAGGAAAGTTCTGAAGTAGAAGTGTTCCAACATGTGGGAAGACTGTCATCTGGAGTCTGTAAGCAACAAGGAGGGTAGGTGGGCCTGACTGGTAACTGGAAAAGTGCATGGCTAAGATAAATGACCAACAGCATAAGGAGCTCCTTGGTAAGTTCTTAAGAGGGTAGGGACCAAGTCTTCTTAATCTGTTTTATTGAGTGAATTCCCAACATGAAGGATGGTTCACCAAAATCATCTGACATAACCCTTACTTGTGTGGGGTCTACCAATTTATCCCCATTTTCTTTTTTTTTTTTTTTTTTTTTTTTTGGTGTGTGTGTGTATATGTGATAGCATCTTACCCTGTCACCCAGCAGGCTGGACTCATTTTCAATAAAACTAGAATGTTAGTTTAAAAAAAAAATTGTTTTATATTAGTTGCCACTCCCCAACCCACCCTAATATATTAAACCGCACACTTTCTGCATGGAGACAATGCAAACTAATCTTGATAGAAGGGAATGATTTCGCAATTGCTTCCCTTACAAATGATTCTGGCTTTGATCCATGAGATGGGGTAGGTGGGTTGGAGACAAGAATGGGGCTGGCAGAATATCTTCTGCAAAACAGTGGGCTAGGCTTTGAAAGAGAACTTGCCGTTATTTTGCTGCCATCTTCTTTCTTTGTTTTTTTAGAGACAGGGTCTCATTCTGTCAACCAGGCTACAGTACAGTGGCACGATCACAGCTCACTGCAGCCTCAAACTCCTGGGCTCAAAGGATCCTCCTGCCTCAGCCTCCCAAGCAGCTGGGACTATAGGTGCATGCCACTATGCCCAAACTTTGCTACCATTTTCATTTCAAACTCCCAGGATGTTGCAAACTAAGTTAAGGCATCAGAAAAGTAAGTGCCTCATTTCTATAACCCTTGACCTTTTCTTAGTGACACAGGTAACTAACCAGACCCTGGAGGTCAACGACCAGAGAATAATAACTATAGAGAAGAAAAATAAAAGACTACAGACTAGAAAAAATCATACCAATTGATCCAAAAGCCCCCTAAACACTCCCTCCCACCCCCAGTAAGCACAGCCTTCATTTTCTAGGACTTCAGAAATAACCAGATGTGGCTGGGCATGGTGACTCACGCCTGTAATCCGAACACTTTGGGAAGCCAAGGCAGGCAGATTGAGACCAGCCTGGGCAACATGGCAAGACCCCATCTCTACAAAAAAAAAAATGTTTTAAATAAAAAAAATCAGCCAGGTATAGTAGCACATGACTATAGTCCCAGCAACTTGGGAGGCTGAGGCAGGAGAGTCGCTTGAGCCTGGGAGATTAAGGTTGCAGTAAGCTATGATAGCATCACTACACTCCAGCCTAGGCAACAGAGCAAGACCCTGTCTCAAAAAAAAGAAAGAAAGAAAGAAAGAAAAAGGAAATGACCAGATGCCCATGACTGTTATCTAAGCAATCTGTCTCTCTCATCCAACAGTGTCCCCTACCCCACCCGCCATCTCCACACAGACACCTGTCACCTCAGTAATTAGCTAAGGGGAAAAATCTGCATAAAAGTGAGAAGACAGCTACATTCCCAGTCCCCACAACCATTATGAAATTATCTAAATGTGAATGCCATATCAAACCCAAATGTGCTTCTCTTTGAAAAAAAAAAAAAAAAATAAGGATCAGCATCAGATGTCCCTTCCAAGTCAAAGGTCAGGAAGAATTTCCACTATGTCACTCTGAATCAGCAGCTATGTATGACTATAAACAGACATAACATTTGGACATGTTTATGTTATATATACTTACTTTTACGCACAGAGACACATATGTCTCTGTTCTACCTATATCAAAAAAGGTTTTGGAGCAGGTAAGAAGTCCTTGTCCTCAATCACCAGAGTAATCCAATCATTTTCTGCCCTCAGTGAGGGCTCTAAGAGATACACAGCAGGAAATCTACCACGGATCATACATCCTTTCTCTAACTACTCACAGAGTCCTCATAGATAAATAACAAACAAAAAATGAAAACATTTTTAAATTTGACATCTAAACTTTCTGCTCCAACTACTGACAGAGCTCTCATATATAAATAAAAAAATGGCAAATTTTTTAAATTTTATATCTAAATTCATCCTTTTTTTAATAGATAAAGGAATTTATTATGGAAATTGGCTTATGTGACTATTGAGACTGAGAAGTCCTATAATCTGTAAACTGGAGAACTAGGAAAAAGGATGAGTTCATGTCCTTTGCAGGGACATGGATGAAGCTGGAAACCATCATTCTCAGCAAACCATCACAAGGACAGAAAACCAAACACCGCATGTTCCCACTCATAGGTGGGAATTGAACAATGAGATCACTTGGACACAGGGTGGGGAACATCACACAACAGGGCCTGTTGGAGGGTAGGAGGTTGAGGGGAGGGATAGCATTAGGAGACATACACAATGTAAATGACGAGTTGATGGGTGCAGCAAACCAACATGGCACATCTAAACTCATCTTTTAAACAAAAGCAAGGCCAAGAGAATTCTTGTTTCCCTGAACCCCAAGTGTCATCTCCAAACTTTGATGAACTTTCAACCGAATAAGATTAAAGCCACAGTCCAAGACAGCCATTGCTGTTATAGAAGAAAAGATTACACCGATACAGCTCTGTAGTTTTAAACAAATCCCAGGGGCCCAGAAGGGGCTCAGACAGAGCACTCCTTGAAACCAAAAAACCCTCAGACTGACTGTATGGTTCAAAGATACACCTAGATTTTCTAATTTAATAATAAGGCTAAGTGTTTAAATACACAGGAGTGTAGGAAGCATTATAACTATGTTCGCCAGAGGAGATGACAGTCTAAATGAGAAACCTTCAGGAACTATCAGAAATATTAGCACAGATGTCTGCATAGTATAGTCTTCAGTTTATAAAATGAAACTGCCATCAAAACCCAAAGTGAACTAAAGCTTGCACTGAAATCTAGGCAAGCAAACAGTTGCCCTTTATCTTCCAAAATGCAAGGCTCTGCAGAATAAACTAGATCTATATTTTAGCAACCCACACTATATCATTTCAATATAAAAACATACTCTATAAAGACATAAAAATGACCTTCCACCACAAATTAACAAAATAGAAGAAATTCCCTTCATATGTGAGGAATAAATTTCAGCAATCTCAGCTAATAAGGACACCCTAAGAAAAGACATTTTTGTATCTTTTTTTTTTTTTTTTTTTTTGAGATGGAGTTTTGCTCTGTCACCCAGGCTGCAGTGCAGTGGCACGATCTCGGCTCACTGCAGCTTCCGCCTCCTGGTATTTTTGTATCTTTTGACAGTAAAAATCTTATTTAAAGCCCAAAGAACAAGGCATTAAAAAGAAATTACAGCAGTGGTCCTACATCTTGATGGCACGTTAGAATCACCTCAGAAGCTTTTTAAAAATCCCACCGACCAAGGCCCACATCAAATCTGCTACACTGTTACATTGGAATCTTTGGACATTGAGACTCTAGCATCATTGTTTTTCTAAGCTCCCCAGGTGGACTGCAGTGTCCCAGCCATAGCTGGGAACCACCGAATTAGAGATTAGTCTAAAGATATCTTCCAAATCAGAGAATTCCTCTTTGCAAGATCATGGGCTCTTGATATGCTGGGATAAGAAGCATTTGTCTAAAGCAAGTGTTTATCTAAAACCACCAGCTAAGATGGTGCACTGTACAAGCCACCCCCACCCCCAACCCCAGGAGTGGGGCTGAGGACCATGTACACCCAGGCTTCCCAGCCTTAAAATGCAACCCCGATGAGGCAGGGTCCAGGAAGCCACTAAGTCTGTATTTTCAAGGGGCATCTCCCTGACAGCAATACAAGAAGCAGTGGAGACAGACAGTGACATGAAGTGACACACAGGCCCAGCAGAGCAGCATCATCCAGGGGCGGCACTATTTTCAGAAGGCCATGCAGCCCTCCTGTGACTCTGGGGAAAATGCAAATCCTCGTAACAAAAATAATACAGAGAAATGTAAAGTTTCTTAGCTGTTGCTCCTCTGTTGATAAAGCTGCAAAATTCACTTTATCTAAATGTTAAAAGTCCTCAATGTTTACCATTGATGCCCTCCAGGCTTCCCCTAACCTAAATCCAGCTTTAGATACTGTTGCTTGGTTTTATTTAAAAGTAAACTTCTGATGGGAATGGGTAGAGTGGAGATGTTTTGAAAAACTCCACAGGAACCAATGCGTATTTGCTTTAAATTATTTAAAGGCAAAATTTTACCCAAAAATCTTAAATAAAAGGGAAATCAAAGATACTACAGACTTTCTAAAGATGATGTTTTAAATAACAAGAACATTTTAAAGCATACATTTGGAAAGGCAGGAAAAAGTCATATAAAAATATGCAAAGCTTAGTTTTTTGTTGTTGTTTTTGTTGTTGTTGTTCTTTTGGTTTTTTTTTTTATTTTTTTGTTTGTGAGACAGAGTTTCGCCCTTGTTGCCCAGGCTGGAGTGCAATGGCACGATCTTGGCTCACTGCAACCTCCGCCTCCTGGGTTCAATCAATTCTCCTGCCTCAGCCTCCCGAGTAGCTGGGATTACAAGTGCCCACCACCACACCCGGCTAATTTTTGTATTTTTAGTAGAGATGAGGTTTCACCATGTTGGCCAGGCTGGTCTCGAACTCCTGACCTTAAGTGATCCACCCGCCTTGGCCCCCCAAAGTGTTGGGATTACAGGCGTGAGCCAACGCACCAAGCAAAAATTAGTTTTTTAAAGATAATTCTTATTTAAAAAGAGTGAACTCTACGAGTCCTTCACAACATGAACTCTGAAGGCAGGCTCTGAATCACTGATGCTATGAGGCAGGGGCCCTCAGTCATGCCCCTTGGACTGTCTGTGCCTCACCTTACCTGTATGTCACAGGAGGTAAGCTTCTGGAGTCAAATTCAGATTCAGGTCTGCACATGTTAGCTATGTGAGCTCACTTAACCTCTCTGTGCTACCCTTCCTCTGCTGCAACGCTGAAGGACAAATAATTACCTATCTCCTATGTGAAGAAATTGGAACCCCTGTGCTCTGCTAGTGGGAATGTAAAATGGTACAGCCACTGTGGAAAACAGTATGGAGGTTCCCGAAAAATTAAACATAGAATTATCATATGATCAAGCAATTCCACGTTTGGGTCTGTACCCAAAATAACTAAAAGCAGGATCTTGAAAAGATATTTGTACACTCATGATCACAGCAGTCTTATTCATAATAGCCAAAAGGTAGAAGCAACCCAAGTGTCCTCCGATGAATGAATGGAGAAACCCATTGTGCTCTATCCAGACAATGGAATACTACTCGGCCTTAAAAAGGAAGGAAATTCTGGCACATGATACGACATGGATGAACCATGAAAATGTTATGCTCACTGAAATAAATCAGATGAAAAGGACAAATACTGTATGATTCCACTCATATGAAGTTCCTAGAGTGGTTAAATTCAGAGACAGAAAGTAGAATGGTGGTTGCCAGAGGCTCGGGGGAGAGGGGATGGGGAGTTCCTGTTTAATGGGTACGGAGTTTCAATTTGGGAAGATGATAAAGTTCTAAAGATGGGTGGTGGTGATGGTTACACAAGACCATAAATGTACTTAATGCTAGCGAACTGTATGCTCAAAAATGGCCAAAATGGGCCGGGCACAGTGGCGCGCGCCTGTAATCCCAGCACTTTGGGAGGCCGAGGCGGGCAGATCACTAGGTCAGGAGATCGAGACCATATTGGCTAACATGGTGAAACCCCGTCTCTACTAAAAATACAAAAAATTAGCTGGGTGTGGTGATGGGCGCCTGTAGTCCCAGGCTGTACTCGGGAGGCTGAGGCAGGAGAATGGTGTGAACCCAGGAGGCGGAGCTTGCAGTGAGCCGAGATCGCACCACTGCACTCCAGCCTGGGCGACAGAGCTAGACTCTGTCTCAAAAAAAAAAAAAAAGGGCCAAAATGACAATTTTTATGTTTGTACATTTCATCACAATTAAAAATAAAAATTAAAAAATGAGAAAGAATAGTGCCTACCTCCTAGAGTTGCAGTGAGGATTAAACATACGAGAAGTGTTTAGCGTGCGCCTGGCACACAGTAAGCCCTCCGTGGATATCACTGCTATCCTACCTTCCCACCTTTGTAGCTCCCCACAGTCCCTGCCACAGTGTTTTACATGAAAAGATGCTCACTGCCTAGACTCTGATTCTCCCCCTTGGAGCTATATACCTTCTGCGACAAAACATTTCTAGCGCTGGGCTTCTTTCCAGCATAAACACTCCTTCATTTAGAGAAAACTCCCACTGCAACAGGATGAAGATGAAGATGCCACCTATTTCTGAACTGAGTGTTCACCTTATATAAAGCTAAGATGACCCATTAAAAACAACCCATTCTACTGTCTTCATTTCTAAAATGGCTTGTTAATAATTTTGGCTCAAAAATAGTTTCAAAGACTATGGTTATCATATAAATAGAAGAAAGAAGAAAGTCCCCTTGCTATTCATAAATATTCTCTCATTTTTATCATTACCAAGACTATTTTATTTATTTGCTTGATCCTTTTTAAAACGTTTTATTATTAAATTTCCAAGCACACACAAAAGGAGAGTTCAGCTAGCATCAGGTTACCAGCTTCAAAGCCAATTTTAGCCCTTTTGACTCAAACTTAAGACTCAAAAAAAAAAATTAGAATAACACCATGAGTTACAATTGAAATAATTTCTAACTCTAACACAAATCATCATCACTATTTTTCTTTACTTTTAAAAGATCTTTTAAAAATATGTTTTCACCTCCTTTCATTTCTTCCTTTGAAACTTCAAATGATTTCACTGCCCATCTTGCTAGGTTATTGTGAGGACATAACGTATATGACGGCACATAGCTTGGTGTGTAGCGTGTATTAGTTCCTGAGAAATCCTAGTTCTCCATAGACTGCTGCCTCATGCCACTCTCCAAGACTGAGACACACCCCCAATCTGTGGTGTTAAGAGGTATATTGGTTTTTGCCCACGATTCCTGGCTCATAACTCCCACAGCCCTTATTGTGGGTGTGTTAGGCCATGTTGGGTGTTTCAGGCCTCAGGGGCAGGCCTCTGACCTCCTGCCCTCCTTTCACTGTATGTTCCCCCCAGCTTTCTGATAGTGGGTCTTAAGACCCTTCCATGAGAGAGTCCCACCCTATACTTTGGGGGAAGGAATGCTGATGTCATGAAGCTTCCATAAAAACCCAAGGGGAAAGGGTTCAGGGAGCTTCCTGATAGCTGAACACATGAAGGTTCCTGGAGGGTGGAATGCCCAGGGAGGGTATGGAAGCTCCACACCCCTTCCCCCATACCTTGCTCTGTAAGCCTCTCCGTCTGTATCCTTTGCAATATCCTTTATAATAAACCAGTAATCATAAATTTTCCCCTGAGTCCTGTGAGCCCCTCCAGCAAATTAACCACACCCAAAGAGGAAGTCATCAGTCAGAAGTTCAAGAGGCCAGGACTTGTGACTGTCAGGGAGCGAGTGGGACAGTCATGGGGACTGGGCCCTCAACCTGTGGGATCTGACACTATCTCTGGGTGGAGAGTGTCAGAAGTGAATTAGAGGACATCCAACCGGTGCCTGCCGCTTGGTGTATGGGGAAAAAACCCACACATTTGGCCACAGAAGCCTTCTTCTGTGTTGATGATTGTTGTTGTGTGAAGAGTAGAGGAAAAACACAGAGAGTTTCCCCTACACACCACCACATACACATCATTCTCCATTCTTTGTCCTCTACTCCTCTTTTCCCTTTCCAAACACTGGTCCTGGCTTCCTTCCTTCCCCTCCACCTCCTTTTACACCAAGGATCCGAAACTCAAATGCCTCGTCACAAATTCAATTATCAAGAAGACCCTAAATATAATAAGTGGCTAAACTGAACTGATAAGTGTATTTCACAATTAGGGCACCTGTTTCTGAATTAACTATAAAACATACCTCTTTATTATTTATAACTATACAGAACATGGGGCTAGACGCTAGGTTGTATAATTGTTGTGATTACAAACAGGATTTCATATGCAGGTCATTCGTGCTGTGTGTGTGTGTGTGTATGTGTAAGTTTAAACATTAAACTTCTTTTTTGATGATCTAAGAAGTTTTATCTGATAATGAGATTCATTTCTTTGCAGTACTTCTCACCTGTGGCAGAACTGCCACCTCTAATTTGCTTTAAAAAGAATTCTAATCACCCAATCAATCATGATCTTGACCTTCAGCCTTCACAGCCACTTCACTGTGGTCAAAATTGGCTCTAAAATTCCTGTTGCAACAGTTCTGTTGTCCTCAAGTTCCAAAATGCCAATGACAGGGATATAATTTAAACAAACCCTCTCATCGATGAACAACAACAACAAAAAATGGTACATGAAGTTTCTAATTTGTTTTCTAACAAGATTCTTTAAATAAAAGTGAATATCTATGATATTATTAAGTAATAACTTTTCTCCCATTGGGGTTTAGAGATTTATAAATCATCCAAATTTCTTGTAGTGAAGCTAGTCTCTTCACCACAAAAATCACATGGCCCAATTGTGGTTTTAAATGCCATCTTTTATAATGTAGATATACAGAATGGTCAAGTAATAATCCCTCCATCCCCACCTCCTCCCCTCCTAGCATGCATGCAACCTTAATTGCATCAGCATCCATCTTCCCTGCTCGCATCCTATGTGGATGCAAGCAGAAGCTTTCTTGCCTAGGCCAAAGCCTCATGGCTCATTCACTTCAGCACATAATTTCTCCTACTAAAACAAAAAGCATCCCCTCTCTTGACAATCCGTTCTTGATAGCTACAACCCCCTCTTTCACAGCCTTGTATCTTTCTTTCCCAAGAAGGCACTGAGCCATAAACACTAAACACTTCCTGTTTGCAATTCCTCATCCATTCACCTCTCAACCCAGTGAATTCTGGATTCGCTCTACCACTGCACTGGAGCTATTTCCAACAGTGTCACCAATGCCCTCCTATTTACTCAATCCAGTCGCCACTTGTCAGTGCTTTTCTTACTTGAATTCTGTGCAGCATTTGGCCGCCATTGGTTGCACACTGGTTGCACCCTCTTCAGAACTGCGCCTTCCCTCAGTTTTTGCGGCCGCTCTTCTGGCCTTCCCACCTCCCTGAACACTTCTACTCATCTTCTTTAAGGACCTTCCATCATCCCTAACACTCAATAACCCCAGAGTTCCGTCTTTGGCCCTCTCTTCCCTCTACTACATATCCTTTTTTGGTCTCATCTACCTGCAAATATAACAGGCTTGAATTGCCAATTATATACCAAGGTCTCTTAAATATTTGTATTTCCAATACCAGTCTCCCTTAAAGGCTCCAGGCTACAGGTGCACCTGTCTATGCAGGACTTCTCCACTTGGGTGTCCCTCAGGTACCTCAAACTCAACACAACCAAATCTAATACCACCTTGTGCATTTACTACCTGGGTGAATGCTACCAACCACAACCTGAGTACCCAATCCAGAAAACTGGGAGGCATCCTTTAGTCTTCCTTCTCTTCAATTCCTCATATCCAGTCAGGGGCCAGGCCTGATTACTTCCAAATCCCAAATCACTCCGGCATTTGTCCATCTCTCCATTTTGTCTATTGCTGGCAGTTCAAGACTTCATCATCTCTCACTGAGATTACCAGAAGCATAACACAAACGTAGTTCTCTGCCACCGATTCACACACGTGCCTCTGGCCTGCTCTCCAGGCTGCCGTCAAAACGATCTAAAACACAAGTCTTAAAAGGTCACTTTTCTGCTTAAAACTCTTCAGAAAAATCTAAAGTCTTTTGCCTTCATAATTTATTTCCTGAATACCTGACCAATCTCATGTCTTGTCATCAACTACCTCCCTGGAAACATCAGCCATACAGACACATGTGTCATACAAACATAGTTCCCTCAGCCAAGGAAAGGTCTCCCAGCCCCATCACCTGTTACCTCCTGTTCATTCTGACAACCCCCCACCCCGAGAAAACCTTCTCTGACTCGATCTGTCTGGGTTAGGTAACCAACCCTCCTTTCTGACCTCACAGCACGTATCTGTCTACCTATCTAGCAATGATCACCCATATTATCGATTTTTATTGTAATTGTTGACTTATTAGTCTCCCCTACAGACTATGCACTCTTTGGAGGAAGAAAATAGTGTATCCTATTAGACCTTGTATATATAATAATTAGCACATCTTTGTAAAATTAACAAATGAATACTCATAAAGAAACCTGATTCTTCATCAAATATGTCCAATATTTAATTCTTTTTCTTTTTTTTTAAGAGATGGGGTCTTACTGTTGTCCACACTGTTGTGCAGTGGCTCAATCACAGCTCACTTTAGCCTCAAACTCCTGGGCTCCCGTCTTAGCCTCTCTAGTAGCCGAGACTACAGGCATATGCCAACACACTCAGCTATTCAATATTTAATTCTAAGGGTAAAAAGGATTGATAAATCTCTCACTAATTATCAGTACCAGAATGACTAAATAATTATTTTTCATAAGAAAGATCTCAGACTTCATTTTCTTAAAAATTGTAAAAATCAAAGAAGATTCTTTCCCCCAAATTGGATAGTTTAGGAAGTTGGGATCACCATCGGCCTCTAAAGCCTCTTCGCCCACCTCATGCCTAACCCTCCAGGATCTCACCTTCAGAAAACTGTTTTTAGCAGCACTGGATTTTGGAAAAAAGATTAGAAGGTGTTCAACTTATTCAAAATCAGCATCCTACTAAAATCCCAATGATAAATGAAAGGATCGAGGTTAAGCACCAGCTTCTTGTGGTTAGATCTTATATTAGATCACGTCAACAAGACTGAATTAATCAAAATGACTAGGTACTTATCAGGTAAATGTTAACAAAGCCTGTTCTTCATGGTAAATGCACGTCGCACCATAAAGTTTCTACAACTATTTCTGAAGTGTATGAAAGTGATAAAAATACAGGGAGATTGTTATATACACTATATGCTTCAAGAAGACATTTGGAAAGAAATTTTCCTTCTAAGATTAGCACAGGCTAGGCATGGTGGCTCACACCTGTAATCCCAGCACTCTGGGAGGCTGAGGTGGGAGGATCACTTGAGTCCAGGAGTTCAAGACCAGACAGGGCAACATAGTGAAACCCTGTCTCTACAAAAAAGTTAAAAAGCAGCTGGGCATGGTGGTGTGTGCCTGTGATCCCAGTTACTGGAGAAGCTGAGGTGGGAGGTGGAAGGCTGGCAGGAGGTGGAGGCTACAGTGACCCATGATTGTGCCACTGCACTCCAGCTTAGGGGACAGAGTGAGAACCTGTCTCAAAACAAACAAACCAAAGATTAACACAGTGCTGCCATTCTAGAATTATTTAAAGCCACCCCCAGGGGGATAAAAGGGAAATACTACCAACTAAGGTTGAGCTCATCAACCAATCACAGGTCATCAAAATAGGAGTATGTCAACCTAGAATTTTTGTCCTTCAAGTAGAAAAACTGAGCTACTTTCTACATTGAGCACATTCTGCTTTAAAAACTCCTGTATTATTTAATATAGGCTGTCTTGTTTTCTAACTTTGAAAATTTAGAAATAAACATATTGTGCATTTTAAGTTGTCAATTTAAAACAGATACCCAAATTGCTGTGATCTTTTCTGCCGTGGAGTTTGCAATCTCAGAGGTAACTTAAATGCAATCTGTGAGATACCATGGTTTCTGTCCACAGAACCTGCCAGCTTTGTACAAAAAGTGAACTACCTACCTAGAGAAACCTCTGTATCAGGAAGCATGAGTTGTCAAGCATTACTGTTTCCCTCACACACACAGTCACTTGCCATAGTAGTCAGTACAAAACAGATAAATGGGGGTAAAATGTCATTGACTTAAGACTTTTGTTGAAGGGTCTGGATATCAAAATATACCAAAAGTCAACTTTCCCGTAGTTTCAGGAAATGTAATACACAGCAAGCTATTTCTTATTTCTGTCCAAAACTATTTTACACTTTAAAACACCATTATTTAATATCAATATTGAAAATTTTACACTCTCTAACTAGCTTTCAAAAAGAACCATGAACACAAAAGAGTGGCATTCCTTCTGTTTTGGATTTTCTCTGGTGCAAGAATTCAAACTGAGGCAGGAGAATAGGGTTTGGAGGCAGGGAACCTAAGGCCAATTCACACTGACTTCCTACAACTAAATCAAAAGGAAAACCCCAACTTTCCATGCCCAAGTAACAAAAGAACTAGAGGCTACTTCTCCCTGCTCTTCTCCATGAGGCAGATGAAAAATTGAAAGTACCTCTGATTGGTCCCCTCCTGCAACCAATCAGACTGGTCACAGGCCAAGTCTTCATTTGCATAGGAGTGTAACTTTGTAACTTCACTTCAGCCTCTCATTGGTCCCTTTCCACAACCAATCAGACTGGTCATGGACCACTACTTCATTTACACACAGTGTATACCAAGTAACCAGTGGGAACCCTCTAGAGGGTATTTAAACCCCAGAAAATTCTGTAACTGGGCTCTTGAGCCACTTGCTTGTGCCCCTTCCCATTCTGTGGAGTGTACTTTCAAAATCTGTGGTTTTCTTTCATTGCTTTGTGCGTTTTGTCCAATTATTTGTTCAAAATGCCAAGAACCTGGATACCTTCCTCCAGTAACAAAACCCGTGCCTGATTTGGCAAATAAACAAGCAATTCTATTATTTCCAGTCTTTGGAGCACTGGTAGAAAGCATAGAGTACTCAAACTTTTAAGCATTAAAACTTAAATGTAATCCCTTGAGTTTTGGCTTAAATCTGGAATTTGATTCATGTTACATGTTAAGTGTGTCATCAAAATATTTCATTAACATTTTCTTACATTTTAAAAAATATTTCAATTATCACTGTTAAAATCAATCATCAAAATTCTCCCACTCTAAGGGCATGCTGATTGTGAAGAAAATGTAGTAAATGTAGGAGTAATATTCTTAATGAGTCTAATGTTGAGAGTTGAATATCTTAGAAATTCAACCTAGAATAAATGACTTGATCTACAGCTATATATGTTTACAACAGCCCTAAAATTCACAACATTTTGATGATGGAGAATACAGACTTAAAAACTGGGTTGCTTAAAATCAGAATCAATGAAGTGATGGCAAAGACTGAACAATAGCTGTTTTCTCTCACCTATGTCTTAAAAAGCCAGTGGAGAGGTATTTTTTCTAATTCTCTGTCTTTTAAGAGCATGTTTTTGAGCTCCATGAGAAGAATGGAAGCTGCATGAGAGCAGGGATTTTGTCCCCAGTCCCCACCTCCACATACTGCCAGCACCTACAACAGTGCCCAGCACGTACGTGTATTTGTTGAATGAACAGGAGAATCCAACCACATATATTCAAAACCACAGATCACGGCTGTGTCCTAGAACAGTTCTCATCAAACTCAGTAGCATTAGAAAGTATATTTGGTGATTCGTACAGTGCACAAGTGAGAAGAACAACCTGGACTTCACAATAAGGTATCAAACGAGGTGCTCCAGAAAGAAGTGATGATCCCAAGTGTTCTGATAGTGATTCCCTCTTGGAAAGCAGGAGGGATTGGTGTTTGGGAGAGGCTCAATGGTGTATGTAATGTTCTTTTTTGACTAGGATGGTCAGGGTATTTGCTTTGTAATAATTCACTGAGGTTAAAAAAAAAAGAAGAAGAAGTCGCTTCAAGCTATTGACTAGAAACATCAAAAGAAGCAGACAGCAAGATCTCAAGGCAGATGGTTGGACAAAACATGAGAGATGATCACTGGACTCAGCACAGTGGGAAAGCAAGACCCAGAGGAGATCTTTGTCAAGCAGTCCTGGCTGTGACGTTGCCAACGAGCAACATGGGAATAAACATGTTGGATGCAGTGACACTCGCAGGATAAATATGAGGAGGGCTCTGGGAACAAGGCAAGTGGAGGAAGGAAGACGACAGAAGGGAGAGGAAAAGAGAAAATATTACAGGAGAACATGACAGATACCTGCACTACCTTAATAATAATCAGAGGCCTCTGTGACTGTTTTCCTCATCCCCAGCCTCTGTCTTCAGTAGAGTGAACAGCTTTAAATTTCCCAAGTGTGGCCACAAAGATGAATCATCTCTTGAAAAAAACAACTGGAGCCACATGGGGCTGGAGTAACTTGAAGAGCTCCACATCTTAAGGAATTCCCCGTGTGTACTAACAGTGTTTTTCTGGAAGAGGCTGACATCCAACCATTCAAATAAACAGAGCTATTTCTGATACAGAATTTGTGGCATTCTACAAGGTCCTCCAAGGGAGTAGCATCGACAGAAAGTAGGCCAACTCTCTAAGATTCTTTCTGTGGGACACGGAAGGGCTATGAGGTGGGAGAAAGCGTGAAGGAACAGCAGCCCGAACGTCCCCTTGTTGGGCTCGCACCAGGCCAGGGGCAGGCTAATTTCAGGGACACGGGAGAGCAAGAGGAAACAGGCAATGGAAAAATGGCCACTCTCAGTGCCAAAAAGAGAATCAGGATAGAAAGAGAAAACAGTGCAGCCAGGTAGGAACAGGCTATGGGACGGGCTGAGGACACCTCCGTGAGCAGTTCTGAGCACTAGAACAGGATGATAATAAGGACCACTCCACCATCTCTTCTCTCTTCCCCACTAGCACCACTGCCACCTCTGACACAAGGTCCACAGCAAATGTCTACAGCCCAGTTCCCCACAAACAGAGCTGAGAAGCCAAGTAAGGCAAAGGAATGCCTCGGGCTCAACATGCAAAATCAAATCTGAACACTATATCACATCCGGGAAATTTGCTGTGCTTTGGAAAGAATCAACACCAAAACCAAATTGAACTTGTCTGGCTCTCTACCTAAAGAGCTAACCAGGCTAACAGTAAAGCTGGAGCTAACAGGCAGCTCTCAACAGAGCCAAGCCACGGGGCAACGGCCATGCTCTGTGCTCCACAGGCAGCCAGGCCCGGGGCCACAAGTGCAGCCAGTCTTCCTGTATTAGGTCTGATGAGGTCAGGCTTTCTGCAGTATGAGTTCAGAGGCGAACAGGCCCCAGGAGGAGTTTCTCACTCTCAGAAAGATTCTGCAGTGGCACCAATATTAACCTGGAAATGATTTAACATATAGAAACTATTCTCTCTCACACACATACACACATGCCAACATATGTGTTACATACACAATAGTAAACTATATATTATGCATGTTCTAGATACATAATTATATGATGTTAAGGTATTTGGTACCCATATCATACATGTATTTTATAAATCGCATTATATATAATTATGTATATAATACACACACACTCATACACGTATACGTAATTTATTTCTACATACAGAGTGATAGAACATGGGTAGGAAAACACACTTTATATTCTGAATAGAAGTACAAATTGGTCAGGCACAGTGGCTCACACCTATGATCCTAGCAGTCTGGGAGACCGAGGCAGGCAAATCACTTCAGCCCAGGAGTTACCAGTCTGGGCAACATGGAGAAACCCCCTCTCTGCAAATAACACAAAAATTAGCCGGGCATGGTGACATGCAACTGTAGTCCCAGCTACTTGGGAGGCTGAGGCAGGAGGATCACTTGAGCCCAGGAGCTCAAGGCTGCGGTGAGCCAAGATCACACCCCTGCACTCCAGCCTGGGTGACAAAGTGAGACTCTGTCTCCAAAAAAAAACTATAAACTTAGTGCCCTTATGATAAGCACCATAAGATACTATAAGGAAACATGGACAGTCAGATTATAATTCTATCTAGGAACAAGGGGTCAGTGTTGACCCCACTGACAACAATCAATCCAATGTTAGATTTACAGTGTACTAAATGCAAGCCTACGAATTAAAGTGTCTGGAAATCAAGTATTTAGAAGATGAGCAAAAAAGGATACTTTTATCCTGGAGAGAGAGACATAAGAAGGGCACAGCTATCACATTTGAAATGTTATGATGCATATGGAAGAAGAGATGTGTTCTAGGCAGGTGTATGAGACCGTGGGTGGGAAGGACAGAGCAAAGCGAAGAACCATATTCTCCACAGGTATGAACTTTCTTAACAATTGGGGCAAACAACTGGAGAGAAGAAGCCCCGTGCAAAGCAGCACCCAAGACTGAGGAATTCCAGGGAATGCCGCGAGGCCTCTCAGGAGTGCTGAGGGTGACTGCTAGCTGGGCTTCGTGGCCTCTTACCACCCACAGAGATAACATCACTGAGAGAGACACTGAAACTTGACCTAAATGGTTTGATTGACATTTCAAGAGATATGAACTCCTTCTCTACCAACCCTAAAGCTGCTGATATGGAACTGCTAATGGAGAGATTTAAAAAGCAGTCTCGCCTGAAGAGAGAATGCACTTGCTGATGCAGCCTTACATTCAAGGAATAACTGCGAGCACCCACCATGTGCAAAGATGAGCCCTCCATGGTCCTCCGTGTCCTCCTACACACTTTAAGAGTCTCTCAAAAGTAGTTGAGAACAGCATTTTGCTCACGAAGGTATAATACACATTAAGAAAAATGTTCAGAGGACTTAAAATGTCTATTCTCCTCAAGAACCAAACCCCACTCTTCTCAGCACAGGCCTCATCCTCCAGCAGCTGGTGTTCCCCCATCAGTCTCTCTGGATCCCGCCTTCCTCCCCTTCTCCCTCTGGACTCCTCCTCCAGCTTATTGCTCCCCTCAGTCGCCTCCCGGACACTGCTCCCTTGGCCTCTTCGGTCCCTACATCTGATGCTTCTCATCCTGACTGCTTCTGCACCTCAGACAGATCAGGCTCCTGTCAGCCTCTCCCTCTCCAACCTGTGGCCATTTCTTTCTCACTTCAAGTCTCTTGAAATCTGTATTTGTTGTCTGCTCCCTTTGCTGTCGCTTTTTCTCCTTGCTAGCTGGCTTCTCAGAGCCAGGCACATGGGAGGCACTCCACACACACTGGAGCCAGGATCCTTAACAAAACGTTAGAGGTTGAGTGAGAAGCTGACTTGGGGTGGGGGTGACGGCTGAGTTTGTTTCAGACACATTGAGTTCCAGGCGATGGCAGGCCATGCAGATGAACATGTTAAGCAATTCTTGAGAGAGGCCCACGCCAGGGATCATGGGAGTCAAAAGGCCATGGAGGGAGGCTCTGGGGAGAAGACAGAAGCACTGCGAGGAGGAAGACCCACCAAGGACCACAGAGCTCGGCTCTTCATGTCTCAGAAGAGGAGGGAGAACATTTCAAGAAGGTGAAATGAGAACACTAGTCAGGGTGTGAAATGGCACAGATGAGTGGAAGGGGATGGAAGACGGTAAACAAGGCGAGGGAGTGTTAATGTAATCACCAGGAGGCGATTGGTGATCTCTGAAAAGTAGTTCCAGTGATAAATAACATATAAAACATAAGCACTATTTATGATCTATATGCAGAAATCCCAAATAAAATGTTAACAAACAGAACCCAGAAGCCATGGAGGGAACACTGCACCATACCCAGAGTGGGTGGTGGATGGCAGGCACACAAGCCATAATTCAAGATACGAAATCTATTTCTCTAATTTGTTCTGTGATCAAAAGAGAAACAGCATACCATCAGTTCCCCAGACATTTGACCAAAGTTAAAATTCCCTCTTAAGACAAATAAACATTTTAATAAAATAGGAAGACTGTTGCCTCGATATATCCACCAAAACTCCAGAATAGTGATTTCTGAGAAATCACCACTAGCACTCCATAGAAGTCCAACCTCTGAATAGCAAAATGAGAATGAGCTAATGACAGAAAGTTCCCCCGAAATGAATTACAAATGCCTCTGAAAACTATAACAAGGTGCTCAATAGCATTCATGAGAGAAATGCAAATTGAAATGACAATTAGATAGTATTTTTAATGTGCAGTTTGCGAAAGATCAAATTGTTTGATAACACTATCAGTAAGGGTCTAAGAAAGAGGCATTGCTGCTAAAAACCTTTGTAGAAGATAATTTGACAATATCTATCAACATTTTAAATGCATATATCCCTTATTTCAGCAAGCACTAATTTAAACCTATATATATATACCTGTTTGTATGTGTGCAAAATGGTGGCTGAATGAGGATATTATATTCACTGAACAATTTGTAAAAGCCAAAGACAGGAAACAAATTTTTATTGATTGGGGACTGGCTAAGTAAATTAATAAGGCACCTCTACATGTATTGATATAGGGTATCTGTGAGATATACTGTTAAAGGATAAAAACAAGAATAGTGTGAATGGTGCCTGACACCTTTTAGAAATGTGGTACAAATGTAGTTTATGCATATACACGCATATATAAGAAAATGTCTAAGACCAGGTAAGAGCTGAAGGACAGAGACAGGAGAGAAGCTGATTTTTCATCCTGTATGCATTTATGCCTTTTGAATTTTTTTTTTTTTTTTTTTTTGAAACAAAGTCTGGCTCTGTTGCCCAGGCCGGAGCGTAGCGGTGTGATCTCAGCTTACTGCAGCCTCCACCTCCTGGGTTCAAGCGATTCTCCTGCCTCAGCCTCCCAAGTAGCCAGGACTACAGGTGCCCACCATGACGCCTGGCTAATTTTTTTCGTTTGTTTTTTTTTTTTGAGACAGGAGTTTCGTTCTTGTTGCCCAGGCTGGAGTGCAATGGCACAATCTCAGCTCACTGCAACATCCACCTCCCAGGTTCAAGCGATTCTCCTATCTCAGCCTCCTGAGTAGCTGGGATTACAGGCACATGCCAACATGCCCAGCTAATTTTTATAGTTTTAGTAGAGACGGGGTTTCTTCATATTGGTCAGGCTGGTCTCAAACTCCTGACCTTAGTGATCTGCCTGCCTCGGCCTCCCAAAATGCTGGGATTACAGGCGTGGGCCACCGTACCCAGCATTTTTTTTTAATTTTTAGTTGAGACAGGCTTTCACTGCGTCAGCCAGTCTGGTCTTGAACTCCTGACCTCAAATGATCCACCCGCCTCAGCCTCCCAAACTGCTGGGATTACAGGTGTGAGCCACTGTGCCTGGCCCTTGAATGTTATACCATATGCATTGCAAGCTAGTGGCTTTATGGCCACTCTCTCCTTTATCCCTGCTGTTCAGCCAGCCTCTGTCTTGACAATATCTCTGCCATTTGACCCTCCTTTCCACCCTCACCACAATGGACATAACGTGGAGACCCTCAGCATCCTCCTCCTGGAGAATTAAAACAGCCTTTAACCACTTTTCCTTTTAAATAACTTACCTTCTCTGATTGACGTTAGGCACCATTCCTGGACCCACCTTTCTAAAGCACCAGTTTATTAAGTTTCACAAAACCAGGGTTCCACTTAGCCTATCAAAGTGCTCCACACGGGCTCAAGCCCCTTTCTCTTCCAGGGACTACATCGCACACTCCAGCTGATCAAAACTCGAACAGCTGCTCTTTTTTTCCCTACCACTAACCCTCAACTCCGGTGGCCTCCTTTATCAGGAATGCTCATGTCATGTTTGTCTCCCTTCCCCGTGTGCACCGGCTAAAATGGCTCATGGCCTTCAGTACCTACTGAAACCACCACCAACCTCAGGCACTTCCGCTGGTGTCCACCTGGGATGTGAATGCTCCCTCCCCTAAGCGCCATGGACTGTGTGTTTCTTTTGCAGCCCCTGCAATAGGCTGCCTCTCACGCCTGCTTGCTGCTGCTTCCTTCTAAGCAGCCACGGCAATGGTAGGCCTCTCCCTGCAGAGGCTGCATGCCCTGCTCTGTTCCTCAGTCTCCTGAGCAGTGATATTCCCCTAGCAATACAGAGCAAGTCCTCTGGTAAGGTAACACTTTCCTTGAAATTCCAAAAATTCCTATTGCTCATTAAATGACTAAAAAGCCATCTGAATCCCTATGTTTAAATGTACTTATTTTGCATGGTTGCACAGCATTCACAATGACATTATACTGACAAGCTAGGAAGTATTAAAAATATTACATAATAGTTACTGATTCTTTTTGCCTTCTCAGTGGAGACTGGTAAAAAGTTTGGAATATCAAGCACATACTCAAGACAGTCCATTTTACCACCTGTCACTTAAAAGTCATTTTCTAGAATTATTGTTTTCTTAAATGAGAGAAATGATCTGACTCTGGGTGAACATGTAAGGTTAGTGATGGCTAGGAGCACTGACTAAATTGAATGGTTTCAGGTCCTTAAGAAGTGTCTACCATTTCCCAATATAAGGCAATTATGCATTTAGTTAGGATACAGTCATGTTAAAGGAGGTGATCCCTGTAGACACACAGAGACATATCATTACTGTATATTGGTTTGGACAATCACTGTGGACAACAATTTTAAAATATCATCGAATTCATAGAATAGTGGTTACCAGGGGCAGGGGGATGCGAGAATGGGGAGCTGTTGTTTAAGAAGTACAGAGTTTCAGCGTGGGATGATGAAGTTCTGAAAAATGGATGATGGTGGTGTTTTACTCAACCATGTGAATGTACGTAATGCCACTGAACTGCACACTTAAAAATGGCTACAACGGTAAATTTCATGTTATATGTATTTTGCCACAATTTTAAAAATCCATCATGAAACATGACTTTTAAGCATTTTTTTGATATAGTAAAAACAAAACAACTACAGGTTCTTTTCATTTCTAATTTAAAGATTGGAATAAGACAAAATAAGTGAAAGAGCAGCAGTTTATTTTAAACCTGATGCCTCTAATACATGAATTATTAAAGTTTATGCTATTAAATCTTTTTAAGTCTTACCTTCACTTGTAAAGTATTAATATATTATTAATGTTTAATCTGCTAACTCTTCTTTTTTAAATCCCATGCTTTGTTTTAAGAAGCTTTTAGACTCCAGGACCAACCCATGCTATGTAGTCATAAGGCAACAGTTGCATAAATACTTGCTGACAATGGTTAGCCCTACAAAGGAAATTGTGGAAGGCTGGAGTACAAAGTAAACCCAATCTTTACTCCGCAAAGTGTCATCCCTCAAACTATAGTCCAGGATAGCTCCAGCTAATCTGACAAAACATAATTAAAATAATATAAATCAAAAATAAAAAAATGGAAGGAAAATGCAATTGACAATAGTAAATCATAAAATGTCACTAAAAACATAAGCTCTTCTACCCCTACATATTTCTTAACTAAACCTTAAAATATACCTACAATATATTAAAAAATGAATTATACACAGTGTACAATTTACTGTAAACCTCGGTACTTTCTGAAGCTGTGAAGGCCTAACAATTCAAGTAGGAATCATTAGGAGAGGAGATGTTATTTTTTGATTAAAAAAAAGAATGGGTGGGGAAAGCCTGTCTGAGGAAGTAAACTTTAAATCAATATTAAACAGATAAGCCATTCAAAAAGACAGTTTCCAGATAAAGAAACTGAAGTATCAAGGTACTCAGATGGGAAAGGCTTAGCATGTTCTAGAAAATGATTTTAGTTTATTCTACAGCTGTCTCATTAAACTTGAAACACCAAGCAAAGCATTTAACTGACACCCAAATCTATTCCAATGGGGAAGTTAGACAACAGTCCATATATTATCCAAGGCAGTTCTCCTTCTCCCTCTAAATCACCTGCCTGTCATTTCGCATCTCTTGAAGCACCAACTTCTGAGTGGGCAGGTACAGAAACAGCAATTAATTTTGTTACTTCTTAGAAGAGAATAGGCTTAAATGAGTTTCTGAATTACTGTGAATTTTAACTAGCTGTGTTCTTCCATGCCACTATTCATATGAGTAATCAAGATATTTTCATCATAGGTTGAACAGTTTCCATTTAAGGGCATGCTATCATTATTTATGCCAAGGGCAAAAAATGCACATAGACTTCAAGCAGCAGTATCCAGGAAATGTAGCTGGCTGCCATGCAGCCACAGCACTGTCACTGCTCCACAGACAGCTCATAGATAGAGGACCAAAAACACCCCTAGCCTTCAAAAGACAGGACTAAGGGGAAACTAGGTGTTTTCAATGCCTTTGCCTAGTGTAATGGTTAGTCTTACGTCAACACGACTGGGCCTTGGGGTGCCCAGATATTTGGTTAAACATTATCTGGTGTGTCTATGAGCATGTTTCTGGATGAGATTAACACTTGAATCAGCAGACTTAAGTATAACGGATTGCCCTCTCCAATGTGGTGGTCCTCATCCAATTCACTGAGCTCCTGAATAGAAAAAAGGCTGAGTAAGAAAGAATTCTCTCTCTGCCTGTCTTTCAAGCTGGGACACTGGCCTTCTCCTGCCTTTGAACTTGGACCTGGACTAGAACTTACACCATCTGCTCTCTTGGTTCTCAGGTCTTCGGTACTGAACTGAAACTTATGCCATGTGCTCTCCTGGGTCTCCAGGTTGCCAACTACAGATCTCATCTTCCTTATTTTATATATATATAAAATATATGTATATATACACACACACACATTTTTTTTTATTTTTTATTTTATTTCTCTATATTTATTTATAGAGAGAAATACAACCAAACGAATACACTCAGCAACTCACTCAACTCCATTTATATACACTTGACACTTGTCATTCTATTATCTTTCAATCTTCTCACTGCATTTTCAACTCAAGATTGCTTTCTTTTTTTCTTTTTTTTTTGAGAGGGAGTCTTGCTCTGTCACCTAGGCTGGAGTGCAGTGATGCAATCGGCTCACTGCAACCTCCGCCTCCCGGGTTCAAATGATTCTCCTGCCTCAGCCTCCCGAGTAGCTAAGACTACAAGCGCATGCCACCATGCCTAGCTAATTTTTTGTATTTTTAGTAGAGACGGGGTTTCACCATGTTAGCCAGGGTGTTCTCGATCTCCTGACCTCATGATCCGCCTGCCTCAGCCTCCCAAAGTGCTGAGGTTACAGGCATGAGCCACTGTGTCCAGCCTCAAGATTTTCTAATCTCACATCCCTGGCTGTGTTGATCACAGCACACCATCCTCAGTTCAAGTTCTCTTTCAAAGACCTGCACAAAGCATCTGCAAGACACATCACCAAGACCCTGAACAGTGTGGACAGTAGGGCCACAAGCAAGCGCTGAAGCCACCTGTCTTGTGCACTCAAGGCCTCCTGAGGATGCCTGAAGACTCTATCCTCCTCTCTGCTTAGTGGAAACCAAACCATCTAGGCATTTCCTTTCCCTCTGCATTTCTTTCAGAGACAGAAAACAGAACCTCTTTTGCTGGGAAGACCTAAAGGGTATCACAGTGGGTGGAGAGGGGGAAGGCTGCATCTCATACCCAATTAATTCAGAGTCAAATGTGGAAATCATGTGACTCATGTCAGGGTTTGATGGGTTTCTTTTTTAGCCTAATAAAGAAAAGACCATTGCTAACTAAACAGGAAAACCCAGTGAGGTTGAATAGTTATGGAGGATAATGTTAAGGAATGTATTTTAAATCTACACACATTAAAACATACATCAAGTATTTCAATAATAAAAATAAGGCTTCTTTCAAATAAAGTATGCCATGAACATCGTCATTTTTAGTAAAAAACTTTGTGTAAAAATCCCTTCGTTTTACCATATTTTGAAGAAACCATAATCTTCTGCTATTAAAACACGATGCAAGTTAAAAACCAACCAAAAACCAGTGTTCCTCTTAGACCCCAGCACTCGTGGCAACAATACCAAGCTCTGGCTACACACTCTCCTTATTTCAGAAAACCAAAGCACACTAATGAGAATATGTTCTTAATCTTTATAATGTCCCTAGAGGTAAGGAGAGAATAGGTTATTTCAGTTCTGCTTTAGATTGAAGAAAGTAAAGGAGGAAAAGGTCATTTACTCACAGATCATATAAGCTAGGGTACAGCCAGAGCCGAACTCTCATCTTTCAGGGCTCTGTTCAGTCCTTCCCCATTTCAGGATCACACTGTGATAACTGAAAATGTCAACAGTCAACTGCTTTGAGATTATAATTTAGATTAATTACAGATGAAGTATACTTTAAGGAGAAAATATTGAAAAGATTAAGGTTCTAGTCCAAACGGAGCAGGATATAAGACATCAAACTCCTAAGTATCTACTCTGCTAACACTCCCCTCATTTGTGAAGTCAGGATATCCAAAATGGACTGGGTACAGTAATATTCCTTAAAATGAGGGGTCGGGGGCAGTGAAAATGGAAAACATGGTGTTAGGATTTTATTGCAAAAAATTTTTGAGTAATGCTGAGCAAGGAAAAAAAAGCCAATGTTCCCGCATATTAGCAATTATGATATATAAAGATTTAATAAAAAACCAAAAGTCCCCAAAATATCTTTCAAATCTTAAATATATTCACTCTAAATCTGGTATTGCTGATAATATGCTATAACATAGAAACAGATTTTAGTTTTGAAATTGCCAGCACCCTTTATGCCCTACAGAGATTATATGATATATCATCTCTTTACAAACAAATGTATAAAGTATTCAGAAGGTGGCATTCCTTAACTTTACCAAGTTTTACTGAATTTTCTTTGCAGCTGAACTTGTACTTTTCTGGTAAATAAAAAAATGTGTATTATTGGAACTATTAAAAAACGTATCTGCAACCACCCATTTGTAATTGATATCCATTTTCTTTTCCTCAAAAATGTAACTGAAAAATATAGTCATTCTAAAATCTCTTGGGTCAATTTAGTTTGTTTAAAAAACCAACCATTTTGCCATTCTAAGCTGCTACTTTATTTAATGTTTTGGTTTAAGTCTTTCGAAAAGTCAAATATCTACATGTGACAAGTAACAATTAATCTGGGAAAAGAAAAGAAAAAAAAAAAAAACAAAAAAAACCTGTGAACCAGCCCCTGCCAACAAATGCAAAAGCTTTGCGTTACATGACACTGCACTCGCTATCTGTGCCTTCATCCAGCTTCTTCTTCAGTCACCATTTGATCCATGAATGACAGAAAGGTAAGTTTATCACAGAGCAGCTTCTATTTGAATTAGGCTTAAACACCACAGGGAGGAAAAATTATTTCTCCTTACACCACAATGCACTGAGGCTAGCTCAGGAGATGCTGGGCCTGCACTGAGTAGGAATAGGTGGATTTCACTTCAAGGTAAAACAACAACATGTGTTTGTTCCTCCTGTGCTGCCTGATTTATAGAGATGGGAAGAGACAGGCAGAGAGAAATCTTTGGGGTCAGCCAAGTCCTTGGGAGTGTCTGGACAGCCCAACATGACTTCCTCCTGGATGCTCAGCTTAGTACAGCCAGCTAATCATGCACAAAGAGATTCATCCCTGAAGCAGAGAACAACCCACAGCCCCAGTCTCCTACTGCCCAGGGAGCCACATCAGTTTGGGGACCCAGAGTGATCCACACAATTGAAGAATCACACCTCTGGGCAGAAGGTGTTGAGGATGCAGCCATTCTGTAAAGAATAACGGGAAAGTAAAGCTCTTTGATGAGCCTCTAATTCTTAGTTCCTGCAATTCACAAGGATATGCAGATTAACATAGTCATCACAGATTATTGTTATCAAATAGAGTGACCATATGTCTCAGTATCCGCAAGACAGTTCATGTTTATGCCTGTCAGGCCAGTATAATTATTCAATAGCACCCACTTTCACTGATCTCAAGTGTCCTGATGTAGGAAATAAAATATGTGATTATCTAAATGTTAAGTAATTTACCTAAAATGATGCGAAAAAACCTATGATACAGCTGTGAAATGAGACCAAATCGACAAAATCTTCGTCAAGTTTTCTCCCTTACTATCACATATATACAGCATTTACACTCATTTCAAAAATGCACAATAAATCTTCCTAGACACAGTAGAACTAATACCAACAATCTAGAATTACAGCATGCTGAAACTAAAAAATTTATTTTAAAGTACCTCCATTCTAAGTCAATAACTTGTGTCAATAATTCTTGCAACCCCCCATTGAGCCTACATTTTCAGAAAGCAAACAGGGTTTCCAAATGCAATTTTAAATGATTGTGACTAGTAACAGAGCTAAAATGATAGTCATTTCCATGCTTCTGGTGCTATCCAAAAGCATAAAATAAAAACATTCACTACTAGGGGCTCTTAACTTCAATATATAAAAATAGTGCCAGTGAAGCTTAAGATAATATAAAATTCTGGGAGAATACATCGTAACGCAAGAGATAAAGTATGCAAAATACGTATCACTCTTCTGAAGGAACTGACAGGATGTTTACTCAGATACTATGCTAAGTGACTATGCTACTCCCATTATATTTTTTATTGAGGCAAACAAAATTAAAGTCTAAAAGCCTAAAATCTAAACCTAAATCCTGGCCAGTAGGGAGCAATATAATCTAAACAAATGCAACAGAATCTGTGCTGTGGCTGAACACTTCATGTTACCTAATATTCTTGGTGGTGACAGGGCAGGAGGATGAAAGATGCAGAAATCTAAAAATTTCAGGCTTATAGTCCTTCATTTCCTCATTTAACAAAGGTTTACTGAGCACTTAGTAGGCACTATGCCTCTAGTGATGAACAAAACTGACATGGTCCCAGCCCTCACGGAATTCACATTCTGGTGGGAGAACTCAACATTAAACCAGGAACCTTCTATTATGTAGATATACTTTGTACAATTTTAAATTATAAAAAGTTAAGGTAAAGAATAAGATGCCATAAGAAATAATGATAAAATCAGAAGGGTGTAATTTAAACTGAGGTTGGGAACATTCCCTGAAGAAGTAACATTTAAGCTGAGTAGTCGTGACTGGAGTGAAGAGTATAAGAAAATATTGATTATTCAAGAGAAGGACCCTCATATACAAATGTCCTTCAGTGCAAAAAAGCTTGGCCTTGTGTACATGTAACAAATGCATCTGTTTAAGAAAAAAAAGAAAGAAAGAAAATACTCCAGTGCTTCGCAAGCAGCAAAAACAAATAACTTAAATTGACAAATATAATAAATTCCAAATAAAGACTTTTGGCAAGGCTGAAGCGGGGAAGCTCTATTTTATTTTTGGCACTATATTGAAATATGTTGGGCCAGGCTCACACTTATAATCCCAACACTTTGGGAGGCCAAGGCAAGAGAACTGCTTGAAGCCAGAAGTTTAAAACTAGCCTGGGCAACAGAGCAAAACCCCATTTCTACCAAAAACAAATTTGTCTTAGTTAGCTGAGTGAGGTGGCATGCACCTGTAGTCCCAGCTACTTGGAAGGCTGAGGCAGGAGGATTGCTTGAGCCCGGGAGTTGGAGGCTGCAGTGAGCCATGACTGTGCCACTGCACTCCAGCTGGGGTGACAGAACAAGACCTTGTCTCAAAAAAAAAGATATGGTGAGCTGCATAAAACAGAAAGACTAAATAATCGTGGCTGAAAACAGAAAGACATTAGTTGTTAATAAAATATGAAGTCTAGAGGCATCCAGTTCCAGGGTTCATTCCATGGCTCAGAAAAGCCAATGTTTAGGCTGGAATCTCATATTCTCTTGGCCTTTCCCTCATGTGTGTCTGCTGAGCTTCAAGCTTTAGTATTACTTGCATTCCAAGCAGGGGAGAAGATGACACAAGTAAGCCCTCTTGTGCAAATACTTATCTTTTAATAGAAAACAAAATCTTTCCTAGAAATCTTCCAGACAACTTCCTGTTGTCTCATTAACCAGATCTGTGTCTTGTGGCTATGCCTGGCTATGACAAACAAGTATCTGGTAAAGAGGGAATGGAATCACCATGAAGCCTAAGACCGCATTACAATTCATTTCCAGGAACTAGGCACATGGCCACCCAAACAAAATCAGGGTTCTAATGGCCGGGAAGAAGTATGGTTGATATGGTTAATGGGGAGACAACTAATACTATCTGCCAAAGTCACTCAATAACTTTTACAGGTAAGTTACAGTAGCTCCTCTTTGTCTGCGGAGGTTCCAAGACCTGCAGTTGATACCTGAAACCGTGGAGCGTACGAATCCCTAAGTACTGTTTACTATGTTTTTTCCTGTACGTGAATATCTATGATAAAGTTTAATTTATAAATTAGGTACAGTAAGAGATTTAACAACAATAACTAATAATAAAATAGAGAACCAGATATAAATCCATACATTTACAGTCAATTTATTTTCCACAAAGGTGTTAAGAACATACAATGGGAAAAAAAACACTCTTCAATAAATGATGCTAAGTTCCTATCTCTCACCATATACAAAAATCAAATAAAAGTAGATTAAAGATTTAAATCTAAGACCTGAAACTGTGAAACTACTACAAGAATACATTGGGGAAACAACCCAGGATATTGGTCTGGGCAAAGATTTTTTGTGAAGACCTCAAAAGCACAGGCCACCAAAGCAAAAAGAGAAAAATTAGATTACATGAAGCAAAAAAGCTTCTGTAAGCAAAGGAAACAATCAACAAAGTGAAAACACAACCCAGAATCTCCCACAGTATAGGAGAAAGTATTTGCAAACCATCCACCTGGCAAGGGATTAATAACCAGAATATATAATGAGCACAAACAACTCAATAAAAAAAAACCAATCTGATTAAAAATTGGGCCAAAGATCTGAATAGACATTTCTCAAATGAAGACATACAAATGGCCAGCAGATACATGAAAAATGCTCAACATCACTAATCATCAGAGAAATGCAAGTCAAAACCACAATGAGATATCATCTAACCCCCGTTAAAATGGCTTTTATCAAAAAGGGAATAAAAATGCCGACACAGATGTGGAGAAAGGGGAACCCCTGTAAACTGTTGGTGGAAATGTAAGTTAGTATAGCCAATATGGAAAACTGTGTGGAGGTTCCTCAAAAAACTAAAAATAGAACTACCATATGTCCAGCAATTCCACTACTGGGAATATATCCAAAAGAAATCAGTATTATCAAAAAGATATGTGCATTGTAATCAACACTCCCATGTTTATTGCAGCACTATTCACAAAAGCCAAAATATGGAATCAATGTTAAGTGTACATCAACGGATGAAAGGACAAAGAAAATGTGGCATAAAAAAAGTAGAGTATTATTCAGCTATAGAAAAGAATGAAATTCTGCCATTTGCAGCAACATGAATGGAACTGGAGGTCATTATGTTAAATGAAATAAGCCAAGCACAGAAAGAAAAATACCATATGTTCTTACTCATATGTCGGAGCTAAAAAA
This sequence comes from Pongo pygmaeus, assembly GCF_028885625.2. Classification (NCBI taxonomy): domain Eukaryota; kingdom Metazoa; phylum Chordata; class Mammalia; order Primates; family Hominidae; genus Pongo; species Pongo pygmaeus. Next base: position 5,157,822 of record NC_072378.2, on the reverse strand, counting down.
GTGAATCTCATGGAAATAGAGAATAGACTGGTGGTTACTAGAGGCCAAGAAGGGTACAAGGCAGGAGGGATGCAGAGAGGTTGACTAATAAGTAAAAATATAGCTTGATAGAAGAGATAAGACTTAGTGTCTGATAGATCACTGGGAGACTATAGATCATGATAATCTATTGCATATTTCAAAATAGAAGAAAACAATTTGAATGTTTCCAGCATAAAGACAAATATTTAAGGTGACAGATATCACAGTTACACTAATTTGATCTTTACAAATTATATGAGCGTATTAAATTATCACATGTACCCCAAAAATATGTACATCTATTATGTATCAATAAAAATAAATAAATAAAAGAATCTGAGACAAGAAAAATACAAAATATTATAATCATAGTTTTTCTGCCTGTTCTCTGATCGCACTTCCTCCTTGATTTGATAATGCAATTGTTCGTGATATCATTTCTGCATAAGATAGTGGTTATTATTATTTTTTGGAAAGAAAAAAATAAAAACCCATCATTAATTCAACAAGAAAAACTAATAATAAAGTAGAACAATTATAACAATATACCTACAGTAATAAAAGTTATGAAAAAGAGAAAGAATATGATCTCTTCTCTCTCTCAAAGTATCTCATCCCACTGCACTCACCCTGTTTCTTCTTGTGATCTGTCCATAACCAAAATCGTGATCTTGTGGTAACTGAGAAGGCAACGAAGTGACTAACGGGCGGGTAGTGTGTATACAGCATGGAGACACTGGACAAAGGGAGGATTCATGCCCTGGGCAGGTTTCAACACAAAACTCAGAACACACCCATTTAAAACATGCATTATTTCTGGAATTCTCCGTTACATATTTTCAGAACATAGTTGACTCTGGGTAACTAAGAAAGCAAAACCATGCGTAAGGGTGGGGGGGCGGATCCTTAATGTATTTGGAGCTTATGTGATTGACTGAGTCATTACACTATTAATATTTATCGATCATTTACTATGTGCAAAGCTAGATGTAAAATGTTGAAGAAACAATAGTAACCAAAAACAGACTTGGGAGGCCGAGGTGGGCAGATTACCAGGTCAGGAGTTCAAGACCAGCCTGGCCAATATAGTGAAACTAAAAATATAAAAATTAGCTGGGCGTGGTGGCAGGCGACTGTAGTCCCAGCTATTCGGGAGGCTGAGGCAGAAGAATCGCTTGAACCTCGGAGGCGGAGGTTGCAGTGAGCCGAGATCGTGCCACTGCACTCCAGCCTGGGCAACAGAGCGAGATTCTGTCTCAAAAAAAAAAAAACCAGACATAGTCTCTGTTCTTATACACAGCCTAATACCACAAAAAAAATTAATCAAATAAAGAAACATATAACTTTGGCAAGATTGCTCTAGTGAACTTTGTTACCTTTTACAAAACATAATTCCCCTTTCTCTCTAGGAGCTAGGCAAGTGGTTCAAGACCAAAAGAACCCTATCTTCTCCCTGGCGACAGTTATTGGTTCAGAAATGGATGAGCACATGACACAAGGAGAGCCAGTGACATGAACGGAGAGGACTGCTGGGCACTCTTGGTCCAGAAGGTCTGTCACTCCTCTAAGGTTCTGGGAACAAGCGCCCCCAAACTGTCGATGGTTTCCCATAACCAAGAGAGAGGACTCTGGCCAGATGATAAAATTTACATTAGAGAAGACAAAGTAGAGAAAAGCACAAAATTGAATCTTTGGCAACATGACTCAAACCAATCAACCCTAAAGCCCATCTGGCTTCTGAACTCTCGAGACACAGGAGACAATAAAGCCACTAGGTTTGTTTAAGTCAATTTGACTTCAGTTTCCTGTTACTTGCAATGGCAGTCACTCTAAGCTGAGGAGCAATTCACAATACTAAGGGAGCTTAAGAGAGGAAGATGTACTCAAGTTAGAGAAGGTAGCTTTGAGTAAGCATCTCTTAAACTGAGATCGGAAGAATAATTAGGAAGGGAAGGAAGGGCACTCCAGGCAGCTGGATCAGCATTTGCAAAGGTCCCCAGGGTAGAGGGGAAAGAGGTGAGTACTAAAGAATGAAAAGCAGCAAGCAAAAAATAAAAAGGTATGACATGGGACTGGAGAAGTGGGTAAGCGCCATACTCGTCAGGGTCTCATAGGCTGTGTTAAGGAATTAGACTTCATCCTAAAAGTACTGCAGGTTTTTGGAGAGAAGGTGGTATAAAAATTACTGTCTATAGTGTGGTGACATTAATTCATATGTATATAAGGAACATACCTGACCACCAGTACTATAATGAACATTTCATTTTCAAATAGCTTTCAAGACAACAGAAAAATTTCAGCAAACACTGTAACTTGACACACGTGGAATCTCTTCTACAAAGTTAACAGAAGGGCATCCAGACAGCTTGACAGTTCTAGTGAACCACACTTACGTCCTGAAATGTATTAATCTGAGATAGTTTACTTGGAAATTCTTTGAAGACCTGGGCTCTACAAATGAAAGCTGACTGTAATTATGATCCAGCCCAGCTCTCACAGTACACAGAAGCCAAGGGTGTAAGTCGGATTCCTAACGGGGCTCAGCGTTATGAATACCCAGGCACATGTGCTTGCCTCAAAGTGCTCCAAGACTTGACATAAATAACAATGTGCTTATCTCAGAACGTCAAGAAACAGGGAAGAAAGTATGCTGCCTGCTAAGCTTTTTCTATTTCATGACTGCTTCATTTTACTTTCCCTTTGCACTGCAGAATTCCAAGAATTGCTTAAAAAAAAAGATAATTCTCCCAAAAAACTCATCTTCATTAACTGAAGCTAACTGTTTTACTCTCTGCCAATATTACTGTAATCCATTTCACAGAAGCCAGGCTTTTATCACTCTTAAATATTGTTAGTTAAACTCACAATTACACATACAGATTACAGGTTTGCCAGGCTGAAGTGCTTCAATTGTGCTCAGAAAATAAATGTTTACATTAAAAAGTTATAAAATATTAAATCATGTAATTCACTATAATAGCAAAGAAATCATGAATTCTCTGTACATCTTCTATGTCAATAACAGTCTACAGTATACTATCAACGGTATGTATCATCCTCTGAGAGATCAGTTAACATCACAGATCTCAGTATTGCACATCTTAAGACATTGACCTAGTATTTTTTCCAGTGATTAGCAAAATGTAGGCTGTTTTTTGTAAACAGACTCAACACTGCAAATCCTAAATGTTTTCTGTAAACAACCTACTGACCTGAACAAACAAGAGATGGTGGCTAATACACTCATTTGAAGAAGTCAATCAGAACTTAAAATATGTCACTAGAAAAATTACTAAAACGAGATACTGTTAAATAGCATGAAAGGGACTCTTCTTTTCTTTGGTTATTTTTTTTTAATTTTTTTTTATTATACTTTAAGTTCTAGGGTACATGTGCACAAGGTGCAGGTTTGTTACATATGTACACATGTGCCATGCTGGCATTAGGTATATCTCCTAAAGCTATCCCTCCCCCCTCCCCCAACCCCACCACAGGCCCTGGTGTGTGATGTTCCCCATCCTGTGTCCAAGTGTTCTCATTGTTCAATTCCCACCTATGAGTGAGAACATGTGGTGTTTGGTTTTCTGTCCTTGCGATAGTTTGCTCAGAATGATAGTTTCCAGCTTCATCCATGTCCCTACAAAGGACATGAACTCATCCTTTTTTATGGCTGCATAGTATTCCATGGTGTATATGTGCCACATTTTCTTAATCCAGTCTATCATTGGTGGACATTTGGGTTGGTTCCAAGTCTTTGCTATTGTGAATAGTGCTGCAATAAATATACGTGTGCATGTGTCTTTATAGCAGCATAATTTATAATCCTTTGGGTATATACCCAGTAATGGGATGGCTGGGTCAAATGGTATTTCTAGTTCTAATACCTAGGAATCCAACTTACAAGGGATGTGAAGGACCTCTTCAAGGAGAACTACAAATCACTGCTCAACGAAATAAAAGAGGACACAAACAAATGGAAGAACATTCCATGCTCACGGATAGGAAGAATCAATATCGTGAAAATGGCCATACTGCCCAAGGTAATTTATAGATTCAGTGCCATCCCCATCAAGCTACCAATGACTTTCTTCACAGAATTGGAAAAAAATTACTTTAAAGTTCATATGGAACCAAAAAAGAGCCTGTATTGCCAAGACAATCCTAAGCAAAAAGAACAAAGCTGGAGGCATCACGCTACCTGACTTCAAACTATACTACAAGGCTACAGTAACCAAAACAGCATGGTACTGGTACCAAAACAGAGATATAGATCAATGGAACAGAACAGAGCCCTCAGAAATAACACCACACATCTACAACCATCTGATCTTTGACAAACCTGACAAAAATAAGAAATGGGGAAAGGATTCCCTATTTAATAAATGATGCTGGGAAAACTGGCTAGCCATATGTAGAAAGCTGAAACTGAATCCCTTCCTTACACCTTATACAAAAATTAATACGAGATGGATTAAAGACTTAAATGTTAGACCTAAAACCATAAAAACCCTGGAAGAAAACCTAGGCAATACCATTCAGGACATAGGCATGGGCAAGGACTTCATGGCTAAAACACCAAAAGCAATGGCAACAAAAGCCAAAATTGACAAATGGGATCTAATTAAACTAAAGAGCTTCTGCACAGCAAAAGAAACTAACATCAGAGTGAACAGGCAACCTACAGAATGGGAGAAAATTTTTGCAATCTACCCATCTGACAAAGGGCTAATATCCAGAATCTACAAAGAACTTAAACAAATTTACAAGAAAAAATCAAACAACCCCATCAAAAAGTGGGCGAAGGATATGAACAGACACTTCTCAAAAGAAGACATTTATGCAGCCAACAGACACATGAAAAAATGCTCATCATCACTGGCCATCAGAGAAATGCAAATCAAAACCACAATGAGATATCATGTCACATCAGTTAGAATGGCAATCATTAAAAAGTCAGGAAACAACAGGTGTTGGAGAGGATGTGGAGAAACAGGAACACTTTTACACTGTTGGTGGGAGTGTAAACTAGTTCAACCATTGTGGAAGACAGTGTGGCGATTTTTTTTTTTTTTTTTTAGGCTGGAGTGCAGTGGCACAATCTCTGCTCACTACAAGCTCTACCTCCCAAGTTCACGCCATTCTCCTGCCTCAGCCTCTCGAGTAGCTGGAACTACAGGCACCTGCCACCACATCCGGCTAATTTTTTTTGTTTTTTTTTAGTAGAGACGGGGTTTCACTGTGTTAGCCAGGATGGTCTCCATCTCCTGACCTCATGATTCACCCGCCTGGGCCTCCCAAAGTGCTGGGATTACAGGTGTGAGCCACCACACCCGGCCTGGACTCTTTTTTTCATGGCAAAGCTCCTAGAAGAGAGAAAACAAACTCCAAATAAATAATAGCTATCATTACAATAAGCTGTAGCTAGTTTGAATAATGAATCATCCTAAAATATCCAGACAATATGAAAACATTATTCCTAAAATACTCGTCCCTCATATGCAGCAAGAAAGAAAGAATGAAAGTGATCTATAACAGATTACAACAAATCGCACTGTAAAAGAATTCTCATGGTGGTCGGGGTTTGTAGCATGAAAAGATGGTTTCTTTCCTTTACAATGAAAAGAATTAATGTTTTTTTTTTAAAGAAAAAAACCTCTAGAAATAACTGATATTTGATATACTTTACACAAAATAAATTGTCAATTTTCTTGTTACTGCCCACAAATATGGGAACCCTTAGCCTCCAAGCAATGAAGCTAGAGGGTCTAGTTGCAACATATCATAGCTTTCAAGATTTCTCAAAACAGAGAACAGATTTTCATAAGTATATCTGAAAAGAGCTTCTACAGAAATGTGAGTCTCAGAGAATCCCCCAAGAGGAAACGTCTCACATACACACATAAATAGACAACCTAAAAAAGCACTAAGTCTTTTCAAAGAGATGTTAATAGAATAAAATGTAAATTTATCTTAAATAAGTAAAAAGCTAGTATAAAATCAACATTTGAGATTCCCAGAATATTTATAATATTTCCAATACAAACCAGTTAGCTTTCCAAATAAGTGAGAATCCAACTAAATTAAAATTCAAATATGACTAAAATTTACCCATGTTATCCAAGAAAAATCAATAAACTTCAAATTCCTGAAGCTGGTACTTTATCTGTGAAGCACTGTTGTATTATAGCTAGACAGATCACATCTCAGGCCAAGGCCCACACTAGCTACTTTCCAGCTGTGTGACCCTGGCTAAATAAACTCTCAGCTTCATTTTTTTTTTCTTTTTTTAATTCTATTTTATTGAGACGCGGTCTCACCATGCTACCCAGGCTGGCCTCAAACTCCCAAGCTCAAGTGATCCTCCTGCCTCAGCCTCCCACAGTGCTGGGATTACAGATGTCAGCCACCACACCTGGGCAGCTTCACTTTTCTTAAAGGGAGATAACAGCTCTTCCATCAGGTCATGGAAAGATTAACTCAAATCATATCAGGATTCAGCTCATCTCGTGCCTAAAACATATGAAAGCCGATGTATTACCTTTTCACAGGATCTCCCCGTTCTCACCCTCACGCACTCTACAGCTCTGGCCAAAGCCTTCCGCAGGTCATGATTGTTTTTTCTTAGACCTCAATCAGGGTTTCTCCTTCATCCTTTCAAGGTAAAGGGTGAATCATCTTCCACCTACAGTAGCCATCTTACCACCACACTCAAACATTTAAATTCTTCAATTCCTTTCAAGGCCCAGGAGAAACGTAAATCCTCTCAAGCCCAACACAAACACTACCTCCTCCATGAAGCCCCCTAATTCCTTCAGGTCAATGTTTCTCAGCCCTGGCTCCACCCAATCATGGAGAGAATTAAAAAAAAAAAAAATTAAACAAAATTCTCTGAAGCCTGGGCCTTAGCCCTGCTGTTGGTCTGAGGTGTGGCCCAAGCATCAGGGATGAAGTGACCTCTCCTTGCACTGAGATCCCACAACACTTCACCAGCCCCTCCCTTGCAGCACTTTGTACAGGATGGTGGAAAAGTTATTGCTGTTTTCACCATTAAAAGTAACGGTCAAAACTGCAGCTACTTTTCACCAACCTAATACCTTATTTTAATTATATACAAATGCATTTAAACTATAAACTTCTGGAAAACAGGATCAGTGTTTGATTTCTATATCGCCCTCAAGTTATCACAAGAACAGTAACTTGAATTGCTAGGCTGCCAGCTAGCTCGTGAATGCACAGGTAAATAAATAACATTTCAGTGCCTCTGGAATATAGGATTCAAATTCATGATTTGAAACAAAAGGTTATCAGTACCTGAATAAATAATCTCCATTTCAACAGCTCAGCTGTTAAGTTCTACTTATATGACTCAGCCAATGCATAAGGGAAGAAATGATTTATTCCAGAAAGAGAGAAAACATCACTAAAATAAAGCTAGTACAGGGCTAAACACTTCAGTGGTCCCTCCCTTTCCACCTCCTACCATTCTAAAACACTTAGAGTTCTCTAAATAGATCAAGCACCCTTCTTCCTCCATGCTTGGAATATACACTGCAATCTTTAACCACATTCCTCATCTGGTCTTACTTCTCATTCCGGAAACACCTTCCATGATGGAAAGCCTTTCCATAGGTGGAACTCCTGGTTCAATATTCCTCTTCCGTATTCCTTTAGCATTTGCTAATATTGCTCATATCGCAGCAACTGTCAAAAAGAAATTATTGGCCAAGTGCCACGACTCACAGCTATAATCTGAGCTCTTTGGGAAGCCAAGACAGGAGAGGCACTGAGGAGTTTGAGACCACCCTGGACATCATAGTGAAATCTCATCTCTACAAAAAAAAAAAAAACACTTAAAAATTTGCTGGGCATGGTGGCATGAGCCTATAGGCCTAGCTACTCAGGAGGCTGAGGCAGGAAAATCACTTCAGCACGGGAGTTTGAAGTTACAACAAGATATGATAGCACCACTGCACTCCAGCTTAGTAAACAGAGACCCTGTCTCTATAAAATAAATTATTGTTTCGCTTTATCTAGTCACCTACAAGTTTCTTAGGGGTGGGGAGGCTCTCATTACTGTAACTATATCATCTTATATAACATATGGTACTTATGGGCCAGGTGCAGTGGCTCACGCCTGCAATCACCACACTTTGGGAGGCCAAGGCAGCTGGATCACCTGAGGTCAGGAGTTCAAGAAAAGCCTGGACAACATGGTGAAACTCCATCTCTACTAAAAATACAAAAAATTAGCCGGACGAGATTGTACCACTGCACTCCAGCCTGAGCAACAAGAGTGAAACTCTGTCTCAAAAAAAAAAAAAAAAGAAAAGAAAAACCATAACCTATAGTACTTAGGAAGTGTTCAATAAATGCTGAAGGAATTAATAAATGAGGAAAAAGGCTTCAGTTTGTTCATCTGTACAAATGAATGAGTTGATATCTAAGGTCTTCCCCCTTCGTGTTCTATTAAAATGAAGGATCAATGTATAATACTTGGATTCATGTGTGGTGCAGAATAGAATAATTTCTCTTTTTTTTTTTTTTTTTGGATTTTTTTTTTGGTAGACAGGGTCTCACTCTGTTGCCCAGGCTACAGTGCAGTAATATGATCATGGCTCAATGCAGCCTCAACCTCCAGGGCTCAAGCAATCCTCCCACCTCAGCCTCCCAAGTAGCTGGGACTACAGGCACATGCCACCACACCCAGCTAATTTTTGTATTTTTTGTGTAGAGGTGAGGTTTCGCTATGATGTATTTTTTGTATAGATGGGGTTTTGCCATGTTGCCCAGGCTGGTCTCAAACTCCTGGGCTCAAGTAATCCACCTGCCTCAGCCTCCCAAAGTGCTGGGATTACAGGTGTCAGCCACGATGCCCAGCTGAATAATTTCTAAATAATATCGTTGTTACTACTACCATACAAATTTTACTTTATACATCATTTTGATATTTAAGCTTAAGGACAGTAAATTGTTGTTACACTGTTTATTATGATTAGAGAAATTTCTCTTCACAAAGCATTAAGTGGTCATTGACAACCCTAATTTTAATAGAAGGTAACACATGATCTTAGATAAAGAACTACAGGTAGTCGATAACTTTTGATAAATGAATACTAAAGAAATTTTTACGTTTTGATGCCTAAATGGTACCTCCTATCTTATAGATACTCTCTTAAGAAAAATTTCAACCCAGAATAGAATATTAGAGGACGTATGTGTAAGGTCCATTCTTCAGCTTCTGGCCCAAATCTACTTACAATCTCAAATAGAGTTATTATTTTTTTAAGTCATCTCCACAATGAAGATGTGCAAAAGTGAGATGTAGCTTCAGAATGATTATTTTCTTTTAGCCTCTCCAGGCAATGATGTCCAACACATTGGTAAATCATTTTAAATAAAATAATGAGGTATTTTCGTGAAGACTTGGCTCAGAATAAACTGGGAAGCTATCACTTTCCTAACTGCAACCATTGCTCGTACTCACAGAGGACTAAGCTACCCAAACTATTTAAACTATACATATTTATTTGGAAAAGTTTTATTTGATTACAACAAAGTTGAGTCATTTAGATACATTAATTATATACGTTAATGATTAAATTCCTTGATAATTAGGTAGAAACAATTGTATATAGTAATTATTCCAACTTTACTCTCAAAAGCAAAATATAATAATGTAATCCCTTTTCACTCTGATAGCATTCTCTATCTGTAACTTGCATTAATGTTGTAGCTTTGAGGTGCCGCATATCATTTCATATCACCAGCACACAACAGTGTATCAAGAGAAATCAGCTCTGAATCTTACTCTATAACAATGTGCAATTGCCTTGGTCTTGGATCCTTTAAGAAATACCAAAGGGAAAACTCAAAAAAAGTCCTTTCAATAAACCAGAGGCTAGATTTGCTCAATGACCTGACCAACCAGGAAGTAATAGAAGTTTTGCTATCCTGTTTAAAAAATAATAATAAATAATAACAGACATGAGATTTTCAAGAAATCAGGGAGGAAACTTAAAGGTATCTTAATAAAAGTATTTTCTCTTCATTGCCTTTTAAAAAATGTCATTGCATCAGGATTAGTAAGAATATCTGGATGCAAGGACACCAGACTGCAAGTACACTAAAGAATGGTAAGGTCAGAGAAGTGTTTCCTGCCTTTATAGTTCCTGAAAATAGAGGCTGGGCGTGATGACTCACACCTGTAATCCCAGCATTTTGGGAGGCCGAGGCGGGCGGACTGCCTGAGGTCAGGAGTTCCAGACCAGCCTGACCAACATGGTGAAACCCTGTCTCTACTAAAAATACAAAAATTAGCTGGGCGAGGTAGCACACGCCTGTAATCCCAGTTACTCGGGAGGCTGAGGCAGGAGAATAGCTTGAACCCGGGAGGCAGAGGTTGCAGTGAGCCCGAGATCCCGCCACTGCACTCCAGCCTAGGCAACAGAGCGAGACTCCATCTTAAAAAAAAAAAAAGAAAGAAAAAAAAAAAGTTCCTGAAAATATAAAGTTGTTTAGATATACAGCAGGTATATCGTTTCAAAACCAAATACACTAAAGCAGATGAGAACACAACCGTGACCAAGTGGTTCGGAGAAAGATGGATTTTAATGCAAGGTTGTTTTGTTTTTACGAATAAGGTACTTCTCGCTGTGCTTGAGTGCAGAAAGGTGTGGTTCTTCCTAAGGTTGATTACATAAAGCAAGATTCCAAAAACAAGAAAAGTGCTTTGCAAACACAGTAACTAGAACTGGCTGAAGCTTCCTGCGTCCAGTCCCATGCTCAAAGATCAGAACAAGCAACTTTATCCACCACTTTAATAAGATGATTCAAAAAAGTTGAAGTCTTCTGAAGAAAGCCAAGCTTGAAAACTTGCTCCGCTTCTTGGAGAACGCCTAAAGCCCTAAAGGTCTCTAATTATTCTCCAAAGTCTACAACCCAAGCTGCATTTTACGCATTTATTAGATTACAAAACCACGGGGACTCTTCACTCAAAAGCAAAAACACATCCGGAAAGAGGAAAAAATCCACGGCCAATGTAAACCCCCTACAACGCCAACCGCCCACGCCGTACCCCAGGCTGCAACGAGGCCGGCACTCACCCACCGCTCGCCCGGGAAGCCCAGACCCAGGTGTTTCAAAATCAGAAGCACGGCAGGCTCGTTCGCTCTCACAGGAAAGAATCTTAAACCCCAACTTCACAGACACCCGTGCACGCTGGGCGCTGCCATTTTGACAGAAAGCGGGCCTGCCCCAGAGGCCCCTACGCAGGTCGCCCTGAGCAGAGCCGGAGTGCCACAGAACCCCTATCTCATCACCTCCACACCCAGACGTCGCATCCCCCGGCCTGAGGAATGCCAAGAAACCCCACCCTGCCGACCATGATCGGGCGAAGTCAAGTCACCCTTGAAATCCCGCAAGGCCTCTCAGGCAGCGCCGAGGGCGACCGCAGCCGGCATGGGCGGGGCATTGGCGGTCAGGGGCGGGGCGTCGGTGCGGCGGCCTTCGGTAACCCGGGCAACGCGGCCTCCTGAAGGTAGGAAGGGGCGCTGCGCGCCGAAACACAAATGTCTCCGCCAAGACCCCAGACGGTTCGCAAAGGCTCTCCGTGATGCAACTGCACGTCCCTCGAATGCCCAGGCCTCCGATATCCGTCCCCCAGGAGCTTGGCTGGATGCACGGGCTGCCGGGCCTCTTATTTCCCCGCCCTCCCGCCGCGTGGAACGGCTGCGGGGTCCCGAGCCTCCCGGCGGGGGCGGGATCGGGGCGGGGCGGAGGCATCTCCCTCCCCGCACCGCCCCCTTAGCTGCCCCGAGCCCTGCCTGCGCCCGCCCCCAAAGCGGCGCGGGACGCCCGGCGCCGTCCGCGGTCCGCAGGGCTGCCCCCTTACGCTTAGGCCCGGCCCGCTGGCGAGGCCGAGCCGCTGCATTTTATTTCGTTCGTGGTTTCTGCACAGGCTGGAGTTCCGTGGGTTGGGTCGTACTTGGGACCTCGGCGAAGAGGACCCGTTTATTTTTTTTCTTTCCAAAATGGCAGCCTCCAGTCGCGCACAAGTGTTAGATCTGTACCGGGCGATGCTGAGAGAGAGCAAGCGTTTCAGCGCCTACAATTACAGGTGACCCAGCGGGCACCGGGGACCGGGGGCCAGGGGCCGGGGACCGGGGGTGCGGGCTGACGCGGAATGTCCCCGGGAACTGGGAGCCACTGTGGTGCGCCGGCGGCCGCGAGGCAAGGACCGGGCTCCGCCATCGAAAAGCGTGCTCCTGCCTACAGGTGTGGCCTCTGAGAACTCGGGGAGGAGTCCTTCTTTCTACCAGGGAAGATGTTCATGTCTTGTGACGTTTTCTCCCTAAAGGCTATCTTGGTAGTTGTTCTAGGAACATGATTAGTATTATGTTTCTGCAGAAGAGAAAAAAAGGATGGAAATCAGCCATTGGTGAAGTTAAGGCCAGTGTGTTGCATATGTAAAACTTCCCTTGAGCATTGGAAGAGTTGAGAGTGGAAGTGGCCAGTGAGTGGCACACAGCGACAAAGCTGAAGGCACACTCTAGCACCTCCCTAAAATTTCCTAGGTGTCGTAATGAGTTCTTTCGGTTGCAAGAATCAAATCCATTCTATTTAGGGTACGGAGGAAACGCGTAGCGGTAAAGGAAAAAGGGTCTCACAAGCTTTGGAGCTGAAATCTCAGTTTCTCCTGGCTCACCAGGCAGAGATCCCGCTTACTGGACCTTGAGAGCAGCATACAGAGGGCCTAAACTCTTACATCTTTAATATAACACATTCACTTTTTCCCACGCCTCCCCACTCCCCTATTTGCCTATGAGTCTTTTATTCTTACTCTTTGTATGTTTTTTCTAATTCAGAGCCTCTGCTTTCACAGTGTTGCTGGTTCTGACCCATCATTTTCTTATGGATTCTCTCTCTGCATTTTGTTTAGATTTGTTTTTTGTTTTGTTTTTACTAACTGCCTGCTCCTCTCTGAGTTTGAGCCATATTCCCATGAGAAAGAATCTGATTGGATCAACTCATCTCTTTACCCCAAGCCTCACTTAGGTGACTGGCCAGACTATGGATTGGATGTCGTAAGAGCAGAACCTACCCTTGGAACACACCTGGTTAGGTTGGCCCCCCTCCACCAGGTGTGTGAGCTGGCAGGTCCTGAGATGGGTCTGCCCAGTACAACCTCTGTCAAAGGACGGGAACACTAATCCTCTTAAGCAATGACTCAAATTTTTAGAAACCCACCTGGAAAATATACTCATCCTGCAAATTTGAAAACAGCATCTGGGTCATACCACTGAGGTTATATCCACCCAGTTAAGTGGTTAAATTTCATGGGAGAGAATGATTTTACTTAATGACTTTGACTTTGGAGAATAAAGAGTGTAATAATAGGTATACTGGTGGAATTTTAGCCAGAATTAACCAAACACCTAGCACCAAGTACTTAACCAAGTCTGTTGAGGAAACACATGAAATATGCAACTTAAATAAATAGAAACCATTTGATTTCACCATAGTCTGGAGTAAAATAGTTTGTCATTAAAGCTTACTCAGGATACACAAGGACTTGGAATCAGCAGGCAGTTCACACACTAAAGAAAGTGGCAGGGAGAGGGTGTATGTGAGAGCATGTAAGAAAGTCAAGGTGGAGCCCTCGAAGACTATAACTTGGACAAGTCACTCAATCTCTGTATTTCAGTTTTCTTGTTTATGAAATAGACTGTTGGACTAGACAATCTCTAAGGACCCTTCTGTTTCTGAAATTCTCTTTGGAAATGATTTATGAGCAAATGAGGCCCAAGTGTTTTCAAACGAGTAATTGCCAGCTGAACAGGAAAATCATTCAAACTTTAGGAAAATCATTCAAGGCTGTACCTGAAAGGCAGAAGATTGAAAATGGGTTTCAGTATGGGCAACTGTAAGATCATATGCATTCAGAAAATAATTGGTCAAATTATACCTTAAGCATATACTTTTAAGCTAAACTTATTATCCAAATATAAATATATTATCCAAAGGAGTCTGATAATCATTTTATACTGTTGGCTGAGATCATAGACCTAAAAACCTAGATTCCTGCTACTATTACCTCCCTAGATAAACTTACTTGTTTTAAAAATATGTCCTTCTTTTACATTAAGGCTGTGTCTTGTGAATTTCAAGAACAGTCCCTTCCCTCCTCTCTAATCTCAGCAGTTATTTGTCACTGATGGCAAATCAATAGCAACACAACATCCACTATCAATTCTGTGTGCCACTGCTATCTTATGTTCTTCACGTCTATTAACACATTTGTTTTGACAATAATCTTGTGAGGTAGGTGCTATTTGTATTACCCTGTAAGGCAACTGAGGCACAGGGAGGTTGTTACCTGTCAAAACTAACACAGGTAGTGCGGAATAAGCAATCAAAAGCAGACTATTAAACGTTTTTAATGACCTGCGAATTGTGCCTAAAGTAATTGGAGTAGTGAAATAAATACTTTGGAACTCTCTTGCGAGATCTATAATGTAGGCCACGTTTTGATAGCAGGAGCCCTGTCTGCTCCTCCAGTCTCAGCCTAAGTCCCACATGTGCATCATGTCCTCTGTCATCATCAGTTGCAGTTTCCTAAATGTGCCACGTCCTTTTGGGCCTCCAGGCCTTTGCAAGTACTGTTCTATCCAGCAGGCCGTTTATCACTCCTGTCTAGAGTGCCTCCTCTTCCTTCAAGATTCAGCTCAATCGTCACCTTCTCTGAACAAAAGTTTTCCCAACTCTCTTCATCCCACAGCCTCCACTCCAGTCCCTCCCGCCAGCTAAACAGGTCTCATTGCTGAGTGTCATTCTTTTACCTCAGTGCTTCTACAAAACTTCTCTGAAGCATACTTTGCCCAGTGCTATACCACAGCAACCCCCAACCTTCTTGGCACCAGGAACCAATTTCGTGGAAGACAGTTTTTCCATGGACCGGGTCAAGGGAGGGAATGGTTTTGGGATGAAACTGTTCCACCTCAGATCATCAGGCATTAGATTATCATAAGGAGCGTGCATCCTAGATCACATGCAGGTGCAGTTCACAATAGGTGCACCTATGAGAATCTAATGCCGCCGCTGATCTGACAGGAGATGGAGCTCAGGCCGTAATGTACACTCACCCACTGCTCAACTGCTGTGTGGCCTGGTTCCTAACAGGCCACGGACCAGTACTGATAGGTCTATGGCCCCGGGGTTGGGGACCCCTGCTATACCAGGCCCTGGAGAGAAAAAGATGAGATTTTTGAACTAAGCTAGGCACCTGTTATCAATGGCTTTACAGGCTTATGTGGGACACAGGTACAGAGTTAGTTGTCCCAGACTGGGTTAAGTGCTGTGACAGAAGGCTGCACAGGGTGTAGAATCTAGAAGACCTCCCAAGGGGGTGACGTTGGATCAAAGGCATGAAGCAGCGTGGTGTGGTCAGGCAGGCAAACAACACAGCACTGCCAGGGAGGTAAGTATGATGCAGGGGGTGACAGGATGGCACTGAGGTTGGAGAGGGCCACTGATTTGAGGGCCTGGGGGCCGTGCTGAGGACCCTGGACTTTACCCTTAGCTCATAGGCAGCCACTAACCTGACATGACCAGATTTGCATTTTTTGATAGATCACTCAGGCAGCAGTGTAGAAGATGATTTTGAGAGACCAAGGACATCAAATGGGAGTTGATTACAGCAGTGCAGAGTAGAGATTAGAACGCTAGTAAGGGCAGGAATAGTGGAAGATAGAGAAGAATGTTGTATTTGATAAATCATTAGAAGGGAAAATTGTTAGAACTCAAATGATTGGATTGAGGACTAAGGAAGAAGAGAATCCAAGCAGAGTCTAGAATGGCATCCAGGTTTCTGGTTAAGCTAAAGCACAGAGAGGGTGAATTTAAACTTGTACCATTAACTGACTTAGGTAATACAGAACTAGCTGGTCTTGTGGAGAGAGGGTTTTTTAGTTCATATTTAGGGTATCTTGGGTGTAAATTTCCCCTGGGATGCCCGGCATCCCACACAATCACAGGGCTCTGAAGCTCAGAGGAGTGGTCAGCACTGCACTAGTCAGCACCACCGACTCTGTGTCACCAAGCAAGTCACATCACTCTCTGTTCTGCAGTTTCTTTGTAAAATGAAAGTCATAATTGATCCATCTCACACAGTGTAAAAGGGTCCTGAGACCAATTAAGAACCACATTTTTTTTTTTTTCTGTTGAAATCTTGCCCTTGTTGCCCAGACTGGAGTGCAGTGGCACGATCTTGGCTCACTGCAACCTCCACCTCCTGGGTTCAAGCGATTCTCCGGCCTCAGTCTCCCGAGTAGCTGGGATTACAGGCGCCTGCCACTACACCTGGCTGATTTTTGTATTTTTAGTAGAGACAGGGTTTCACCATGTTGGCCAGGCTGATCTTGAACTCCTGACCTAAGGTGATCCACCCACCTTGGCCTCCCAAAGTGCTGGGATTACAGGCATGAGCCACCGCGCCTGGCCAAGAACCACATTCTTAAACTTTATCTTCTTGGCTCTTCTTCAGCCAACTCCTTCAGTTTTGATGTTCCCTAGAATAGCACCGTAACCACTAATTTTCTTACCTTAAACTAGGATTTCTCAATCTTGGCATGACCAACCTTTTGGGCCAGCTAATTCTTTTTTAATGGGGGCTGTAGTCAGCACCACTGTTGTGAGTTAATACACATCAAGTACTTAGGATAGTCCCTGGTATAGAATAGGTACTTGATAAGTGGAATTATCATCATAAGTTAAATTAAAACCTAGATATTAGATGAATTATCTAGGAATACTATTTAGGTTAGTAGTTCTTATCCTGGGGTGATTTTATTTGACAATATCTGAAGACATTTTTGTTTGCCACAACTTGGAAAGGGGGTGCTAGGCATCTGAGGCCAGGGGTGCACAGGGGACAGCCCCATTAACAGAATTAGCTGGCCCAAAAGGTTGGTCATGCCAAGATTGAGAAATCCTAGTTTAAGGTGAGAAAATTAGTGAGCTACAGATGCTATTCTAGGGAACATCAAAATTGAAGGAGTTGGCTGAAGAAGAGCCAAGAAGACAAAGTTTAAGAATGTGGTTCTTCAACTTAACTGGTCTTAGGCCTTTTACGTTCTTAAATATTACTGAGGACCCCAAAAAGCTTTCGTTTATGTGGGACACATTTATCATATTAGAAAAAAAAAAAGCTTTTAAAAACATCTATTTTAAAATGACTAAATCCATTATGTTAAATAACACTTTTATGAAGCATAACCATTTTTCCTCCCCCTAAATCAGCAGATTTATAGTTTGACACTTGTGCAAGTCTCTTTCATGTTTGGCTTAATAGAAGACAACTGGGTGCTTATATTTGTTGCTACCTACAATTTGTTGCTATATCACATATCACTTAGTGTCTAGTAATTTCCCCTGTATACTCGTAAGAGAATGCAGATGTCTTCCTGATAACTATGAAAATTGTTTTCCTGGTGGATCCCCTGAAAGGTCTCAGAGACCCCCGCCATGGTCCTTTGGCTAACTACTATAGGGTTTAAGAAATGGGAGGAGACCAAGTAAAGAGTAGTGTTGCAGAAGTCAAGATAGTCATATGTTTGGAGAGGGTAGCTGTGGTCAGCAGGGTGGCTTGTCTAAGCAATATCCAGTTCATAAAGAGGGCAATGTAGAGCCTCTGGTACCATTACCAGGGCAGCATTGTTAGCCAAGTGGTTATGGCAGAACCCAGATTATGGGGGTTGAGACATGAATCAGAAGTGCGTACATTGCTACCGGGAGTAGAGATACCCCCTCCACCTCCCACTGGAATTTTGGTAATAAAACATGAGAGTAGATAACCAATAGAGCAAGACCCCACGAGAGGTGAAAAGTGGTACCTGAGAGCACAGCTGGTGGGGTTGGTCTTGGACAGACTGAACGGTATTTCATTTTACATGAGTGGAATGAAGGAGAAGAGGGTAAGTTGGAGTATGAGAGGGTGGAAAGTTGAGTTTATTCGTGCCAAGCCTGACAGCCAGTTTCTGGGTAAGGTGGGAGATAAGCAGATGTTGAAGAAGCACCTGTTCTTACCTTTGTTGGGGCACATATCACACATACACAGCAGAAATTCTGTCTTATCTCTATTACTAGTGCTTAGCATAGTACCTATGTAGCAAGTTGGTACAAAAGTAATTGCGGTTTGGGGCCATGAATTTTAAATTATTATAACTAGGATCAAATATATCTTTATTAATCAAAATAGGAACTATTACAATCAACACATTTTTGCCAACAAGAAATAAGTTTATTCCTGTGGCGTAAAAATCCATGCTTCGGGATTCTACAAACTCTTGGAAAGCATTTTCTTCACCCTGCTAGTCAAGGGAGCATTTTCCCTGCAAAAAGTTGTCGAGATGCTTGAAGAAGTGGAAGTCGGTTAGCGAGAAGTCAGATGAATATGGTGGATGAGGCCAATTCGTTCAACTTGTGAAGCGTTGGTTTTGTGACGTGCAGTCAGGGGTCGTTACGGAGACAATTGGGCCGTTTCTGTTGACCAGTGCTGGCTGCAGGCATTGCCGTTTTCAGTGCATCTCATGGATTTGCTGAGCATACTTCTCAGATGAAACAGTTTTGCCGGGATTCAGGAAGCTGTAGTGGAGCAGACCACCCAACAGTGAGCATGAGCTTTTTTTGGTGCAAGTTTGGCTTTGGGAAGTGCTTTCGAGCTTCTTGGTCCAGCGACTAAGCTGGTCATCACCAGTTGTCATATAAAATCCACTTTTCATCACACATCACAATCTGATCGAGAAATGGTTCATTGTTGCATGGAATAAGAGAAGACAACACTTCAAAACGATGATTTGTTTTTTTGCTCAGCATGAGGCACCCACTTATTGAGGTTTTTCACGTTTGCATTTTGCTTCAAATCGAACAACCGTCGAATGGTCAACATTGAGTTCTTTGGCAGCTTCTCGGGTAGTTGTAAGAGGATCAATTTCCGTGATTGCTCTCAATTGGTGGGTGACAACTTCCAATGGCCGGCCACTAGGCTCCTCATCTTCAAGGCTCTCGTCTTCTTTGCAAAACTTCTTGAACCACCATAGCACTGTACGTTCGTTAGCAGTTCCGAGGCCAAATGAGTTGTCGCAAGTTGTCTCCACAGCTTTTTGACCAATTTTGAGCTCAAATAAGAAAATTGCTGAAATTTGCTTTTTGTCTAACATCATTTCCATAGTGTAAAATAAACATAAACAGCAAGTCATTAGCAAAAAAAAAACCGAGAATTGCCCATTAAAATGATGTATAACATAAGCACATTTATTTAAGAATGTATTTCCAGTATCAAACAGCAAATTCCAGCAATGCAAAAACTGCAGTTCCTTTTGCACCAACATAATAAATATTCATTGTTGAAATGCAAGAGAAAATTATATTCAACGTATCCCTCTTATAGCTTAAGAAATATGTTATTGTAAAACTTGAGAAAAGGCTAAAGTGATGCCCAAATGCATACCAAGTGTAGTGTCAGAACTCCCTCATTCTCCATCAGATAGTTGAGTTTTTATTAATGTGTTATACACTAAGCATTGTGCAAAGAGCTGCAGATCAAAATGAGCCTCCTATTAAGGGTAAAAAATTACAAGCTCCTAAAGAAGTTTATCAATGAAGTACAAAGGAAAGGCCAGAGAGGAGCTGGTCTCCTAAGTGCCACCTTAAAATTAGGAATGCTTTTGACCGGAAGTCATAGGAAGCCCTTACACAGGGCTTAATTGGGGGCTTATTCTTCTCACATAGAAAAGGTCTAGAGGTATGTAGCTGCCAGAGCTTATTTAGCAGCTAGAAAATGTCAAGGTATGTGTGGAGTCTCAGTGTTCCTCTCCTGCTTATGCCTGATGGTTGCAAACAGCTTCTGAAGCTCCAAATATGTCCTTACTTAGTCAGGAAGAAGAAGGGCAGTCACGGCCAGGAAAGGGTAAAGCTTTCCAGGAGGACTCTGCTTTTGCTCATTGACCAAAACTTCATTACATTTATATCACTAGGTAAACAACAGGCTGGAAAATTAGGATACAGCTATTCTAGCATCTCTGCTGTCTAGTGAAAAGACAGCAGAGAGAAAACGGTGGGAAGAACTATTGATTAGGCAACAGTCTGTGTCAGCCACAGAGGTGGACATGCGATGGAGGAGCATTCCAGGCAAAGACAGTAAGGCATGTGAAAAGTAAAATGCAAGGCGTGTATCAGAACCAGATGTGGGCAACTGTGGCTGAAGCGTTGGACTGAGCTAAATGTCAAGATGTTAAATGCTAGGTAAAGTTCCCAGTAAGTAACAAAATAGGTTTCAAAGCAGAGTGAGGCATAGAGAGGAGGAGCAGCTTGGTTGGTCTCGCAGCTGGTCAAGGGCAGAATGGGATTAGAAGGCCACCTCGCTCCCCATGGGCTGCTGCTTCCACAACCCCATCCTTTTCAGAAGAAAATTCCTGCACCCATGCATCCCGTGAATAAGCCTACAAAATCTGTAGAAGCATCAACCCGAGGAAGTTTATTTTCACACTTCCTCCTTATAGGTGAAATGGTTAAACAGGCTCCCTAGTTTCATGAGTGGTAAAATTCCTAAGTCCTGATCAACCTAAGTGCTGATCAACGTCAGGTCTCGGTTACTATGTACTACACAACTGAATGAAACTTTGGTATCTGTGATTGCTGTCTTAATGAGGGAACTAAATAATGACTCGTGTTTAGGAGTCTGTTTTCTTTTCGAGCCACTGGAACTCTTTAATATATTACCAGTTGCAATCCAGATTTATTGGCAAGCTGAGGAATTAGAACCATGAGCTCCTGGAGTGGGAACCAGGCAGCCCTCTCACTCATCAAAGGATTTCTTTCGCATGTTTTCCTTGTTGCGGATCTTTTCCAGCGACTGCCTCCTCCACCCTATGAGTCACTGATTGATCAAGAAGGCTAGCATGAATAGCAATGATACAGTTTGGATGTTGCCTCCACCCAAATCTCATGCTGAAATGCATTCCCCCGTGTTGGAGGTGGGGCCTGGTGGGAAGTAACTGGATCATGGGGGCAGATTTCTCATGAGTAGTTTAGCACCATTCCCCTTGGTACTGTCCTCACAATGATAAGTGAGTTCTCGTGAGATCCGGTTGTTTTAAAGTGTGTGGCATCTCCTTCCTCGCTTGCTTGCTCCTGCTCTGGCCTGTGATGTGCCTGCTCCCGCTTCACCTTCTGCCATGATTGTAAGCTTCCTGAGTCCTCCCCAAAAACTGAGCAGATGCCAGCATCACAGTTCCTGTACAGCCTGCAGAACTGTGAGCCAATTAAATCTCTTTTCTTCATAAATTAGCCAGTCAATGTGAGAACAGACTAATTCAAATACCAACCCTAATATGAATATTAACAAGCACCTTTCACTTTGTAAAACAGGGCAGCTACAGTGAAAGCCTTAATGTCAAATATTCTTCCTTTTTGAGACAAATCAACAAATCCATTTCTTCCTAATATTTCTTGAAAACTCATAGTGTGTGTGTGTGTGTGTATATATATTACCACACTAGAACCTAGGAATAGGTAGAAGCAAACACAAGATGGCCCTGCTGTTACAAGATTGTAGTATGGTTGGGCATATGCAATGTACATATAAGGACGGCTCAAGAAACTTACAGAGGAAGCATGCAAATTGAAATAGTGCCCGAACAGTGGAGATTTGCAGAATGTACTGGGGCTGAGGAGACACCCTGCATAATGATGTTTTGGCTGTCATATATCATATTACAGAAATATTTTTTAAATAACACTGTATTATATTTTAAGCAGCCAAAGAAGAGTTTTGCTCACTATGAAATGTTGAACACATCATACGTGTCTGTAAAAATTGCTTTAACTCTTTTATTATACCATATGTAAGAACATAGTAAAGGAGGGGAAAATTAAAAGAGAAAAATACTGCTTTGTAAAATTTTCTAAGTTGTTTCCATATCAGTTCTTACATTTGTTCTGAATTTATGTTACTGGATTTCATATAGAGCCTGTGGCGCTGTATTACAAAGAACTACTGCTACCTGACCTCTTCAACAGTGCACCACAGGCAACTAGAGGTGATTCATGTGTGCCTAAAAACAGTTTCTTAGACTTTTGAAAGATTATTGATTATTGTTAAATATGCTGGAGTTTCCAAAAAAATTTTTTTTCTCTTACATTGCTAAGTTCTGCCAGGTTTAATGATAATGGTTTCAAAAAATAAAAATAGTACGGTTAACTTAGAGTAGAAAATATTTAATGTATTTATATTGAGAAAATTGTATTCAGCAGCCAAGGTTTTGGGGTGAAAAATAACATTCTTTTTTACTCTAGATATTAAAGCGAAGTGTTAAAAAGTTATTAGATCTGTGTGTCATTGCTGATTTATTGACTGTAGTTTACAAGAGTTTCTAAATTGCGCTTATTCTATTTATACTTTGCCTTGGCCTTTAAAGCATTTTTAAAACTTACAAAAATACATATAGTAAAATATAATAAAATAATTGTTATAATTAAAAAATAATGAGGGAGTCAAAGCAATGAGAAAATAAAGATAGAGAATATAAGAAAATGAGGAGTAAAGTTAGGCCAAAAAGTACAATTATAAGTAAATAGAATTTTCTTAAAATATCTCTAAATTATTATTTGTTGCAGTAGGATAATACTCTTTTGTATGCAAAGTGTGATTACAAAACATTCTGTTTGAAAATGGCCATAATAAGCCTAAAAAAAATTACCTCAATGACTCATGTCAATAGTCATATGCAGACTTTGCTGAGGATGAAAGATACTTCATGTCATATTACTTCTCCTGTATACCCCTTTCTTCACGCTGAATCCCACCTCTTCAGATCATAGATTTCATTTCTCTTAGTATTTCCCCAGTCAGCCGATACCTAGCCAATTTAGGAAAGTTCTGACCTTCGGAAACCAAATGAAGTAATAAAACTAGGTAAGTTACATGAACCAAGCTGGGAGTTTCTAGATTTAGCAAAGTTCGGCTCAGTTAAGGCAGGTCCTCCTGGCTGTTGTCTGCATCTGTGATAGGAATGCAAGTTGCCAAGATTATGACATAATGTATCACTGTGATATCTTAATCATCTGTGTGGTTTCATAGGTTCTCATTGGAATTCTGTTTGATTGTATTAATAGTTCTCTTAACTCAGACATTTTGAGGTTAAAAAATAGCTCACAGAAGTGATCTTTCGTGATAAAAAAAAAAAAAAGAAAAGAAAAATCGCAGTGACTTCCTTCTTGAAGTTTACCCTAATTTTCTTTGCACCCCATCTTTCCCCAAAATTGTGACTCCTGAACCACTTTGACTTACATGTTGTTTTCAGTATAATGGATGAGTATCATGAGTAAGGCAGTCTTGATTTAGAAAGATTTCTGGCCTTTAAATTAAGAAACCTTGGCTCAAATTTTAGGCCAACTGGTTTTTTTATTCTGTGACCTTGGTATAAATCATTTACTCCCTGTGTGTCATCTGTAAATTGAGACTACTACAGTTGCAGAACTTTCTAGCAGAATATTTGGTATTCTAGTAGGTGCTCCAAAATCATTTCTGTATGTCAGCAGATACAGATGAATTAATTACTACATAGTTGTCTCTTACACTGGTAGTCTAGCTGCCAAATCTTTGAAATTTCTCATAGCTAACCGTCACTTTGCCAACTCAGTTAAATTTGTTGAACCATATTCTCGACCAGATATTTATTAGTCATCCAAAGAACTCTATGACTGTAATGTGTAGCTTTGATATGATGCTTGTTTGATGTTTCATTCAGCAAACATTTATTGGGTACCTGCTTTGTGCCAGACTCATTGTTCCTTGCTGAGGATGCAGAGATAAACAAAACATAACCTTTGCCCAAGCAGCACCTGTAGTTCGGGGCATAGACTGATAGATTCCCTGAAATTTCTACAGTAGCATGGTGACAATATACCAGTAGTGAAATGAACAGAATATTGTGGAAGCAGATAGGAGAGACAGCAGCCTAACCCAAAAGGGGATCGGAGCTGAAGAAAGCAGTGGTGGCTGACCTGAGCTATAAAGGGCTAGTAGGGACTAGCTGGGGAAGGGAGGCAGGAGCAGATGAGAAACGCAGTGTAGTTGGTGTTGGCTGTAAGGAACTACTAGCACTCTGTATTGCTGATGGCACGTAGTGGGAGATGAGGGTGGAGACAGGTGGGACTACTAATCACAGAGAGCTTTGTATGCTGTGCTAACATAAGATGCTAGAACGTGGTCCTCGGCGTTGAAAAGCCATTCAGGTGTTTTCTGCAGATTGCAGACTCTCCTTTAGCTGGCTTACCCCATATAGAAAAGACGCTGAAGACATGGAGGCCAGTCGGGAGGCCATTGCCCTCGTTGAGTTTACTCAGATGTTTCCAGAGGCCTGGCTAGAGCAATGTGACAGCACAGGCAGAAGGGGACTGGCTTTGAGGTATGTTGATAAACAGAATTAGCTGGCCTTAGTGTTTGGATGAATATGTTGGATTAGAGAGAACAAATCAAACTAAGGTTATGAGAATATCATTGGAAGAAGAAAAGTCATTCCAAATGAAGCATCAAACATAGAGGACACTGCCTTCTTGGTATGAAGAAGACATTTTCCTTGAGTACCTTTGTGTACAGTTTCACTTCCTGAGAGCATCTGGACATTGCAGGCATGATCTTAAAGCAGGTACCTGGATCTCGGTGTTAACTTAATGTGTAGCCCTCTATATCTGCTTATTTCTCTCTTTTTTATCCAGTGTTTATGTATATTTTGTATATTAATGTTAATAATTTGCGTATTAATTATAACTATAATATATAACTATATTTGCCTATTAATTATAACTATAATATATAACTATAACTGTTAATGTTCATCAGTGCTCAATTAGTTGATTATGTCTGTTCTCAGAGTAATTTTTTTATTTAATGGATGGCTGCTGCCCTCATTAGACATCACTGATGCATCTATTAAGCTGTATGTATTTATTCTTTGGTTCCTGGTGTAATGTTCTGAAAGGGTTTACCACCCTCTCCATTTGGCCTGGTTTATTCCAAGTTAACTTATGTGATCAATTCATTGTAATTATGAATATTACTCTGTAGCATAATTGCTGACTTAAGGATTTTATACATTTTTTCTGCATATTCACTCAGATATTTTCCTATACAGTTAACTCTCCTCCACATCTCATTCCTAAGAGTGATATTGTTTTAACCAGATATCACTTCTGTAGACAAAGGTGTCTCTTAACTAAAATCTCCTTTACCCTTAACTAAACAAAAAGCTAAATTAAATGAGAAAGCAATTCCTTGCAGACAGATTGGAGCCAGAAAGGATCATTGATTGTCCTGTCTTAGTCCAGTTGTCTTTTATTCATCCAGCAAATCTTGTTTGAGCACTCACTGCGTCCAGAAGTCTAGTGTTCTGTTTCTCTCCTCCTCAGACGAAGAATCAAAAGCTTCCAGCACTGTGGGGGCCTCTGGACTTGGGGGGACATTAACATAGTGAGCATAGCATGCTTTCGCCTCAAACTTGAAACTTGAAGGAAATTCCCCATGGAGGTATAACCAAACCAGAGCAGACCCTGATCAGGCAGCCTTCTGGAAGGGGCATTGCTCACAAGCTCTGCCCTCTGTGGACCGCAGAATCCTGACTGTGACCATCAGTCTCAGCACCTGGGTTAGACACGTCTCCTTTCCTGTGTCGCAAGGACTGTTTTCACTTGAGGCTCTGATGTATAAAAGTATGTCCAGACACCTCAGATCTCTGTGGGTGGTCCTTCACCCATTTCCCTCTTTTCACTTTCCCTGTAATTTTATCACATTCCGTGGTTTCAATTGCCACCTCTGTGTTTACTCCCAAGTCTGTTTCCAGCCCCAGCCCCTCTCCCAAGTACCAGACACACTACTCACCTGCCTCCTGTGAAGGCCCTTCCGAGGTACATAGGCAACTGCTCCACATCCACCCAGACCTGCCACAACAAAGCTGGAACTGGGCATTTGTCCAAGACTCCTTCCTCGCCCCAACTTCCCTGCATTCTGTCTGGACACGTCCCAGGCCCACTCCCTCCACTTCACCCTCACTACCTTCGCCCATCCCATGCTGGCTTCTAACCTGGATGGCTGTGCCCGAATACCACTGTCAGTCCCCCCTGCACCGTGCCCTCCTCACTGTGAGGTTTCTCAAGTACAGCAGCAACTAACTGAGCTGTGTGCTGGGCGCTCGCCCATCCCATGCTGGCTTCTAACCTGGATGGCTGTGTCCGAATACCACTGTCAGTCCCCCCTGCACCGTGCCCTCCTCACTGTGAGGTTTCTCAAGTACAGCAGCAACTAACTGAGCTGTGTGCTGGGCGCTAGGATAAATGTGGTAGTTGGGGAATTCTTAGGAGGAGGAAGTTCAGTGGTTTCTCCAATTAAAGACCTTGTAAGGAGAACAGAGAACTGAACCCAGTCTTTGACTCCAGAACCTGCACGGTCTCACCCAGCCACTCCACCCCCTTGCCTCAAATGTGCCAGTGGCACCATGTGGTTTCTGGAATGGAGCTCATTCTTAGCTTCACATGGCACTCCTGTTCTTCCCCCTCGCTTCCTGTCTACTCTTCATGTCAGCGATTCCAACTTCTTGCATTTTCTTAATAGTGCCACACGGCTATAGACCTTCATGTGATTCCATATTGTTTCCTATGTTTGGAACACACTTTCCTCCCTTATTAGCAAATTTTTATTCATCCTTCAAAATTCAGCTTACAGGTCAACTCTGGGTAAGCACTCTGAAACTGCCCAACACCACCCTGCTCCCTTGTTTTAATTTTTTAAAGGAAAGAAGAAGAATAAGGAAAAAACTATAGTTGTTTCTTATTGTTCTTGGGATAGAGTCCAGAATCCTTACCATGGCCTGTGTTTCCCTGCCTTTCTCGCCTTATGTCCTGTCACCTTCCCATTTGGGGATGGTGTTGTCACTCTGGCGTTTTCTCAGCCTCTTAAATGCTCTGCTCCCTGGTGCTCATGCTGTCCCTCTGTCTTAAGATCTTCTGCACTCACTTGCCTGGACCCCAGCAAGGCACTCCACAGTCCTGTAAGCTCATAGCCCCATACATGTTTCCATAGTGACACTTACACCACTTGTAATTGTACATTTATTTTGTTCTGATCTGAAACATGGTTCTCTGGCCTCAGGCTCCAGGAAGTCAAGGACAAGGACTAGATTTGCTTTTGCTCAGCACTGTCAGCCCAACATCAATGCCAGGCAGCATGTGGGGTGCACAAGTCTGTGCGTATGAGTTATGTTTATGGCAGCCCCTCTCTTGTCTTCGAGACACCGTATGCAAAGTCCTGGCTGTAACATGTCCCCATCACTCTTGCCACATTTTCACTAGACTGCCATCCTCCGTGGGTGTAAGAACTGTGTTTGAGTTAACTCTTTCCATAGTGACAGAACACTGCAAAGCATAAGAACCGTTGGCTGAGTGAAAACTGCATGTGTGTGTGCTGCTTATTAACAAGTAGGAGTAAAGGGATTTGGGTGAACTACCGGGGCGGCCATGTTGAGACCCAGTCACTCACTTCCTTGTCCTTCCTTCCTCATCACATAAGAACATGAAAGATTCCCATAGAATTTTAAGATCAGGTGCTGTTTTCCCAAACCAAATTTATATTGATCTTTTTTGTTTCCAGAAATTCACCTATTATATATAGAGAGAGATTTTAAAAGGTCTTCCTGCAAATGAAGTCAGCATGATTTCTTTGTCCTTGGGATCAGTGTCACATATGTGTTGTAGGCAAACAGAGCTAATGCATAGCCATGCAGTAACAGGATAATTTGGAGAAGACAGTTAGCAGGGGATGAGCCTCAGCAGGAACCAGGAGAACAGCCCTCAGCCTGCCCCACCCCACCTCAGAAGCCATCCGCTTCTCAGAACTACACTCAGCTACCCCCATCAGTGCCATGAAAGCTCCACGCTCATCCTGACACCTCTTGTACCACAGCCCACAGTCAGCACAGATGGGCCCTTTGTGCCTCATGATTTGAATGTCCATGTGTGCATCCTGTCACTACTGACCCATCTGCCCACATCGTCACTGTTGTTGTGGCCCTCTTGTTGCCTTATGCTAGGTGGCCATGCAGACAGCAGGTCCCAACACTCTATCCCAAGCTAGGTCAGAACTGCTTCTCATCACAGAGTAAGGGACTCAGGTCTGGATCTATTTCTTCCCGTGTTCTGGCTGAACTCACAAATTAGCCCAGAGAGGAGTCTCTCTTCTCCTTTCCAACACTCTCACCCCTCTGCTTTTGGCTCCCCACCCCTGAGATCTTCAGATCTGGTCCATCCCCTAAGGAACGAGCAGGGGTGGGGGAAGGGATGTATTACAGAGATGTCATATCAATAACATTTTTAAGAAGGACAGATGCTCCTCAACTTAGGACAGGGTCACATTCCCATAAAACTATCATAAGTTGAAAATATATTTAACGCAGTACACCTAACCTACAGAACATATAGCTTAGCTAGCCAATTTTAAATGTGCTCAGGACACTACCCTTAGAATACAGTTGGACAAAATCATCTAACACAAATCCTATTTTATAATAAAGTATTGAATATTTCATGTAAGTTACTGAACGCTATACTGAAAGTGGAAACACAATGGTTGTATGGGTACTTGAAGAATGGTTTGTACAGAATGCCTGTTGCTCTCATGCCATCATAAAGTCAAGAAATCCTAAGTCAAACCATCATACGTCTGGGACCATCTTTAGACTAAATTCAGGAAACAAGATATGTTAGAAATACAGTGTCTTCAAAATCATTTCCTTTCCCTTTTAAAAAATAAGAACATAAGGAAAAGTTACCCCAGATATTGAGACATCTCAGATTATGGGCAAAATTTGGTGTAGGAATAAGAAAGGTTCATGTCATTGGAAATGTCTGCCACCATATGATTGTAGATACTTTGTTTTATTAAGATGCCACGATCTGTTTCACCAGCGACTTTCAAAGGCCAGAAGAACCAATTTGAAAGATAAAGTATGGAAAAATAACTCTTTGTTTTAATTAATTAAAAACAACTGATATATAAAAAGAACTTCTTGTTTCATAACTTCTGTTATCATATACAGTCTTCTGATAATATTATTTTCATAGTAATTAACTTTAACCCACAGTCTCTCAAACAGCTTCGTATACTTCAGGCATGTAATTATTATCACAGGGAATTATTTCCCAGAATTCTTCTAACCCTAGGGAATAAGAGGGAATCCAGTGTTGATTTTTATTGTATCCTCCATTTTTTCTTCTTCTTTAAGAATGGAGGAAAGAGTTATTGCCTTTCAGCGCAACCTGTTTTCATTTTGCAATTCTTTTATATTTTCACTGGCCAGCCTGGAGAAAAATGTGTTCAGAATATTGGTACCTAAGAAAGGAGAATATAGTTGATTTATTTCCTGTTCGCAGAGTCCTTGCCGTGTGCATAAGAGTGGGAGCTACATGGCCAGCAGGTTAGAACCCAGCATGCTGTGCGCCCCGGGCATGAGCGTCACTGCAGTCCTGGCTGTCTGACTCGGTGACGGGGCACTGCAAATAAAAGAAAGCACAGGGTACAGGCAAAACAAATGGGACAAGTGTGGGTGGAGCAGACACACGAACTGAGCATTTGCCCTTCAAATTCGCCCTTGAAGAATTCTCTCAGCCCTGCTATATTTCCAGCTCTTTAAGAGCAGAAATCCTGTCATATTCATGTTGTTGTTGTTGTTGTTTTGAGAAGGGGTTTCGCTCTTGTTGCCCAGGCTGGAGTGCAGTGGAATGATCTTGGCTCACTGCAGCCTCCGCCTCCCATGTTCAAGTGGTTCTCCTGTCTCAGCCTCCCGAGTATCTGGGATTACAGGCACACGCCACCACACCTGGCCAATTTTGTATTTTCAATAGAGACGGGGGTTTTACCATGTTGGTCAGCTGGTCTCGAACTCCTGACCTCAGGAGATTCACCTGCCTTGGCCTCCCAAAGTGCTGGGATTACAGGCCTGAGCCACTGTGCCCAGCCTCACGTATTTTTAAATCTCCCACTGGCTTTGCCTAGAGTAGGAACTCTAATAAAAAGTGTAAGTGGCCGGGAGCGGTGGCTCACGCCTGTAATCCCAGCATTTTGGGAGGCCGAGGCAGGCAGATCACGAGGTCAGGAGATCGAGACCATCCTGGCTAACATAGTGAAACCCTGTCTTTACTAAAAATACAAAAAATTAGCCGGGCATGGTGGCACGTGCCTGTAGTCCTAGTTACTCAGGAGGCTGAGGCAGGAGAATCGCTTGAACCGGAGAGGCAGAGGTTGCAGTGAGCTGAGATCACACCACTGCACTCCAGCCTGGTTGGCAGAGTGAGATCCATCTCAAAAAAAAAAAAAAAAAAAAAATGTAAGCAAGCCAGGAAATTATAACTGAGACATTTTGTGTGTGAAGGCCTTGTAATCTGTAAAGCACTTACAGATTAAGGTAGTAGTAATATGGCTGGAAGTGTTTGGGAGTTTCTTATTTAGGTTGGAGGATCTTACAGCCTTGCTAAAGAAGATGAAGGCCTCTATTAGAATCTCCAATATTTCTGAGTCAGGCCAATGGCATGTATCACCATTTTACTTCCAGTTATCTCCACGGCCTGTTTTCCTGTCTCTAATCCTTGTGGACAGGAACTTTTTAATATTGATATATAACATATGCCTGTGAACCATATTCATTCAGTTAACAAATATGTGCTGAGCTTCCACCATGTAACAGGCGCTGTTCTAGGCACTGGAGATTCATCAGGGAAATAGAACTTACCAAGTTTCTGCCTTCATGGAGTTTATGTTCTACTAAGATTTATGTTACAGCAGAAACTTCCAATACTTTTGATCACTGAATACACTGGAGGCAGTGGTCTCATAAATGCCTTTGCTGTACGAAATTCTATACTGAGGCTAAGTTACAGTTTGATTCCAGGGATCAAAAGCATTGGAAGTATTGGTTTCGTTCAAATTCTGATGAAAACCATTGTAATGCTGATAAAGTCTGTACCTGCCTATGAGACTGTTTACTGCCTTAGGGATCGCTCCTCCATACTCACGCAAATCCCTTATTATTTGGTAGACTGAGAAGAAAGGGTGCTCCAGAGTGAATTAACATTGATTGAATACATGCTGTCTGTCATGCACTGTGTGTTATAGACTTTAATATGCATTGTTTTATTTAGTATAGAGTCACTATGAAATGAGTATTCTTACTTCATTTTACAAATACAATCATAACAGCTCTTTTTTTTATTAACCATCTCCCATGGGCCAGACACATACTAGGCCCTTCCTTGCATTATCTTATTTAACCGTCATAAAAACTCTATTAAGCAGGCACTTTTAATTTCCCCCATTTTGCAAGCAAGAAAGCTGTAGTTCATAGAATAGAAGTAACCTAAAATAACAAAGTTGGTATGGAGCCAGCTTTACACCGGATTCTCCAAAGCCAACGCTTTTCCCCATATTCCACGTTGGTTCAGGCAGGTACATGCTCTGCCTCCACCTCCTTCTGCATTTTTGGATGTGCTTCTTTATGTAAGTGATAATAAGACTGGCGCGTTCCAGTGTCCCACCAAGGGGCCCCCCACCATTGAGGCGCTGCTGGTGTTGCAGTGAAGCTTTTTCTGTTCTTGCCCCCGCTTGACTTAAATTACAGGTCAGCATGTGGACTCTTTAGTTCTTACTCCCTAAATAATTATTTTCATTTTCTTGGCAGTCTTTTCTTTCCCTGGCCATGCTCACAAAGCTGGGACCTGCACTGGATACTACTACTGCGGGTTTACAATCCTCAGTCGACCTGTCTGGGGGGAGATGGAAGCCCCTGAGTACTTTGCCCAGGATGTCTTGTCTTTGGAACTCCACTCCTCCCCAGCTTGGCAAAACCCTTGGTGTGCTCTTCTTTTAAAACAGAGGGTAAAACAGATACTTAACAACTGTCATTTCACAGTTGGTATTTTAATAGATATTTTTCCCAGCTGCTATTGTTTTAGATTTCTTAAGTAAATATTTTTGTATTGTGTTTGAATACCCTAAGGTAATATTATCACAAAGGGTACAGTTTTATACATTGAAAATAAATTAACTTGGGTACACGCCATATTCCAAAGTGTCCGCAGAGGAGGGGAGTAGTGTTCATGTAAAATACTTCTGCAAAGTAGTAATAATGGATGGCAGAAAAAAATGAAGGGAAAGGAAAGATAGGTGGCAAGATTTTACCAGAGTGAGTCAGGGAACAAGCAGACGTGCAGAAGGCCTGGAAAGATTGGATGTACTGTAAGGAGAGTTTTCAGCAATAGGATACAGCTGAGGCTAGGTTTGGCTGAGCTAGGTGGAGTACTGAAAGGTGATGTCTTCGAAGCCTGTGGTGTTTTGAGTCTTATTTTGCCCTGTTTACCTTAATGGAAGGAAAGATCCTAGACCACAAGCCCTGGGTTCCACCTTATTGGCTGCAGCAGGCAGCATGAGCATCCCTGCCGGGGGCATCGTCTTCCCTCCTCTCTCTGTCCTCTCATGCACTTGTTCTGCCCCATGGCCAGGTACTGTTCCCTATGGGGGTGATGAGAATGTTTTTAAGGGCCTGTGCTCAGGGACCCTCATAGAGCAGAAACCCAGATTCCGCAGGTCCGCATCGTGACCTGGAAGAGCCTGTAACCCTCTTGGGAAAAGACCGATGTGGTCTGTGCCAATTAGGAAGTCAGTGATACCCTGACAGCCTGCTGCTGGTGGGAATGGTCTGTGCACTCTTCCTGCTGTCAGCTGCCCTCACTCCTCACTCTGCTGCAGTCTGGCTTGCCGCCTTCCTTCTTGTCACTTTCCTTCATTGTATCTTTGGCCCGATTGACCAGTCTCCAGCTTCTTTTTTCCTTCCCTAGCGTGCGGGACACCACCTTCTCCTTGTCTCCTCCTCTCTTGGCTCCACTTGACATTGGAGGCCCCTTGCACTTCATCTTGACCTTCTCACACCCTCCCTAGATGCCCACACAAGTCATGGCTCCAACTTTGTGTGCTCTAGTGATTCCCCTCCATTTGTCCTTTCCAGGAGCCTCCTGGACATTTTCTGGTTATGCTACCAACACCTCGTATCTAAACTAAAACTCCAGATCATCCCTAACCCATTCTGGCCCTTCAGGCAAACTCAACACTCCAGCATTCCCTCTCATCATCCCAGTATTTCCTTGTGCAAGCTGGAAGTCACTTCACTTTCTCCCCTTACTTTACCGTAGTCAGTAGGTCCTTATGCCCAGCAGGTTCTCTCACTTATTCCGCTTGCCGGACGGACCTTCTTTATGTCTCACGAGTTGATTGCTTTTTGTTGGTTCATCAGTTTCTGTCTGCATTTTGTACAGCCCCCTCCGGGTCTGTCTACCTCCTGTTCTTTGGCCTGCCAGACATCCTGCCTATTGCCACCAGAAAGAATATCTTTCTAAATTCCAAATCTGATTCTGCTGCTTGCTTAACACATGCGTGTAAAAGTAGCATAATGGGTTATCAGAAGCAGAATTCTTCCTTTAGAGGCTAAAATTTTGTCAAGAAAATTTGACTAGGTAGATTTCAAATGCATAAATGCTGAATGAGAGCCCAGTTAATAGTCTCGGACTATGAATAACTGTGTCCAAGACCGTATTATGTTATATGAAATAGGTTGGATTTGCTTATAAAATTCAGGTATCCTAGTAGATTCATTTTCTGCTGCTGGAAATAGTAAGGACTGACCCCGGGTCAAAATTTGCATTTGTTTCCTATCATGTAGAAACTTCAGCAAAATAAACAGGATCATAAAATTAACATTTTATTGTTCTTCACAGATCTGTATTCACTTCACCACTCTCAGCGAATTAAATCACCCTGTTACTTGTTTATATAAGGAAAAAAGAACAAGTCAACTGACTGAATAAAATATGGATTATTTACAAGGCCCTTGGACTTACTCCTATTTAAATGCTTATGATTTGTTAGTTGACTTATATATCCAGTGCCTATACAAATTCAGATAATCAATGATGTCTCTTTAAACACAAATCCTCTAATAAGAATTTCTTTTTTAACATGAATATAGAATTACACTGGGAGTGACTTCTCTTAACACTGTCATTTTGCTGCATCGTGGTTAAATTAAATTTACTTGGACTGCCCTGTGAGCCTTACCATCGTTTAACATTGTTGTTCCAAATTCTCAGTAAGAAATTTTAGAACCCTATCGTGTCTCTCAGTATATAGTTTATACTCTCATAGTTTATTTGAAAACAAGTTGCACTTAATTTTATTCTGAATTTTGATATATTTTTAACCACAGATCAGAATTGCTTGTGAGTGCATTAAGTAAGAAAAATCAGGAAAATAAGAATAGGAAAACCAAAATAAGTCCTGGGATGAGGTTTCCAAGCAAAAGGGTGGTTAGAAGGCAGGACAGTAAGCAGCCAGGAGCAAGGCCTCAGGTCTGGTTCTGAGCTTCCCAGCAGCCTATGCAGGGAGAGGACCATGATTAGTAATGTGAGTCAGAGTGTCTGTGATACAGAAGCAGCCACTTTCTTAGAAGAATTGTAACTCTTTCTGGTACTAAAGCGGAAGACATTCTCTTACGCTCTTTCAGTGAAGGGTGGCATCCTCAGCATAAATACAAAGGTTTCAAAGGGCCTGTGCTTCTGGTATCCTGTCATGTTGGCTGGTAACACAAGGCCACAGTAGAAAAGCATTTTGCAGGTAACCAAAATTGCAGGTCCTTGGCACATACAACAGATACAGCTTAGCATATCTAGAAGAGTAGATATAGGGCTTGTCTTTTAGGCAATCCTTCATAAGTAGTGCTCAGTTCACCCCAACTTTTGATACATTTTAAACCAGTGGTCCCCAACCTTTTTGGCACCAGGGACTGGTTTCATGGAAGACAATTGTTCCATGGACTGGGGTTGGAGGGGATGGTTTCAGGATGATTCAAGCACATTACGTTTATTGTGTACTTACTTCTGTTTATTACATTGTACTATATAATGAAATAATTATGAAACTCACCATAATATAGAATCAGTGGGAGCCCTGAGCTTGTTTTCCTGCAACTAGATGGATCCCTCTGGGGATGATGGGAGACAGTGGCAGATCTTTAGGCATTAGATTCTCATAGGGAGTGCACAACCTAGATCCTTCGCATGCACAGTTCACAATAGGATTTGTGCTCCTATGAGAATCTAATGCCACCACTGATCTGACAGGAGGTAGAACTCAGGCGGTATTGCAAGTGATGGGGAGTGGCTATAAATACAGATGAAGCTTCGCTCACCTGCTGCTGTGCAGCCCAGTTCCTAACAGGCCACAGACCAGGGTTTGGGGACCCCTGTTTTAAACACCAGTGGATGTGAAGTTACACTCCCATACAAGCTGTAGACTGAGTAGAGAGCCAATTCTTTACCTTGAGGGATTTCCCACGGACAGAGTCAAAGACCCCTAAGAACTTTGAACCCGCTGCAATTCAAAGCCCTTCTGTTCTGTTCCTTAGAGATTGTCTTTTTAAGAGACAGGGTCTCACTGTCACTCTGGCTGGAATGCAGTGGCATAATCACAGCCCACTGCAACCTCAACCTCTTGGGCTCAAGTGATCCACCCACCTCAGGCTCCCAAATAGCTGGGGCTACAGGCATGCAGCACCACACCCAGCTAATTTTTAATTTTTTTTTTTTTTTTAGAGACAGGGTCTCACTGTGTTGCTCAGGCTGGTCTTGAACTCCTGGGCTCAAGCAATCCTCCCGCCTTGGCCTCCCAAAATGCTGGGATTACAGATGTGAGCTACTGCGCTTGGCCCCCTTAGAGATTTTTTTAGAGGGATTATTATAACAGACCATCTCTTTTAAACAAAATAATATTCAGATGAGACCTTCAAATAATTTATAAACTATAAGTCTGTAGGGTTAGTTTGAGCTAGGAGCCACTTAACATGTACCAAAAATCAAAACTTTGGTTTCAGAAAATTTTATCTAACACTTATTTTTTTTTCCTTTTTTTTAGATGGAGTCTCACTCTGTCACCCAGGCTGGAGTGCAGTGGTGCTGTTTCAGCTCACCGCAACCTCTGCCTCCTGGGTTCAAGCAATTCTCCTGCCTCAGCCTCCTGAGTAGCTGGGATTACAGGCACCTGCCACCATGCCCGGCTAATTTTTGTATTTTTAATAGAGACGGGGTTTCACTATGTTGGCCAGGCTGGTCTCAAATTCCTGATCTCAGGTAATCCACCTGCCTTGGCCTCCCAAGGTGCTGGGATTACAGGCATGAGCCACCACGCACAGCCTAATGCTCATTTTTAATAATGTAATATTTTGAGCTTACAGCCATTACTGAAACCTCAATATCCACCTACGGGAAAATGGCTTTCCCTCTACGCTCAGGAAGAGATATATTTGACTGTACTTTGTTCTTGTAGAGTAGTCATAGTTTTGTTGACATAGAGTTCCCTCTCAGATAGTGTCAAAAATGTGGCATTAAGCATAATGTTAACATTTCTTTCTTATTCTAGGCCAGTATATTATATATACAGTATTAGGAATCTCAAAACCAGTGAGAACATTTTATATTTTCACATTTTTTCCAGTGGCAGTCAGAAAACACATTTTCTTCTGATGAAACCACTTTGTAACCAAGTAAAGCTCAAACACAGGGGTAAAAGAACAGACCTTGAGCTATGTTCTTAAGACTAACACAACAGATTATTTTTCTGTTTAAAGAATTTGAAAGTAACTTACATCCACATACTTAATCTTGTGCAGGAGTAGAATTGTAATGATGTGTTTAAATACCTTATGCCTGATACAGCAAATGTTGAATGTAATATGCTGATAATTGGAGGTATGTGTAAATTATTTCCAGAACTACCAAATATTAGCAATTTGCTATAATGGCTATTAAATGAATAATGAAGAAAAGATAAGCATGTGATTAGTCACCAAAACATAAAATTATTATCCAAAATTTCTTGTGAAGTAAAAAAAAATGAGTACTGTATTAGTTTAGTCTATTGATATATATCATTCTTGTGACTAAATATAACTGAATTTTTACTCCTTTTAGAATAGAAATCGGCTTATGGGTCTTTGTGACTGTATTTGGTTTGTTTGTTTGTTTGTTTTAATTAAATAAAAAATTACAGTGTGCCAGGTGCAGTGGCTCATGCCTGTAATCCCAGCTATTCGGGAGGCTGAGGCAGGAGAATCACGTGAACCCGGGAGCCGGAGGTTGCCATGAGCCAAAATCATGCTACTGCACTCCAGCCTGGGCAACAGAACAGGAGTCCGTCTCAAAAAAAATTACAATTCAACAGTGGTTTTAGCACAAACACTATGTGCAAAGCATAGTAGGTCCTGTGGGGGAAGTGATGATGGAAAGGGCCAAGCACTGTCTTAAAGAGATGAGGAACCTGCTGGGAGGAGAGACCTGCAGTGAGTCCCCGGGTACAAGGCAGTAGAATGGGTAAGCAGCGTGCCAGGTACAAAGCTCTGGAGCGCAGCGGGCAGTGAACCTGAGCTCTGGGGGTTTGGGAGTAGGGGGACAGGAGTTTGACATTCTCATTGGTAGAAACCAAATTTTGCTTGCTAGCTGTAATTCTGAAACTACAACTTTACTGGTAATTTTCTTCTCCCTCAATCTAGTAATATTACCAGAGAATTCCATCCCATGCTCAGTTCCACATACTTCTTTTTAAAGTCACCTTTCTTTTTTTCTTATAGCTCCTCTGTCCTTTTTCCAAAACTTTGTATTCCTTCTTCCATAGTTTTATCTTTCCTTTTCTGTGTTTTCCTACTCATGTAGAACATGGGATTTTGAATTCTATATTTATTATTAGCCTGCCTTTGCAGAATGGGTTTCCCTCTGGTGAAATTCTGTTCATCCTTCAAAGACATCACCTTCCCTGGAAAGACTTCTCAAAGCCCCTGGCTGAGTTACTCCCTCCTTCTCTGTTCTCAGAGCACTGTGTGTATACTCCTGTTATAAAATAGAGTAATTTATAATATGTCCCCAATACCAGGAGCTTTATAAAGCTTGTCCTGTTTTCTTTTGAATCCTACAGCCTAAGGGCACCTGGCCTCTCTGCAGAGGAGCGCAGGAGTGAAGGGAGCTGTGCGGCGAAGGCCACTTCCATTGGGTGATAAGAACAAGAGGAGCTCATCTCACAGAACTTCCTTGTTTTGTCCACATCTCAGGGATGCTAGACACAAACAATAAATAATTTAAATAATAGTGAAATTTTCCCCAAAACTAATGCTTCAACTGTAAAGCAGTTCTAAATTTAGTCTTCCTAAACAAGAATAAGAGTTTTTTATTTCATTATTTTATGTTTTACATCATGATAGAAAATATGTTGTATAGCCTGTTTTCAGAAATATGACTTGAAATTAGAGCCAGTTGTGGTGACCCGTTTTAAACCAAATGAAATGATTAGTTGTAGTTGTTGGGGAGGAGGGGGTGAAAGGTCAGGCTGTGGAACTGCACTGTGACAGAATTTGTAGATGAGACCACGTTTCCCTTGCCTAGGTCAGCATCTTCTCAAAGTTAGTTCTGTGTATGATCACGACCCAGCCCAGGGATCTGTATGGTCTGGGACCTTTTGGGAGATGGGACCGTGAATGTATTGCAGATCTCTGTTGTAACTAATGGAACTCACACAGCTAAGACTATCAGATGCAAGCTAAGCATGGTGGCATGGGCCTGTAGTGTCAGCTACTGGGGAGGCTGAGGCAGGAGGATCAGTTGCACCCAGGAGTTGGAGTCCAGCCTGGGCAACACAGAGAGACCCTGTCTTTAAAAAGAAAGAGAGAGAGAGAGAGAGATGAGGCACTTCTTAGGATATGTGGCTAGAGGGTTATGAGATTCAAGTAAGGTACTTTGAATCAGCCTCCAGCCTCTGAATGTTGAAGGCACTGGCTGGGTAGAAGTTTTGTGCAGATCAGCATTTCCCACAGTATAATGGGTGTTACTGGGGGTGGGTAAGGTTCTGCGAATGAATCCAGGTCCCTAACTTTTCTTCTGGCGTTCCAGGGCTTCTCCACTGCTTTAATATTCAAGTATTCTTTGTGATTGTTTTGGGAGTAAAGGGAATAAGATGCTGTGTTTCTTCTTCCTCACTTAGAACTAGTATTTTCACATAACACGTGCTGGGAAATGCTGGTTCACATGTCAAATCTGATTGTCACCTGCTTTCGGCTTGCGGAAGCACAACTAGGCAATCAGAAGGCCCTCCCCAAATTTGCCGAGTCACTCTTTTTTTTTTCTGCCTGCCATTGATCATGTGGTTGAGACCCTCTCTCAGGAAATGGGAGGCAGGGCATCGTCAGAGAGAAGGCAGTGAGGACGTCTTCCAGTTGAGCTTCTGCATACTGAATGCTGGGGATGGGGCTTCGCTTCATATGCTAATCCATGGATGAGAGCTCTCTTAAGTATTCTGATGAATACAGAGTATCACACTATTGTGGCCTTTAATGCAGGGTGCACAATTTTAAATTTTTAGTAGGCAGTTAAGATGGAGCTCAGTTAAGTTGGTCTACCCTACATTAACATGGATGCTAAACACCCACAGGGAAGCTGCTGTTTGTTGATTCTGAGCAGGGCTTATTGGATCACGGAATTACAAACAATACTGAGGCCAAGTACCTTCTTGCTCTGAGCATTTATGTGTATAGAAAACTCAGCCTTGGACTTAGGCCAAGTAATAAAAGTTTCATGCAACTCAAAATGAAAGCATGTTGCAGATTTCTGATCCCTGAGGTTTTTAGTGCTAAAATGCAAGTGGTGGAGAGTAAACTCCTTATTTCACCATTTGCAACCTGGTATCTACATACTTAAGGACAGCATCCAAACAGCAGCAGTTGCTGAGACCCTGGACCGAAGCAATTAGAAGATACCAAATTTAAAAAGAAAAGATTCCAGTGAGATATGTGAATGGTTTATTACCAGTGCAGCAAATTCTTACTTGTACTTCTTTGCACTACTATAAAGTATACTGTCTCCTTTGATGCAGTGACCCTCAACTGCCTATATTTTCCATGTCTTCTAAGCCAGGCATGTTCTCTTTAAGTGTCCAGAAATTGGCACCACCTTTGTGTAGCATCTTTATTTCTAGAGAATTTCCACAGCTGGGCTGTCCAGTCAAGCAGGCAGTTTTCCTCAGAGCTCTGCAGAGTGACTGCAGGTTATAGGGATGACCAAGTTCCTTCAGCCTCAGTGTGCCCTGAAGGGAGAGATGTGATATTCCCACAGGTGAAGACTCCTTTTGCCAATCCTGTGGCAGGAAGAAGAGTCCAGTTTATATTATTCAACAGTTTATTTTGAGATTGCATTTTTTGGCTTGACCTTCCATGTCTGTTCTTCTTGTGTTTTGACAGATCAATGCCAAGTGCCATTCTGATATTGTTTAGTTAGTATTAAAAAGAAAAAAGTGGCATGGTAACCAGTAACCATTTGTAAATGCAAATGTTTGCTCAATTTTATTCAGTCTCAAAGTCCTCAAGTTCTTTAAAGTAAAAATAAATCCTAACACACAAACACCTACTGGATGATTCACAGGGATGTTATAGAAATAAGTTGTGTAATGCGTGGAAATATTTTGACCTACTTGGAAGAAAGATGCTGTAACAAGTTATTTGTATTATAAATAGCCAAGCAAACAAACTTTGTTTCAAGACAATGTGGCACTCCAATCAAAATAACTATCCCTAGTTATGTTACAGTGCGTGGTATTGTATGCCGGGTCTCATGCTGTTTACGGCATCCCAGCAGATAAAAGAGGCTAAATGTATTTTCAAATTTATGGAATTTTAGACTGGACAAGACTTTAGAAATGCCCCTTCTCTGCAACAGGGAAAATTAAAGCTCTCCAAAGGGAGAAAGGGTTACCAGATTTTTTTAGTAAACACAAGGATGTGATTCACAGGCTCATCTGCATAAAAATCTACATACAGCATTCAAAGCCCTTTAACTTCAAGAAGTGAAGTAAAGTTAGCTGATGGGCTCCCTTGCCCTGGATTCAATCCAGTATTCAGGGATTGAGG
This sequence comes from Pongo pygmaeus, assembly GCF_028885625.2. Classification (NCBI taxonomy): domain Eukaryota; kingdom Metazoa; phylum Chordata; class Mammalia; order Primates; family Hominidae; genus Pongo; species Pongo pygmaeus. Next base: position 5,116,717 of record NC_072378.2, on the reverse strand, counting down.
GAACAGAGGCCCAGCTTGTTCCCTTGCTGTCCTTTCAAAACCAGGACACTTGGGAAGCCCGGCAAGATTTTGACTGTGCTCTATGGCCTCCCTGAATTCGGCCCTGCAGCCTTTTTTAGTTACCGCCCAGTTTGTAGCTTTCTTATGAATGGTTGAGGTTACTGTACACCTGAAATGTTTGGGTTTTTTGTGGGGTTTTTTTGGTTTTTTATTTTTTTGAGACAGAGTCTTGCTCTGTCGCCCAGACTGGAGTGCAGTAGCTGGGATTATAGGTGCCCGCCACCACGCCCAGCTAATTTTTGTATTTTTAGTAGATACACGGTTTCACCATATTGGCCAGACTGTTCTCAAACTCCTAACCTCAAGTGATCCATCTACCTTAGCCTCACAAAGTGCTGGGATTACAGGCGTGAGCCACCGCACCTGGCCTTGAAATGTGTTTATATGGACTTTTTTTCCTTCTGAATAGTCCAGTAAACATTCTGCCATTTCACACATTTTAGGAAGGGGGAGGGAGAATTGTTCTGCATTTTTGTGCTGAGTTCATCATCCCTGATGACATGTCCGAAAGACTCTGGTAGATGTCCCCTTTTCTCCTTCCTTCCTTGCTCATGTGTTGTTGCCAGTGACTAATAGCTGTTGGATAAAGTGAAAGTCATTTTATTTGACTCCTATTTCCATAGGAAATTTTAAGGAAGACATCTAATGACCAAGAGGAATTTTCATCGTTCGTGCTTTATTTCACCCATAAAGTGGAAAATCTAGAATTAATTGATCTACTGTTATTCTCCAAAATTTTTAAATAATTTAAAGGCCATGTCTTACATTATTGGCTGGTTCACACTATAATTTTAAAATAAAATTTAGAAAACTGTGTTCTGTAGTCTAATATTTAACTCATAATACATGATGGAAGCTTGAGCTGGCTTTTCTGGTACGAGATCAAGCTCATTCTGATAGGTGGGGGAAAAAAAGAAGCCAGAAAATCTTTTCCATATACATGGAGCTTTTATACATGGGGACTGTACTGTCACAGTGATACTTTTAGAAGAAATATGACCAGTTTCATAAGAGGACAGGTAGATGTGAGGAAAGTGTGTTTTTCCCCTGACAAAAGTAGTTTGTAGGACTCCACAAATGAAGCATGTGGTCATCTTTGAGTCTAGGAGCATGTCAAGAGGGAACTGTGGATCTTAGCCACAGCCACCAGTTCTCAGCCTTCAGCCTTCAGGAAATTGCACTGTCTAAATAGGCTTGTCTAAAACCAAACAAAAAAGGAGCCAGAGACCTCGCTGCTGCTTGATCTGCATGCCTAACTGCAGACAAGCTAAACACGTTTCGTTTTATAGGTGGCCTTTACTTTGATAAATTGGTTTACATTTTAAAAAATCTTGTTTGCAACAAAATGTCAGTGGCTATGAGGATAAATCCAAGTGATAGAGTTTAATTTTGATAAATTATAGGTTAAAGATCTTAAATGTTATTAAGCACCAAAAAGGACGCCTGGGCAGAAATACTCCTAAACTTTTCCTCTAGAGACTGAAAGGAGCATCCATTATAAAATGGTGATGTTTCTTTCTTTCCATTATTTTATTAATTTTTTAACAGACCCCATAGAACCTTTCTTAAAACCTGCAGTTATATGAAACTGTGTCATATTGTTTTGAATATACTTTTTTTGCACATAAATTTCATATTTATCTCAACAGATATCTTTCAATTGATTTACCATAATTTCTCTGACTGGTTTTTATTGGACATTTACATTAGGACTTGAGTCCTACTGAGGGGGCTGAGTCAGAGGATAGCCTAAATCACAGGAGCTGGGGCTTCAGGAATTTTCTAACTGTGGAGGAAGAAATTCTGCACCACCCACTCTGAGCCCTGGAGAGAGTTCTTCTCTCCCTCTTTGCCCTTATGTTACACCCATCCGTCAAAACTGCACCTGTGGATGTAATCAGACGTCTGTCTTTTCTATAACTACACCTGGGCATCAACCACAGCTGGAAGACAATCACCCGGTTTGGCAAATTGGTACCACCACGTTGGCCATTTCCAACCTCAGCAGCCTTTTTCATTTGCTTGGCAAGTTCTGGAGTCTGCCCACACTGTTTCCAAAGTGATTGTCCAAAACGAGGCTCTTCTCAAACTTCCAAACCTCTTCACTTTTTTTCTTATAATTGTTTTTTCTGATGTATAACCCAAGAGCCACAGCATTAAAAAACAAAATTGTCTTAGCTGTGTCTGCTGACCTTTTCTCACTTTGAACTTGTTGAACAAATATTTTTAAAACCTTGTTCTCTATTTTCTCATGGGGACTGTACTATTTTGCTTTTCTGGACTATTAGGAAATATTCTTAATTTATTAAACTTTGCTAGTATTATTAACAAAGATATTTAAACCATTAAGTTTCATCTAAGTATGGCTTTGACTATATTCCAAAGATTTTATGCATTATATTTTTCATTATTTTAGTCACTTTCTTGGCCAGGCGTGGTAGCTCACGCCTATAATCCCAGCACTTTGGAAGACTGAAGCGGGTGGATTACCTGAGGTCAGGAGTTCAAGACCAGCCTGGCCAACATGATGAAACCCTGCCTCTACTGAGGTATACAAAAATTAGCCAGGCATGGTGGCATGAGCCTGCAGTCCCAGCTACTCCGGAGGCTGAGGCATGAGAGTCGCTTTAACCAGGGAGGTGAAGGTTGCAGTGAGCTGAGATCACATGACTGCACTGCAGCCTGGACTATAGAGCAAGACTCTGTCTCAAAAAAAAAGACATTTTCTTATTGTGTAATGAATTTCCTCCAAGACCCAATTATTATTTATGACTGTACTTCCATGAATTTAGGGGGTTTTTTCTGCCATATTTACTACATTGTGATCAATAAGTATATGCTGGGTTTTTTTGTTTTGTTTTTGTTTTGTTTTGTTTTACTTTAAGTTCTAGGATACATGTGCAGGTTTGTTACATAGGTATAGATGTGCCATGGTGGTTTGCTGCATCTGTCAACCCTAGGTTTTAAGCTTCACGTGCAATAGGTATTTTTTCTAATGCTCTCCCTGCACTTGCCCTCCAGCCCCCAACAGGTCCTGGTGTGTGATGTTCCCCTCCCTGTGTCCATGTGTTCTCATTGTTCAGCTCCCACTTATGAGTGTGAACATGCGGTGTTTGGTTTTCTGTTCCTGTGTTCGTTTGCTGATGGTTTTCTGTTCCTGTGTTCGTTTGCTGATTATGGTTTCCAGCTTCATCCGAGTCCCTGCAAAGGACATGAACTCATTCTTTTTTATGACTGTATAGTATTGTGTGGTGTATGTGTGCCACATTTTCTTATCCAGTCTATCACTGATGAGCATTTGGGTTGATTCCAAGTCTTTGCGATTGTAAATAGTGCTGCAATAAACATACATGTGCATGTGTCTTTATAGTAGAATGATTTATAATCCTTTGGGTATATACCCAGTAATGGGATTGCTGGGTCAAATGGAATTTCTCGTTCTAGATCCTTGGGGAATCACCACACTGTCTTCCACAGTGGTTGAACTAATTTACACTCCTACCAACAGTATAAAAGCATTCCTATTTCTGGTGTTCCTATGCTGGTGGGGTTTTTTCTAAAAATCACTGACATCCTGACAATCTTAGCTACTCTCTGTAAAATTTGCCTTCTTGTCTCCTGTGAATTATCCTGGCTTTCCTGCCTCTACGTTGAGCCTTCTTGCGCCCTCTCCTTTCATAGATCCTTCTCTGCCTGCTCCTAAATATTGGTATGATTTCTCCAGGGCTCCTTCCAAGGCTAATGCGTCTTCCCATTCTGCGGCTTTCATCGGTACAAGCTCTTCTTACCCCGTGGTGTTGCCTCACACTTCCTTGTCCCTGATTTTCAGGTTTATTGCCAGTCTGAACCTTCTCACCTCAGCTCCAAAACCTTATTTCTGGCAGCCTATTGGACAGGTCTACCTTGTCCCATTGTTGCCTCAAGCAGTCTAAAAATATACTCATAGAGCCTGTTGTCTTTATCAACTAAATACTTCTTAATCCAACCCCTCTTCTTTTCACCAGGGTTTAATTCCTCATCATGTATCTCACCTGCTTATATGTGGTGATCTAATTGTATATACCCTTCCCCATTCTCTTCTCACACAATTTAAGCCCTCTCTACTACTGATTTTTCCTTATTTTGGTATATTACTGATTTTTATTATATCAATAGGAACTGTAAAATCATTAAGAAATAACAGTTATTGTAGTAATTTAGGAGGCATAAATTTCAATAACCAAAAGTAATTATTGTTAACAAGCTGTCGTATTTCCTTCTAATTTTTCCTACACATATATTTTCCATAATTGAGACCATCCCGAATATCAAATTGTATCTTTCGCTTTTAAAAACTTAACAGTGGGCCAGGCACAGTGGCTCATGCCTCTAATCCCAGCAATTTGGGAGGCTGAGGCGGGCGGATCACCTGAGGTCGGGAGTTTGAGAGCAGGTTGACCAACATGGAGAAACCCCATCTCTACTAAAAATACAAAATTAGCCGGGCGTGGTGGCACATGCCTGTAATCCCAGCTACTAGGGAGGCTGAGGCAGGAGAATCACTTGAACCCAGGAAGCGGAGGTTGCGGTGAGCTGAGATTGCGCCATTGCACTCCAGCCTGGGCAACAAGAGCAAACCTCCATCTCAAAAAAGAAAAATCTTAACAATGGATGGTGAAGTTAGATTCATATTCAACAACTTCCACCAAAACAAACTCCGGAAAGACCAGAGTTAAACATGACAAATTAAGCCATGAAAGTTCTCAGGAAAAGATGGATGAATATTTTGTTAAATCTCACAACAGGGTAGGCTTTTATACATATGATGTGTAACACAGAAGCCATAACATAAAATTTGGTAACACCAGACCACACAAAAAGTGAACATTTCTACTTCACAAAAATAAAAAGCACCATAAACATAGCCAAATGGCAACAAACCAGAGTGAGTATTATAACTCTGCACAAAAGGCTAGCTTCTTAAAGACCTCCTTACAAATCCATTCAAAAGATCACTCAATTAAGAAAAGGCAAAGGATATAAACAGAAGTACAAATAGACCTGGGACAATGTGGTGAACATCATACATAATGAGAAAAAGGCAATTAAAATGAATACTGTTTTTCACCTATTAGATTGATTAGCAAAGATCAAAAAGTTTGATGATGCAGTGTGTTGGCAGAGATGTTGGGGACATAAACTTGTACTTCCTATGAGGAAAATAGCCTTATAGTGTATAATTTGTATAATATTTTTCCCAGTAAAATATTTATCTATCTTTGAACTATCAGTTCTACTTTAGAGAATCCATCCCACAAATAGACATGCACGTGATGCTACTGTAAGCAAGAATGCTGATTACAGCATTGTTTGTAGTAGCACAATTGGAGACAACCTAAACATCCATTAATAAACGGCTACCTAAATGAATTCTAATTCATCTATACAATAGTATATAACCATTTTTAAAACTAAATCACCTTTATTTGTATTATCAAATGATCACTAAGATAGATTTTCATTTAAAAATTAAAAGTCTACAGTATGTTTAGAATGCTACTGTTTGTGAAGGAAAAGAAAATTTACACGTAGAGATTTTAATATGAACCTAATGTCTCCAGAAAACTGTGTAAGTTTCTGTATAAGAAACTGCCAACTGTGATAGCATCTAGAGAGAACTGGTTATTTAAGGGACAGGAATGAAAGGGAGAATGATTCTCCACCTTACATCTTTTTTACCTGTGACTGTAAGTTTTTTTTAAACATCTTCTTTTTTTTCTTTTTTGATTCGGAGTCTTGCTCTTTCGCCCAGGCTGGAGTGCAGTGGTGCAATCTCTCCTCACTGCAAACTCTGCCTCCCAGGTTCATGCCATTCTCCTGCCTCAGCCACCCTAGTAGCTGGGACTACAGGCACCCGCCAGCACGCCCAGCTAATTTTGTCTTTTTAGTGGAGACGGGGTTTCTCTGTGTTGGTCAGGCTGGTCTCAAACTCCCGACCTCAGGTGATCTGCCTGCCTCGGCCTTCCAAAGTGCTGGGATTATAGGTGTGAGCCACGACGCCCGGCCTATTTTTTGAGACAGTTTCACTCTTGTTGCCCAGGCTGGAGTGCAGTGGCGCAATCTCAGCTCACTGCAACCTTCACCTCCAAGGTTCAAGTGGTTCTTCTGCCTCAGCCTACCAAGTAGCTGGGATTACAGGCATGCACCACCATGCCTGGCTAAATTTTGTATTTTTAGTGGAGATGGGGTTTCACCATGTTGGTCAGGCTGGTCTCAAACCCCTGACCTCAGGTGACCCACCCACCTCGGCCTCCCAAAGTGCTGGGATTATAGGCAGGAGCCACTGTGCCTGGCTGAAACATCTGTTTTTAAAGCTATATAATTTCATAATTTATGTAGCCAACTCTCTATTATTGAAAACTTAGGTGGTTTCTATTTTTAATGCTTATAAATCTAAAATGAATATCATTCTGTGTATCTCTGCATATTTCAGGTTATTTCTGTAGGATAGGTCCCTGAAAGTAGGATTACTGGGTAAAATATTAAGAACATCAGTATCCATCCATTAGTATACTGTTTTATTCACAGGAATTACCAGTTCGTGCTCACACCAGCAGGGTGTACCTGTCCCTTTGTCTTTTCAAAAAACTGCAGGTAATTTGATGGACACAAAATGATGCCTCATTTAAATTTTCATTTGTTTGATTGTGACTGAGGCTGAACATTCACACATCTATATCTGTCTGTTTCATCACTCTGTGGTGTCTTGTGAGTTATTGTTTTATGCCACTAATTTATTCACTGTGATCTTATTGTCTTCTCAATTTATATGTGCTATTTGTATTCTAAGGATATTAATATTTTGTGATATTTGTTTCTAACTGTCTTAGGTCTTTAAAGATGAATAGGAGTTAGCCAAGAATCCAGCTGGAAAAGGACGCTCCATGTGTGGAGAAATAGGCCTCCAGGAGAGAAAACCAGGGTGACTGCAAGTCTTCCAGGATGGCCAGAGTTGGTGGTCCTTGCTGGAAGCTGCTAGATGGAGTGGGAGAGATGAGCAGGAATCCAGAGAGTCCTGTAGGCCATCCATGCCAATGCAGTTGACCGTTATCTCAAGATAATGGAAAACCATTAGGGAATTTTAAACAGGGAAGTGTGTGATAGGTTTTATTCACAACTACCCAAAAACCCGAAGCTTTGATCTCCAAAATGGATTTTCTCATGGTAATTTCACCTCCCACTCCACAAGCCTCCATTGGTTGCCCTCCTCCTTTTTAAAACAATTAAACTCAATTATTTCACTTAGTGCTTTTATTAACAGCTCTTTCCCTTGAAATGCTCTCATCCATTTGTCTTTTCTTAAGACATGTTTGGCGCTGAACTATTTGTAGGAACACTTGAAGCAGAGTTGAAAAGTTAGATGACCTTTTTAAGCTTTGTGATGCCAGAGACAATTTTTTTTTAATGCCTCTTCAGATGGACAACCGCTCGGCTTTATACCAAATACTTAACAAAGATTGGATAGGGCTTATCAACCTGTGGAGGAGGAATAGCCTAGGGTTGAAAATCACAGGCTCTAGAGTCAACTGGGTTCAGAACCCAGCTCTGCCACTTACGAGACATGCGATCTTGGCCTACATTTTTTAAATCTCTCTGAGTTGTAGTTTGTGAGGATTAAATGAGATCAATATGTATCAAGTACTTAGCACACTACTCTGTGCTTGGTATGTGTATCAGAAATTGATGATATTCTTTTGTTATCCTATTGTACCCTCAAAACAGCAATGCAAATGACTGTGGAAAGCAGCCCTTTTCTTTGAAGATTTGAAAATAGGTATCTGAGGATGTGCTTATCTGTATTCCATTCGATATTAACTGCTTAAAGTTCTTTCTGTGTCCTTAAAGTATTCTTTCTCTTAACCTTGGAGTCCAGGGTTTTATAAGTAGATATCTTGGCATTGTCCTCTGGTTGTTAAATTTCAACGATGAGTCTTCTCAATTTTTTATAATCACTTCTGGGACATTTCCTTCCATTATAAATTTAATTACCTATGCAGTTCAGTTTGTTCACACTTATTATTCATAGGCTATACACCTTTGTCCTATTCTGAAGGTTATTTTTTTCATACATATTTCTCACCAACGTATTTAATTTTTCCATGCTTTAGATTTGAATTTCTAGTTTGTCTTCTGTTTTCTTTAATTCAGTGTTATTGCGTCTGTCAGCCATGTACATATTCTCTAGCATTCTAATCTTTCTTTTTTGTTTTCTTGTTTTGCTTTTCTTAAAAGTGGGTAAATGTAATATAACTGCTATACTATTTTTTTTTTAATTTACTTTAATAGTCAACTTACTGAGGATAATTTACATACAATCAAGTGCATCCATTTTCAGGGTACAGTTCAATGATTTGACAAACCTAAGGGCATGTGAAAACACCGCCCCATGCAAGAGAACGACCACTCCATTACCTCAAACCAGTCCCCTTGGGCCCTTTGTGTTAACTTGGAATGGCTTCTGTTTATTTCATCTCTTTATCTACAGATCTTGTCACCCACCAAACCTGAGACCAGTACCCTAGTTATTCTCCACTGTATTCCCAGCTCCTGGCATAATGCTTACAGAGTAGGCATTTAGTATGTATTTCTTGAATAAATTCTAATTGTGAATTTTATAATCATTGCCTTCTAGAAGTTGTTTTAATCTTTTTGCTGCAAACCCTTTTTTCATTGTTTTGTTTTCATTATTGATTATTGGCATTTTTCTTGAAGGTCTTTTTGATGTTGCCTATGATATTTTGATAAGCTCATTTATTCATTAAACATGTATTGAATATCTTCTCTGTGCCAGACACATACAGTGGTGAGCCAGAAAGATTAAAATTCGTGGGGCTTACATTGTACCAGGAGCTCACATTATCAGAAAGAAGCTTTCTGCTTCTTCTTCACTCTGTTATATACCCAGAGTCCGTGTGACCTTCAAATGATCCTTGAGCTTCCTCTCCATAGGCATCATGATCCCTTTGATTATACACCACACACATACACACACCATAACCCCAAGGCTGTTAAATAACTTTGAGAGAGAAGAGCCTGAACCAAGATTGGGGCTGAGGAGTTGGAGAAGTAGAGGTGATTCAGAAGGGATGTAGAAAGTTACAATTGGAAGATTTGTGATTGGTTGCATATAGGGAGTTCTGAGAAAGGAAAGAATTTAGGATGAGTCTCTAAATATTTGACTTGGGCAGTTGACTGCACGAAGATTCTCCTACCTGAGGAAGGAAATATTGGTCATCATGAGCACTTCAGGTTTTTGTTTGTTTGTTTGTTCTTGAGACATTGTCTTGCCCTGTAGCCCAGGCTGGAGTGCAGTGGTGCAATCTTGGCTCACTGCAACTTCCACCTCCGGGTTCAAGCAGTTCTCCTGTCTCAGCCTCCCAAGTAGCTGGGATTACAGACGCACACCACCACGCCCAGCTAATTTTTGTATTTTTAGTAGAGACGGGGTTTCACCATGTTGGCCAGGCTGGTCTCGAACTCCTGACCTCGTGATCCTCCCGCCTCGGCCTCCCAGAGTGCTGAGATTACAGGCATGAGCCACCGCGCCCAGCCGGGCACTTCAGTTTTGAATGTATTCACTGGAAGAGTCTGTATTTTAGTTGACAAGTCCAAAAGGCAATTGGGTATATGGATTTGGACCTCAGAAGGAAGGTCTGGACTAGAGAAATATTGGTAGCCAATGGCATCTATATGGCAGGTGAAACCTTTGACAGATGCAGTTACTGGCAGAGATCTTATGAATAAGAAAAATGGTTCACATATGTGCCCTAGAGAATACAGCATATAAGGGGCAGCAGAATGAGATGAGCCCAGAAAGGAGCTTGGGAAGGAGTAGCTAGGCCAGACACAGTGGCTCACACCTGTAATCCCAGCACTGTGAGAGGCCAAGGCGAGAGGAGCACTGGAAGTCAGGAGTCTGAGACCAGCCTGGGCGACATAGTGACACCCTGTCTCTACAAAATGAAAATTAGCGGGTCTTGGTGGTATGCTCCTGTATTCTCAGCTACTTGGGAGGGTGAGGCGGAAGGATCGTTTGAGCCCAGGAGTTTGAGGCTACAGAGAGCTATAATAGTGCCATTGCACTTCAGCCTGGGTGACAGTGAAACCCTGTGTCTAAAAAAAAGAAACCTAAAACTGGTGGTCTGTGTATTGCAACGAGTGCCCTTTAGACGTTAAGACTTGAGTATGAAGACTTGACCTCCAGAAATTAACAAATAACAGTATCATGGAGGCATGCAACAAGGCATTGTGAGACGGCATGGCCTCAAAGACGCATAAGGGTGAATCAGTGACCTGAAAGCAGCAGCAGGCTCCCGGAATACACCAGCACCCTCCTCTAGGCCCTGTGGAATATGAGGACATGCTAGAATTTAGCAGCTTCCTCTTGCACATTTCAGTTAAGGCAAGTAGGTGGAGGATGTGTCCTTCCAAGTCGTTGGAGGTAGATGAGTTTGCCCTACAGAGGCCAGTAGAAAGGATTCAGCTTTTATTGTTCCTAGGATACTTGAGTTCAGGTTGCAGAGGACCAAGAAAAGGCACGGATGTGTTTATAGGATGGGTACACAGAGAAACCAGCACTTGAGATGCTGATGAAGATGACAGAAATGAAAGGCATTACATTAGCTGGTTTCCACATCACACATTGGATGCTAAAGCTGATATGAGCCTCTAAGTGCTCAGAGGCTGTGATTATGGCTGCATTTGGTGTTTCTGGGAAGGGACAGAGTAAAGCAGAACCTCAAGCACTGAAGAGCTTTCGTTACTGCCTGCTGTGTTGCTGTGCAGCAGGGAAATTGGAGTTTTGAGTGGAGGAATCTCAGAAAAGAGTATAATCCTTGCAATGGTAAAAAGAACCTGTGGGCACTTGAGATCCAATGACAGAATGAAGAGCAAAGGCTGAGGTGGAGAAGGAAACCCAAATGGGAGTCTCCTGTGCAAAGAAGCACCAAGAAACTGCCAAGCTTCAGGAGAGTGGAAAGGGCAGTGTGTGTGCAAGCATCATCACCTCGCTGTTTCTGTGGCTGTGGGGCTGCTGCTTTGTATTTGGTTGTGTTGTCCTTTCTGTGTTAGTTTTTCATGCCGTATTTCAGACAGCGTCTGACTCATTAGGATCATCCTAATGCATGGCATTGTGTAGCACCTAGCTGCCATTTTCACTGCAACATCTGCAAATTTTTCTTTGAAATGTTCTTGCTCAGTGGTATGGTCAAGAGGCTGATAGCCAGAATCTGCAAAAAAAAAAAAAAAAAGCAAATGGTAAAAACCAGGGCAGGGCCAGGATTGAAATAATTGGTGATTAACCCCCTCCCAGCAAATTTGAAGATTCTCAGATTTTTGATGACTTTCACAAAGCTGTAATCATTCAAAATAAGAATTCTTACAACTAAGGAAGAAACTGTTCATGCAGTAGTAGTTTTGTGGTTCTGAGCCAGTGAAATATTTTCCCTTAGGGCAAAGAATAACACTTGGTGCTTTAAGTGAGGCAGAAAGAGAGGAGGGAGCCATTACAGCATTCATCTCAAAAGCGCATCGAAAATTTGAATCATGACTCTTGATTGCTGTAGACACATTTAATTCCAAGATCTAGAGCTGCTTTTCTTTAGGTAAGGACTTTGGAGAGCTGGGGAGACAAACAAGTATACATAGCAGAATATCCTGACCCTGGGCCTTGAGCTCAGTTGATATAAATTGTTGAGTGTTTTAAGCTATTTTCTCATTTCCTTAAACCTTGGAAGACCTTAGGTCTTTACATTCCAAACAGTACTCCTTTTTTCCTAGCTATTCTAAGCTAGTTACTAGCTTTTAGAAAAATGAGTTTAGCGATGACTACTGTTGCCCATTTTGTTTTTCCAAGAAGCCCATGCAGCATACGTAATGAAAAATTGAAACAATAGATGATTCCTGGAGGTAAATTCATGTTATAAACCAATTTTGCCTGTGGAACAAATATTAGAATTAAATTATTTTGTCCCCTCTTTGCTGCCATCATTGCCAAAAAAGAAACTGCTTTGGAGGAGTGTGTGGGTGTCAAGAAGAACAGTGATACTGTGTTTTATAAATAGCCATTAGGCTATGCAAGAAAGTGTGCCAGAAATTGCTGTTAATTTACCTAGCTGCTATCTAAAATCTTGTTAGATTAGCAGCTGCACCTGAGGAGAGTCTGTATCTGATGTATTCTGTTTGTGAAATCCTCCCATATCCCTTTAGAAGTGAATGAGCCCCAGTTATTTAGCAGCTGCTAGTACATGGATTCCATGCCCAATCACTGTAGCCCTTTAGGATTGATACTGAGCGCTCAGCAGCTCCTCTGAAATACTCCAGCTGGTTCACAGAGGGTTAAGATCAAAGTCTCAGCAGTGTCTTACATTCTGAAAGTACCGGTTCCTAAACTCTTCCTTTCTCCTTTATGATTCCTAATATTATAAGATTTAGTTTTACTCTTGCTTTTAAATGCAAACAGAACTGACATTTGAATTTTTTAATGTGAAATGCCTTTTTACTTTAAAAAAACTTTATCTAAAACAATTTGTCCTTTTTAAGATAAAGTTTCCCAGTAAGTTATATGAGCTCCCAACACCCCCTCCCCGCTGCTCCCAAGGAAATTTATATCCCCTCCTCTCATTTCTTTGCCTGTATTTCCATTCTTCTATTGCTAAATATTACTACTGGCATCACATGGATTCTTTAACCGGTGCTCAAAGTTAAAAGCAGAGCAGCCTGTGATCATTAAGAAGATGAGAGAGCCAGGCACTGTGGCATGTGCTTGTAATCCTAGCCCCTTGAGATGCTAAGGCAGAAGGATAGCTTGAGCCCAGAAGTTTAAGACCAGCCTGGGCAACACAGCAAGTCCCCATCCCCCAAAAAGTTTTTTTAATTAGCCAGGCGTGGTGGTGGGTGCCTATAATCCTAGCCACTTTGGAGGCTGAGGCAGGAGGATCACTTGAGCCCAGGAGTTTGCGATTGCAGTGAGCTATGATCATGACACTGCCTGGGCAACAGAGAGACACTCCATCTCTAAAAAAGAAAAAAAACATAGAGAAAATGGTGTCTCACATGCCTGACTCAGTCTGCTTCTCCTTAGTCTTGTGCATTTCAATCTGGAGTAGTTGGGGTAGAGCTAGAGATAGGCCATAGCCATCTGAGTGTGGGACTGTGTCTAAGGACTGTTGAGTTGTCTGTTGTGGCTAATTATCCAGACCACTCTACCTTCTGTACACACACTATGGTGTGACTGTAAGGATGCAGGACGAAGGCAAGGTTATGGCATGAGGAGAGGAAATAGTAGTTGCATTAAGGCATAACAAGTGTTAAGAAGAATAGCTTTCATTTATTGAGTCTTTCTATATAACAGGCTGTGGGCCAAATTCCAGACACATGTTATAAAGCCTAATCCTCCCAGCAGCACTTAGCAGTATTATGCCTTTTTGACAGATGAGGAGACATGGCCTTATGTTAAGAAGCTTGCCCAAGTTCACGCAAACAGTACGAGCTGGAGCAAGGCTACAAACCCAAGCCTGTCTGATCGGCAACTGAACTGATCAGACAGGCAACTGTCTGATCGGCTCTGGAACTGCTGTCCTGTACTGCAAGTGATCTGTCTGGTTGGGGGTGGGTGGTCGGCGTGTGCACTTTGAAGATGGAGGTAAAGAAAGCGTGTTGGCCTAATTCCACAGGTTCAACTGTGGTGGGACCCTAATGTGAACCACGGAAACGGAAGTGAGAGCCAGAAGATGGGACAAGGATTGGAAAGCATAGGTCACTGTCTGGGTACACGCAAATGTGATCATCATTTAACCTCTGAATTTTTTTCTTCCTTTTCTTTAAGACAGGGTCTCGCATTGTCACCCAGGCTGGAGTGCAGTAGCACAATCATGGTTCACTGCAGCTAACCTCTGAATTCTTGATTTGTCTCTGTACACTAAAGGTTCAATTATCCATGTAAATGGAGTGAAGCCAGATGTGAATAATGCTAAAGAACCAATAATCTAAGGAACACTTCAGTAGCAGTTTGCCATTTGTATGTGACTTGTTGAGTAGATTTATTTTCCTAAATCTGTTTGCTTAGTCATCCCAGAATGGTAATGGATTGGCCTGCGCCACGAGCAAAGATCAAGATGGATTATCCATAGGGGAAGAGTAGACAGTTAATTCTAAAGGAAAAACTTTAAAATTCATTTGAAAGCGTAGCCTCAGACACGCTGACACCTTTTCTTTTTTTTCCTCTGAATTCATTTAGAACATATGCTGTCAGGAGGATAAGAGATGCCTTCAGAGAAAATAAAAATGTAAAGGATCCTGTAGAAATTCAAACCCTAGTGAATAAAGCCAAGAGAGACCTTGGAATAATTCGTCGACAGGTAAGATGGTTCAGTGATGTACTGTTTTTCATTAAGAGCTTTAAACTTTGACATATTCCCCTCGATTAGACAGCAGTGCTTTTGGTGTTGGTGATTTACAGAGCAGGATCATGAAACTCTGTTCCTTGTACTAATACAGACATGTAAAGGTGAACTCTCATATTTTCAGATTCAAGTTGAACTTAAAATATCACCTTTTCAGAATTTCCAGGGAGTGTATCCTTCTGGAAAGCTGATACTTTAAGTATGAGAAACTTCTGCGTTACTTTTTTTGAAAGCTAAGTTTTTGTAAGATGTATTGCACATATATACTTGGATATATTTCAGAGTATAAATATATTCTCCCTTTCGTAGTATTTTTAATCATAATTCAGGATAAACAGAACGTGGCCCTTTTCTTGAAGATACCATTGTGGGTGGTGAACCTGAATTACGTTGCCACATGGGAGGTGCATCTGCAGGTGCAGATGGTGTAAAGTACAGCTGTTTGGGTGCTGACCCCATAAAGGAACCTGGAGGGTGTGTTAGTTTTCGTTTTGCGGAAGTGCCAAGGATCACCTTGACTTGTGCTTCCTTTTCTCATTCTCATGAGGTGGGTGGAGCATGTGCAGTGGCATGATCTCCTGCGTGGTCTGATAACATCCGCAAGAGTAATTAGAACGTCAGAGGTTAAAGTCACCGTCCACTGATGGGTTTTCTTGCTCTCTAAAAAACACCCTTTTCACTGTTTTTCTTTGACTTAGCAGCAATCACGCAATAAACTCCATTTGTGCTTCCATTCGTATTTCTCTTTTACTTGCAGGAAATTTGCTTATAAAGTGTGGAGGGGGAAACTCTTTACCGTTTTTGTAAGTTATGCTATACTGTTTTGAAAGGGCTTCTTCAGCATCGTCAAGAGATGCCACCTTGGCTGACATTAAATTAGATAATCTTTCCCTGACCCTTCTTCATGCTTGACTCTGAAAAGAATTCAAAAAAGAAGCGATATTTGAAACTATAATTTGCAGTTTATGTCAAGATTAAAGGTCTTGTTATATTGCCTACATAATGTAACAGTTCTTTCTAGAATAGCATTTCGGGTTCTCATAACCATCCTTGAGTTCTACAGCTATTTAGTAATAGAGTAACTGCCACACTCAGGCAGGCCTAGGAAGTGATCTGTAACTAAAGCCATGAGGATAGTCGGGTACTCAGAAAAGAAACTGATCTGCACATTTATGTATACTTTGAGAGTGGCATTTATGTGAGTCAGCATTTTGAAAACTCTAGAACAATGGCATTTCCAGTCACCAGCAGTTGAATTTTATGAGGTCCTTTAGCAGTGGAGCATAGAAGAACAAGCAGCTGAGTTCTTATTTTGCATAAACTCAGAAAGATTTTGTTCTTTGGCACTTACTCTGTGTAGAGTTTGGCAAAACAGGCAGGTTTTGTCTTTAGCGTAAAATTATCTGGAGTATAAACTGCTTAGAAAAGGGGGATTGTAAATAATCTGTGCCATCATTTTTCCCGCTATATCTAATTGTCTGTGTCACTTCTTGGTTTGAAATGCTCGAACTACCCTTGAAAAAAAAAAAAAAAAAGACTAAACTGGCCCTCATCTGACATCCCAGTGAGTTCCCCTCCCAGGACAGACTCATTGGAGCAGTGGCATGTGCAGGGCAAGGGCGCCCTCCCCAGGGTAGCCTGGCCACTGCACCTTCCTGATGGAGAACACACATTGCGGGGCCAGGGCTTCCATGGCGACCTTGCAGAACCGCTTGCTGTCACCACCTCAGGGATGAAAGCATTCTCATCCCTTCAGAGAACCAGTTAGACAGCAGCAGCTGGGAAGTTTCTACTCACTTCCCTTTCATGTCAGGACTCTTCCTGAATCCACATGCAGCCTTTACCATAGTTAGGGCGTAAGGCACAGTGGCTCCCCAAGCCATCTGGCTGCAAGCTGGCATAAGTTGCCTTTGGACTAACAGCCTATGGCAAGGTGGAGAGTCTGTATTCTTGCACACTGTCCTCTGTAACTGGCTACTGTAGCAGCCTTCTGACCTGTCCTCCGGGTGCCCGTGCCCCCACTCCACCCCACACGTGGTCTGTTTTCCACACACCACCACCACAGTGATCTTTTTCAAAAGAAAGATCGGGCCACTGCCCCGTTCAACCCCTTCAAGGCTCTTGCTTCGTGACACCCTAACATAAAACCTGAAGCCTGTCTGAGGTCCCCAGAGGCCCTCCATTGCACTCCTCTCCCTCACTCTCCCTATTTCCTTGAACTTCTTGCTCCCATCTCAATGTTTGTGCACCCCCTGCCTGGAGGAGTCCCTCCAAATGTTCCTGTAGCTCCCTTCCCCTTCCATCCAGGCCTGTGCTCAGATTTCATCTTCCCATAGGGGCCCCCCGGGGACCACACTATCTAAAACAGACTCTCTCTCTCTCCCCTGCCCTGCCTTAGTTTTCCTGACAGCACTTATCAGTACCTACTATGACATTACTTGTGGCCTTGTCTATTTTCTCCCTCTTCTGCAAGACGGCAGGCCTGGGCCATGAGGACAGGGATCTCCCCTGTCGCTGCCATCATCTCCACTGGGTGGAGAAGAGCATGGACTCTGGGGCCAGCCAGCCTGTGTTCACGTCCTGACTCAGCCTACTAGCTATGTGACCCTGAGCAAGATATTTAACCTCTCAGTGCCTAATGCAAACTGCAGATGAAAGTAAGCCCTACTTCATTGGTTGTAGTGAGGATCAAATATGCTAACATATGCAAAGCCCCCAGGATAATGCTAGCACATAGGAAATGTTATGCAAATGCTTGCTGTTATTATCCACAGGATCTAGAACATCCCGCATAGAGCTGGCTCTTAGTAAGTTTTCACTGGCTAAATAAATGCATGAAGTATGTTCCCTGAGATCATATACCTCAGTCGCAGGGTCTATACCACGAAAATCGGGGTGTCTTTTTGGCCACCCACAGTCTCCTTCCTAAAGGAATGAACCATGAAAGGAATATGGAAATCTGATGGGGATCGTGACATATTAACCCTCATGGAATTTTGATACTCTTCATATCAAGTCCCTCTTCCACTTGATGATTTGGACTCCAAGCCCCACCCACCCAGGTGCACATGGATCCCAGCTTCACGGTTCCACCAGTGAGGAAGCCCATAGCCACTTTTCCAGCTGCCAGACATGCACGCCGTAAAGGCAGTGCTCACACTGAAATCCTCCACTTACAACACTTACCTGCTCACCCTGCTTTCCACTCATTCTTCAGAGGGTGGCTTCTTCGGTCACGTGAGTCAGCTGTGGTGCTAATGATACCCCTCCATGCCCACCCCGTCCCATAACCCTAGTAAGTTTTGCTTTTTAAAATAAGTCTTTGGACAAAAATGATCTGGTTTTCTGGGTAGAGAAACCGAGATGCAGGAAAGCTGGAAGCCTTGTCTAAGGCCACATGGCCAGGCGTGAGCTCAGGTCTTCTAGCTCCTTAGAGCAAACTCAGAAGTTCAAGGACATAGGCTCCTGAGTCAGTAGAAACTGAAGGATAGTCTTAAGTCATCCTCTCATTTCGTTCCAATGATATTTAAGGACCACTTCAACTCTCCTCAGAGGTCATTCATTCTTCCTTTATGTCCTTAATGTGCAAGATCTTCAGTCTTCATTGTGGCAACCCTGAGGGATTCTAGATACATCAGCATTTATTAGCCTTCACACAGCCCTTAAGAATTACTCTCATTCCAAGAAGTGGCAGCTTGTTTTTCTTTCACGATAAGCAAGTCAGCCTCCTTTTGCCCATTTTCCATGATTATGGCCCACTCAGTAGAAGCCAGACATACGTTTGTTCTTTCCTTAACATTCTTGGACCACGTCTCCCCTGGAAAATTACCATCCAGTCTGTCAGTCTTGAATCTCTTTCCAACTTCATGCCTCATGTCGTATCCCAGAATTAGCAGAGACATTCTTCTACCTTTTGATAAAGTGCCATTATTTCCATATAAGATGATTCTGTAAAGCCAGCTGACCCTGAAAGCTCTTATAGGTTCTCCCTCTCTGCTGAAAGCAAGTTCTGGGCTAGCCCCCACTAAACCTAATTTCCCTATCTGCCTCCCAGGTGAGATCAGAAAGATTTGAGAGGCCTTTTATGTCCAGACCAGCTGGAGCCAGAAAGAATGGACAAACCTGAGTGGTTTGTAGGGTTGGGCAAATAGCTCTCAAACAGTCTGAGCAGCAAAGAAGTACCAAAGGATTTCTACCCCAGACAATTAACAAGGCTTCTTAGGTATTTTACATCAGGAACAGCAAAAAGGCAGCCAGATTTTGCTTTTGTCTTTGTACTTTGCTCCATTTTGCTGTTCTAAATAAAGATACTCCTCTGGACCCTATTTGCAAGGCATTAGTTAGAATAACTATCAGTAAACTGCCCTGGCTTATTGTAGCTCTGCAGTTTGCCACACCCCTTTGGTTTTTAAACAACTCTAGTGTACCTTGTTTTGTGTCACTATTTCCTGTCTGTTAGCACCTGCTCTTCGAGCATCTTCTAGAGACCTGCAGCATCAGCATCACTGGGGCGCCTTCCTTCCTGTGTAGTTCATAGAGATTAAGTGTTCACCAAAGAGAAAATATTTTCTAAGCATTTTGAAATAGAGTTGTAATCTTTGTTATAGAGCTAGCTTCATAGCCTCATGTCTAGAGAAAACAGTAAAAGAGAGTGTTGGGAATGGGAAACAGGAATGGGAATGCAGCACCAGAGAAGTTGCCAGAACTGGGTTTCTGCATTCTAATGAGACTCCCCTGAACTCATGAATTAAGATCATGATTTCAGGAATATTCAGCAAAATCTAAGTATTTGGATGAAAAAATATATTGTTACTATAGTACAAAATTGTGCAGTAAGAAGATAAACTGGATATGTTCTAATTCTAGATAAGGGTGGGGTTTTGGAGTAGTGCCCATCTTCCCATCAGCTTTTCAGGGGTCACTGTTTTCTACCACAGCAGCTGTTCTTAAGCTTGTGCTTTTTTAGCTAAGCAACTCAAAATAGTGGATGTAGTACACCCAAGTTCAGAATCTGCAGTTGTAAGAAATTAAGAGCAGACACTATGTATAGCCGTTAAAGATCATTGGAAAGGGGTTAATATTACACGTAGCATCCATTTTTGTTCATGTAAGTGTGAGATGAAGCATTTTCAGTGTTTCTTAGCTTACACTTTATTTTTCCTTTTGTAGATCACTAAGCAAAGTAATTTGCTGAATTTATTGATATTTGGGGTAGTGGTAGTTGAGTCTCTGAAACCATACTTATTTTTACTTTTATTTGCTATTATATGGTTCAGTCTTTGAATGTGCTGTTGTGAAATTAGAAGCTAGTGAATCATGACCAGGCCCTCTCTCATTGTCAGTTACTGCAATATCCGCTCCAGTTCCCTAGATAGTGGTTAAAACTTGAATGAAAGTGATATCTTACCCACAGTTCTCATCCTTTTACAACAGCCTGAGAAAAAGTAGGTATGTTTGAGGTCCTTTGC
Organism: Pongo pygmaeus; assembly: GCF_028885625.2. Lineage (NCBI taxonomy): Eukaryota > Metazoa > Chordata > Mammalia > Primates > Hominidae > Pongo > Pongo pygmaeus. The sequence goes on along the minus strand of NC_072378.2, from coordinate 5,096,748 downwards.
AGGAAAACAGATAGTGCACCCTGTATCTCTCCACTTGTATGCATTTACCTTAAGTATTATTAATATTTGATAGTTTGAGAGAATTTATAAAATTTATATGCCTATTGTTTTAGTGGAATAAAGGGAAGTCAGTCCCTATCTAAGGGACATTTAAAATACATGAAAATGATTATATACTATTCACAATAGCCAAAAGGTAGAATCAATCCAAATGTCCATCAACAACGAGTGGATAAACAGGATATAGTATATACATACAACAGAATATTATTCAGCCTTAAAAAGGAACAGAATCCTGTTACATGTTACAATATGGATGAACCTTGAGGACTTAACGCTAAATGAAATAAGCCATACACAAAAAGATTACTGTATGATTCCATTTATATGAGGTGTCTAAAGTAGTCAAATTTGTAGAAATTGAAAGTAGAATGATGAATAACGGGCTGGAGGAGGAGAAAAAGGTGAATTGTTTAGTTGGTACAGAGTTTCAATTTGGGAAGATGAAAAAGTTCTGGTCATGTTTCACAGCAATGTGAATATACTTAACACTGCTGAACTAAATGCTTAAAAATGGTTAAGATGATAAATTTTATGGTTTGTGTTTTTTCCACAATAAAAATAAACCCCTTCTTTTTCAAAATGAATTATAGCCAGTCATTGGTGTTGTTTTTTAATTGGAAGAATGAAATTAAATTCTTCAGACGCTGGCATTTAGGGATAGGAAGCTTAAGTCATTTGAAGCTTGAACTAGTGAATTTACATCTGCGAGCCCTCTGTTTTCTCATCTGTAAAACCAAAGGATTATACTGTAATTTCTAAGGCTGCTGCCAGTTCTAAAATCCCATGGTTCAACATTCACATAAATATCTGTCCCCTTCTTCTCTATTTACAGAAACTACTGATACATGTTAGACTGAATTACTCTATGCCTGGTTTTCCTTGGCCATTTTTTACCAAGAACTTAACACTACAGAGTTTAGGCTGCAGATGAACAGTTATATGCCAGCTATATATTTATATCATTATAGATTCCAAAGACTTCTCTTCATCTAGCCTTTCTGTTAGAAGGAAACCCAGAAAATTGAAGTCATTTCATTCATATTGTTAGCACATCTGCTGTTAGCCTTCTTCCTTCGTGGTAGAAGATGTGTCACCAGTACTAGAATATATCTCTGATCAGACAGTTTTCTTCCAAAGAAAATGAAATAATAGTTGAAGAACAATAATGTAATAACTGATAGGCAAAGACAGACTTAAATGCTTTTCCCAAGCCCCATCTTAATGTTTATACTAGTGTCTTGGTTTGACTTCCTTCCGTTCCCTGGTTGGCTTCTCAGCTATGTTCCACATCATCTGCTGGATAAGTAACACACACTGTATCGTTTACAATTCCATTGCCCATGGTTTCTTTTCCTAGATATTTACTGAGCCCCCACTCTGTGCCGTATAATTATGAAATGGGGAGTTACCATGGAATTATGAGGTCCTTCCGACCTTGTAGAAGTTCTTTCTCATTTTGACTCTTCAGGGACCTAGCACTCTTCCCACTTCTAATGTCCCATCTGTTCGCTCATTTAATAGAACAGGGATAAAGTTTAAAAGCATACCCCAGCAGCACTTTCCCTTATACCTTTATAAATCAACTACGATTAAATCAAAGGATCAATCTACATATTTAAAAAGTAATAATAGGCTGGGTGCAATAAAAATGTAATAATAGGCTAGGTGTAATAAAAAAGTAATAATAGATTCACACCTGTAATCTCAGCACTTTGGGGGGCCAAGGTGGGTGGATCACTTGAGGTCAGGAGTTCCAGATCAGCCTGGCGAACATGGTGAAACCCCATCTGTACTAAAAATAAAAAAAAAATTAGCCAGGTTTGGTGGCAGGCGCCTGTAATCCCAGCTACTTGGGAGACTGAGGCAGGAGAATTGTTTGAACCTGGGAGATGGAAGTTGCAGTGAGCCAAGATCGTGCCACTGCACTCCAGCCTGGGCGACAGAGTGAGACTCCATCTCAAAAATAATAATAATAAAATAATAAGTAATAATAAACCCATCAGAGGCAAAGGAGATTTAAATACTCTTGTCTTGGACTTCAATAAAAATCCTCAGGAAAGCAACATGAATTTATATACAATAACCAGAACTGCCCCTTAAGTGAACCCTATATCTTTTGCATATAAGAAGTTTTTCCAGATGAGTGGAAAATTCCCCATCCCCCTGTCGAAGTTTAAGAAAGCAAGGCAATGAGACAGTTTGTTTAGTTTGATAGCTTGGCCCCTGTATGGCATTCATTTGTTCAGTCTATTTAATATATAATTCCTCTGCAGCTATAAAAAGATGTCTTCAAATAGGAATTTAAACTAATTTCCTCCCTGCTTTTTCTAGAAATTCCAGTAAATCCTCAAGTCTGGGGCAACAGCATTCCCATAGTTGGCATTCCTGTGGAAGGAATGCCTCTCATTTGGTTGGAGATTGCCTGTTAGTTTTGCTTGATTCCTCCAAGGATAATGTGCATAAAACAAGATTCCATTTCCTTTCTAAAAGAAGCCTGTCTCCCTATGTGTCTTTCATATACAACAGTTGTCCTTTAGTGTATTTCCATGTGCTGGAGCGCTCCCAAAGAAGGCAGCAGTAATGCTGTGTATAGAAAACTTTTGCAAGAGTTTCATTTGGGAATTTTTATTATGATATCCATCCTTCTCCCGTTTAGTCCTCGTATCATTCACTGTGGAATTCCTTGAAGAACTGTTTTGACGCTGAAGCACCTAAACTGGAAGCAGATATTATTAACTCTGGTAGAGAAAGCAGATTGGTCTCATAGGCAAGAAGCGGAAGTTCTCAGCTCAGATGGTATTTTACCTCATGATGTTGGGCAAGTGGCCTATTTGCCTAATTTACCACATCTGTAAAGAGTCAAGTTTATGATGGTGGTGGCAGCAGTGATGATGTGTGCTTGTCAGTGCTGCTTCCTTACACACACCCTGTGCACCACACACTGTACTCCACACTTTGAATACGTTGTCTCAGTGTCTCCTAAGAGAAAGGAACTCTTATCCTCATTTTTTTAGGTGAGGAAATTCAGACCTGGCATGCTGGAGTAATTCTCCCAAGGACACACAATTAGGAGAATGATGGGCCCACATGCACTCTCACTTGTTAGCCAGCTCTCAGAAGAGGGATCAGATTATGGGTGGCCTTATTGTGACAGAAGGAGACAAGACATTGAAGATGAAAGACGGTGGCAAGATGCATGTTTCCTTTTTCTAATTGTTCATTTAGAGCTCTTGTTAGAAGGTAACAGCTTACCCTCTGTAGGCTCATGAATAGCTTGATCCCTAGAGGCCAGGCTCCTTTATCACTTATCAGAAAACACTCTCTCTCTGCCTTCAAAAGAAAATAAATACAAAAACTGCACTCCAAAAATGTGAAAGTTCAACCACCTTATTTAAGTAGTATTTGCTCAGAATTTCTCCATAGATCTGAAGGCTACAGCTCCAATTGTGCTTTTCCAGACGAGCTATCACTGAAGTACCCTTAAGTGGAAACTTTTTGATGCCTCACTGCTTGTCTTGTCCTTTCAAGTAATCAAAGTTGACTCCAATCCTGCTTATGCAGAAGACCTTCTCCCAAGATGACAAAGGAACAGTGTCACATCTTTTAGGAAAGACAATCCAAGGTGCTCCCCCTTGTTTGTGTTAATTTGTATTTCTGTATTGCACCCTCTGAGGCGCAGGGAGGTGGTGACCCCTTGCCTGCTGTGTATATGAGAGCATGCACTAATTTCCTGAGCCCTTGATAGCTGCAGCTGAATTTTCTTTTCGGACTGGATGGATTTCACCTGTGTATATGTGACAGCTCATTTCATGAGTGCTCTTGGGAAGATCTCTCCTAATTATATATCTATCAGTCTAAAAAATGGCATGGCTTTTTCCTCCCTGAGATGTAATAGGAGTGGTGAGTAAGAGAAGAGGTTTTGAGCAAGATACACCTAAATTTAAGTCCTAATAACACTTACTCAGTAGCTGTCTATCCTTGGTCATGGTATTGACTCTGTCTAAAGTCATGTCATCATTCAGTGTTTCTACTAAAGGCGAAGGAGTACCATTCTAGTTCTGTGCTCAATGTGTTTTTGAAATACCAGAGCCAAGTGATGTGTCAGAAATTTTATATCTTCCCCATTCTGGTAATTAAGCTGTGATTTCATGGATTGGTCAGTTATGAATACTGAAAAGGCGCTAAGAATTCTCTAAAATGTGGTACCAGAATGACCTTAGTTTGATTAAATAATGCTAGTGTGGAATTAAATCAGTATTTTACATACTTTCTTTTCCCCAAACATTTGCACTTCATCCAGCCTAAGAAGCACTTCTCTTCTCCCCACTCCTCCCGCCTCTTCAATGGAGTAAAAATAGCACCAACCCTGAAGTCATAAGGATTCCCCTTCAAAGTCTGTCACAAGTTAGTGATAGCATCACCACGAAGTCCTCACCTCTAGGCCTCACCTGTAAAAAGTAAGAAGTTGAGCATATTAGTTTCCAAGATCCCTTATAGCACAAGAATTTTTTCAGGAATTGGCTCTATTGTTACAACCTAAATTTAACCGCCTTGTTGAGATCCTTGTGGTTTCTTTCATTAGGCTATTCCACTCCACTGATAAGTGAGTGCATTTCGGAATTACGCACAGAGATAGCTATGCCATGGGAGCCCAATAAATACTCACTGATTGCTGGCCCAGCAAGCCAGGAAACCTAGGTTCTGCTCCCACCCCCCACTGGCTGGCAGCCAACCGTCATAGGCCAGCTTCCTCCTGTGGATAAAGAGGGTTGCTCAGTGGATCTCTAAGGTCCCTTTCATGCCTGACATTTTCTGGTTCTGAAAATAAATGCTAATGATTGCTAAGTCCCAGAAACACCCTGGTGAATGCTGGATTTTGACCAAGGGTGAGCTATGTCACTGACCCTCTCTATTGACTAAACTGACTGTAAAGGGAAAGCCTGACTGCCCAGATCTCCCAGCAAGTGTGTTTTCTTGTACATGGGGGAGTAACTGGATGATGTAATGCTGAGTTATGTAATGCTGGTTCTTCACGGTCGGCCCCAGCAGCAGGGCCTTAAGAAAAGCCTGGAGCTGCACTTTGTGAAAGCTTTTGACACCCAGCAATGGCAGGAGTGTTGCATGGATCATGGTGATTTCTGGGGTACTGTGACCTGGAAAACAGAACCTGCCTTTTCCTACAGGTGATAGGTTGTAGATATCTCATTTACGAATGAGGTTTCCCTCCCTGGAACTCATCAGAGCTTCTGAGAAGGAGTGAGGTAGAGAAGGGAGGGCTGGTAAAAATAGCAAAAATAAATTTTCCTCTTGCTTTGAACCAGGTTCTATTTTAGCAGAGCCAAACTTAGTGTTTTGTTTTTTTAAAAATAAGTCTCAGCTACTATTTAAAGCTCACTGCTGTCTGTATAGCTGTTCATGTTTTTTGTAATATTAAAGTATTTTTCCTACTGGAAATAATTTTTGAAACTCAGCCTGTTTTTTTTTATAAGACATTGACCATACTTTTTTCTCTCCCAGGCAGTTCAGGGAACCACTCGGAAAAAGGCTTCTCCTGTCTGTTTCTGTACTGTGTTCAGCCTGTCCCCTGATAGTCGTATTTTATGGCCAGCCTCTGCAGTATTCCAGTTGATTCGTAACCATGAGTCTCTTTCCAGCCAGATTGCAGGATGCTGGAGGGCTGGGCCTTCCGTGTCCTTGGGACCTAGCACAGCACCAGGCACACAGCACACCCAGTGCACTTGTGTCTGCATTCACCTCCTCCCCTAGGGAAGGCCTTCAGTGGCCTTCCTGCCCCTTTCTTCCTGCTGCAATCTCATTGTCCTCTGGACCAACAACACACTTTATTGTGACTTCGCTTAATAGCGTGATCACATTGTTTTCGAATGGCATTTTAATAAGTCATCCTGTCCCTACCCTGTGAGCTTCCGGAGGAACAGCGTTGTTCTTATTCACTGTGATACCCCAGTGCCTTGTTGATGCAGAATGCCTAATAAAGTCAAGCTGGCTTGGTAGAAAAACATAGGGAGTTCCACTGAAACTCAGAAGGATGGTTCTAGTCCAGACTCTGACTTGCTTTCTGGCCAGAAGTCTTCACCTACCCTGGGCACCACTCAGTATCTTTGCAAATGGGCCAAGTGAGATGCTGTGCACTAGCACCCTCTGAAAACAGCAAAGCTGCTGATCAGTGGAAAGCAAACAGTCACCGAGGCAGATCTCAATTGATAGAGGTTTATTTGGCCAAGGTTGAGGACGCACCCGGGAAAAAGAAACACAAGTCACGGGAGGATCTGTCATCTGTGCTTTTTTGAAAGAGGGTTTTGGGAACTTCAGTGTTGGAAGGGGAAAGATCATGCAGGAGAGGAAAGGGAAGAAAGGAGAGAGGGCAGGCAGTGAGGCAAGTGGTTCCTTCCTTGTGAGGCTCTGCCTAGCGCTCAGTGAGTCTGCATTTCACATGTGAAGAGAGGGAGGGGGAAGTCAGTTATCTGTTTGGGAGCAGAAGGAAGGCAGTTTTTGTGTGACTCACTTCCCAAGCTTCACTTTCCCTTTGGCATCATGAGTTTGGGGTCCTTCGATTCTGCTTTTCTTTCACACCAGTGAGTCCTGTTATCCTTAACTACAAACACTCAAACTAAAACTCTCCTTTACTTAAGGAAGTAGCCATATCCCTTTCCAGAAAAGAAGCCAAGGAAACTAGAGTATTCGCCTGTCCTCCAGCCCACCCCCAGAGTCAGTTGAAAAGAAAAGGTGATCCATGAGGTAAGTTCCAGCAAGATGAAAGGAGACTGTGGAACTCTTATTTTCCCTGGTGCCCCACGGGAAGGCATGAAGGCACAGGCCCAGGAGTACAACAGGCGTGGTTTCAAGTCCTGGCTGTCACTCCCAAGCTTTATGAGTTTAGGCAAATGACTTTCTGTGAGACTCTTCCTCTTCTGTAAAATAGGCATAATTGTCTGCCCTTCCTAGGGGTGTGAAGGAGACTGACAGTGTTTGTGAGGCACACAGCACAGCGCTGGGCCCATGGTAAGTGTTCAGTAAGCAAGAGACAGCTACAGCCTCATCTATACTTCAAACTGCTTTTTCCATACTACTTTTAAAAACTCAAGTGCTAAAACAAATCCCGATGGAGACGTTCCCACTTTGGTTTCAGCCCCATAAGTGTGCGGCAAGGGAGCAGCTGTCCGTTCTTCTTTCATGTGCTTCTGCTCTCCAGCCGCTTAGACGCAACACGAGGGGCCCTGCCCAGCTGCAGGCTGTCAGCATGCCGTTCTTGTTATAATACACGTCTGACTTTCCCAGACGCTTTTCAGTGCGTTAAGTGGAGCTGTGAAGACTAAATTCCAAGTGACAGTTTCAGTATGAAATATTTATTGCATGCTGATAAAATAATATCCACCTGAACAAAATCGGGAGGGCCAAGGGAAAATTTCAGTCCCTATAATCTTCCATATTTTAAACGTTCCCATCACATTGCAGACTGCTAGGCAAGGAAGTGAAATAAAGGCTCCAGGAAAAATCTCATGTAGGGCAAACTGGTGTTTGGAAGTAAAAAATGGGAGTCCCTTAATTTGAATAAAGGTGTTCTCAAATTTAGAAGATGGGGAGCTAGGACCAGGAGCCGTTAGGAGGCCTACCAAGCAGCTGTCCCAGACAGCAGACTACTGTATACAGACAGAAAGGCCCGATTTCACAGTTGTCTTTTCCTCCATACCCATGTGCGTAGAATGGTGCCTGATCAACAAGATATGCCTAATCAGAGCTTCAGTGAAATTTTCCTTGGATTTCTGTTATACCCATCTCAGCCTGTATTTCCGAGCATCATGGAATGTCCCCTGGAGCGAGTTACCAAAGTCCGGGGGGCGTGGGTAGTTAATCGTCTGTATTTGAGGAATTTGTTTTCTAATGACAGATGAAGGATAAATTTCATGTGTGCATGTTCAAACACATGCCTGTAGAGGTAGACAAGTGCTCAGAGTTGCTTATGTGACTTTTTGGTTTATTAGTGTTCTATGTCATTCTCTCCTTGGGGGCTAGGGCTGTCCTCTCTGTCTCACACTTATCACAGTGCCCTACACACTGATAATGCTTAGAAAATGGTGCCAAATGAATTATATGCCATAATTATAAAGGACTAGATTCCACAAACTTGAATTCCTTCATAGTAGCTCATGTCATTCACTATATTTATGGAATACCCTTATGAAAAAAGCAAAAAGTCTAAGCTGACAAAATTTTAGCCATATCCTGGAACAATAATTAGAGCTGTAACTAATTTTAACAGCTGTGTCTTTGGAGGCAATTGGCAGCCCTGACATACATACAAACTTATGGCAGGCTATTCATCTTTTCTTGGGAGAACTAGGGAGAAATAAGGTGAGTGGGGTGGCCAAAAACCACTTTGGAAAGGCCTGTTGGAACAAGTACTTCTTGCCCAAACATCTGAACAAAAGGCCCTTTGCTGAGTTAGGCCACATGGTCCATCCAGTGCCCACATCATCCTTTCACAGCCTCTTGGGATGGCACAGAAAGTTCATATTCCTCGTGTTTGTATGTAAGGAGGTTGGAAGTTAGGAAATCAGGCTGCCCCTGGGAGTTGGAGCATCAAAGGCAAGTCCAGGAACCATGTACTGCACGATGAGCCAGGCCCCTCTGCCTCTCAGTTTGTGTCTCTGGACTTCCATGGAATACAGGTATTGTAGACACACAAACTCTTCACACAATGTAATTTACTCACCTTTACCTGTGGGAGAATTCTATGTATGTGAATTCAGACATGCTGAAAATACAGAAAGATCATATACAGTAATGTTCTTGTCAGGGCACTTTGTTTACACAAATGCATTATAAAAATTTAGAATTGCAAAGTGTAATTCAGTTAATTGAGCACCTGCAAAAACAAGTTTTGGTCATGGTTATTCACTGATTATGGAGGCTGAAGCAGTTAACTTTTCATTTATGTTTTATATACCAGGTGCCGCAGGCACGGATCATTTCATGAAAGAGGATGACCCTGCAGGGCCTCCTTATTTTGCAGATGAGGAAACTGAGGCTCAGAGAAGTTAAGAAATGAGCTCAGAGAGGTTAAGGAACTTGAGACTCCGCAGCCAGTAATGGTTGATGCCAGGATTTGAGCTGAGGTCTCCATCACCATATCATGCTGCCACCCAATAGGATCCTTTAATTGCATTTTAATAGAATGAATTTTATTAAAATTTTAGGTAGATATACTTTCATAGCCTTGGCTAACCCCTTCCAACTGAGAGCCAGTGACTTGCTCAAAGTCAGAGTGCATCTCTGGGGAAGGCACCCACAGCCCCGTGATTCCTGACTGCCCCTTCTCGGTGCCCTGGATCTTCAGGAGCGCACAGAGAGAAATGAGGTGCAGGGGGTCACTGCCAGCAGGTTTGGAAAGACAGATGGTTCCCTCTGGAGCAACAAACAGATTAGCTAAGGAGGTGACCCAGCAGGCCAGCCCCAGAGCTGAGCGCAGAAGGCTGAAAAGAGGATTTAGTCAGCTTGGTGAACTGATTCATTCAAAGAAAAGTAAGACAGTTTGTGGCATGAGCTTGTCAACCCCCTTACCCTTTGCCAGTGGATGATGATTTGATGCGTTGATATGTTTCCAGGCCACTATCAGGGATCTGAAATTCTTGGCTAGACAGGGAAGAGCATTTGAGCCTGCCTGTGCACTTGCAGTGCCAAGACTGGCAAGCAGTGCCAAGGTTTGCCTGATCACTTGTCCCCATCCTTGATGGCAAAAGAAAACTAAATGAAGACTGATACGTTCCATATCAAATACCCATGTTGCACTCTAAATTACTCTCCTCAGATACTTTAAACCCTTCACAACTGGAGTTTTCCGTTATCTAAGCACTTGTAATATTTGGAAAGAAAAACCATAACCAATCTCAAAACAACCATGATGCACTCCCCCGCAAAAAATGAAAAATTAATCTTAATTTTAAAACATTTTGTTCTTATACATTACAATACACTTGGAATTTAGTTCAACTTTCTCTTTTACACGGTATTACTGGGTGAACAAAAGGCTATCTGGCTCTAAGGGTATCTTCAAAGACGGGACTTTTACCTTATGCCAGTGGTTATCAGCCCTGACTGTATGTCAGAACCACCTACAGTGCTTGTACAGACCAGTCTACTCCAGAACAATTGACTTTGAATCTCTGAGTGTGGGACTCAGGCATCAGTATCCTGAAGTGATGACAGTGTGCAGCCACAGTTGAGAACCAGTGGCTTACAATGAACTAGAGAGGGGCCTTGGCCTGGTCCACTCCACCTGTGAGCCCTGCGGAGTGCATGTTCTCCAGAAGGCTAGTCTCTGGGCAAGCTGTCTTTGGTTTTTGTGATGACTTTCCCTGATCTCTGGATCTCTCTAAATTCAGTCTTTGTTATGGTGATTATTTTTATTCTGTTGCACTTTTACCGAGTTTCAGACTTTGTTTATAAGTTTTATTTTAAATTAAACAATGAAAGTTTTACTGCAACTGAAAATTTCATGTGCTTCCACCTAGTGGACTAGAGTGCATACTCCTGATGAGGCTCTTTGGGGTTCAGGCTGATATCACAAGACAATATCCTTAACAACCAAGTCGAATAACAGGGTTTAGTGCCAAAAGAATACCAGAGACATGTCCTCAAGAATGGAGTCCTCACCTGAGGGAGATGTTATTTAACATTCTTTTGGAGGCATTTTTGTAGTGCAGCTGAGGGTTTGCCACCCATACAAATTGTGGCTCATCCATCCTGCACTTCTGGAGACAGGCTTATCATGTAAACCCTGGCAATAAGAATATCTACAGTGTCCTATATGTTTATAGCAGGCATTTTCCCAAGCAGGATCCTAAGTACATGTACAGTTATTAAGAAAGTCACACACCGTCTCTCATTTCAGGGGGAATTTGTGGGAAGAAAAGATTAATATACCTATATACCAAGAAAGACACATGTAAAATTTTTTCAGCCCTTCAGAATTGTTGTTATGAATATGCTCTAGACCAGTCTGTTTTGAAACTGTGTTGCAGCCCTCAGCTGCACAACTTGTTCTCAGTATCAACTCTCGCGTAGCACCTTGGGAGCAGCAAGGAGACCTGTAGAAGCGAAACAAGGCAATGGCTTTTGGGAGCTGACCCAGTGAGAAATGCTAATACCCTGGGCCAAATGTCCTAGCATCCAAAGGAACTGGATGGCACAGCTTAAATTGGGATGGATTGGCCAGACCAGAACACCAAACTTTTTTCAGGCAATTGCCTGGCAATTCCTGGCAATTTGAGAAAAATCTCAATTTTTCTCAACTTCGGGGCCGTTCAAGGTTCAGCCTGTTGATGGAAATCTCTGTGACAGTTTCAGTCTGGTAGTGACTGTTCTTCCCTACAATACTGTGTAGATTTCACAAAAGCATGTGTAACAGCTTTATTGAGATGTGATTCACATACCACAAAATTCACCCATTTAAAGTATACAAGTCAGTGGTTTTTAGTATATTCGAAGTTGCACAACCATCACCATGATCAATTTTAGAACATTTTCATCACCGCAGAAAGAAACCCCATACCTATAGCTGTGACTCCCCATTTTCCCCCAACCCACTTTTCCCTAGCCCTAGCCAATCATCAGTCTACTTTCTATCTCTGTGGATGAAATTGATATTCATGACTGGCCTCTTTCACTTAGCATAATGTTTGCAAGGTTCATCCATGTTGTAGCATAAGAGAGTACTTCCTTCCTTTTTAATGCCAAATAATCTTCCATTATATGGATATACTACATTTTATTTATCCATTCATTTGTAGATGAACATTTGGGTCATTCCCACTTTTTTGCTCTTGTGAATGATGTTGCTATGAACATTCATATGCCAGTTTTTGTGTGGCCATATGTTTTCATTCCTCTTGTATATATACTTGGGAGTGGAATGGCTGGGTCATATGGTGACTCTGTTTTAACTTTTTGAGGAATTACCTAGTTTTTTTCCAAAGTGGCTGAACCATTGTGCATTATTACCACCAGCAAGGTATAAGGGTTCTAATTTTGCCACATTCTTGTAAACGCTTGTTTTTTCCTGTCGTTTTGATTATAGCCATCCTAGTGGGTGGGGGTGGTGTAAGATATACCTTTTATACATAAAAACAACCACATCTAGATTAGAAGGCTAACTTTGACCTAGTTACCCTTTAAGGAAGGTTAAGACGGCGGGGAGGCAGGGATGGACATGGACCTTAGACCAGTCCTCTGTATCTAAACTCAATTCTCTGTGGATTGAGAACCAGTTTAGCCCTTTGCTGACTTACAGTGCTTGTAAGAGATGGGTATCACTGGGCAATAAGGTTTAGATAGCCAGGGGCTAATTCAAAGCATCTGGAGCTCTGGGTAAGAATCCTGTCTCTCACTGCTCCCTGTGGCCCTCCCTGAGCTGCAGTGGAAGAGAATGACCTCCAGATGGACAAGAGTAATGTGCCTTGCCTTTTGTGGTACCTCATAGAGTCCTTTCACACAGTAGGTGGAGGTTGATTTTTTTAACATCAAAAACACAGACCTTCTTAGTGCTAAGCCAGCCAGACTTTTGTTAGCCTGATTCTTCTTGACAAACCTGGTGCTGCTTATCATACCTCCTCTTTGAAACTTCATCTTTAGTCTTCTTTTCTCATGCAAAATATAGGCCTCTGTGACAAGTAGATATTTGCACTTGGGTGTTTTATGAGTACTTGAAAGCCGTGATGTCCAAAACTCAATTAGTTGCCCTCCCTTTCACTTTTCTTTTTTTTCTTTGAGACGGAGTCTCACTCTTGTTGCCCAGGCTGGAGTGCAGTGGCGCAATCTTGGCTCACTGTAACCTCCACCTTCTGGGTTCAAGCGATTCTCCTGCCTCAGCCTCCTAAGTAGCTGAGATTACAGGCGCCCGCCACTACACCCAGCTGTTTTTTGTTTGTTTGTTTGTTTGTTTTTTGTATTTTAGTAGGAATGGGGTTTCACCATGTTGGTCAGGCTGGTCTCGAACTCCTGACCTCAGGTGATCCACCCGCCTCAGCCTCCCAAAGTGCTGGAATTACAGGCGTGAGCCACCGTGCCCGGCACTGCCTTCCCTTTCTATTAAACTAATTTACCTTCCCAGTTCCTCCGTTCCTCAGTAACCGAGGCTCAAATCCTCCCTCTTGCCTACACATAGGAAATGTGGCCTTGATTAGGTTAGCTATTTAAAATAAATTCGGGGCTTTGCTCAGGTCTTCCAAAATAGAAGATCCCTGTGAATATTAAAATATATTCTTTTATTTATTTATTTTTTTTTTTTTTTTGAGGCAGAGTCTCACTCTGTCACCCAAGTTGGAGTGCAGTGGCATAATCTCGGCTCACTGCAACCTCCGCCTCCCAGGTTCAAGCAATTCTCTGCCTCAGCCTCCCGAGTAGCTGGGATTACAGGCACCCGCCACCATGCCTGGCTAATTATTTTTGTATTTTTAGTAGAGACGGGGTTTCGCCATCTTGGCCAGGCTGGTCTTGAACTCCTGACCTCGTGATCCACATGCCTCGGCCTCCCAAAGTGCTGGGTTTACAGGCATGAGCCACCGTGCCCGGCCAAATATTAAAATCTATTCTAAGATATTACCCTTTTTCTTGAGGTTCTGGCTTGGCATATGCTCTGGACTTATATAATCAGGCACAGCCAACTCAGGCACTTGGCCCCCACCTTCAACCAACTCAGTGTGTCATAGTCTTGAATCCTCTTGAGGACCTTCCTTGCCTACCTTATCATGAATCACCAGTAAGCACCTATGTTTTCCAAAGAACTTGGTTTGAGGTTCTGTTAGATATTCCTGTTGACTAGATGCTCATCTGTTTCAGTAATCTCACTTGAATGTGGAAGCACCCTTTTGTTTCCTGGCAGCCTAATTTCTCTGCACAGTTACAGTGGTTAGATGTGTATTGATGAGCATTACTCTCTAACTGCTTGTGTCAAAGCACTTGGAGAGGCTCATCAATCTTGTGCTTTTTTAATTGACATCAATAATGTGTTTGCATTTATCAATATTTCCTAATTGCCAAGTTATCACAGTGGAACTTCTATAATAAATCATGCCCACAGATAACTTCAGAGGTTACAGCTTAACATTCCTGTCCATATTTTGATGTATTATAAATTGTTTTTATGAGAATTTTTTCCTGTGAGAGAGGAGGAGCTGTACAGCAAGAGACAAAGAGTTGAGTCACTGTCACCATATACAGTTATGTTAAAGAACCAAATCATTCCGATGGAAATAGAAAAAAGCTATTTCCCAAGCTGGTACAATTCATTCCCATAAAGTTCGGCATCATCATCTAGATTAATGCAAATATGTTTCCCCTGAGAGTGGTGTGCTGTGCCCAGCTCCTCTGAGGAAAGGCATCTGGATGGTCGGACAGTGAGCACTCTTAGGAGGAAGGCACTGTACCAACCTGCTTTTCAGAAGAGGAAACTCTGTGAGGAAGCTTTGTGAGCTGCAGTTACTTGCCCAGAATCAGACAGTGATTTTGCAGAGCTGGAACTCAAACCCAGGGCTGTCTGAGTCCATGTTTGGACTCTTCATCTTTTAGGGACAAGCTTAAACCCAAAGGAGGGTGAGGCCTGGATGTTAGAAGGCATGAATCTCCATCATCTGTTAAAGCAGGTAGAGGCAGTAGGGTGTTGGGCTTGGAAAAGCAATGGTTGTGAAGGCTCCAGTAGCTGCCCTCGTGTACCTGCAAGACAGTCACGTGAGGGAGAGTTAGACATGATATCTGCGCCAGATGATGGGGACTGGAAAGGCAGAGGGAGTCCACTGCCCTGGGCAGAGGCAGTGCTGCGGGGTCGGAGCCACACTGCCCCAGTGTCCTTGAGTGACTCTTACCCACTCCGCACTCTCTGTCCCAGTTTCCTCAGCTCTGAGATGGGAATGTGGGAGCGCCTCACTTACGGGGTCATTAGGAGGATTCACAAACTAATACGTGACAAGTGCTTATGATGATGCTTGGGGCATCCTAAGTGCAATATAAGGGTTTGCTGTTACTTTGTCATAAAGCCAGACTTTCAATTGGTGTGAGGAAGTTTTTTTCTAAGAAATCATTCAATATTTATTCATTAATTCTGGGGATACAGTGATAGATAAGACAGATATAGTACCTGCCCCTGCCCTCATGCAGCTTACAATCTGTGTTAGAAAGGGAATTGCTATGTGCCTCAGGTGAATAGCTGTTGAGCACCTGAAGGAGCCATTTCTGAGACCATGACCCCACCCTTTTCCTGTCATTGAAGATGCCCAAGCAGACACTGAGGCCTTGTGAGGAGGGCTTCATGCTGTGGGGGTACTTTGTTTTGTTTTGTTTTGATGAGACAGGGTCTTTCACTTTGTCACCCAGGTTGGAGTGCAGTGGCGCTATCTTGGCTCACTGCAACCTCTGCCTCCCAGGTTCAGGAGATTCTCCTGCCTCAGCCTCCTGAGTAGCTGGGACTACAGGCGCGTGCCACCATGGCCAGCTAATTGTCGGGGTTTTTTTGTTTTTGTTTTTGTTTTTTTGTAGAGATGGGGTTTCACCATGTTGGCCAAGCTGGTCTCAAACTCCTGACCTCAAGTGATCACCTGCCTCAGCCTCCCAAAGTGCTGAGATTATAGGCGTGAGCCACTGCACCCGGCCTGATACTGTGGGGTTTTGTAATGTCCTTAACATCTCTCTGCAAGGGAAGGTTAATTAAATGCAACCAATGATAATAACATCAATATGTACATTGCTTTACTTTAAAACTACCTGGCACCCTCCAGGTCTCCAGGGTGAGGTGAGTAAACTTCAAGATTTTGCAGGGCCGTCCTGTAAGCTGCCAGAATGAAAAGTAGGACTTCTGCTTACAATTTTCATTTATCTATTGTATGTATTTTAATAAGCACAATTTAGTGGCACAGGAACACATATGCATAATTTTTAAATAAATGTATGTACATCAAGCCTTTATGTGTAACAGTTTCTTGCTAATGACGTAAACAATTTTAAAAGTTTAAAGTCTACCACTGTAGGTTTTACCAAAATACCTGAGCTTTGTAAAGCCAGAAGCTATTATAGTAATGAAACAGTGTTTCCATAGCTGGGTGCGGTGGTGCACACCTGGAGTTGCAGCTACCCAGGAGGCTGAGGTGGGAGGATCACTGGAGCCCAGGAGTTTGAGGCTGCAGTGAGCTATGATCATGCCATTGCACTCCAGCCTGGACAACAGAGTGAGACCCTACCCATAAAATAAAATAAAATTAACAGCGTTTCTATATTTTCCTAATTTTCTGATTTAGCCATTTATGGCTAATTCTCAAAGGTAGTATTTTTCCAAAGACGCTTTCACTTCTACTGGAGAGCGTAAAAAAGAATCATGAAATACTTGATGTTTTTATAGGACTTAACAATGCTATTGCATTTAACCCTCCTACTAGCCCATGAGGTAGGTCTTATGTCCCACCTTGAAGAAGAGGGAGCTAAGCATTTTAGAAGGTATACCCAGTTCTGGTTGCACGTCATCATTTTGCCAGAGAAGAGAAATTACAGACTTAGGAACTGTAAAGCTGGTGCTTGTTACCAGCCGCACACCACGGTATGCCTGTTCACACAGGTCACAGGGGATGCTGGAAGGGACTGTGGCCATTTGTTCTTACTAGTGCCACCCTCTGCTCTTACCCAAAAACAGCACCCTTCAAATATGTATCCTTCAACAAGATTTATTAGGAAACTACAGTTGGCCAAAATTTCAGGAGCTTTCAGTTTATATGAAGAGGTAACGTATCTTTTCTAATCCCCAAATGGAGAGTATGAAGCTGACGGTTAATTAGTGGCAAACTTTAATTTGGAGGATAGTCTCCATGTTTGTCCTCTGTCTCTCTCTTTCTCATTCTCTTCCCCCCACCACACACACACACGTATGTGGGTACACACACACCCTGTTGGTTCTGTTTCTCTGGAGAACCCTGCCTAATACAAGATCTAAACCTTTGAAATCAGACCTGGCCTACGTAACATGCTTTTTTAACAATCATATATTTCTGTTAAAGCAGCTGAAATTAAGCATGAACCATGAATTTTCATCATCCATTTTATTAAAATTTGGGAAATTTTAAGTACCTAGGTGCTATATGTCCCTTTTCTGAGTTTCTCTTAATTCCTAACCAAATCGTATCCATAGTATGCTCCTTTCTAAGTCACTGTCAATCCTGGCTGTGTCATACTTTCCAAGGGCTTTTACTGATGGATTCTCAGTTTCAGCCTAGGAAGGTTGTCAGGATCTCTGGCTTTCTTTCTTTGGTTGCTCATCTATCTCAGCCATCAACATGGTCTCTTGATAACTTAGATTGTTGGTTAATTAGCGAACAGCTTTAGTTTGCCCTTTTAGCACTTCTGATTAACTAGGACAGTCTGCTTTACTCTCCCTCTGACTTCTCTAAGATTCCCTGCTGCCTCATTTTCAAAGACCAAAACAGGAAGACAGAAACGCAACACACAGAATCCCTCAGCTGGATATAAAATTTCTGGCCATCCTTCACTGCTCTCTCTGAGGATTATTAGATGCTTTGGGAAGAGTCAGAAAGAACCCTGCTCTCTATTACATGTTTCTTCAACTGGATGGCTAGCAAGCTACAATTTGAAATGGCCTTCAGAAATACTGCTCTAAACAAAGCTAAGGTGGTATTTTTTTGTTTTTGTTTTTGTTTTTTTTTAAATCACTTATAGTACATGGAGGTGCTAAAAATAGAGCTTACAGTTATTTATATTTCTTCACTCATAGGAGAAGAAAGCCCTGTAACCCCAAGGGTTGTTTCCTTGTTGTTACTTTTGTTGCTGTCATGTCAGCCCTCTCTTCTTGTTTAAGGAATCTTGCATTTTGAGGCCTTGTCCTGTAGGACTGTGTGCCTGTTACCTCTCACTATTGAACTGAAATCCAAGAGTAAGCTCTTAGGCCCAAACGCACTTTGTTTTTTGTTTTTGAGACAGAGCCTCACACTGTCACCCAGGCTGGAGTACAGTGGCGTGATCTTGGCTCATTACAATCTCTGCCTCCTGGGTTCAAGCCATTCGCCTGCCTCAGCCTCCTGAGTAGCTGGGATAACAGGCATGCACCACCATGCCTGGCTAATTTTTGTGTTTTTAGTAGAGATGGGATTTTGCCGTGTTGGCCAAGCTGGTCTCAAACTCCTGACTTCAGGTGATCCACCCACCTCAGCCTCCCAAAGTCCTGGGATTACAGGCGCGGGCCACCACGCCAGGCCCTAAATGCACTTTGGATACAATGGAATACACAGCCTGTTGTGGATTTGATGCCTTTTAACCGTGCACAGATTCAGAAGTTAGATCTCATCATGGAAGAGGACAGCAGCAACAGCCCCATAGAGATGCAGTCCCCTGTGGATGGTGCCCCTCACAGGCATTCTGTCCTGTGCTAATGAGCACAGTGGGGAACTCAAAGGCCTAACTCTCCCAATGCTATGGTAATGATTAGGACCTCAGAACAGTTCTCGTTAAATTTAAAAAAGTCAATTTTTCCTGACAGAGCCTTACTACATGTCTCTTTGGGGGGACTGAGTAAGGGGAGGGGTGCTTCCTCAGAGCACATTCAGGAAGCTTATTAACACAGCTCCTGCAGTGCGTACTGTCCTCTTCCTGCTCTCCAGGCAAGGACATTATGGATTGGCCTCCTGCCTTGCCCCCAGCCGTTCTCCACGCACTCATTCTCCACGCACTCATTCTCCACGCACTCAGGGTCCCTCCACCACCTACCCCAGGCCATCTTCAGTCAGAAGTAGCAACATTTTAAATGTCATTCACAAAGTCCTGTGGGGAACAGCCCCAGGATGCTCAGCAGAGGAAACACAAACTTTATATTGCTGAAAAGGTGGATTATAAGCCCATTGCCTTTTCTAATGTACTCTTCATTTTCAAATTTCCTCCATTGTCCTATAATATCTTTTATAATTTTTTAATCCAGAATCCATGCAAGCTTCAAGCATTGCATGCATTAGCTCTCCTGCATTTTTTTTTAACTTTTATGACATTGATGTATTGAGTCCAGAATGTTCTCCAGTCTTAATTTGTCAGATTGTTTATCTAAGATTACATTCAGAATAAGCACTTTTGGCAGGAAAACTACGTAAGTAATATGGCATTCTTCTCAGTGCACCACATCAAGAGGCCCATAATGTCAATTGTACCATTATTGGTTCATGCTGAGTTTGATCATTTGTTAGAGTAGAACTGACCAGATGTTTACACTGTAAACATACTGTTTCTCTTTGTAATTAATAAATCTGTTCCCCAACAACCTTTCACTCATTGGTTTTCAGACCCATTAATGTGCTTTGCCTGAATCACTTGTTACATTAGTGGTTGCAATATGGTGATTTTTCTAATTCTCTGATCACCAAGTTGTCTTCTTAATAACACACTAGGGGCCATTTTAATGAGAGTAAGTCCTAAATTACAGTCAGGTAAATTTGTCACTAATCTATCTCAGTTCTCATTCCTAGTTTCACAAACTCATGACCTTAGCTCAAGACAGTGGAAATACCCTCTCACGACGCATTTTCAGGCCTTACCTTTGAGTCGTATACTTCTCAGAATGGCGCGTAGCTCTTATTTCCGCTCAGAGACATGGGGTCAGTCTGGCATCAAAAAGACTTCAGATTGCTTCCCTGAACTGCCTGTGACAATCATCCAACCTGCCTGGACCGCTGACATGGACAAAAATGGAGACCTAGGTTCCGTTTCTAGTCTTTTGGGGATCATAACCTCTTTTTAGCAAATGCGTCGTGAACTTTTCTCATGTGATCCCATTCTCTCTTGACTGATGTTGTTTTAATAGCTTCCAGTATTTCATTTTATAGCTTATCATTGGTTTAGTGTTTCCCCCAAATGCTGAATATTTACTTGGTCCCTAATTTTTTTTTCTATTACAGTGTTGCCATAAATATCTTCACGTACATCCCTGATTTTCTCTTAAGAAAAATTCTTATTAAAATAACTAGATCAAATAATGTATATGTTCTTAGGGCACATGAGGCAAGTTTTTAATACAATGCCTTTATGTGATGAAAACTTTTCACCCTTTCCCCAGAAATAGGTATGTATATACACAGAGACAAAGTTTTGCGTAACATACCTGGAAGTTCCTGAAGCCATGGGCTCAGGTTCAGAAACTTTACTTTGTAAAATTGAAATCTGAAAATTCCCAAGATTGTATTATCTAAGAAATTCTCTCAGGCTTTCTCTGATCCCAGCATTCCACAATTCCAGACACTAGATTTAGCATCAGCCTTATGACAGCACATGAGTAATGCATTGCACAATGATGTTAACAATGGCAGAGTTACTAGACGACAGGAATTTTTCAGCTCCGTTATAATTTTATGGGGCTGCTGTCATATACGGGGTCTGTTATTTTGCGGCACATGACTGGTTTTTGGAGTTCAGTGTTTTGAGTTACATGAGAGGTAGTCAAGTTACCACGCTCTGCATGCATGCGTGTGTGTCCCCCATGTGTATATTAGGGGGCAATGATTTTAATTAAATAAATATCATTTAATTGAATATTTAATGCCAGAGCCTATTAGAACAGATACAGTGTTACTACGGAATACCAAGTGAATTTTTTTCTAAATGGGCTTTTTCCTAAGCAGAGTTACATTGTGCTAAAATACGTCCATCCATCTATCTGTATATTAGGAGAGCATTTAGAAGTCACTGCTACTTAAAAATGTTGAGCATTCTCAGTTTGAGCCAAATTGGTTTTTTTAAAAAAAAAAAAAAGCCTCAAGGAAATCAAATGCTTTGAGTCTATTAAGGAATTTACTGAGACTCCAGTACTATCTACTCTGTGTACTTAGCCTAATACTTTATTATTCCAAAATCAACTCAGAACTGATTCCAAGAAAATCCTGGGAAAAAAATTAAAGTGAAGAGGAAATAATCCCTTTGTGCGGTGTTTGAGGCAAATTAGAAAGCAGGAGTCTCTGAACTCCAATCTGGTTCTGTCATTAAATCACTAAAGGACTTGGGAAAATTACATAAATTCTTTTTGTTCTAGCTATTAAATAGAGACAACAATATCAGTCTACTTTTCTAGATCAGGAAAAGAATTCTTTGGGTCAGATCAACCTTTGTTATATAAAGATTTATTGAACACAGTAGTACTATAGTGAAAATGCCTGGATTTGGGGAGAACAGTGATTAGATTCATAGATTAGGTGAAGCATGTACTGACTTTTTTAGACAGGTGATTTAGCCACCTTTGTGTGTTTTACTTTTTTGCTTTTTGAACTCTTCTCACTCTCATGGCTAGCATTGTAGACAAATTTAAAAGTTCTTAAAGTCATGCTCATCAACAAAATGGAGTTATAAGTAGCTGTTAATTTTCCTGTCCTAGGCACCATGTGGAATAATGTAGAGCTTCGTGGTGCCTTGTGGCTGGAATTTCAGTCACCCGAAATGCATGTCAGAGCACCAGGACTAGTGGCTTACTGGCCTTCAGACAGCTGTGCTGGAGCAGCATAAACTCTTGAAGTCACAGATCTGCTTTCAAATCCTAGGCTAACCACTAACCTTAGGCTAACCACTTAATTTCTCCAAAACACATAAAACTGGGGCTGTTGCGAAATTGAGATATGATAATACTGTTTTATAATCTAGAAACAAGATGTTAGCAAGAGGCAAATATTAATAACAATTGTATGTAATACAGTATGGGAAAACAGCAAGACAAGGGGTCCTATTAATATTGATAGTTGGGCCAGGCACCGTGGGAGCCACGTGCAGTGGCTCACACCTGTAATCACAGCACTTTGGGAGGCTGAGACAAGCAGATCGCTTGAACCCAGGAGTTTGAGACCAGCCTGGGCAACATGGTGACACCCCCGTCTACAAAAAAATATAAAAATTAGCATGGTGACATGCACATGTAGTCCCAGCTACTTGCGAGGCTGAGGTGAGAGGATTCCTTGAGCCCAGGAGGTCAAGGCTGCAGTGAGCCGTGATTGCGCCACTGCACTCAAGCCTGGGTGACAGGACGAGACCCTGTCTCAGAAAATATATCATCATAATAGTAGGTCATGTTTATTAAATTTTCACTGTGTACCAAGCTCTACACAAAATGTTTAATGCACTGTCTCATTTAATCCTCCAACAGTACTATAAGATGAGGAAACAAGTTTGGAGAAGTTAACTTACCCATTGTCACTCACTAGTAAGTAAAGGAGCCAAGTTTCACACCCAGATCACTCAGACTAAGATCCAAAGCTCTTAATCAGTACTTGATATGATTATTATGATCACTGTTATTATTTGTTAAAAGTAAGAGGAACAAAAACACAACCAATAATCCCCTTCTTTTATCCTCCTTTGATTTACAACTTAGGTAACTTAATCTTTCTGAAATTTGTATTTACTTACCATTTTCTAATCAAAATAATGCGTTCCCTCTCTTTTTTTTTTCTTTTGAGAGTGAGTCTTGCTGTGTCACCTAGGCTGGAGTGCAGTGGCGTGATCTCATGGCACTTCTAGTGCTCAAGCGATCCTCCCACCTCAGCCTCCTGAGTAGCTGGCACCTCATGCCACAGGCACATGCCACCACTCCCAGCTAATTTTTGTTTGTTTGTTTGTTTTTGGTAGACATGGGGTTTCATCATGTTTCCCAGGCAGGTCTCAAACTCCTGGGCCTCAAGTAGTCCTCCCACCTCAGCCTCCCAAAGTGCTGGGATTACAGGTGTGAGCCACCTTGCGTGGCCAGTGCGTTCTAAAGATAAGAAATTCAGACAAAAAACTTCAAAGGCAACAGGAAAGTTTTTCTCCTCTCCCTTTCTTCTGACTGCAAAATCTCACTTCCCACATAAAGATTCTTATGTAGCCTTCCAGAAATTTCCCGTGCATTTAGAGAGATTGTGTGTGTACTCTTTTTTGTTGGTTTAACACAAATGAGATTACACTATAAATACTCCCTTACAGCTTCTTTTTTTTTTTTCCACTAACACAATGTATATTGTACATTATTCCACATTGGAACATTAAAACCTGTCTTATTTTTATTTATTTATTTTTATTGTACTTTAAGTTCTAGGGTACATGTGTACAACGTGCAGGTTTGTTACATAGGTATACATGTGCTGTGTTGGTGTGCTGCACCCATCAACTCATCATTTACATTAGGTATTTCTCCTAATGCTATCCCTCCCCCAGCCCCCAACCCCCCGACAGGCCCCGGGGTGTGATGTTCCCCCGCCCTGTGTCCAAGTGTTCTCATTGTTCAGTTCCCACCTATGAGTGAGAACATGCAGTGTTTGGTTTTCTGTCGTTGTGATAGTTTGCTGAGAACTGTCTTTTATTTTTAATGGTCAAATACTCCACAGTGTGGACATGCTGTAATCTATCTAATTAGCCACTTAATGATGGACGTTTACATTGATTTCAGCTTTTTGCCTTTATGAGCAGTGCTGTAGTGAACACGCTGATACGTGTGTCTTTGTGAAGAGCAAAGGCCTTGAGGTAGGAGGGCTGAGTCACTGGGTATGAACATTTAAAATGTGGACTAAACGACTTACTGTCCCAGCCACCCTGTCTTCACCCTGATTCTTCAGCCCTGAGAAGATCACATATTTTCACTTTTATCAACACAGAACGTGAAAGGTAGTATCTCCTCTGTTAGGGGTCGTGTTAAGAATATTTTGTGCTATTAGCATGTGCATTTCTTTTCTATATTATTCATTCACTGTTCTATTGTTTCTTAGATTTGTTACAAATACAGTTCCTCGTTTGTCATTTATTTTGGGGCCCCCATTTACTATTCTTTTATAGACATTTTTTTTTTTTTTTTTTTTTTTGAGATGGACTCTCGCTCTATCACCCAGGCTGGAATGCATTGGAACGATCTCAGCTCACTACAACCTCCACCTCCATGGTTCAAGCGATTCTTCTGCCTCAGCCTCCCAAGTAGCTGGGATTATAGGCACACGCCACCACGCCTGGCTAATTTTTGTATTTTTAGTAGAGATGTGATTTCACTGTATTAGTCAGGCTGGTCTCGAACTCCTGACCTCAAGTGATCCACCTGCCTCAGCCTCCCAAAGTGCTGGGATTACAGATGTGAGCCACCGCGCCCAGCAGACAATTATAATTTTTGTGTAGTTACATTTCAGTTCATTGCCTTTAAATTTTGTGTCATGCTGAATTCCCACTCCAAGATAATAAAAATTATCTTGCATTTCCTTCTGGTGCTTTTGTATATTTTTTAAATGTTTAGTTTTTGAAGTAATTTGAATTTATTTTGGTATAAGAAAGGAGATGGGAGTTCAGCCTAACTTTCTCAAAAATGATAACTTTCTCCTGTCCTAGTATCATTTATGGAATAAGGAGACATTTTTGTCTTGGTCCAACATACCAGAACACAAGGCCAGAACACCCTCAATTCCCTGCATTTTGCTTCCAAAGGAAACATCCATCCTTTTGCTGAAGTGACTGGTCTGCTTTGCTCCGAGTTACCACGTTTTCCTCTGTGATGCTGTAAGCCTGCTCCTTCAGCTGTCTGCTCTCCTAAACCTCCCCATCTTCCTCTCCACATAGCATCTCCCCATTCAGAAAGAAGCCTTTGGCTTCCTGGCTTTCAAGTCACACTTCTGCCCAGCTCTTTCCCCTTCTCTATCTGCAGGGTCATTTGCACTCATAAGCTTCGCTGCCTCCCCTTAACACCTCAACCCCCTGGCATCCAAGCAGTAACCCCCCGTGCTGTGCTGAACCAGCTCCTGCACAGATACCCAGGGTTCCGATCGCCAAAAACATGTGCATGCCTTTGTCCAGTTTGACCTGTCCAAAGCGTCTGACCATTCTGGCTGACCACTCCAGGAGGTTCTCCCCGCCCTGCTCACTCCTGCCTCCCCTTTGGCTGGCCCTGGCCCAGTCTGGTCTGCTGGCCCTCCCCCTCTGTCCCTCTAAAACTCAGGCACTGCCCCAGCTTTCATTATTGGTCCCTCTCTTTCCCTGTGATCACATCCGCCACCGTGACACACCTGTCTCCTGCAAGGGTGACTCTGAAGTCTGTCCCCTGTCCTGACATCTCACTTCAGTGTGGTGGTTCAGAGCACAGGTGTTGAAACCGGACAAGCCTGGGTTCAGATCTCTGTCACTAACCAGCTGACCCTGAGCAAGCCACTTAGTATTTCTCAGCCTCCTTGTGGGCTTGTCTCTCCTCTTGGACTGTGGGGTTGCTCAGGCAGAGACTAGATATTAGGTTAGATTTTACCATACTGAATGCCCAGTTGGTGTCAGGTGTTACACTGTGCACTTTATGCAGCTCATCTCGGATGAAGTAGGTGTGTGTTTGTATTCCCTTTATATCTCAACTCAGAGCTATTTGAATCCAAAACCCATTTCTTCCCAATATTTGTTGGTATGTCTACAGAAGCTTATGCTCTAGCAGAAGACAAGCCATGTTCTCCTGGGAAGATGTCCTTTCCAGCTGTCTTAATTGTCTGTGCTCTTTCCACTGGCTTAGCCAGCTTTCTTTCCTTAGCTTGAGCACAGGGCAGATACTTGGTCATTATTTAGTCGCTGAGGGACACAGTATCCTCATTCGTTGGACACATATTTATCCTTGTCTTTGTGCCAGACTTTCACCCAGGCGTTGGGATTCATGGTAACAAGGGGCAGACTCGACCCTCGAGGAGCTAGGTAGGAGAGTATTGTGATGCAGCAAAGTAAGTACAGGGGCTGGGGAAGAGAAAGGGCAAGGAGGAAGGGACTTCAGTGCATAAATGACAAGAAGCAGGGCATAAGGAAGGGACTTCAGTGCATAAGTGACAAGAAGCAGAGAAAGCAAGAGGTAGCAACCTCGTGCGACCTTGACCCTGTGCTTGGGCTTGTGAGGGGGAAGGGGTCCTTCCAAGTGTAATCAGAGGTGTGATGAGGATATGTTCTTCCACTGCTCCCTCTTTTCTGTACTGATATCTGCAAGGACCATCTGCTCATTTGCCACCCTCACAGAGTGCCTGGAGATCAAGGACTGTCTTTTTTAGTGCAGAACCTAGAACAGTACCTGATCCACAGTAGGTGCTCAGCAAGAGTTTGCTGGGTGAATGAGTGGGTGTTACAGTGCAAGGCATATGAGCAAAAGGGTCTACTTGTTCTTAAAACAAAAGCATGAACTCATGAGCTACTTACATCCTGTTCATTTATTTTCTTTGAAGAACAAGATCCATTTTCTAAGTACCAGATGACTTAAATTAATTTATTAAAATGTTAATAAGATTGCCCGTTTTAAAATATAAGCAAGACTTTTTGTTTTCCTGTGGTTTTAACGGCATCTCCACAAAGCAAAATCAATCCTTATGGCTATGTGCTTATTAATATAGGTCCCTTTTGGACACCAGGATGTTTCATATCTACTGCCTTCTAATGGGGAAAAAGAAAATTTTAATTTCTTTTCTCTTAAAGGGACAGCTCTTTTGAAGAAGAAAGAGAGATTATCCAGTTATAATTTTGAACCCTTTTCTTGTGAAACTCCATGCCACTCGCCATTTATATCTTGCTTTAGACTGTTGGGGTTTATTTATTTGAATACCTACAAAGTGGACATCTCGGGATCATTATCGTTAAGAATATATATGAAAAAAATTTGTCTTCAATGCAGACAGGTCTGAAGATAAGAAAATGGACCAGATTACCACTTAGTTTCTTGTGTAAAAGCTTTGATACACAAGAAAAAAAAAAGTATGACTTTTGGTTCTTACTCTTTAAAAAAATGGACAAGTAAAAATTATATGTATTTATGGTGTGCAACATGATGTTTTGATAGATGTGTACACTGTGAAATGATTTAATCCAGTTACCACATCCATTACTCCACATACTTACCATTTGTTTATGGTGAGAACATTTGAGGTCCACTTTCTTAGCAGTTTTCAAGTATGCAATACGTTATTATTAATAGCCTCCATGTTATACAATAGATCTGCAGTGGTTCTTATTATTCTTAACAACTCAAGCGGAGCATTAAATAAGATTCAGGCTTGCCTTCTTATTTAGTTGTCAGACTATTTTTCTCCAATTTTGTTTATTTCTAGTCACATAATTGCACAGCTGAAAGATGAGAAATTACCACTTCTGTGCCATACACTTGATTTTGTCGATCTAAAGGGGGAGAAGAGGGGTGTGGGAATAGAGAGAGAACTGAGGTTTGATGTGGAATTCAAAATTGGAGATTGTAGAGGCATAGCAGAATTACTCAGTAGTAAGCTTATTCTCCAGAAATTTGTTTACCAACTTTATTGCATTGGTGCACGTTCATTCCTTTTGAATAGGAAACCTTTGCTATGGTGTATATTATTATGGCTATAATAATAATAGCAGTTACCATTTAGTGCATTGCTTATATGCTGCATGCTATAACCTGTTTTCACTGACTAAGGTTAAAAAAAAAAGTGCATGCCACTGAAAGCTGCAGAATTCTACATTTAAGTATTTAAGATTATTTCTCCAACATCAGACGGAGGATGTTGTGCAGGGATAGAGCACAGGGAACCTTTCATTTATGCATCATAGGAAAGGGTGGAATTATAACACAGCACTTTTTTTTCTCTTTCTTCCTCCAACCATGTCCCCATAAGCTCTGGATTAGCCAGCTAGAGGCCTCATCTCTGGACGTCTTTCTAGATAAATGCACGTTGGCTGTAGGTTAGTTTTGGTAGCACATGGAGCCTAAACCCTGGAGAGAGGAAAGTGGGGTGAAGGGAAGAAAAAGCTTTAGTAATGAAATAATACAAATGTGCCAGGTACTTTCACTTAAAATCTAAGATTTATGCTTTCATTATAGTCTCTACAACTGTATGTGGCAAATGCTAGATCATAAAAATAAAGCATGCATGCGGATTAAATCTTTTACAATAAAAAATTCTCTATAACATGAAATGTTCCCCACTCTCAGGCAATGGCCTCCTTCGAAACTGATGCATTTCAGCGAGAAAATATAGAAGGTCCATGAATGTCAAGCAAAATTAGATTTAACTAGTAATTCAGGTGTTATATAGGCCACACTGATTACTGTCCTCTCTCATGGCTGATTAAAGGATGAGTCTAAACAGTGGTTCTCAAACAGGGTTACCTTTTTAAAATACACATATTCAAGCTCGTAGTTCTGAGCCCCTGGGCTCTCCTAAAGTCATTGTTCTAAACCACTCTTAGGATGAAGAGAGAGATGTGTGTGATGTACATCTAAAGTATTGATGGGTTTTCAATATCTAGAGGGCTTATGACCATGTATAAGTTTATTCTCAGTTTAATGATCAATTTATTAATTTTATACATCTAATAAATGAAACTTTAAAATGGATTTTTGTTAAACATTTAAGCATTGATTAAAAGCTAAATTATATTTCTATAACCAATTTCAAAAGCAGTTGCTAATCTAATATAGCTGTTTCTTTTAAAGTCTTCAACACCTTAAAGGGTAACTAAAACAACACAAAAAATAGTCATTACAAAACCAGTTACTACATTTACAATTCCACCTATTTCAAAATATTAACATCATTGGTTCAATTCAAATCTCATTCTTTCTACATAACATCATAGGGGTTCAGAAATGTCACATTAATTAATACCTGTCTCAGCTTAAAAACAAGAGAAAAAAAATAGCTGCAGTTACAGGACCTGGAGGAGATATCACCTGATTCCCAGGCAGGGCACTGGTCACCAGTCTGGACTGCCTCGTTATGGGCGAAGTTCATTTGTTATAAAGTTTACTTATTACAAAGTATGTTTGGGGATTGGGGGGGAGGTATTTTTTTGCTTAGTTCAACAGGAATGCTCTTAACAGCAATAAGGAACAAAGGGGATCCATGTGAAGGAAGGAGAGTTCTCTTGGAGACAGACTGAGTCTAAGATACAAGCATTGTGTCTTCTGGGCACATTGAGCAGGCAGGTGAAAATGCAGACCTAGAGCTCAGAGGCCATCTGGGCAGGAGAGCTGAGTTTGGAAGTCATCTGGTAAGAGGTGAAACTGGTCTGTATTACCCAGAGGAAGTGACCAGAAAGAGAAGAGGCTGAGAAGAGCAGTGGGAAGAAGAGATCTGTGAAATGGGGTGTTCGGGAAGAAGAGAGCTGTGAAACGGGGTATTCGGGAAGAAGAGGGCTGTGAAACAGGGTGTTCGGGAAGAAGAGGGCTGTGAAAGGGGGTGTTCGGGAAGAAGAGGGCTGTGAAACGGGGTGTTCGGGAAGAAGAGGGCTGTGAAAGGGGGTGTTCGGGAAGAAGAGGGCTGTGAAAGGGGGTGTTCGGGAAGAAGAGGGCTGTGAAAGGGGGTGTTCGGGAAGAAGAGGGCTGTGAAACGGGGTGTTCGGGGAGAAGAGGGCTGCGAAACGGGGTGTTCGGGGAGAAGAGGGCTGTGAAACGGGGTGTTCGGGGAGAAGGCTGTGAAACGGGGTGTTCGGGGAGAAGAGGGCTGTGAAACGGGGTGTTCGGGGAGAAGAGGGCTGTGAAACGGGGTGTTCGGGGAGAAGAGGGCTGTGAAACGGGGTGTTCGGGGAGAAGAGGGCTGTGAAAGGGGGTGTTCGGGGAGAAGAGGGCTGTGAAAGGGGGTGTTCGGGGAGAAGAGGGCTGTGAAAGGGGGTGTTCGGGGAGAAGAGGGCTGTGAAAGGGGGTGTTCGGGGAGAAGAGGGCTGTGAAAGGGGGTGTTCGGGGAGAAGAGGGCTGTGAAAGGGGGTGTTCGGGGAGAAGAGGGCTGTGAAACGGGGTGTTCGGGGAGAAGAGGGCTGTGAAACGGGGTGTTCGGGGAGAAGAGGGCTGTGAAACGGGGTGTTCGGGGAGAAGAGGGCTGTGAAACGGGGTGTTCGGGGAGAAGAGGGCTGTGAAATGGGGTGTTCGGCCACATCCCTTAGAGAGCTCAGCAGGGAAGCCAGTTGGGCATGGCCCGTGGGAAAGAATGGAATCTGCTCACAGGGGGCCTGGAGCCAGGGCGTGGCCAGGAGGCAGGAGCACCAGACCTAGAGGAGCAGTGTGGTGGTGAAGAGGAGGAGAGGACACAGCGACCATTTGAAAATCTAGGGAATGGGCAGATGGGCCCGTGTGGGGTCTTGTTTTGTTTTGTTTGGATTTTAGGTTGTGGTTCTTATAAGGATGTAAAGATTGTATGGTGTGTGTTGACTGGGAGGAAAAAGCCAATGCAGAAGAAATCACTGATGACACAATACAGGGTAGAAAACCATTCGTGGAGCCTGGTCCCAGGGCAACGAGGCGAAAGTAGGGTTTCCTACGTGAGTCCTCAATACATCATGGAAGAAAAGAGGGAGAGAACAAATGAGAGCTATGCAGGACAGTTCTAAGGCAAAATAGTTGGAGAAGCTCACATTTTCTTTTCCCACCTTGTCATTCCTCTTTCAACCTGGTTTGTGGTTTTGTTTTTTTAAAAACAAACAAAAACCTTGTAATTGTGTAATCAAATATTTCAATTATTTCTTTCATGTTTTTGGTTATTTGGCATGAAAATTCATCTTAAATGGGCGTAATCCTTTCAAAAAATTAAAAGAAGAGAGCAAAACTGTGCATAAGGTCTGTGTTGTAGGATTAAGATGTGTTGCTTGAGAAAAGTGAAAAGGGTTCAGTAGTAATGTAGTGGATATAGGGAAGGTGAGAGGCACTCCATTAACAATGGGTTCAAGGATAGCTGTACAGCAGTGCTAACAAAGGTGAGTGACATACTTCACTAGCAAGACCAGTCAGTCCTGTTTTACAGTGTTCTGGCACACATGGGAGAGAGAGATTGGTGCCATCTTCCCCAGGCTAGGATTGGCAAGGAGAATGCAGCAATAGAAGTCAGGTGAAGCAAGGGTATCCACGAGAGCATCACTGCAGTGATTGGTCACCAGGTCCACACTGGCAGAGCAGCTGAGAGGCTGGAGGCAACTCTGGGCTAGGAGAATAGGAGGAACCAACGAACCAGAGGTCATATTGAGGAAGAGCAAGCTCAGGGGTGACAGATTGAGAAAAGTGGGAGGATGGGAAACTGAGTCAAAGTCTAGGGCTCGAATATGTTCTAAATGGTGGTGAGATCCAAGCTGCAACCTACCTAAAGTTATGTAACACTAGGGAGGCAATGAGGATCTACAGTTGAGGATGCTAGGCCTGTGTAGAGCCAGGCTGTTTGGAAGATCTTTAGCATAGATGCTGAGCCTAAAAATGCAGACTGAATATTGACAGGAAAACTGAGCTGGGTATTGACGTTGTCACAGTAAGGAAATCATGAGATAACAGTCACACGCTTAGGAAGATGTTCAATCCTGCCACGGTGTGCACCTGTGCCACCATACATGATAGCCCCGGGGAACGGCTACTGTCTGTGGAGCAGCAGGAGGTGTAAACTGCAGAACAATCCACAGGTTCTGTAGAGACCTCCAGGATTACCAGCCCTTCAGATTTCATTAGTAATCAGCTCCTGTGACGTGTTGGCATTGTCAGATTAGCCCCGTAAACAAATCTGCTTATTTAGCTGAGTCATAATTTGTGGTTCTGTGTTTAGCTTTAGCCTTGTTTGTTTCTGCCTAAGAAACTGGTATGTGACCAGAAGTAAAGGAAATTGATTATTCTGAGTGACTGGCACAGTAGGATTCTATCTGCCACACTTACATCTCCTATGATTAGGCACAGTAAGAAATTATTGATAAGCAGAGCCATAGTCTAAAGTGTGTTGTAAGCATGATGGGGCAAAATGTTATAAAACCCAACTTAGTAATGCTGTTTCTCCAAAAATGAAACACAGCATTACCATAGGATGCAACAATTACACTTCTGGCTATATACTCAAAGGAAGTGAAAGCAGGGTCTTGATTAGGTCTTTGTACACCTATGTGGGTAGCTACATTTTCACAGTAGCAAACAGGAGTAACCCAAGTGTCCATGGATGGATAAATGGATAAACAAAACATGGTCTATACATACAATAGAATATTATGCAGCCTTAAAAAGGAAGGAAATTCTGATACATGCTATAGCATGGATGAATCTGGAGGACATTATGCTAGGTGAAATAAGCCAGGCACAAAAGAACAAATACTGTGCTGTTCCAATTATATGAGCTACTAAAGTCAAATTCATAGAGATAGAAAGTAGAATGGTGATTGCCAGGGGCTGGGTGATGAGGGGCTGGGGAAGACTGAGGGGTAAGAATGGAGAGTTGGTGTTTGATGGGTACTGTGTTTCAGTTTTGGAAAATGAAAAAATTTTGGAGCTGGATGGTGGTGGTAGTAGAAAAACAATGTAAATGTACTTCATGCCACTGAAATTACACATAATTACAGTTTAAATGGTAAATTTTGCTATGAATAATTAAATACTTTTAAAAAAATACATGAATAGGTCCTTCTGGAAAAGGGCTTTACATGCTAAATTTTGTGTTATGTATATTTTACCACAATGAGGAAAAAATAAAAATAAAAACTTAGCCCTGACTTTGAGTTATTGAGGGGTGTTTCCTCTTTTCTTTTTTTTTTTTTCTTTTGCAGTTGCACATTTACTTCTCAGTGAGAAGAAAAGCAGCAAGCACGTGACCTATAGATCATTTTCTAATCTGACAAGGGCATGTAAAAATACATGCTTTATTCAGCTTTTGAAACAACAGATTCGAACTGCCAGTAAACTTCTTTCCTTAAAAGGAACTCACTGTATTTCAACGCTTTGTAGCAGTGAGGTACAATCAGAGGAAACTCTTTTTCTTTTTTTTTGAGATGGAGTTTCGTTCTATCGCCCAGGCTAGAGTGCAATGGCGTGATCTCACCTCACTGCAACCTCCGCCTCCTGGGTTCACGCGATTCTCCAGCCTCAGCCTCTGGAGTAGCTGGGATTACAGGCGTGGGCCTGGCTAATTTTTGTGTTTTTAGTAGAGACAGGGTTTCACCATGTTGGTCAGGCTGGTCTCAAACTCCTGACCTCAGATAATCCACCCGCCTCGGCCTCCCAAAATGCTGGGATTACAGGTGTGAGCCACTGTGCCCAGGCTCTTTCTGTATTTTTCATTCCCCCCTCCACCCACTAATGCAGAAAATAAAGAGTTTACTTTTAGCAGCTTAATTTAAAAAAAAAAAAAAGAGTTATGAATCCCTGAACAATTTTTTTAAGAACCATATGAGAATTCCTACATCCAGGTGTTACCTTTCAAATTATTTGCCTTAGAGGGTCTGTCTGTTTATTCCAATAAACTTCCTTTTCAGAATGGCCTTCAGTTTTAGTTTATGATACACATAAGAAAATTGAGTAGTATAGTGGCCTTTCTTCATACTTGAGTCTGAATGACTTTGGACTGTTACCAAAAGGTAAATCTACCCTCAAAGGATGAAACTGCCAACACAGACAATATACAAAAGAAAGTATGTGTGATTCAATAAATATTGAGTGCCTACTGTGTTGCCAAGTGTTCTGCTAGACACCAGGGATATAAGATGAAAAAACAATTTTAGTCACTGCTCTTAAGCTGCTGACACTCTTAGGGGAAGACAGACATTCTCACAAGTAATTAAATACTTAGTTAAAAAAAAAAATAGTGGCATGTGTGGGTATAGTGAGAGCCCAGGGTGAGGAGTTGCTTTCAGAAATGTTTTAAACAAAGACGTCATCCCCAGAATGCATTATCCCCAAGTTGGCAGTGTTGAGGAGCGCGTGAGGCCTAGTATGTTCTTGGAAAGAAATATTTATTTCCTAATAATCACTTCTCATCCCTGTATAAATGCATCTGACCTGTTTGTAAGAGTATGAAACAGACACTGCTATGTGTGATAATTTGTCCTCGAGCCCCTCAAACTCTTCAGAGAAGATAACAAGTCTCAGCATCTTGTGACTCTAGTTGGATTTTATTTTTTTATTAGTCACTGAAATAACCTGGTGCCGTAAGGATACATTTGACAGCTGTAGCTAAAAGGATTAAAGAAAATACGTAAATGAAAGATTCCTCAAGCCAGAGCAGCAGGACAGAAACAGCATGTCCTAACAAGGCAACATGGGAGACTGGGTCTAGAGGTCAATTCAACAGTGATCACCCGAATAATCATTGTGTTGGCACCAAGAGCTTGTGTCTCACTGAATGGTGCCCCCTAGAGAGGCAGGCAGTGCCTAGGAAGGGGTCATCCTGGAGAGCTGGGTAGGCTTTCCAGTCAGATGACTGAGTTCCAAGCGATTAAAATGTTTGGATGCAGTTCTTCTCCAAGGACATGCTTATCCCTAACTGTCACTGCATTACTAGGAAAACTTCTTTGTTCAGTCCATAAGAGGACTGTGTCATTTGAGGACAGCCTTAAGAAGATATTAAGTAGCAGAGAATCTTCTACACTCATCTGTGATTTCAGCAGTGGTCACACCTGTTAAGAGCAGAGTTCTTTTAAACACACAGGGAAGACACAGGAGGCCTTGAGAGTCCTCTGGCAGCTGTTGATGGTGCAACTGTATTCGCACTTTTCCATATTTTCCCTTTGTATTGCCATTCTCAAGTTTTGTGCACATGTATGACATTTACACAGTAGGGGATCTATTGAGATATTTTCAAAGAGCCAACAATCCTAATCAAAATGTGTGCTACTGAAATAAGTTATTTGGAGTATTAAAACAAGTACCTTCATGTGGACAACACTACTCTTTTGTAATTATGTGATGGGAAGCTTGGGGAAATGTACAGGAGCTTTCGGAAGTAATACTTCTGCCTCATGCCATTGTAGATGAAATTATGTACTCACACTTTTAGACATCCGGGATACACATTCACCAAAACTTTTAAACACTGTGAAAGAAACAGATAATCAGCTGTCATTATCCTTGTGTTCAAGATGAAGACTGAAGCTCCATTTTCGAAGGTAAATCTGTCAGATCATAACATAAGCACACTTCCTTCAGTGCTTCAGGCCTCAGTTAACAGCCAAGACTTATTTCTAAACCACACTGCTCATCAGGGTGCAGTCTATGAACACTGCCCAGGAAACCTCCTTCCCATTGATTCCTGAGGAGGGGAGGAACAGACAGCAGACAGGTGAGTACTCAATTTGATTATCTCAGGTAAAGCTTAGAACCCAGCAAAGGCTAACAGACAGTAACACTGGTAGCACCAAAGAAGCCATTTCAGATAATTTCTTAGTATTCCATAGGCCTTACTATACCAACAATCTGTTTCTACCACCTTAAAATTTAATAGTGTAGGCCGGGCACGGTGGCTTATGCCTGTAATCCCAGCACTTCGGGAGGCCGAGGCGGGTCGATCATGAGGTCAGGAGTTCAAGACCAGCCTGGCTAATATGGTGAAACCCCATCTCTACTAAAAATACAAAAATTAGCCAGGCGTGGTGGCACATGCTTGTAGTCCCAGCTACTTGGGAGGCTGAGGCAGAAGTATAGTTTGAACCCGGGAGGCAGAGGTTGCAGTGAGCTGAGATCGCACCACTGCAATCCAGCCTGGGCAATAGAGCGAGACTCTGTCTCAAAAAAAAATAATAATAATAGCATAATACAACCACCATTTTTGTTATAACTCACAGATTATGTGGGCCGGGAATGCTGATAGTGCACATGCTATCAGCCATAGCTGGGAAGACTGTAACACTGGGTGTACTCAAATGGCTGGGGTTTGGAATCACCCGGAGACAGGTCTGGTGCCTAGACCAGGATCAGCGGCAGCTGTAGAGCAGAATGTCTGTGTGTGGCCGGGGCTTCCTCACA
This sequence comes from Pongo pygmaeus, assembly GCF_028885625.2. Classification (NCBI taxonomy): domain Eukaryota; kingdom Metazoa; phylum Chordata; class Mammalia; order Primates; family Hominidae; genus Pongo; species Pongo pygmaeus. The sequence continues at coordinate 5,060,975 of NC_072378.2, read as the reverse complement.
TCGTGGTAGCCTCAGAGCAGTGCGACTTCCTACTTGGTGGGCAGAACTGCAGAGGAGAGTGTTCTGGAGGACGGAGCAGAGCTGTGTGGCCTTTTGTGAAACAGCCTTGGAAATACGTAGTTTCATTTCTGCCATTTTTTTTTGGTCAAAGGAGTCACAAGCTCAGATTCAAGGGGTGGGAACATAGACCCCCGATTCTCAATGGCAGGGGTGTCACAAAATGTGTGACCCTGTTTTAAAACCACCACAGGCCCCCTCTCCTTAGTATTCCACTGGCCCTTTATCCTGGAAACCTCGGGAAATGGTTTTTCCTGATTTTCTTCTTTAATTCTCCTCTCCCATCCCTTCCTCAGTCCAGTTCAAGGATAAGGGCCTAGAACTCCACCTGTGTCCTATTCCCTCTTGAAAGTGAAGGATGAGGCTGGCATGTGTAGAAGTGCCAGTGGAGGGCGCTGTGGCTCACTAGAAGGCCTCTGTCCGTTTTAAAGGACAGCTGTTCCAAACGGAGGTGGGAATGAAGTCCTTGTGTTTCCAGATTTCCCATTTTAATGTGAAATTAGATATTGAAATATTGCTTCATAATGTTTTAAAAGCACACCATGAGATCTGGGTTTATGCTCTCATCTGTGCGCTGGCTCTGAGCCCCTCTTTGAAAGACCCAGAACTCATAAAACAAGGCATTATTTAAGATTGCACATTTATGTTTATCCCCAGAAATTTCCACATTGGGGTCTGGAATGCCCTTGCTTCTTTAAATACTACTTACTTTAAATCACATTTGCAAAGAATTCCTGTAACCGAGAATCTAGGCGCTCAATAAATAGACCGCATCCTCCCTTCATCTGCACATGAATGGCAGCATTTTGTGCATTGATTATGTGTGTGATGTCTCTAAGCTGAATTGGCTGAGGAGCAGAACTTTAATGATTAGCTTTATAAAACTGAAAGAGAGCTTCAATTTTGACGTTAAGGCTTGCTTATCTTTTATATTCTCAGCCTTTCTCGATGTTTGTTAGAATTTAAACTTGTCCTAAGCATGACAACATCTGTTCAAAAGAGAGGGGGGATAATATATGTTTATATATACACATCTTAATTTAGTGTTAGGGACCTTCCAGTTACCAATTATAAGTGTAAAGACTAAATAAAAGTTATAGAAAAATAGACAAACAGTGACCAAGAGAAGATTTAAGAAATCTGAAGCTAAAGATTTATTTTTCTGCCTGCCCTCCTTGAAGTAATCATTAAGTTTATAAATAGCCTCCTTCCTCTGAGAAGAAAGGTCCTAGTGACACCAAACAGGATGCGGCGCGCTGAATACTCTCCCCTTTCATTTTGAAACTGGAGCTTTTGTGAAGACTATCATTGTGCATCCCTCTGTCTCTCCTCATTACCACTTCCGGGTGGAGCCAGAAGCAGGACAGATGCATATAGTCCTCATTTCAACCACAAGAATTGATTTTAAAGGTGACACTGTCCTTAGTAACATGGCTGATGCCCTGTAGGGGTAAAATTAGTTGTGTTTTCTCTGTGCAGGTGAAATTTTAATGAATTTTTTGATATTCTGTAGAGCATTCACTGCAAAATGCATTGTAAGATCTAAACACCACCAGCTGATTATGAAAGACTTTATTTTTTCTTTGCCTTAACTTAAAAAAAAACAGAATGTTTCCAGAGAATCTACTAAGGAAAACATCAGGTCTGACAACAAAAGAGAACTGAGAGAGCGAAAAGGAGGCAGCTTTCTGCACTTTGTACACTGGATTGCAGTTCTCACAGAATCCTGGGGCTCAAGACAAAATGGAAGCTTCCTCCTTGGACCTGCATTTACCCCAGGCCTCAAAACAAAGCCCCCCAGTCTATAGCTTCCAGTATCACTTCACAGATCTTTTCATGCCACAGCAACCCATACTGCCAGGAATCTGCCAGTTGTCTCCAGCACAGCTTCCTATTGAAAGTAATTCTATGTCTAACCTGCCTTAAAGCAGGTTACAGCTATATTTTAAAACGCACTGCATTAATTCAGGACATATCTTTTTATCAAATGGATTTCTCTTCTGCATACATATTTAAACATGAGCCGTACACTCAGAGCAATGGACTGTTTTATAAAAGGTGATTAGCATATAGTACTCAATCAAAGAATTTGTAAATGAAAAAAGTTGAAAATATGAAATATTGATCACTGGGGTACTCATTAACTGTTCAAAAGCATAATTTAGCTGAATTTCAAATGTGTTAATGTAGGATATCATTCATTGAAAAGAAAAGGATTGTAATTTTACACATGTTTAACTTTTTAAAGTGTGGCATCTTTAATGCAGGTATTTGTTCTTAGAACTCTTATTGTATGACTGATTCAGACTTCATGATTCATTAGCCCTACAAATCTCAAGAACATACATGAATGTGCTTATACAGAGGTTAGAACCTTGGGCTAGCTCAAGGGTAGCCTAAGAGAATATTGCAGACAGAAGGTTCTCGTTCCTTGAGCAGTGCCCAGAGCATAGCTCCATGTATAGTGAGCATAACAGCGTTGGTGTGTCTGATTGGTGTGTTGGTATTAACAAACATATAGTGGCACAGAGGACAGGAAATTTCATTACATCTCTGGCAAATTCATATTGAAAGAAAGAAGGACAGATTGTTGAAAACAGCCATAAAATATTCTATTACATGTCTGCAGAAGTCATTAGACAGCAGTTAAAGAGATGTTATTAATGGATCAGATTCACTTGGGGAGTCATGTTTCTATAATGCACATTAAATATAATGTAACATATAATGCACATGTTTCTATAATGCACAAAGACAAACCTATCTTTCTGAATAATTAGAAAATAGATTTATTGGCAGTGAAGAAGCTGCTCTCCAGCTTGACTCCAGATCATTTGGGGAGGTTGTTTTTATCATCTAATGTCAAAGAGTAGAATGTAACTGGCTGCTAGCCCTATAGGTCACTGAAATAATGCCATATTGCTTTATTAGTATTTTGGGGGAGATAGGAAGGAATAAAATTAGTATTTCTGAAAATCATCAAGGAATAATTTTCATCTCTCAAGTGCCTTAACGTGTCTCTTTAGAATTAATGCAAACATCAGGGTTTTGACTTTGTGAGCATGAGAATGATTTTTGGTGCGTGTTTCTGTCTGTGTGGTAAACAGCACAGTGTCTGTGAGATGCTGGGGAGCCCTTTAGACCAGGTGCAGTCATTTGTGTGGTCCTCCCTTCGCAGAGAGGAACTTTCAGCCCCACAGGTCCAGAATGTGAGAACATGAGGTGCTCAGTCCCTGGGAGGAGAGGCTTTCCTTAGGGCATCTCACATTTCAAAGCAAGGTAGGGTCAGGGCAGCTTAGTGATACTAGCATCAAAGCAAAAGGAAGGGAGGTGCTCATGAAACCGTGGTCATCGTTCCTGGACAGTCCAGAGCTTCCTCTCCCTGCAAAGTGTTTGGAAATGCACCGACAAATCCTCCCTCCTCAGCTCCTTTTTGTGGGCCTTCTGAGAATTGTTGCCGCTCGGGTGATGCTCTTCTGTGCTGTGCAGCCCGTGTTTCAGCGTGCTTTCCCAGCATGTTGGAACACAGGGTGTGCAGCACATCTTCACTTGCTTCCTTTTAGATCAGCTGCCACCCTAGGGTTTCCAGGTAGGCCTGTCGTCAGGTGGTTAGTATGTCTCCAGAGCACCTTTCAGGGATGGTGAAGGGTTCCTGAACGCAGCCTGTGAGGCTTGTGGTGTGTGGACTCTTTGCATTCTGTAGCCAGGAGAGCTTTCCCTAAAGGACACAACCCAGAGCTCCACATAAAGACTACAGTCCCATCCATGACCCCCTGTTGCCATGTGGGTGTCACTGTCATGTTTATGGACTCTCTTCCAATGGAGTGGTGATTTACAGTGTTCTGTGCTAGAAATTGATGAACTCTGAGTAGATTTTCCCCCGTTCATAATTCTTCCCATATCCCTTCAACCTAAAAATCATGATAAAAAACAATTTAAAGATGCTGTATAAATCTGCCATGTTTGATAAACGGGAAATCTCATCACTTACAATGACAGTGGTGTAAAAGCCCTGCATTTTGCATAATTTTGCTAAATGAGAGTTTTCACCACAGAAAGAGGTGCTTTGTCATCACATTGGACTCTTAAAATGTTTATACGGTTGGTTAACAAGCATCAGCAAAATGGTAACAACTGCTTATCGATTCTTATATCAAGGTTGGGAAAAGTTTAAACTCCCCGATTTATTTCTGCTTATAAAAATATCTTCTGGCTCTCTTCTAGCCTTCACTGTTTCTCCCCCCCACCATTTCCCCTAATACACACACCAGGAATCATTTATTTTTGTTTGACGTTGGTGTGTCTCTGTCAGGCAAGGGGTATAAACTGGAGGCCAGAATAGGTCTTCCTAATATTAGATGCTGAATGGCGTTAGTGATTCACAGTTGTAAACATAGGAGCTGGAGGGTTGGAGGACTCTCCTGAAACAGTGTTTTAGTGTTGTTCCTGACAGGAAAGGAGAGTTAGGGTAGGAACTAGAGAGGGATGTAGTAACATTGATGGATGACTATGGGTTTGGTTGGCATTAGGAGGGGTGGCTTAAGGGAAGTATTGCTTTTTTATTACACAGATAATCCATGGTTATTGTAATAACATGTGAGGGTAGAAAGAAAATTTATTCATAATCTTTTTATCATGAAATATTATTTTCATGTATATCCTTTCAAAGTGTTATTCCGCAGATAAATATGAATGCATAGTTTTTCTTAAATGGAATCCTACTAATCATTTATAACTTACTTTTATGATTTCCTAATTTCAAATTAACATCTTTCATCAGTAAAAAATATGCCTGCATCATCAGTTTAAAATGCACACACAAGGTACCACTCAACACAGTAACCATCATATGTTGAGCCAACCCCTAATGGTGGACTGTGAGGTCACTTCAGCTTTTGCTTCTTTAAGTGATGCTACGATGAACACCTTTGTGAATCCTATATCTTTGTTCACTAGGATAGATTATTAGAAGTAGAATCGATAGGTCAAAATGTATACCCAGTATAAAGAGATTTTATACATGCCCAATTAGGGAGAAAAGGGTGTGTGTTTGTTTTTAACATTCTGCTACTGTGTTACTCTTGTGGTATGAGACTGGATGAAGCCCTGTTACTCGTATAGCCCTATTTAGAAGAAAGAAAGTCAGGAGGCTGAGGCACAAGAATCGCTTGAACACGGGAGGCAGAGGTTACAGTGAGCCGAGATCGCGCCACTGCACTCCAGCCTGGGCGACAGAGCGAGACTCCATCTCAAAAATATAAAATAAATAAATAAAAGAAATAAAATGAGAAAGCTCTTTTGATACCCAAATATATTTTAGGTCACAGGCCCTTTGTGAATCTGACTAAGCTTTGGATACTCCCCTTGAAAAATACATATATATATATATATATGTGTGTGCACATACACACACATTTCCACTAAGGCATGGACCTAATCCATGGATTTCAGTTAAGTCTTTGATTTCTAGCTATTTCCTAATGATTGGTTTTTGTTTTTAATTATTATCTTCATACCAGTTAAGAATGAAGTTAATTCATTGTTTCTGTGTTAATCTAGTAAATATAACTCCTTTTTTATAGCCTATTTTATATTGGACTATCAAAAAATTGAGAATGAAATGATTTTCCAAAGACGTAGAATGCCCCTACTACTCTAGGCTTAAATTTGGCAGTGATTCACCAAAGATTTATCTGAACCATTTTAGTGAGACTATTGCAAATATATAGGATGTGGTGGTCTCATACTTCACCTTATTACATCTGTTCATGTATTTTCCCTGATTGTGGAATTTATCCAGTTAAATACTGTCCCCTTGGGCGTGACCAAAGCCAAAGTCATTGTTTTCTCTCAAAGCATGCACCATCCGACCAGCCACAGTGGCCCACGCCTGTAATCCCAACACTTCGAGAGGCCAAGGCCAAAGCCAGTCATTATTTTTCTCTCAAAGCATGCGCCATCCGACCAGCCACAGCGGCCCACGCCTGTAATCCCAACACTTCAGGAGGCCAAGGCACGTGGATCGCTTGAGCTCAGGAGTTTGAGGCCAGCCTAGGCAATGTGGTGAAACCCCGTCTGTACTAAAAATACAGAAAATTAGCCGGGCGTGGTGGCACGTGTCTGAGGTAGGAGGATGGTTTGAACCTGGGAGGCAGAGGTTGCAGTCAGCCAAGACTGCGCCACTGCACTCCAGCCTGGGCAACAGAGGGAGACTCCCTCTCATAAAAAAAAAAAAAAAAAAAAAAAAAAAAAAAAAAAAAAAAAAAAATGCAATGCTCCATCCTCCTTGCATCCAGATAAATGCTTGTTCATTGCGCCCTACTTTTCCCGGTCACTTATGGCTGAAACTCTAGATTGACCTTGAGCCCTCCTTTGCCCAATGTATTAGTCGAGATTCTCCTGAGAAACATAATAGGAAATATGTGTGTGCGTGTGTGTAAATACCGATACAGACACAGATAGAGACATAGATAGATTTATAGATAGATTTATTGATTATAAGGAATTGGCTTATGCCATTATGGAAGCTGTTAAGTCCTGAGATGTGCAGGATGAGGAGGCAAGCTGGAGACCCAGGAGAATTGATATAATTCCCAGCCTGAGTCCAAAGACCAGAGCACCCGGACAGTTGATAGTATAATTCTAGGTCAAAGGCCAGCAGACTCAAGACTGAGAAAGAGGCTGTGTTTCACTTCAAGTGTGAAGGCAGGAAAAAATGCCAGTGTTCCAGTTTGAAGGCTATCAGGCAGGAAGAATTCTCTCACTCTGGGGAGATCAGCCTTTTTGTTCTATTCAGGCCTTCAACTGATCGGATTAGGCCCACCCACATTAGGGAAGACAATCCCCTTTGCTTAGTCTGCTGATTCAAATGTGAATGACGTGCAAAAACACCCTCACAGACACACCCAGAGTAATGTTTGACCAAATATATGGGCACCTCATGTCCCAGTCAAGTTAACACATGAAATTGACCATCACACTCCACATTTCCACTTATTAATGGGTCCCCAAATCGTGTTAAGTCCTCCTGCCTGGTGTCTCTTTATCTCTCGCTTATTCTCTCCATCTCTACCTCTACCTGCTTAGTTCAGACTCTTCTCTTAACCCAGGTCTATTGCAGTAACCTCCCAAATGGTATTTTTGCCTTTATCAAGTGATTCTCAAGGTTTTTACCACCAGTACCCTTTTTCCTGTTTTTCGCTATGAATCCCAGCTTCTGAGAGAGTTTTGTCTACCAAGCCAGCTGTTATGCCATTTTTATTAATGAAAAACATTTATAGTTGTCAGTAAGTAGCTCTTATTATTTACTATATACAAGGCACTATTCTAGCCTTTGTATAAACCACATTATTTAAATGCGATTTATATATTTATGTATTTTAATATTTGTATATTTCTATAAATTACCTTAAGTATACAAATTACCTCTCTATAAGGCAGACACTGTTCCACTCCCACTTTATGATGAAGAAACTTAAGCCTAGGAGGCTACATACATAGCCCAATATTGCACAGCTAGTAAATGGTAGAGGCAGGATTCAAATCCAGAACTATGAACCCAGAGCCCTGGTCTCCACCTCACAACTCCACTGCTTCCAGTTCAGCACTGTGAGTGATGTGAGACCATCTGTGTGTTACCACAGCACACTGGTAGACTCTCAACCAAAAGCCAAAAGGTTGATGGTTGGATTCACTTGTGCCATGTTATTGTAGGTCAGTATGCTAATTCCATTAGGTTTTCTGGAAAAACAAAATGAAAATGCTTGCCTTCAAACAAAGATTTGATGTTGACATTTAGCTTGCCTCCTTTCTCAGATCCAAAACCCTTTGGCATCCAAAGATGCCAGGTGGGAATCCCATAACCTCTTCTCCCTTCAACCAACACTGTACACTGTAGCCAAGCTAGGCTTTTCTCCTAAAATTCTGCTTTCACAACCATTACCAAATCCCTGAAACTTCAGCTCCTTCAGCCTGCCCAGTTGTCTGCGTGGCCCTGGGCTGTAGCCGTGTTTGTACCTTGTCCTTAATATCCCTCCACAGCACCTTTGCTGGCCATTTCTTTGTAAACGCTTGTCTCTCTGAAAGCTTTCTCAAGTTGTCCTACCCTTGGAGCATTGCCTCCTACACTGGTCATGGGTCGCTCCTCCAATCCCAATAGAAGGCTCACAGCAGACAGAGAATGCAGGGTGATCTGTGGATCTTACAAAGTGGTGAGAAAAATCATCAGTAAATAGGCAAGCAAATAAGTCAGCGTGTAATTGTAAATTGTGAATTGTAACCCAAGACAAGAATCACTTTCAAGGTTGAAAAATAAGTTTTAATTAAAGGGGGAAATGTGTATGGTGTATATGTATGAAAATAGGCATGTGTTTCACATACCGTCTGCTCTCATTCTCATTATTCATGTTTATAAATTCGCCTACTCACTGAATTTATTTGTAACCTTAGAACCCATGCTCACTGCATTTTTGCCTTGTATAGTTATCTGCTCAGTTCCACTTATTTAACTATACTCTTGGCTGTCATTTAAAGTCCCATGATAATTCCTCATCTTAAAAGGGATTCCTGCTTGAAAATACTCCTGTGTGCCCAGATGCATTTTGTCCACACATTTTGTTTGTGCCAGTTCCTTCCTTTTGTTCTTATTCTGGCCAGTTTTATCTCCACCATTGAATTCCAAAATGATCAGATCTGACTGCTGTCAGATAAGTGATAAGGTTTGATGTTCAGGCAAGAGCAAGTCAGTGCCAGTCATGGTGGCACACACCTGTAATCACCGCTACTCCAGAGGCTGAGGCAGGAGAGTCGTCTGAGCCCAGGAGTTCCTGGCTGGCCTGGGCAGCATAGTGAGAACTTGTCTCAAAAAAAATGTTGAAAATGAAAAAAAGAACAAGCCAAATGCACATTCGTCTTTTTTCCCCCTAATTTTTTACGTTGCAAATTTTCAAGAATAAAAATAATAATATAATGAAAACACATATGTCTTCCCCAATTCAGCAGCTGTTACCGTTTGCCACATTTGCCAGGTCTCACTCATTGACACATGACCTGGCCCTCCTCCCTCTCCTTTATCACCATCACTCTCGCAGTGTATTCTTGCCTGAGCCATTTGAAAGTAAATCGCACATGTAATGAGTCTTCACCCCTAAATTCTTCAACATACGTCTCCTAAGAAGAAGCGTGTTCTCCTACATAACCACAGTACTAATGTCACACCCAAGACATTTATCAATGATGCAGTAATACTATCCATTGCCGTAAAATACAATCCAATACAAATTTCTCCAAACTCCCCACCAAGCCCTTCCCTGCCCCTGCCCCTGCCCCATCCAGGATCAGTAAAGGGTCAGTCCATTGGCTCTCCTTGACTATCATGTTTATTTTTTCTCCTGTAATCTGGACACCCCCACTTTCTCCTTTTTTTTGTCTTTCGTGACGTTTTGGTTTTGAAGAACCCAAGCCAGTTGTCCTGCAGTCTGGACGTGTCTCATTGTTCTCATGCTTGGGTTCAGGTTAAACATTTGTGGCAGGAATACTGCATGCATGATGTGTGCTTCCCATTCTGTCACATCGGGAGGCACGTATTGTGAGTTCCATTATTGGCGATGCCAACTTTCAGCATTTGCTTGAGATCTCTCTTTCTCCTTGTCATTAGCAAGTAATATTTGAAACCTAGTTAATACCCTGTTCTGCAGCAATGTTTTGCCCACGTTTTGCATCCATTGATGATGACCCTTGCCTGATTTAATTATTACATGAGTGGTTGCAGAAGATGATTTTGTACGTAGCTGGCATTATTTTGTAAAGAAGAGCTTCTTCTTTCCTCCTTCCTCTCTCTTCTCCCACTGTTTTTTGTTTTTTTTAAGTATCATGATAGACTCATGGATTCTCTTTTATTCAGCACATTACAATCCATGACCATCCTTATTCTTTTTGATGTTCACATTGTCCCACGTCTGCCAGTGGGAGCCCTTGCAACCCAGTTCCTGTGTCCCTTTGACATGGCCCCATTAGTCTCTGAGCACATCCTTGCTTTATAACAGCTTTTTTTTCTTTGTCTTTTCCCAGTAATATAAGATGCAATAGTTATTCTCTATCCATAGTTATATCAGAAGAGCTGAGTGTTTCAAATTAGCAAACAAAAAAAGGTGTATACCCCATTCGTAGCTTTAAAAAAAATGCAATGTATTTCTCTAGAAATGGATCTCTGGATCAGAGCCCAGCTACTAATAACCCAAATAAACAGGGACTTCCTCTCCATGAAGAGTAAGCCATTAAGAAATATCGAGCTCAGCATTGTTTGTGTGTGAAATGCCTCCTTCTTGACAGGAGAAGAAGGAAGGTGAATTCTGCTTGTGATTCAGAATGTAAGAACATTCATCGGACAGGGGTTTTATCATTTATATTGTGTGCCTAGCACCACATTAAGTGCTATTATAGATATAAAAGGCGGTGCTGTTAAAAAGGCAAAATAAGATGAAACTAATTTAAAAATAGAAGCTTTTATTAAAAGTAAATACATTATGATGTACTTATTAGTGTTACAGGAATTAATAGGGGAAGAGGTAAGGCAATGAAGAGTGTGGAGGAATTAGTCTGTTTCTGTGATTATCTTTGGGAAGGATGACCAGAGGGATAAGAGAGAAGGAAAATTAAACTTTTAACTTTATGCCCTTCTGTGCTTTTAAAAATTTTATCCCTTGCATGTATTACTCTGACAACAAAAAGACTAATGTAAGGTTTTTGTTTTAATTAAAAATATTTGAACTTACGGGAAAAGGTATATACACCAACTGAACAAAATGCCTCAAGGCTCGTAATGGGTTGGGTCAGGTGATGAAAGTAGAGCTGATCATTCAGGCAACAGGTACTGCTGGAAGCCAGTGATCAAAGCAGGCATTGGGCTGGGCCGGCAGCTGTCACCTATAAAACCAGCATCTTGGGAGGCTGAGACAGGAGGATGGTTTGAACTCAGGAGTTCAAGACTGATTTGGTTTGAATGGCTTTTTGGTTTCGACAGGTTACAGGTGTATGTACGTGTTGTTTGTTTGTTTCTCTCCCTTGAATATAACAGCTTAAAGGAAAAGAATCAAACACTCTGAATAATTCAACTTTCATTCATTCACATACAAGTGGTCCCAGTTCATCCAAGCGAGCTTTTGAAAAAGAATATTTCCTTCCTCCTTGATTTTAAGCAACTTGTCACTTTCCTCCTGTCTCCAAAAGTAACCATGTGAAACCTAGACCAATATTTTGTTTCATCTGTGCTTAAGTCTTACCTGATTGTGGTGATGATAATATACATCCCAACGTGGGTTGTTTTGGGGATAAAATGACTCGGTTTTTTCTCTCTTCTACTCTCGGACCGATATCCTAGAACAAATAGGACAAGTAGGAAAAGGCTTCAATACAATAATGTTGTCTGCTCTTTCTACCCTGCCCCCAAAATCAACAGTCAGTAGAATATCTTGAAAACAAATGAAGAATAACTGCATGATATATTCAGCTTAAACAGTGGGCCGGAATATCACATGACAGGGCTTTCTAAAATGACCGTCAAACACTCAGCTCTCCGCTGTTTATGTCATGATATGGCCATGTCAGGTAACTTCTGTGCTTTCTTAAATGAAACCTTTAAATACTTGATGTGGTTTTTAAAAGTTTTTCTATGAATGGCTTTGAAAACTACCACAAATCTATTTGTAGTGATAGTTATCGTAATGTGTTTCTTAAAAAATTTTAAGTTTTTAATGCATTACCAAAGCTGAGGTAAATACAAACACAGAACAGCATATTCTTCAGGTTAGCTCTTCACGGCACTTGCTATTCTCGTGTGTCAGAATTTACTTTTATTGAAATATGAGTTATAATTACAGTTTTATATAAGTTTATAATTTTTTTAAAAAAGACTAAAATTACCCATCTAGCCATTCAGTATACTCGTTTGCTTAAATAATCTCAACTTATTCCATAATTCGTAGTTTCATTTGAGAATATTTTAGTGAATTATATGTGAGGCTCGATCACGGTACCATATTTTCTGAAAAGAAACTAAAAGGATATAAACTTGCATTTGTGGCCAGGCGTGGTGGCTCATGCCTGTAATTCCAGCACTTTGGAAGGCCAAGGCAGGTGGATCACCTGAGGTCAGGAGTTCGAGACCACTCTAGCCAACACAGTGAAACCCCGTCTCTAGTATAATTACAAAAATCTGTTGGGTGTGCACCTCTAGTCCCAGCTACTCTGGAGGCTGAGGCAGGAGAATCACTTGAACCTGGGAGGTGGAGCCTGCAGTGAGCCGAGATTGTGCCACTGCACTTCAGCCTGGGCAACAGAGTGAGATTCTGTCTCAAAAAAAAAAATTTAAAAATAGAAAAAAAAAATAAACTTGCATTTGTTACAAGTTTCTTGGGAAATTGGGTTATGTCATGTCTAAAAATGAATCTCCTGGAATTCAGTAATTGCATCTACTGATTAGTTTAGCATTGACACAAAACTAGAGAAAAACAAATTAGAACAAGGACGGTAGCATAACTAATTTGCAAAAACTGAAAGAACACTTAAAGCTGCTGTGCCATTTTTATGATATTGTATTACAGTTCTTTGAAAAATAAACACAGATATACAGTTGTGTCCATGCTAGAGCGATTGATAAATCGCTATAACAGGTAGGAATAATAAGTGATCATTTGAATGGGAAATTAAGGCAAACTGATTGAAACTGGGAATATGTTATAACTTTTATTTCTCCATTTTCTGAACTAATAACAAAGAAAATGTTTCTAATTGTATGCTTACAAAGAATTCAGCATGCTAGGAGGAAAGATATAATATTGAAAAGTACTGCATTAAAATGTTTAATTTACAATTTTGAAAGCTTCTGTAGAACATAAAACCTTTTTTTTTCTCTTGGTACTAGTAAATTTTTTTTTTTTTTTTTTTTTTTTTGAGACATAGTCTAACTCTGTCGCCCAGGCTAGAGTGCGGTGGTGCAATCTTGGCTCACTGCAACCTCTGGCTCACTGCAACTTCCACCTCCCAGATTCAAGCAATTCTCCTGCCTCAGCCTCCCGAGTAGCTGGGACCACAGGTGTGCACCACCACGCCCAGCTAATTTTTAAATTTTTAGTAGAGACTGGGTTTCACCGTATTGGCCAGGCTGGTCTCAAACTCCTGACCTCAAGTGATCAGCCTGCCTGGGCCTCCCAAAGTGCTGGGATTACAGGCATGAGCCGCCGCACCCGGCCAAGATGGATTTTTATATACTGAAGATATCATCTACCCAGAATCCACATAAACAAAGGGAACGTTCCTAACACTCCAGAAACACCTAGAATTTTTTTGCAGTCACTATACTCCACCACCAGTAAACACTATCCTGACTTCTGAAATAGGTTGGTTTTTCTATTTTTTCCCTTCTATAAAAGGAATCTCATACAGTGGTGCTGTCTTTATACATTATCTAGATGAAATCTGAACACTCTTGCTCATTATTATTTGTGAGATTCATCCATATTGCTGCATGTAGATGTGGACAGTTCATCCTCAGAGCTGTATGTTTTTTCATTGTGTGAATAAAGCCAATGTATTCATTCTTTTTACTATTGCTGGGCATTTGGGTGGTTTCCAATTTTGGGCTAGTGTGAATAGTGCCAGTATGAACTTTCAGATACTTATCTTTAGTGAGCTGTCATTCTAGGAATGGAATTGCTAGATCATAGATTTTGCATATGTGTCCAGCTGTAGAAAATACTACCAAGCAGTTGTCCAAAGTGGTTATGCCAAAATGCATTCCCATCAGCAACATATATTCTAGCTTTTCTACATCCTTTCTAATACTTGGTATTTCCTGTATTATTTTTAACCATTCTAGTGGATATGGTGATTTTAATTTGAATTTCTCTAATGAGATGATTGCCTTTTCATGTATTTATAGATGACAGCATGTTCCATGTTTATAGATTAGAATACTCAATATTATAAAGTTGTTAATGTTCCCCAAATATATAAATTTAATGCAGTCCTAGGCTGGGCGCAGTGGCTCATGCTGTAATCCCAGCACTTTGGGGGACCGAGGATCACCTGAGATCAGGAGTTTGAGACCAGCCTAGCCAACATGGTGAAACCCAGTCTCTACTAAAAATACAAAAATTAGCCAGGCATGGTGGTGCATGCCTGTAATCTCACCTACTTGGAAGGCTGAGGCAGGAGAATAGCTTGAACACCGGAGGCAGAAGTTGCAGTGAGCCAAGATCGTACCACTGCACTCTAGCCTGGGTGATAGTGAGACTCTGTCTCAAAAAAAAAAAAAAAGTAATGCAGTCCTGGGACTAGCAAATTTTCTTTTGCAGAAACTGAGATGTTCATTCAAAAATTCACATGAAAATGCAAATGGCCAAGAGCAGCCAAGGAATTTAAAAAAAAAAAAAAAAGTTGGAATGCTTCTGCCACCAGATGTCAAGCCTGTTCTAAAGCTCTGGTAATGAAGGTAGTGTGGCATTGGTGCGAGGCTAGGCAAACTGATCAGTGAAACAGAATAGCCTGCAGAAAGAAACCCACTTTTATACAGTCACCTGATTATGTCAAAGGTGTTGTGCAGTGCAGTGGGCATGGCACGGCCTTGTCAATAAGTGGATTTAGCCAATTGGATTGCTATTTGAAGGGAAAGATGTCTTGACCCCTTCCTCATACCGTACATGGAATGGATTGTAGATTTAAATGGGAACGGTGAGACAGTGAAGTGTTGGAGGAAACGAAAAACACCTTTGTAAACTTGGAGCAGTCAAAGACTTCTTAAACAGGACACGAAAGAGTGAACCATAAAAGGAAAAAATTAATACATTGGACCATATTAAAATTATGGTATCAGAGGCACTATTATTGAGAGAATGAAAAAGTAGAATGAAAAGGAAGAAAATATATGAAAAATGTATATCCACAATATATAAAGAATCCTACAAATCAATTTTTTTAAGGCTGAAAGCCAAATTTTAAAAATACGTAAAGACTTGAATGTTCACTTTCAAGTTTACGAAAGGCCATATCCAGATAGCTAATTAACATACAAGGATTCCATCTTTTATTGTTATCAGTTTCCCTTTTTGTCTAATGAGAGAATATGTATGTAATTCAACTATTCAAATGCTCTATACTAATGATGTTCTTAAATAGTATGTTTATAAAGCATTGGCATTATGTATGATTGCATTAAAATACAATGTCCTTTAAATATTGCTGTTTAGGCTCATGATGTTTTGATGCCATAGACATATAAACATACAGAATCTAAAGGATGCAACAGCAGGAAACACCAGATGGCTTCACAAATACTTATAACCCTTTGAAAAAAGTTTTTCCATTACCATGAAATGTGAGCAAACAGATCTCCCCTGCCACCTGCCTCCTGTCTTTCTCTTTCTCTCTCTCTCTCTCTCTCTCTCTGTGTCACTCCGTCTCTGAGCTGTAGACATCACATCCCTGACCCAGGGCCACATCAGGCTCACTGTTGAGGGTCAGTAATGTCATCCTTCGGGAAACACTGAAGGGACATATAAGGAGCAATGATGAAGTAAGGAGGCCTCTTGTGTGCTCTGCCTGGAAGTTCTAAAAAGCTGGGAGACTTAGTGGGATTTTTAAAAATAAGGTAAATGAAATGTGTGTAAAGTTGACACAAAGACCAAGTTAAAACATTCTGCTCTGATACATACTGATTGATTGAAATCATCTAGCGAGCTTTAGAAACTAGCGATGCCTGAGGCCAAGAGTGTAGCCAGGTGATTCTGCAGTGCAGGCAGGGTTGAAAGCCTTGGTGGTGCTCAGTCCTCTCATAGTTAAAGCTGAAACGCCATGGTCACCCTCCTGAGCAACCCTGTTAGGCTACATGACTTGTGTTGTGGCTGGGTTGGAGAGTTCTTTTTACACTTTTTTTCTGGGGGTTCTTGTAAATCCTGGGAATGAGTAACAGAAAGTGGTTAAGAATGTCTTTTCATGAATATGCTCACAGATTTCCTAAAGAGATAGACTTCCCTCCCTTCCTAATCACCCCTTGAGAACCTCGCTGAAGATAATGGGCACCCAGTGTTATCTCAGCAGAGAGAGCTCTTGCAAACAAGAAAGGTCTAGATTGTTCACGTGTCCCTTCGTCTTTCCTTCTCCTCAGCCCTACTACACTGATTAGGAGTTCATGAGCGTAACGCAAGTATGTCAATACTGTGAAAGCACAGGGCTCCAACAGCCGCCTCCAATGAGAAATGTAGTGGTAGGAGCTGTTTTAATTTTTATTTCTTAAATGCTATTGTGAATACAGATATACTGTAATGAAAATACATCTCTGAAATATTTACATATTTCATACAGCCCTTTGCAACTGCTTTCTTCAGCAGTTAAAATCTTACTCTCCTCTTCAGTAACAAAAAAATAGATATATTTTAATATTTTGTACTATACTGCTTTGATTTCATAAGTTATTCCAAATGCTAACCAATAAGGCTGTACTCATCTAATAATCTATTTAAGGTTGTCATATGTTCGAGAAAACAGGTTATATAGAACAATTTGAAGACAATGCAATAGACAAGTCTAAATAAATAAAAACTTTTAAAGATAGATCCTACTAATTTATCATTTAGCTAATAGGTTTTTGCATTTCTTATATTTTTCTGTTTCTTTACCTATCTTTTCTGCCAACCAAAAAGCAAACAGTAAATAAAATTTCCATCTACAACCTCCAACCTGGTTCTAATTCTTAACATAGTTTTTCATTCACTAGTTCTGAATATTGTTATTTAATTTTAAAAATCTAAATTTATGTATCATTAATATAAAGTGGAATATTTTCATAATTCTGTAACTTAGCGATTTCTTCTTCTAGTTTTAGATATTCCACATTGTAGTATTATCAATGTAGGGTCTCAGCATTTTCCATAGTTTGGAACAAGACCATATTCTTAATTTGTCTAGTGGGAAAAGGAAAGCTGAAGTCCAGAGCAGTTAGACTGTGACTGACTTTCTATATTGTTAGTTAACATAGGGTACAGAAAATGGAATGCCATTTTTCTGGTCTAAATCATTTGCTCCCCATCACATATTTGGAGCTTTTGCATGTCTGTAAATGGCCAGTTGACTCAGAGGCATAGGGAAGGAGAGCATCTCGTGGTCAGTGAAGGCCTGCAGAACCGTGCACCGAGCAGGTGCCTTTCCACCTTACCTGGTGTATTAGTTCATTTTCATAATAAAGATATGCCCAAGACTGAGTAATTTATAAGAAAAAGAGGTTTAATGCACTCACAGTTCCATATTGCTGGGGGGGTCTCACAGTCATGGCAGAAGGCAAAGGGGGAACAGAGGCACATCTCACATGGCAGCAGGCAAGAGATCATGTGCAGGGGAACTCCTTTAAAAAAAAGACTTGGTGGTGCTCAGTCCTTTAATATCCTTTAAATCTGATATTATAAAAATATCAGATTTTGTGAGACTTAGTCACTATCACAAGAACAGCATGGAAAAGACCCGCCCCCATGATTCAATTACCTCCCACCAGGTCCCTCCCACCACACGTGGGAATTATGGGAGCTACAATTCAAGATGAGATTTGGGTGGGGAAACAGCCAAACCATATCTCTTGGGTTAAGACCCATACCTGATGCATGATGCATCAGCCTTCTACTCTCCACTTCTCAGCTGAGCATGTGGAGGGTCCAAGAGGCTGGTAACCAATCCAAGGGAGTTGAACCCAGGTTTACCAAACTCTGAAATTCTACCAGTTTGCTACTACTGCAGGAGCTTAGCATCCATTGGGAAGAAGGGAATGATAACACACACAAATAGACACAGCTGAAGAAAAGGGCCATTTTGTGTTATAGAATTACACAAATAGCAGTCACCAAGCTAATGGAGTCCAGAGAAATAAGACCTCACTTCCGGATGGGTGATCCTCGAACTGCTTCTGCATTGGAAAGATCAGCCGTAAGCTGAAGTTTTAAAAAGAGAAGGGATTTCAGGAAGCAAAAAACTAAAAAAGAAGAAAAACATCGTGGGAAAAAGTGATGGCTTCAAATTAGAAAGGCATAGACGAGGGGAGATGAGGATGTGGGAAAATAAAGCAGATTCCAAGCCAATGCACGTGTGTCAAGAGGACAGAGCTGTGTTTGATATAAGCCAAAGTCAATGTTCATATGCTTTTTGAGGTTAAAGGAAGTACCAAGAACTGTGAACTGAGGAAGTCCCATAAAACTTCCCAGAATGTGATTCGAGGTAGATTGTAAAAGATAGGTATGAATTGTTAGGAAAGGTCTTGAACAGAATGTCAAGATTGGAAGACCCAAGACCTAAGGTATGCTTGCCTGGTGGGAGGCTAGAGGACAGGTTTTCTCTGGAGAGAGCTTGAGATGGGCTTGGATAGTAACCATGTAGGCGGTAAAGGACTGCTAAAAATACTTTTGTTCAAAAGCTACTCTCACCAGGGTCACCAGCGGCCTCTTTGTTGTAAATACAATGAATAAATTATAATAAAATAAGTCTTTTCCATCCCTTCTTCTGCATGATCACTCTCAGCTTCTGACAATGCATTGAGCAGTTTCTCTGGAAAATCCTGCTGCACTGGTTTTTGAAACACCCCTCTCTCCTGGCTTCCCTCTCACTATGACTCAGTCCCCTCCATGGCCCCTTCTAGGCTTGTCCCCTTGTCCCAGCATTGCATAATCTGGCCCTGTCCTCTACTCATCTTCATCTTCTCCTGAATGGGGATGACACCCACATACGTGTCTGGGGCCCACCCCCCTGCCAGGACCCCATGGGGACCATCCTACCTGCCTAGTATACAGTTCCTTTGGAAGAGTACTATCGCTGCTGTCAGTCTGGCCCCCTCCAGCCCAGCTTTCTCCCAGACACAGATCTGGTCATGCCTTTCCCTGAAATCCATGACTTTAGCATGCAGTGGCATTAGAATTTCCCTGATCCCGCCTCCCCCATGTGGCCCAGCCGAGGTCCACCTTCCGAACCTGCCTGCATGATGAGGGGGCCAAGGTTGCCTTCTCACCCACATTTCAGTAAAATTATGAACCTTTAAAATACTCTCTCTCAAACTGCTAGGCATGTTGCCCCTGGAAATCTTTGTTTCTTCCAGATTTGACCCTCTTCCAGCCTGGCAAAGGCAATGGCTGCCGCTCTAGATTTCTGCTTGACAGACGTGACCTCAAGACCTGCAGACTTGACCAGGCACGGTGGCTCACACCTCTAATCCCAACACGACAGACATGACCTCGAGACCTGCAGACTTGACCAGGCACGGTGGCTCACACCTCTAATCCCAACACTTTGGGATGCCAAGGTGGAAGGATTGCTTGAGGCCAGGAGTTTGAGACCAGCCTGGGCAACATAGTGGGACCCTCTATAAAAAAGTAAAACATTAGTCGGGCGTGGTGGTGCATGCCTGTAGTCCCAGCTACTTGGGAGGCTGAAGTGGGAGAATCGCTTGAGCCCAAGAGTTTGAGGCTGCAGAAAGCTATTATTGCACCACTGCACTCCAGCCTGTGTGACAAAGCAAGACCCTGTCTTTTTAAAAAAAAAAAAAAAAACCTGCAGACCAGAGAAATAAACCTGCCATAGCCAATTTATCTCACTCTGTGTGTGGCAAGGGCTTTGGAAAAGAATATTATCATTAATCCTGGTTTGTGACAATGCATTCAGTGTAAATTTTTATTGCCAAGAATACTTGCCCAAGGTTTTTCTGTTCCTGTTTGTTTATGCTTCTTGAAATACTTTGAAACACTACTTAATTACTCTTGTATCGGTATAGATATATATGTACATATATGAAGACACGTGTAGATGCACGCATACTGTGAACATGCATGCATTCACATGCATAAATGTACACACACACACAGATATATACATTATAAATTTGGGTGGTAGGGGCTATTTTTCTTCCTTTTTTTCTTTTGTCCTTTTTTTCCTTCTCTCTGATCCTGTCCCCATAGCAAAGAGAGTGTGTGGTTTGTGTTGTTGTTGCCTTGGCGTTTCGGGCCAGCCCTCTTGTCAAATCCTGCATCCTCTTTTCATTAGACCTCCTGGATGGCAGCAGGGCCTGCCGACAGTGCAGAGGTGGCTGCTGGCCGGCTGGGGTGTTCTCACTGCAGTCTGCGCCTACAGGCTTGATTAAAATCCAATTCATGTTACCCTACTCTGGCTCAGACACTGTTAAAATTGAGAGATATATTCAATTTTAAGCAAGAACAAACGAAATCTGTCTTCTAAAGAAAAGTAGGAACAGCCTCTTGTGGCATTTCTTTAAATGGACTAATATGTTGATCTCGGAGAAACTGGGAGCCATCTTTCGTGTTTTCATTATTAAGCCAGGTAAAATGAAAATCAAATCTCACCCCCAAATGCCACCTCTGGGAATTCTCTGTTGTTTCTGTTTTAAAGTAACCTACATGATTCCTTCTGTCGTTAAGGCATACTGTTGAAAATATAAGATTTCAGTCTTCTTTTTTTTTTTTAGTTTTAGGTACTGTTTAGGTACTTCCTGTTTCAGGGCTTATGCAAAGAACATTTCATAATGTTCACTGGTTGTGAATATCTAATTGTATGAGAAATAATTGCTGTGGATCTTCCTTCACAAATAAACTACAATCCAAACCTGGCAATAACCTACCAATTAT
Source organism: Pongo pygmaeus (assembly GCF_028885625.2). Taxonomy (NCBI): domain Eukaryota; kingdom Metazoa; phylum Chordata; class Mammalia; order Primates; family Hominidae; genus Pongo; species Pongo pygmaeus. Next base: position 5,040,255 of record NC_072378.2, on the reverse strand, counting down.
CAGAGTACTGCATCATAGTCCGTCGCAGATACCTAAGTCCTTATTTATTTACATGTTTGTTTTTAAGTGAAATTATGTATCATAAAATGTAGGCATTAAATGGTAACTTTTGCCACACTAGGTTATTCCTGATGATCTAGGGAAAATACTTTTTCACACTGAGTGCTTTCACTTAGTAACTCTTATAAAGGAGCAAATATTCATATGATTGTAAGAGAACAGAAGAATGCTTTCTTCTTTCTTGCTAGGTTCACTAACTCACTGACCTTGTAGCTCAGTGCTGTTTATCTGACTTGAAGGGGGAAATTCTGGAAAGTGGGCTTAGCATTGCTTTATTCTTATTTACCAGGAAAAACTCAAAAGGCCAGAGGGGTGTGTGTTTATTTTTCTCTTAAAAAGATGGAATTGGGCTAAAGCGAGAGCTTCAGGGGAGATCCTGTGACATTCCCATCATGTCTGTTGTGATTTGAAAGCTTTGCAGGTTCATGAGCAGCTGCAGAGCTGTGCCTGGGAAGTCAGGACTGCCTTGCAGTTCGGATTCTCACCCGTACTCTCCTATCCATCTTCCCCATCACCACCCCTCCCTGAAGAAGAGCTGGGTGTTGCTGTTTCTGTTTCTGTTTCCGGTTTTAGCACAAAACAGATTATGGGAGATCTGGATTTCGGTTGCATAAAACAAATCTGAGACAGGGCATTATTCTAATGACATCTAGAGCATGAGGCAGCTCAGCAAGGAGCCTCCGCAGGTCACCCACCCAGACTGGAAGTCCTTCAAGATGCACGGGCAGCCCCGGCCATTCCACATGTGCACCATTGCTTTGCTTTTTATTTCTTTGCACCTCTATCCTGGCTTCTGCCCCCACCTTATTCTTTCTGCTACCAGTGGATTGGCTGCCACTGTGTTCTGGAATGCTGTGATGAGTTCAGTATAGCAAATGCACAGGCACACTCTTGCACACATACATACCATGGGTTCCTGCCCCAGCCACTCCAAAGACCTGGACCATTAGCAGGCACCTGTGGTCCCAGCACCTCTCCTAGGACCCAGGGGCTCTCCACCTGAAGCACAGTGCCTTGCTGGAAGGAGCCACCTCTTGGCAACTCTGCAGAAAAGGGGGCTATGAGCCTCAGCTTCGTGAACGGCTGCCTTGCATGTTGAGCTTGGGCTGTATCTTTGGAACACAGTCTTCCTCTTCACAGCTAACTTTGTTTCATCATCCTGGATTTGATAAGGGTTATTCATTCGATCTCTTTGCCTCCTATTTTGGCAAACACTCCAGAAGACAGATGATACCATTCTATTGAAAAAATGACTGCTGAATAACAGATTATAAATCTGTGTGTTTCCTCTGGAGAACTGTGTGTGAAATGAAAACACTGGGTTTGTCCAGCCTGCCTCCAAACATATCTCAAGATGTTTCTCTCTGCCTGTTGTCCTTAGCCACAGGAGACAACAAATGTGTATTTCACAGGGATCACGTATAGTACTTTGGAACATACACAATTCCGAGAGGTGTAACATGCCAGAGATCTTTGTTTTTTCCTTCGCTTTGCTTAATGCCTTAAACTTTCCTAAGTGCTCCTCCGTACATTAACATGTGAGCCTTCAAAGTAGCTGGGAGAGGCTATCCATACGTTTTGCTGCCAAGAAAAACAGGCCCAACATTTTACAACAGAATAATGGCAGGACCAGTGTAAGAATCCTGGTTTTCTGGTAGGCTGGTTCCCTAACATCCTGGTACAGCAATGTATCATCCCTAAAAGATATATAAATGTTGGCATGACTACCCAGCCTTCCCAATACCCACAGCCGGTGAAATCCAGTTACTGAAAAATTACTGAATGTACGAGCATCAGTAATTTCCTTCTGTGTATATGATCTCAGTGGCTGAGGAATTGCCTAGTAGCCTAGTAAAGACGGACTCTGAAAACTGTCCTATGTTTCTGTAGTAGTATTTATTAATAATCCATCTCAGCCGGGCTCAGTGGCTCACACCTGTAATCCCAACACATTGGGAGGCCAAGGCAGGCAGATCACTTGAGGCCAGGAGTTTAAGACCAGCCTGGCCAACATGGTGAAACCCCGTCTCTACTAAAAATACAAAAATTATCCAGGCGTGGTGGCACACGCCTGTAATCCCAGCTACTCAGGAGGCTGAAGCAGTAGAATTGCTTGAACCTGGGAGGCAGAGTTTGCAGTGAGCCAAGATCACATCACTGCACTCCAGCCTGGGCGACAGAGCAAGACTCTATCTCAAAAAAATAATAATAATAAAAGATCAGTCTCACAGCAGGCAGGGTAGGGGACTCAGTAATTCGGTACAGAAAAGAAGCAGTGCTTCTGTGTCACTCTTGTTCCATCTATCCGTCCCATCCACCATCCTGTTAGAATGACATTGTTTATTAAAACTCCCAGGCCTGGGGTGAGGAGACCTGAACCCTGATGCCCCCCTCTGACACTGTGTAATTTGGGTTAAGTTATTGCACCTTTGTGAATCCGCCTTTCTTTTCTTTTCTTTTCTTTTTTTTTTTTTTGAGACAGAGTCTCGCTCTGTCGCCCAGGCTGGAGTGCAGTGGCACGATCTCGGCTCACTGCAAGCTCCGCCCCGCCTCCCAGGTTCATGCCATTCTCCTGCCTCAGCCTCCCAAGTAGCTGGGACTACAGGCGCGTGCCACCATGCCCGGCTAATTTTTTTTTTTTTTTTTTTTGTATTTTTAGTAGAGACAGGGTTTCACAGTGTTCGTCAGGATGGTCTTGATCTTCTGACCTCATGATCTGCCCACCTCGGCCTCCCAACGTCCTGGGATTACAGGCGTGAGCCACCGTGCCCAGCCGAATCCGCCTTTCTTTTTAATCTGTATGAGGTGTTGGGTTGTCTTCTGATGTTTCCATCTGTGTCCTGTGTGATCATAGATCCTGCATACCACTCTCTGTCCAGCACGTGATCCCCTTTGCATCCTCCTTTCTCACCCACCCTGGGGCTTGGGAGCGGAGATGGGGAAATAGGGGTGGTCAGTGAAATATTAAAAATCAACCTCCTATAGACCCAGTTTGCAGGTGTTATATGGAATTCCTTCTACTGTTTCATTCCACTCTATTACATTTGTATGTTAACTTAATAGGCTAATATTTTATGAACTTGTAAGACTGAATATATGGAATGAAATAAATGTTTCTGACAATTACTTGATAGGGTGGGGAGTTTCAGGAGAAAGTCATTTAAAACCTCCAGACTGATATTGATTCAAATTAGTGGCTTAAAGATTTAGAATATCTAATTTATAGGGTTTTTTTCTTGGTTGACTCTATAACTTGGGTAAAAATATGTTTCCGTAGCTTTTATGATAACATTTAGCGGGTAATTTTCTTTACTAGATGTAGGGAAGAGCCAGCAATTTACGATCAGAGCATTCCATATGTCCCTATTTAGGGCGTTTCAGGGTTTATTGCTGCAATTTAGCATTTTTATCTGGGATATTCAAATTCTAAGGCGCGGGCTCTCTGTTTGCTGTTTTAGAATTATTAGAGTCTTTCATTGTATCTGTCTGTATTCACAGCATATATGGTCATTTCATTTGAGTGTTCATGAACAGCCCTCAATATATCAGTAATTACTTTATGTGTCGAGCACCATACAACAATGGTTGCCAGTTCTGACTACACATCACAATGTATTTTTGAAGACTTACAGAGATGATTTTGTTGAGCACCACTGTTGAAAACCACAGGTTTTCCAAGAGTGTCCGTGTGTATTTCACATGGCTTTACTCGTCAGGAGGTACTGGTGATTGCCTCTTTTACGAAAGAGGAAACTGAGGTTCTGGAAGGTTCTGTGAGTTGCCCCCGGTCACACCGAACAGCAGCACTTCATCAAGTTAGTTTCCAGATGTCCAGCTTCTCTCCGCCCAGCTGGGCAGGCACAAGAGACTTGCTGTGTTATGACCTGGTGTCTTAGTTGTGTTTAAGATTAGCAAGGGCACCGGGTGCAGTGGTTCACACTTGTAATCCCAGCACTTTTGGAGGCTCAGGTGGGCAGGTCACTTGAGGTCAGAAGTTTGAGAGCAACCTGGCCACCATGGCAAAACACCATCTCTACTAAAATATAAAAATTAGCCAGGCGTGTTGGTGCACACCTGTAATCCCAGCTACTCAGGAGGCTGAGGCACGAGAATTGCTTGAACCCAGGAGGCAGAGGCAGAGCTGAGATCACACGACTGCACTCCAGCCTGAACGACAGAACAGGACCCTCTCTCACACACAAAAAAATAATAATAAGATTACCAATGGTTCAACAGAAACAGAACCAACAGCGTAGTGTTTGTGACAGTCATGGGGTACAGAGGCAGAATTAGGTACGTACTGTCTTCATTTAAGGAACCTGCAAGCCCAGCGGCCTTAAGTATGCTGCTAAGGATATAGTACTAGTTGTCACATAAATAAAATTCTAAATGCTATCATTACATAAGCCACCCTTTATGCCTTTCTCACCTGGCAGCAAGTTTGTCAGCACGGGGCAGTGGGTAAAGAGTTGCCGTCTGCTGCGTGTTTCCATTCGCCCCATGACCTAGCCTGGAATTCCTACCAGCCAACAACAGAGGAGGCCCAAGAGGAAGGCTTTCCCCAGAAACATGCAGTCCCATCCCCTGGAAACAGTTCCCATGAGCACGTTAGCTTAGCTGGTTATGAGAGTAGCTAGGCATCAGCTCAGGCACTGAGTAAAGCAGACCTTTGTAATGGGGCTGTGGGAGGAAGCGTGTAGACCAGAGGGGAACAGCCAGGCCGGAGACAGACACGCAGCTGGGGCTGCCTCACTTGTCCATTTGCCTCCGCCAGCCACGCCTTCTGACTGGACATTTTCACCAAAGAAGATACGGTGGGGTATACTTCTTTAGAACATATTGGAAGGATGGCAGATTATTAAAAGCCAGCTCTCATTCCCTATTTAATCTAGTACGTCATGCCAGCACTGGAGATAGTACATGTGTGTTGTTTATTGTTTGTGGGTGTTTCTCCGAGTGGCATAGTTGTAAGGGAGGTACCACTTTCCTGGGAAATGCTTTTGGCATCACATACCTGCCTGCAGCTGATCAGGGAAGCAGCTTGGCAGGGCAGGAGAAGCACAGAGCTGAGTCTGCCGCTGCTCACTGGCATGCTAACCACGGGCAAGCTGCTTAGCTTCTCTGTGTCATGTTGTTCCTCATCTATAGAATGAAATTGGGTCAGTGATTTATCTCTAAGGTCCTTTCCAGTTCCCATACTTAGTGGTTCCAGTGATACATATTGACAAGAATGTGGTATCATTCTTTTATTCATTCATCAAATATGTGTGAATCACCCATGTCTGGGAGCTCGCTAGATGCCGTGAGCAATTGCAGCAGTGAATCCCACAAAGATCCTGCTTTCCTGGAGCTTGTCATCCAGCCAGGGAGACAAAATGGGGGCACACGTGATTCTCCCAGAAAGCAAAACGTGAAAAATACCGGTTGAAAAGAACAAGGAAAAAATTATCTTCTATTTGTTAAGCCTCCCTCTGTGCCCTAAAGACTCTATTTGATAATTTATGGACTTTTAATTTAATCATGACAGTAATCTGGTGAGGTGGATATTATTATCCCACTTTATAGATAAGGAATCAAACATTCAGAGAATAAATAATCCGCCCCTAGTCATGCAGCTAGTAAATTGAGCCAGGATTTCAGAACAAGCCTTTCTGATTTGAAAGCCCATCCCTTCTCCATTAGAACATGCTGCCTCCTGATAAAATGCTCGGAGAATTGATACAGGAGGTAGCATATGCCACTGAGGGTAGGATAAGCATTTTCTGGTAGAGGAGCCATTTGCTCAAGGACCGAGAAATGGGTGGAATTGGCACATGTGACTGGGGAGAGGATTTCCTGGAGGCAACAACTGTGAAGGAGTCTAGGCAATCCCAGTGAACAGGGAGATGGGCCAGGCAGAGACTTCAGAAATTATGTAAAAGGCATTTTGGAGGCCGGGTGCGGTGGCTCATGCCTGTAATCCCAGCACTGTGGGAGGCCGAGGCAGGCAGATCACGAGGTCAACAGATAGAGACCATCCTGGCCAACATGGTGAAAACCCATCTCTACTAAAAATAAAAAAAAGTAGCTGGGCATGGTGGCACGCATCTGTAGTCCCAGCTACTCGGGAGGCTGAGGCAGGAGGATCCCTTGAACCCGGGAGGCGGAGGTTGCAGTGAGCCAAGATCGCGCCACTGCAATCCAGCCTAGCGACAGAGCAAGACTCCGTTGCAAAAAAAAAAAAAAAAAACAAACGAACAAAAGGCATTTTGGAGCCCCTGAAGATTTGGAGTAAGAGGTTAAATAAGTAAAGGTCACCTCTAGCCATGCCATGAGAGTACTAGTGTAGACGCTGATTAAATAAGCTGATAGGGGCTTGAATTTAAGATTGAAAGTCAGGAAGAGAGAAAAGAAGACATGGAAGAGAATGCTGTACCATTCTCAGAAAGGCTGTCTCATCAGAAATAGCACCTTCAGGAACACATTGAGGACCCTGATTTTAGTGACTCTAAGCTGCAAGAGATTGCTTCGGCTGTAATTCTAAAACTCAAGATAGTGGTCAGAGCCTGAGCGTGCAGCGGCTACGCGCTTGCAGGGGAGAGCTGGAGGCTCGGTTGAGAATTAGTAAATGCACGGCACTCTGCTGCTCACAGAGCATGTGCACATTTGCTATCTCAGATGCTTTTCAAGGCGGCCAAAGGAGAGACCACCAAGAGAGAATAATTCTGTTAATAGATAACAATTAGTGAGGGCCTACTGTGTACCAGGCACTGTGCTCAGGATTTTGCATACCTCAGACCTCACCTCCCTATGAGGTATCATTATTATATCCCATTTTCATAGAAAGTACCTGAAACCAGGGTATCCATGGTCACAGAACTAATACATGGCCAAGCTGGGACTTGAACCCAGGTCTGATGGCCTAAGGTCCCCAGCCTTCGTTAAACAGAGAAGGAAAGGAGGTGCAGCAATAGGGGAAAATCAGACTCCAAAGGAAGAAAAAATTGCAAGGAGGGAAGATACGGTTGGTTTCTCTGTTTATTCGTTTGCCATTAGAAACTTTGAGAATAAAGGTCCAGAATGTAGTTGCTTAAAATAATGTACACCTGGTTCACCACTGTTAATGATCACCTGCCTTCTACAAAGCTTACATATTGAGCTTTTATGGGACAGATGGGCTGCGGTGCATTACTGCCTCTTAATACCCTGCTTTACTTTAGCCTGAAACATGGGTGACTGTCTGAATGTCAGCGAGGACTTGGGGATGCCAGAGGCATGCTGCTGTGTTCATCTGCTTCTGTGCATAAAGATTTAACATTTGACGTTTGCCCTTCGTTACATTTATCCTAGAGTTTCTTAACATTATTTTAAAGTGATGGATGTTTTGCTTGTAGGAAATCATTCAGAGGTGTAACAAACGTAGTACCATGATGAACTAGTAAGACGACATGTTCTGGGAATGGCTTGCACCTGCCTGTTGTGCATATGTGTGTCCATGTGTGGACAGCATGCTTTTAAGTGGAATTGTGTATCCGATGTTTATGTATCTAAATAATTTATATATAATTTGGTCCAGATTTTCTGTTACCTCATAGTTTTATTATTCCAATCAGAACTTTATAAGAAGCCCTCTGACATCCTGATCTCCACAGCAGTCAGGAACTTCAGGGTTCCTCTTCCCACCCCCGCCCCCAAGAAGACATACTAAGATTTTCAGATTAACGCTTCCCCTAATCCTAGAGTATTTTGGAGAATATCTCCCTGGAGAAGCAATAAGGATCAGTGGTTTGAGCAACGACTTTGAAAGCAGACATGTAAGGAGGTTTGAATCCCAGCTTTACGACATGCTGTCTGACCTTGGTTAACCACTGAAAATCTCCCTAGCCTCAGTTTCAGTGTCTGAGATAATGAGCCCGACACCATCCTTGATATCTGTGTCCTGGGGACCTGGAGGAATTAATGAGCTGATGCCATAAAATACCGATCCTGGGTTGAAGGGCCTCTCCTGTGAGGTCTTTCTATTGCAGTGCATCTTTGTTAGCAGGCTTTTCCCACGTATCGGGGCTTCTTTCGGGCCCTCATTTTAGTGTTATCACCACATTAGTGCCTATTTCACTTATTTCTGAAAACCTGAAAATATCACACATACTAATGGAAATTTCATTGAATATTAATGAACACTCAGAACTGTACCTGCAACAGAAAGTGAAATTGGCTAAATATTACTCATCCAATCATTTATCTGAAATATGGTGTCATTTTGCAATCCTAAAAATATAACAATTAATGTGAAATTTCAGGTTTAAAGTACAGTTTTAAAATATCAAGCAAGCATCATGTCAAAAATGAAATTTTATTAAAGGAGCTATTCTAGACGATTAAGAAATGAAAACTAGAGTTCTAGGGGAAAAATTCAGAACCACATTTAATTTTATACTTGGAAGCACGCTACAAATGACAAGGTAATTTTTATATGTATATTTATAGATTTAATTAGCAGTTATTTCATTATATCTTTCATATAACTATAAATGGAAAATGATTTCAGACAAGAGGCTCTCATCTTCAAGAATTATTGTTGGTAAAGTTATGGGAGAGCTGATTTCTCAGTCACTATAAGCAGAGAGAGAGAGAGAGAGAGAGAGGTGCTGTGTGTAAAGGTCATTACCTGTCACCTAATATGAATTCTTTCATTAAAAAATACTTTTTATAACTTTTCTCATTTTCTCATCCATGTTTTGCACTTGAGAATATTTAGAAGGCACCGTGACTTGTTCAAGGCATATACCCAGCCCAGCTCAGGATTACGATTCAGAGTTCTAACTCTGCCCCACACAGCACAGGGACGTCCTGCATACCCTGCTGATCTGTGGGTGTCAGATAGCCTTGAGGCTCGTAAAGGTCTTTGCTTCTCCTTCCTGCTTTTACGTTTCAGTGAATATTGAGGCACTGGATAGTGGATGATGGAGACTCGGTACCCACTGCTGAGGGTGGGGACCAAGCCTGCGTCATCCACTCCTCAGTGCCTCAAACGGTCTGGGAGGCAATGTTCAACAAACGAGCGTGCGGGTCAGTAAAACACAACCAGCTGTAAGACGTGCTGTTCCAAAGGGCGGGGTGGGAGGGTGGCGGGGACACCAGTCACGGATGTCTTCTGTGAGCAAGAGCTCTTTCGTCTGGGACCTGGTGATGAGTAAGGTGACGTGAAGGGAGAGTAGGGGAGGGCAGGTGGCCTGGGGAGGGACGGACTGTCGGAGACCCTGAGTGCTAAAGAGCTTGGTGTGTTCTGGAATTAAAAGAAGACAGAGATTGTTTTCCCGCTGCATGTGGAGAGAATCAGTTGCCCACTAATTTACAAAAGGAAAGTCGGACAGTAATCTCTCATCGGTGCGGCTATTAATGAGACCTGGAGCTTCCAGGAAAATGTGGCTTAATAAGTACCATACTGTTACTTCCTCGGGAAAATTAAAAAGGAAGGAGCGATGAGACCGAAGGGCCTAATTCACCCCCCCGTGGACCACATCTGACTTGGCCTGCTAACAAAGCAACTTTAGGCAATAGGGAGAGAAGCGACGGAAGATGGACGTCTCTACATGGAAATATCTTATGAATGTGAATTTTAGTATCCCTGTTTCCTGTCTTCCTTCAAAGATTAAAAGGAATCCATGTATAAAACAGGTAGTCACATGAGCATATCTAAAGTCTGGTTAAGCCAATTCAAGGACTTCTTCTACTTACCTAGGGTCAGTATATTCTATGGACAGTGATAACCCATGGTTTCCACTGTAACCTCACATTGATCCCCAGTTTTCAGAGAAAGAGGACACCATCTACTTCTGGTCACTGGCATTTTAGGTGAAACCCTGCAGTGATTATTTATTGGTAGCCTAATTAGGTATGTTATCCATTATTTAACCCAAAATCCAGATTAAAATGTGACATCAGTGACTTCAGCTAGACCATGACTACACATGTTTACTTCCTGGAGTCATTAAACTGGTTAAAGAAAAGAAAATCCCAGCACATCCTTGTTTTGTTAAGGTAATAAAATGAGCTCATATCAAACATAAATACAGGTTTAAATTACTTTAAAATATTTTTATGGGCTCAAACAGAAACATCACAGCAAAGCTTACCTGTGACCCAATTAGGAGCATCATGAAAACATAAATCCCAGTTCTACTCAATTAATAGCAGTGGCCTGGTACCAATAGCTTCCAGCAGGTCCCTGGGGTTTGACTCCCAACTAGGAAAAGCCCCTGCCTCTGGGGGGATAGATGTTGGGGAAATCATTCCATCCATCTCAGTGCTGAGCTCTCACATGCTCTTCTGCTTTTCTGTAAATTGACCTAAAATGGCCATCTTTGATGGTCTGTCACTTTCTCTCTAAATCCCTGATGTGAAAATGTATTGGAATTGTTTTATATAACAGTGAGTCTGCCCACAGACCGACCTCCTGGCTCCAGCTTAGCAGTGTCCAACAGTAAAAACAGAAAAGCCCCTGACTCTTGTCTTCTTTTGAGAGGAAAGAGCCCTTTTGCAGAAGGCCCAGGCGCCCCCTCTTCTAGCCATATTGGCCAGAGTTGTGGTACGCAATGATGCCTAAGCTGTTCACTGAACAGGTGGCTGGACCCCACCACAACTGCCTTAGGTCAAGCAAGATTGATGCCTGGGGGCTGTGCTGGGAAGAGGCCCGCTTCAGGGGGAAATTGGGGCTGTGTGGAGAAGGAAGGAGGGCAGCTGTGGAATGGGCCGCTGAGTGTGGCCTGCGTTTCACAAGCATTCCAGGTCCTGCCTGGGGGTATAAATCCTGGCCCTCCTTTTTCCAGCTCTGTAGACTGCACAAAAGTATAATACTATCTAACTTCTCGGCATTTCTGTTTTTTCACCAATAAAAAAAATGAAGATAACAATACCCCCCTCAGAAGATAACATGTGAGCACGATGGAAACACAGACCTAGCACAGGCCCATTCTTTACTCTGAGTCGAGTCGAGTCTCCTTAGGGACAGGGCATCAATAAGGGGCCTCTCAAAACTTCGCACGATTCATTTAGTTCTCAGGCATTCATTTGCTAGGACTCAATAAGGGAAACACGCTACTAAACTGCCACTGAACTCCCAGGCTTGTGACGTGTGATGGATGAGACACAGCCCATGCTGAGGCAGGCAGGTCTGAATCCAGTGCCGGAAGCACCATGTGCCGTGAGGTGGCATTCGAATATTTGGAGCAATGAAGCGATCTCATCAAATGTATATATGCTAGAGGAATTGCAATCATGAGAAAAATTAATTGCAGTTGATCATGGAGGCATAGTGTCCAGGCAGAAACCTAATCCAAGCAAGAGATCATTTGACGGCTGAGGGAAGAGAGTGCCAAGGGGAATGGAGTGGAATGGAATGGAATGCAGAAACTCTAGAGGGGATTTAAAGGCTGAATATGCTGGTTCCCAGGCTTGAGTTAGGAACCTACATCTAGCAGTCAATATTACTAGAACATTGGTGATGAAGCTGTGGGTGTAAATGAGACCACATGAAGTGGGCATATATTAAAGACATATTGGTGACCTTTCTGAGGTTTTCTACCATTTCATATTAATAAGCATGAGGATTGAAAATAGGAAATGATTTTTCTTTTCTCCTCCCTGGCAGGCTTCTCTCCTGTGATGTTTTTTCCTCATAAGGCTGGGGTCCTGTTGCTTTCCCTTTTGATGAAGCTTTTTTATTACTTGGTGGGTAGAGGGCCTTAGGTGTGGCAGAGAAATTCCACAGCCTCGCCCTTGCCGTCATTGTGATGAAGAGTCAGGTGCTGGATTTAGTTCCCGCTGCACCACATATTAACCAAGTGAAATTAAGCACATGTTTTATTAATCTTTATAAACCTCAGTTTCCTCTCCTGCAAAATGAGAACAATAATAGTGCCGACTTTGCAGCACTGTTTACAGTGTGAGGGCGATAAGGCGCTTACACAGGCGCGTGCCCCCCACATGGAAATGCCTATAGATGCTGCTGGCTCCTCCACTCACCAAAACTGCCTTTTCTCTCCTTTGTTCTAAAAGAGAAACCAAGTGTGGGGAGCAAATGGGAGAAAGGAGCAAGAGAAGCTTGCCTCAGATTCCAGCTCATATGACCTGTTAGGGACTAAAGACGGAATGCCAACACATGGATTGTGTGTTTGAAATGCCAGGTTGGTGTTTTCCACAGGGATGTGCCCGTTGTTCTCTGCTTTCTGTGGAACTCTTCCAGCGCCAGGCCTGGAGATGGGGCCTGCCCTTTTACCTCTCAAATATGTTCCCAGGGAAGAGTGTGTCCTTCTCTGGAGGCCACCCCATCACACCGAATCTCATGTTGGGCTCATTGCTAGAAACTCTGTGGCGTGCACCTGCTTCCATGTCACGTCAAAGCGTCTCAGCACAGACCTAAAGAAGACCTCGGAGGTCACCCAGCGTGGCCTCGCAGAAACACCTGCGGGAAGGGATTACGGAGGTTTGCAGGAAAGGCCGGGCAGCCCGGGAGTGAGCGCCGCACTGCAGCTCCCAGACACACACAGCTCCTGCTCCCAGGCAGGAACGAAGTGATTTCCCAGCTCCTGGGGCCATGGGTGGCTAACTGATTAAATAGCCGGTTTGGGAAATTCACCTGACATACTTCTTTTTTTTTTTTTTCCAAGATGGAGTCCCACTGTCGCCCAGGCTGAAGTGCAGTGGCGCGTTCTCGGCTCACTGCGAGCTCTGCCTCCCAGGTTCACGCCATTCTCCTGCCTCAGCCTCCCCAGAAGCTGGGACTACAGGCGCCCACCACCACGCCCGGCTAATTTTTTGTATTTGTAGTAGAGACGGGGTTTCACCATGTTAGCAAGGATGGTCTCGATCTCCTGACCTCGTGATCCGCCCACCTCGGCCTCCCAAAGTGCTGGGATTACAGGCTTGAGCCACCACACCCGGCCTCACCTGACATGTTTCTTACATGTAAGCCACTTCTTTTTCTTGTCCAAACTGAGGCCAGCCCTCACCCAAGACTTGCCTGTATCTCAGTGCAGGTAGCTGAGCAAGGCACAGCCACCAGGAGGAAGTCGGGCAACAGCAGCCGGAGCCTGGGGAAGCCCTGCACAAGTTGGCCTTGAGGAAACCATCTGACGGACGTTTGCTCTTCCTCACAGAGTGGTGAGCATTCTGACTATGTGGTCACATCAGATCAGATCGCTCTCACCTCTCTAAGCATTTCTTTTTCTGGAGTGTGAAGCAGCTATTCAGGGAGGAAAGCAATTTGATGTCAGGGGCTCCTTTGAGCCTTGGGAATTAGACCTCAGAAGCTTAGAATTGGAGCTCAGCTGCTGGTGGAAAATACACTGTGAATGTTTTATTCAGTAATGCATATATAACATTGAGCAGAATCCAAATACATAAATCACTTATACAATAGCTGTGAAGAGCCACCTTCCAGCACTTGAGAACCCGGCAGCCAGTGGCTCACAAAGGCCTCTGTCGCCATCTGCTGGCCACATGCTTTCTCATGCTGTTAATTCTTGCTCTGGTATTTTTTGTTCCCGCAGCCTTTGGCACTCAGATTCTTCTGCTGTAAAATTTGCCTCCATCAGAGCTGTATTGCCTTGTGTTTTTGAGGCTTGCAGAAGAGACCCTTAGCACTCCTTAAAATTCTGGCAGGACAGAGAAAACAAGATGGAGAGAGATGACGAAGCCAATTTCTTCCCCCTGGCTTTTTTTAACCAGTTCTGTGCACTATCAGGCCCTCTGAGCTTAGGCCTATGCCAGCCACATCTCAAGGCCAAGGACACAATACTGAGTTTGTCTTTATAATAGGTCCTGTTACTGTGTCTGTCAACCTCCCAATGTCTGTATCACACTCACCAATATATTACACTAAAGAAATAGGAATTATTAACGCTGCCAGTAAAACTTGCCCATGTATAAGCACGGACTCACACAGTTATGGGCCTGAAGACCATCCCCAGTGGCGAAACTGTGCCCCGGAGGTTGCCGTAAGTCACTGGAGCCAGAAGGCAAATTTGATCCCCTGTGTAAGATTGGCCACCATACCCTGAATGACAGTGGTGTGCTGACACGGCATCAGACTCCACTCACACAGAAGATCCGCTGGTGGTGTAGGGCTTGGCCTCCTCAATGTGGCCACAGGCCCTAGAGCGCTAACAGATGTCACTTATCGGGATCACCCCTGAGCCATTGTGAACATGAAGTGGCATCACTGATCTCTCACCAGCTCTGAACCAATACATGTAGCATCCCAACTTCCTGAGAGGCTGGACAGAGCATATCCAGAATGCAGCCACGTGGGGAGTCAGAGTAGGGCAAGGATATAGGAGTGCTGATGAAAACTGAAAACACTGGGGACCGGCCCGCGATGCGGCCTCCTGGGAGCCATCTGCATGAGGCCAGCAGGCCAAGGGTCCATGGCTGGGGATGGCTGCACTCCTTAGGGAAAGGCATTCCAGAAACTGAAGTTACGAGGCAGCGTAGGGAAAGCATCCTGGGCTCTTCAAATCTGGGCATGGCTGTGAGCCATGTTGTTGTCGGTTTACACCATGTCCTAATACAAGGGCTAAGTCATTAGGGAAAAAATCATGTTGCAGGTTTTAAGGGGAAAAAATGAAAAGGTGCATGGCCTTTAACTGTAAACAGTAGAAGGGGGTGGGGAATGTTTGAATGGTAGAAATTGAAAATCAAGAAATCTAGCAATGGCTGGTAACTTAAGGACCTTACGTATCAGTTATTGCTGCACAGTAAATCATCCCCCACAACTTAGTGGCTTCAAAGAACAATCTTCATTTATTGCCACATCCCACTTCTATAGTTCAAGAATTCAGACAGGGCATGGCAAGGGGGACTTGTGTTGCTCCACAGTGATTGAACCTCAGCTGGAAGATTGGAAAGCTGGGGGCAGGAATCATCTTTTACTTAGCTGTCTGGAGGTTGATGCTAGCTGTGAGCCAGGAGTCTGGCCAGGGTGTCAGCCAGAACATAGCACATGTGGCCTCACTGCAACCTGAGCTTCCTCACAACATGGCGGCTGGGTTGCAAAGGCGAGAGTCCCAGCAGAGGGAGCCACACAGAAGCCGTATTGTCTGTACGGCATAGCATCAGGAGTTGTACAGCGTCACCTCCACTGTCAAGGTTATAGAACCTGTCCAGATTCACATAGAGAGAACATAAACCCCTTCTCTGAGTAGAGGAGGGTCCATTCATTGTGAGACAAGCATTGGAAAACACCATCTGCCACACCAGTTCCCTTATCACCTGTACCCGCATCCCCCGCGACACATGCACAGAAACAGGGCAGCCTGTCACAGACCCTAAGCGATCACGGCATGGGTTTGTGCTGCGTAAATAGGTGCGTTTGTGGGTCAGCTCTGCTTCTGGTTTGTAGTTTGACCTGGTCTTAACCTCCCTGGATCTCAGTTTCTTCTTCTGGGAAACAAAAAGGCTGAACTCCAAACCAAGTCATTGGAAACTTTAACCTTTTCTCTTAACCTTTTTTATACCCTGATGCCTCGGTGGTAGTGAGGGCTACGGTTCAGTTTGGTGGGGGGGGTAAAAGTTTGGAAAAGCCTCCCTCAGAAGCTCTAGAATCCCTTCCAGCTCTGACCTCTGTGAGTGTTGAGACGTTGGTCATGCTCTTTGGCCTTTTGGGATTTTACTTTCCTACTCTGTAAAATGAAGGGTCTACTAAATTATCAGTTAAACTTCTTCCAGCTGTCATGTTTGATGTTAGTATTCGTTTTGACATAATGAGGTTCCTTCATCCACACCAGTACTGTTCCGCTGCTGTGGACATGTGAGTTGGCAGAAGAAATCCTGTATTTACAAGTTCCTGCCCAGGCTATTGAAGAGGTTCTTCCTTTCCGTGGAATGATAGAAGCTTGAGTGGCTTTTGCAGCAGGGACCTGGGAAATCAGCCTACTCTCCACTTTACAGAAGAGAAAACTGATGCGCAGAGAAGCCAAGTGATTGCCAAGGACAGAGGGCGGGCGAGTTATTGATAAATCCGGCTACAATCCTGTGACCTAAGGCAGTGTACTTTACTGTTGTGACGTCATCCTCTTAACAGAAAATATGTGAGCATGAGGACCCTGAGTCGTACCACCCCCGTGTCTCCCATCTGCATTATTCCTATGAAGGGCCAGTACCCTCAACAGTGCCATCTTCTTATTTCCACAAATGTGATAAGTGCTCAACTTTTGTGAAAGTATAGTTTTTCAAACATGAAAACCAGATTAAAAAGCTGAACGTCCAAATAATTATAACCATAAGGTAGTGGCAGTCATGATCACACACAGAGGCTCTTGGTCTGATTTCTACAGAGAAGAACAATGCTTGAATACTTGTAGAACTGGACACCTGAAAAACAGGTTGGAAGGCTTTTAAATCCATTTGGTTGGTTATTTAGGAGGTGGAAGTGGCGTAAGGAAGGCAGTACTGCTCACAGTCTAGGAAAAAGGAAAGGGTCTACGTTTTTGTTTCAATTCGTGTTACCTCTTTTATTTTTCATAGTGGCAAAATACACGTAACATAAAATTTACCTTCTTAACCGTTTTTAAGCATGTATGTTACATTTTTAACATGCTTTTGTTGAATGGTTAAGAATGTAGGAAATGATAAGCCTCACATGTTCCCAAGTGCAAATCAAGTTGAAGCACAAATTGACTTTCCCGAGCCCAACTCCAGGTTCCAGAAATGGGATCCTCAGCCACACACTGAATACCTGTAATGCACTTAAGTACTTTCGACTTGTAAAGTACAGAGAGCACATCATAGTTTGTCTAAACCTTTGTGTTGGTGTCCTTCAACGCCACAGCCTTATGTACTTTGGAAATACTCATTATACAGGTTTAAATGTTCCTTCCACCAAACAGTTTTTTTCAATCTTTTCAAATTTTAGTTAAGCTTTATTTTTTTTTAAGTATTGTTAAAAGAAAAAACTTAGACAAATTAAATTTAACCGAGTTTAACTGAGCAAATAACAATTTGCAAATCAGGCAGCCTGTGAACCAGAATAGGTTCAGGGAGGTTCCAGCACAGTCATGTGGTGAAAGGTTTTTTTTTCTTTTGAGACAGGGTCTCACTCTGTTGCCCAGGCTGGGAGGCAGTGGTGCGATCACAGCTCACTGCAGCCTGGGACTCCCAGGCTTAAGTGATCTTCCCACCTAAGCCTCCTAAGTAGTTGGGACAGGCACACCACCATGCCCCACTAATTTTTGTATGTTTCGGGGGACGGGGTCTCACCATGTTTTCTAGGCTGATCTCGAACTCCTGGGCACGAGTGATCCACCTGCCTCAGCCTGGGAATTGGTGGTATGCTTGTCCCAGCTGCTTGGGAGGCTTATGTGGGAGTATCGCTTGAGCCTGGGAGGCTAAAGCTGCAGTGAGCCGTGATCACACCACTGCCCCCCAGCCTGGGCAACAGAGCGAGACCCTGTCTCAAAAAAAAAAAAAAATGAAAAAAGTGCTGGGGTCACAGGCATGAGCCACCATGCCCCAGCCTGGAAGAAAATTTACAGGCAAAAAAAGGAAAGTACGGAAAATGGAAGTGAGGTGCTAAAACAGCCAGATCGGCGACAGTTCGGTTGTTTGCCTTATTTGAGCAGTTTGAACAATTGGCTGCCTGTAGCCAAAGCTCAGTGATCAGCGCAAGAGTAGATTATAGTCTGTGTACACATCCAGTTAGTTAGGTTACAGTTCACTATGTACACAGAAACCTTTAAAATATGTAAAGAGGCAGCTTTAGGCTAAACTTAATTTAATAATATCTTGTTAATATTAGACACAGTCATAGCAAAAGTGTCCAAAACCAGTCAAGTGCTACTGTTTTAAATCGAGCCAAACATTAACTTTTATCTGATACTTCTCAGTGTCCTGCTCCAGTTTGTATTTGTAAATACAGTGTGACCTGTGTCATGAATGAACCTTAATATTCTGTTGCCTAACTTTGAATGAAGCCTGCACCTTCGTTGGTCAGATTTCTGGATATGATATGCTCACCATGTTTCCAGAGTTGCTGCTATTTCTCCAGTTAGCGAGGTGGAAATGCAGCGGCGCCTGGGAAGATGGGAGGCATTGGGCTGGCAGGCCTACTTTGCTCTGCCGCTCACCAGCTATTGTCATTCAGAACAAGCTACTTAATGCTCTCCAGGCCTGTCTTCTTCTCCCTGCCACAGAGATGTCAAAACCTACTTCCTGAGAATGTTAACAAGGACGACATTCAATTACATCTACAAAGTACCTAGCATAAGTGCCTAGAACATAGTAGGTACTCAGTGAACATCAATGTTATTCTTCTTTTGAGATCAAATTCTCTTAGGCTTGTGTGTAACAATCACTTTGAAGTCCTCTGATTGCTCGAATGACTTTCTTTAAGACTTCAAAGTATTAACCTGATTGTGAAGAGCAAAATGTCTATGTCTAAAGGATTATCTCATTTCTGGCTTTTAACCTGTCTTAAACACCTCTAGCACTTGCTTCTGTTTGAAATCCCAAAGAACTCTTTCTTTCTGTTAACTGTTACTCTTAACTTTTATTTTTTTCTCTTTTTACCCCCAGGCATAAAGTCCGTAGTCATGTCTGCCACCAGGTTTGTTTTCTGTTGCATCTTGATATTTTCTTGTGTTTTCAGTGGGGAGCATGTTACAATTCCTTAATATACAGATGTCATAGTATGTAAGGTTTTCTTGTGACTTAGTCTGGAAATCGTTCATAAAAAAAACAGTCATTATTCTTACTGGCTACTGATAAAAATTCTTTAAGAAAAACTATCGATTTTTTGTTTTGTTTTGTTTTGTTTTGTTTTGGAGACAGGGCCTCACTCTGTTGGCCCAGGCTGAAGTACAGTTGGCATGATTATGGCTCTCCGCAGCCTCAACCTCCCCAGCCTCAGGTGATCCTCCCACCTCAGCCTCCCTAGTAGTTGGGACTACAGGCGTGTGCCACCATGCCCAGTTAATTTTTGTATTGTTTGTAGAGACAGGGTTTTGCCATGTTGCCCAGGCTGGTCTCAAACTCCTAGGCTCAAGCAGTCTGCCCACCTTGGCCTCCCAAAGTGCTGGGATTACAGGTGTGTGCTACCACACCTGGCCTTTGAATATCTTTTCTTCTATATATAAAATCTTGGCAGAAATGTCTTCTTTTGTCATCATGAAATTTGCTTTCATGAAACCTCCTCAGCGCCCCTTATCTACCATTAGTCTTTTTGGAATCCTTTTTGACCTGCTGAAAGACAGCACCATTGTATTTTTCTTTGCAACTTGTGGAGCCACCACCATACCCAGTACGTTTTGACCAAAGGCAAAGTTAAGTCTGCACCACCTCAAGCCTATAAGTAACACAGTGGATAGGGGCCAGAAGACTTGGCTATTGTGGTTTGCAAAAACGGCAGGACGAATGCTCCATATCCTCCCTCAAAAATACATTCAGATGAGGATAATTTAGGTGGTCGGCCACAGGCAGCTTGCAAGGACAAAGCCTGTCAACTCTTACTCCAGCGTGTGACCTGAGTGGAGATGTCTACAAAAGAGCAGGAATCCTGTCTTCTTTGAGAATAGGGCAACAATCAAGTGGATGGTTTTAATTATTCAGATAGAGTCACAGGACATTAGATGCAGAATATTAAAATCTCCATCATTCAGGGGAAATAATTTTAAATACAGGTGGACATATAGAGGCATATCACTAGCCGGGTAGCAGAGTCATTATTTAAAGGACACTAGAGTTCCTCTGTGAGGAGGAACTGAGCTCAAAGAAGATGTTCAGTATCAATACAGTGAGATTACAGAGTACAAATCTGAACACTTTTGTAAGCTTCTCCCTAAGTGGAGGAGTGGGGCCAACTCCAGGAGTTTGCTTTTTGCTTGTCTGAGAATCTCTTGACAGATCCTAGAAGTGACAATTCTATGTTGGGTCTTAAAAAGAAGAGGTAGTGTGATCCAGCAATCCCACCCCTACATGTATACTCAAGAGAAATGAAAACGTGTCCACACAAAGATTTATATGCAAATATTTATTGAAACCTTATTAGCAATAGCCAAAAAGTGGAAACAACCCAGATGGCCATCAGATAATAAATGGATGAGCCACAGGTGGTATAGCCATATACAATAAAAGTATTATTGGTGGTAAAACAGAACAAAGCACTGACACATGCTAGAACATGGATGGCCCTTGAGAACATTATGCTATGGGAAAGAAGCCAGACACAAAAAGTCACGTATGATTTCGTTTTTATGAAATGGCCAAAATAGGCAAATGCATCGAGACAGAAAGTGGGTTAGTGGTTGCCAGGGGCTAGAGAGGATGGGACATTTGAAAGGCGACTAATGAGTAGTGTTTCTTTGGGGGTAATGAAAATGCTCTAAAATTGATTGTGGTAATGGATGCAGAACTGTGAATATACCAAAAACCATTGAACTGTACACTTTAATTGGATAGATTTGATGGTGTATGAATTATATCTCCATAAAGCTGTTAAGAGACATCAGGAAGAGACCAGAGTTTCTTCTGTGCCCTCTGCCACAGGAAAGGAGGGAAGTCTGCCCAGTCTTCCTACAGGCGTTGCTCCTTGGGGCGGTTTAGCATGCCATTACCACAGACTGTGGCTGGGACCTGCGGGACTCATTTGTAGATGCCGCCTTCTTTGACAACACCTGGGATTGTTGAAATGGAAGTCATCAATTACTGGAAGCCATTAATTGAATGCTGTGTGCCAGGCGTTGTAGTAAGACATTATAAATACCATCTAATTTATGTAAAATTGACATTATCCCATTCTGTAGGTAAGGAAACTGAGACTACAGGGTTAGGTGAAACCCAAGGTTTCTGAGCCAGTGATTGGCAGAGCAGGTGTTTAAACCAGGTTTGTGTTGGGAAAAACCCCAGGCTCCAAGTACAACATTATCCTGCCTTCCCCCTTCTCCACCCTCACCCCAGCCCCAGTCAAAAAGGCAGCAGGAAATGGGACAAGTTATCACTTAGAAGAATACTGATTTGGTTTTAAAAGTATTGAATAGAATGACCAAATGATCTAGTGATTCCATTTATCAGTATATACCCCAGAGAACTGAAAGCAGGGACTCAAAAGGATACTTGCCCACCAATGTTGGGAGCAGTATTATTCACAACAGCAACCCAGTGTCCCTCAACAGACGAATGGATGAACAAAATGTGGTACAGCCGTACAATGGAATGTTACTCAGCCCTAAAGAGGAAGGAAATTCTGCCACATGCCACAGCAAGGGTGAACCTTGACGACATTGTCCTAAGTGAAATAAGCCATAAAAGAAACAAATGCTGTATGATTCCACTTATAGGGGGTCCCTAGAGTCCCCCTATAGATGGAAAGTAGAATTGGGGTTGCCAAAGACTGGAGGGGAGGGAGAATAGAGAGTTAGTGTTTAATGGCTGCAGGGTTTCAGGGGAGGAAAATGAAGAGATTCTGGAGAAGGATGCTGTTTGATGGTTGTACAACAATGTGAATGTACTTAACGCCACAGAACTGTACACTTAAAATGAATAAAATGGTAAATGTGTTTTTTATATTTAACAAACACACACACACAGACACACACATCAGTATTGTGTTTGTTTGAAAGTCTAGAGCTAGAAAGCTTTTTTGAGTGTATTTAGCAGGAAAACTTAAAAGAAAGTTCTCGTCTTTGCAGGAGACAGGCCTGAGGCATCTAGAGAAAATGAACACCACCTAGGGAGCCGATCACACCTGGAGTGATCTGCACCCTCCACAGTCCTAGGAGCGATCTGCACGCTCCACAGTCCCGGGAGCGATCTGCACCCTCCACGGTCCCGGGAGCGATCTGCACCCTCCACGGTCCCGGGAGCGATCTGCACCCTCCACGGTCCCGGGAGCGATCTGCACCCTCCACGGTCCCGGGAGCGATCTGCACCCTCCACGGTCCCGGGAGCCATCTGCACCCTCCACGGTCCCGGGAGCGATCTGCACCCTCCACGGTCCTAGGAGTGCCGTTACCAAGGGAGAGGAAGGAGAAGGAATAGGGATGAAGTCTCTTAAATAGACATTTGATGACATTTTCCCCAATTTGTTGGTTTGCAATGACTAAGACTTTTTGCTTTTTAACCTGTTATTATGGAAAAATGTGAACATATACAAAAGTATGTAGAATTGTCAAATGAATCCTGTGCATCCATCAGCCATCTATAACAGTTAGATACTCTGTAACATCAATAGATGGTATTTTTCATCCTTACGCCTACCCATGCTCTCCCGTACTGTTTTGAGAAACTGTGTATTCGTTTTCATATTAAACTATTTTGGTACATATCTGAAAAGATGATGATTTTTAAAACATAGCTATGAAACTAACAAAATAATACTAATTCCTTAATATCATCAAATACAAAGTGTTTAAATTTTAATGTCTCACAAATACCACCAATCTTCAAACTGGGTGATCTGTCTATAATCTGTCTTTAAAAGAAATCTATAGGCCCCATTCGTATCTTTTTTTCTTCCTTGCTCTTCTTTTTCCTTACAATTTCTTTGCTGAAGAAGTCAGTTCTTTTGTCTGGATTTTGCTGATTTTACCTTGGTTTTCTTGCTTATCTTATGTAAAAACTGAAAGCTCTATCTTAACCAGCTAGGTTCTTAGCCCTGGCCAGACACTACACTCACCTGGGAAGCTTGTAAAATCCTGACATGTGTGGAAAGCAGCTTGTCACTTCCTCAATAAGTTAAACATAGAATTACCATATGACCCAGCAATTTCACTCCAAAAGAACTGAAACAGGTTCAAACACAGTCTTGTATTCGTATGTTCCCAGCGGCACTATTTTCAATAGCCAAAAGATGGAAACAACCCAAATATCCTTCAGCTGAGGAAAGGATCAACAAAATGTGGTATGTCCACGCAATGGAATATTATTCATCCTTAGAAGTTACAAAGTACTCATACATGTTTACAACCTGGATGAACCTTGAAAACACTGCGGTAAATGAAAGAAGCCTGACACAAAAGCCACGTATTACATGATTTCATCGATATGTCTACGGAAAGCCATAGAAACAGAACATAGATTAGTGGTTGCCGGAGGCTGGGAAAATAAGAAAACAGGGAGGGGCTGCTTAATGAGTATGGGGTTTCCTTTTGGGGTGATGAAAATTTCCAGAACTAAATAGTGTTGATGATTGTACAATTGTGAAGGTACTTAATGCCACTGAATTACGCACTTTGAAGTGGTTTAAATGATTTTATGTTATGTGAACTTTACCACAATTTTTTATAATTCTGATGTATAAAAACACCCCAGACCAAGTAATTAATAATCTCTTAAGTGTGACCCGAGCATCAGAATATTCTAAAGCCCTCCGATGGATGCCAGTGTACACGCAAGGTTTGGAATCATTGACAGAGGCTGGACGGGTCAGGATCGTGTCTTTGGAGCCTTCCTCACAGGTGGTGGTAGCATGCTAGATTTAAGCCCGTGCAAGTTTGCTTCTGTATTCCAAAGGATAACCATGTCTCTTGCACTCCTGTGAGACAGCAGATGCTGTCAGGAATCTGCTGCCTACAGTCACAAAACACATTCTCTCCTTTTTTAGAAAATAAAATTTAAGAAAACCTAAGAAGAAAACGATCGATCATCTTGATCTTGTTTTTGTGTGAGAGGAAAGGGCCCTCTGTTTCTAGCTACCATATAGATGTGTAAAACAGTGCCACCCATAGCCTCACCCGTGAGATGGCAGCACACGGACAAGTGGCCCTCAGGCTGCCCAGCACACGCACACACCCTGCCCAACAGCAACAAAAAGAGACAAAGTAACCAGTCCTGATTCCTTGGGGAGGCAGGCGAACCTCCTGTAGTCATCTTTGTCCTGCAGTGGCTGGTGCTGCCGTCATACCCGTAGAATCTCAGCAGTGCGTGCTTCCCTACCCTGGGAAGGAAATGTCATTTCCTTGCAAGACTCACTTCTCATGAGCACTGATAGGCCACAGCTGCTGCTGGCTCTGCAGCCTTGGCAGAGTTGCAAATAGGTTAAACGGAGATGGGAGTTCTAGTTCTCTTTTGCTTCAGCCAGCTTCCTTTTCTGGCTAAATTTGAATAAACTCAAAGAAACTGGGCAAGGGGTTTACGGCTCCCCGTGGAGCTTCACAAAGATAAGTTCCACTTATGTGATCCAAGAGGTGGTTGGCTTGTGATTTTCTTTGCTCAGCATTACTCGTTAATATCCTGAACTCACATTTCTGAAAACAACTGTAGCTGAGATGTGCTCTTGGAGCAGCAAAACTACAAGTTAAACTTGGAAATCAAACCTCCCACTTTCACTCTCAGCCTTTTGTAGCAAAGGCTGGGTACTCTTCTCTTTGAAAGCATGGGATTTTCATTTAAAATGTTAACTAGAAAAAATAGAAGACATTCTTTCAGAGGAGGTGTGTTGTAGATTTTGTTTTTGTTTTTGTTTTTGTTTTTTTATAAGTGCTAGATTTTGAAGTCAGAAGACCTGGAAAGGAGTATCTCAGCTCCATAATCCATTTACCAATTGTGCAGATGTACACAGGTTACTCAGTTTCTCTGGTTCCATATACTCAATCCTAAGGAAATATGAATATTATGTATTGCATAGGACAAGGGTAAAAACGGTGAGAAACTAAGTAAAGCATGTAAGCTTAGCACATGCCCAATAAATGTCACTTTCCTAAATATGTATTGCTTATGTATTAAGCAAGTGATCCTCAAACTTAATCCCTGAGAGGCAGGGAGGTTAAGAGATGAGATGCAAAAATACCCTTTTTCTTTTCTGTGGGCCTGTCCTGAAAGCAACAAGGAATTGGGTACGATCATGAAAACTTGCTTTGGGTTAAACCAAGTTAAAATTTAGGATCTGCTGATATGTCTTGATCTGTCAACTGGGGACCCACGGCTGCTTAAAGATAAAGGCGTAAGTCAGGGATAAAATAATGAAGCCAAGGCATACAATGATTGCCTCTCAATTATGAGTTGTATCCTGCTGCTGCTTTTCACAAAACATATTTTCCAAGTCTTTAAATATTCTTCTATAATGTCATTCTTAATGATTGCATAGTGAGGATACGGTGCAGCAAAAAGCTATGGACAGCTCTGTGGCAGCTAATTTGAAAATCTAATAAAAAAATAAATTAACCTGAGGAATAGAAAGCTTGAATAGACCAATTACCGTAGAAGAGATTAAAATATCTACTGGTTTGAGCCTTTTCAGACTTTCTTTTGGCCTAGTCCTTGATGAATTTTTGTGAATGGCTTACAGACAACGTTTTCTTTGTTGTTTTTAGAGGGAGCTTTTTTGCAGGCACAATTTTCTTTTTTCTCTTTTAAGAGATGAGGTGTTGCTGTGTTGGCCAAGTTGGTCTCAAACTCCTGGCCTCAAGTGATCCTCCTGCCTTTACCTCCCAAACTGCTGGGATTACAGGCGTGCGCCATTGCACCCAGCCAGACACAAATTTTTTTAATGTATTCTCTGAGATACGTGTGTGTATTTAGTTTGTCCATTGTATTATTCAAATTCTCTGTGATTACCTTTTTAAATGTACTGTTTCTATCCAGCTTTGAAAGAGCAATATCAAAGCTCCCCACCATCATTTTGCCTTTGTCAGTTTCTCCTTCTATTTCTAATAATTTAGGTTTTATATACTTCGCTACAGTCTTATTTAGTGCATACAGCTTTATGACTGCTGCATCCTTTCTGTAAATGTTGCTCATTATTTAGTTTGAGGGTTTTAGACTCAATTCTGCCTTGTCAAATATTAATATAAACTAGAATTTTCCCCCACAAATGTACCCGGTATATCTTAACTCATCCCTTGATTTTCAGTCTTCCTTTACCACTTTTGTTTAAGGGGTTTTCATCTTGTTTTGTTACCTATCCCAGTTAGTACATTCACATTTCATATTATGGCTGATGGAGTTGATTTTATTCTCTTATGTTATTATGTATTTTAGTTGGTTCTCTCTTTTCCTTATTTTTAATGGTTTTATCAAGTAACTATTCATTCCCTGTTTATCTCTCTTTTCTTTTGTCAGTTTGGAAATTCCATTCTACTTTTCTGCGCCCTTAATGACTGTCTTCTGTAGCCCAGTGCTGATAATTAGAAGCATATATTTGTTACTATTATGTGTGAGAGGATACCAGCTTTTCCTACCAAGACCTGTTTCCCTAGACATAAATTTCATAAAGAAGTGTATTGCTTATTCGTTGTTTTTCCCGAGTCTCTGAGTGCTCTTGCTGTGTACCTCTTGTTGTCTTCCTCTCCTCAGCAGTTTTAGAAGCAGCCATTTGTTTCAGGTTTTTTTCTGTCTGGCTCCTGGATTCCTTTAGGCGTATTGTTATTTTTCTTTGTCATCTCACTGGGGCCCAGGTCTGCTTGTTACAGCGCCCCATGTGGCTGCAGTTCTGTAGGTGATAAAAGTGAATGGCTCCCTACTCCGGAGGACCAGTGGGGCAGCAGCGGCGGCAGCTGCGAGTCTCCCTGTTCCCAGGTCCCCTGTGCAATGCCATCCTGAGGAGCAGGGAGCAACAGCCTTGCTCTCTAGCCCCTGCTTGGCAGATAAAGCTCACTTGGGAGGCCAGTGTCAGCCAGATTCCCAGGGCCCACACGTCTCCTCCAGCCCCACTAATCCCAGAATCCCAGCGTTGGCCTCCAGGCCCTGCATGGCCCACCAGGAGGAAAGCTCTCATGAACTCCCCCTGCAGCCCACTCCCAGGCCCAAGACCTCACTCACACCAGCGTCTCCCCCAGCGTTGGGGTGGGAACAGGGGAAGCATAGTCTATTCAGGGCTCCACAGTTCCAGAATTCCTCTCTGTAGTACCTCTTAATAAAAAAGATTTCAGATTTAATTAGTTTTTGTAGTCAGAGCTGGGAACCTAATCCATATTTAGAACATAATCTGTAAGAAAAGCATATTCCAAGTACTTACCAACTTTGAATGAAGACTTCTGCAGCACAGCTGACTTCCCACCTGTCCACAGCCCTGCTTCACCTCGGCACGAATCTCTCTGACTTGGCCTGTTGGGCTGCTTTGCGCTCTCGCTTCTCCCTCCCTTCAGTGTGGCTGGTGGAGTAAGGATGGTCCTAGGTCCTACATTTTCACATTTTCCACAGTAAGATACATTACATTTTTAAAAATAATTGTTTTCAACAAAGCCATAAAGTAAGATCTGGTAAGCTGAATAATGGCCCCCAAAGGCGTCCACATCCTAATCCCGGAGACCTGTGAATGTTACATTTTATGGCAAAAGGGACTTCACAGGTAGGATCAAATGAGGATCTTAACATGGAGATCAGCCTGGGTCATCCACATTGGCCCTCCTGTAATCACAACTATTCTTCCAAGAGGAAGGCAGAGGGAGGTTTGACTGCAGAGGAAGAGAAAGTGACAGAAGCAGAGATCGGATCAACTGCTTTGAGGATGAGGCAGGCACCCCACGCTAAGCAATGCAGGAGGCCATACAAGCTGGAAAAGACAAGGAAACAGATTTTCCCCAGAGCCTTGGAAAAAAGCCAGCCCTGACAACACCTTGACTTTCACCCAGTGAAACTGATTTTTGACTTCTGGCCTCCATAACTGTAAGAGAATAAACTTGTGTTGTTCTAAGCCACCTGTTTGGGGGTCATTTTTGACTGCAGCATTAGGAAGCTAACACACAGGGTAATCCTTTGGAGAAACCTGGGTTGTCTCAGGGCAGCCCGCGAGCCCAATGCCACTATTTCCCATATCCCCAGCTGAGTGCGGGAGCAGGTGGACGCATTCCTAGAATCACACCATCAAGTGCAGTGGCCCTTTATGGCCTGGAAGCATGGCTGGGGTGCAGGCAGGGTTGTGGCCGCTCGCAGCCTCTAAGCCCTCAGGGACAGTGCACATGTGGAGAGAAGTCCTTTGGGGGAATTGAGCAGTTTTTTGAGCAAGCGCATATGTAAGGAGCACATCAGAAGCTCTGGAGAGGCAAAGTCAAGACTTTGAAGGGCATAGGCCCAAGCACTGGCTGCCCAAGAGAAGCCCCAGGCCCTTCTCTGCTGGTAGCATCTGCTCCCTCCAGGTGCTGGCGGTGTCACCTAGTCATGCAGGTGACATGGGGCCTCACATAAAAAAATGTAAATAAAAGCAAGATTGATGAGCTTGGTCATACCCCATGTAGTAGTTCATATCCAGAGTCCTGTGAGAACATCGGAAGTGTGGACAAAGAGGAAACCAAAAGAACAGTAAGAAACTTCAAGAGACACATTCCCAAAATGGTCATGAGGAGGGAAAAGAGGAGGGAAGCATCTTCTCCAAATGCACGTATTTGTGACTGTCACTTCCTCTCAAGGGGCACTGAGATCTCCAGATATGATTTCCTTCCCTGAAGAGGAAAAAGTTAAAGGTGGCTCCTTTTTATCTGCCATCTGTCAGCCAGGCAGCCTTGTCACTTTGACTTTCTTCAAAGAGATGTACTCCACCACTATGAAGCCCAGTAGTTCCATTTACTCCCGAGTGAGGGGTGAGCTAGGGACACGATTTGTATCTACGAGGCCACAGGGCATTCTTATTTTGCAACTCCATATCACCCCTGCGTACAGCTGGGAGCAGGGTGTGAGCGGTGATGGGTGCGCTGCTTCCACGATATAAATGTCATCACTGCAATCCTCTTCACTATTGGCAGCTTCTGTAAAATATTTCTCTGTAGACAGTAAGAAACCTAAATTTGGATTTTCACTTAATTTTTAATATTCCAAGCAGAACCAAGTTTGCTTTGTAGAGAAATCAACAACTGTAAGACACCCTCTCCCATCACCTGCCCAGACTCTTCCTCATCCAGGTGCTGATTTGTCTACCACCAAAAAAATTGTAAAGGATGGTATAAATGTCAATTTCCAGGTTTCATACTATCCTATAATTCAGCAGGATGTCTCCATTGGAGGAAATGGGTGAAGCGTACAGGGACCCCCTCTCTACTATTTTTTGCAACTTCCTGTGAATGTATATTTATTTCAAAATTAAAAGCAAGGGTTAGAAATGGTAAACTGTAATGTAACAATGTTGTTTTCATCACAGGTTTTTAAAAACCCCCTAAAAATAAATAAAAACGAAAAAAGGATGATACAGATCACATTGTCCATTAGAAAAATAACGTAAGCTATAAATGCAAGCTATATGTGTAATTGTCTAGTTGCCACATTTTAAAAAGCAAAAAGGAACAGGCAAAATTAATTCTAATAACATAAGTTCTTTAACCCAGTATATTTAAAAGATTGTCATTTAAGCAATACAAAAAAATTAACATATTTTGCTTTTTTTCTTACTAAGCCTTTGAAACCCAGTCTGTATTTTATACTTATAGAACATCTCTGTTTGGACCAGCCATATTTCAAGTGCTAAATAGCCACATGTGCAATGGAGTAGCACAAGTCTAGACAGTATTGGGGCTGTAATTGCAAAATCTTTTAATGACTTTTTAACCTGTATCTTTTAACATCTTTATTAAGATTCGCATACCTTAAAATTCACCCATTTAAAGTATATTATTCGGCCGGGCACGGTGGCTTATGCCTGTAATCGCAGCACATTGGGAAGCCGAGGCAGGTGGATCACTTGATCCCAGGAGTTCAAGACCATTCTGGGTAACATGATGAAACCCTATCTCAACAAAAAATACAAAAAGAGGCCAGGCGCGGTGGCACATGACTGTAATCCCAGCACTTTGGGAGGCTAATGTGGGCAGATCACTTAAGGTCAGAAGTTTGAGACCAACCTGGCTAACATGGTGAAACCCCATCTCTACTAAACATACAAAAATTAGCCAGGTGTGGTGGCAGGTGCCTGTGGACCCAGCTACTTGGGATGTTGAGACAGGAGAATTGCTTGAACCCGGGAGGCAGAGGTTGCAGTGAGCCAAGATCGTGCCACTGCACTCCAGCCTGGGTGACAGAGTGAGACTCTGTCTCAAATAAATAAATAAAGTATATTATTCACTGGTTTTTAGTATATTCAGAGTTGTGCCAGCATCACTACAATCAAATTTAAAACATTTTCAGCACCCCAGAAAGAAACCCCGTACTCATTCGCACTCACTCCACACTCCCTCCCGCTTGCCCACCCATCCCCAGCCACTAACCTGCCCTCTGTCTCTATGTATTGGCCTATTCTGGATATTTCATATAAATGGAATCATACAATATGTGGCCTTTTGTGTTTGGCTTTTGTCACTTAGCATCATATTTTCAAGGTTCATCCTTGTAGCATGTATCTGAACTTCATTCCTTTTTGTGGCTAAATAATATTCCATTGTATGAATATACCACATTTTATTTATTTGTTCATCAGTTAATATGTATTTGGGCTGTTTTCACTTCTTGGCTGTTGTGAATTGTGTTGCTGTGACCGTCTTCGTACACATTTCTGAGGCGTATGTTTTCATTCCCTTGGGTGTAGTTGCTGTACAGAATCATTCTTGCACTGTACTTCAGTTGCTTTTTCATGCATTTCTCTTGGCTGTTATCTGTCTGCTGTCTGCATTCTTCGAATACCTGAGCGTTTCTAGCAGCTACACTGCCGATCTCCCCAGGGTCTTGAAGGGTTTGCTTCCATTCCCCCGAGCATTATACTCAGTTGGTGCTGGTGGCCTGGCTCTGGCCGGGTCACTAGCAAAGGGCCAAGGATGTGAAGGGCTTTCATCACTGTCTTCCAAGGGAGAGGAAGCCTTGCGTTTGCACAGCTCTGGAAGAGTCATTGTTTTGCATCAGAAGAGCTTAGGATACTTCTATCAAAAAATAAAGGAAATAATCTTCATATCTAAAGGGCTTAACTTTGTGGTGAACTCTGCAGCTTTCCATAATAGGGTCCCAAAGGTAAGTGAGAGGAACATATTACCCTAATTCAGAAATAAACCGTGTGCATGGTGAAAGGCAGTGTCTTCGCAAACTGCCCAGAAAGAAGGTCTTGGCCCACCAATGGGCAGTGTCCTCAGGGTTAGACCCAGCGTCAGTGTCCCTTTGTCTTGATGCTGAGAGAAGTGGATCAGCCGCCTTGTTTGAACCAAAACGCACATCAGAAATGGGTCCAAAGGAAAGCCACTTACTGCAGGCTGAGTTTGTGGGATTCAGGAGTCAGAATGAAAACCCAGAGCTTTTCTCACTGAGCTTATCATCAAAGCCTTCAAGGTTTTCTTTGCCTAAAAAGAGCTGAGTCCCTCAGATATCTCAGTTTCCTAGTTCATATGAGTACATTAGAACATCTTGTCCCTAAACAGCATGAAGAATGCTCCTGGGAGGGGTGCCTTCCTCTGACAGCTTCAGCTGCAGGCTTGTGGCAACTCCATGTGTGGTGACCACTCTGGGATTCTTGTTTCTGTTCTGCCAGGGCTTGCCCTGAGACCTTACACAAGTACCTCCTTCTCTTGGAATTCATTCCTTCGTTCAGCAGAGTGTCTGAGGCACCACGCGAGGCACTGGGAGCAGGCCAGGGTCACTGTGCTCGAGTTGCTGACAGGTGCATGGGGGTGTTTGCTCACAGCCTGGGTCATGGGCTCCATCCCGGCTGCCTAGACCAAAGGTTCCAAGTCGAGGCAACCAAAGCAAGTGATAGGGCGGGACTAGTTGATTGGAAGAGGGAGGAGAGCTGGGGGAGGGCCTGGCACCCAGCCAGGGAATGAGGATTCCATAGGAGTGAGCTGTCCTAGAAACCACTGGAGGTTTCGGGGCTATGGGTTGATGTGATGAGCATGCGTCTCTAGAGGGATGACTTCAGCAGCCATGCAGGTGCAGCAAGGTGGGCGCAGCCCCTTCTCCTCACCGCGGCTGCAGCAGCCACGTCAGCAAGGCCAGGAAGATGCCCACAGGTCTCGTATGAAGATGACCGGCTTCCCAGACTCAGGAATAGTTTCACTAGGAGACGAGGGAAGCTCTGCACTGCTAGGTGCTGGGGACATGAAATGGGATCATCCCAACTTCAGGGAGCTCACAGTCTCATGTCGGAGACAAACACCAAAACCACACAAAGTATATTGACAGCCCAGTGTGGCTGGTGCTGGATGGTGACAGGGCACAGTTGTGAATACCTGGAGCAGTTTTCCAGAGCATGGTCTGCAGCCTTGTCCCAGATCTACTAACTCATAATGTCTGGGGAGGCAGAGGGCCCTTTGATAAATCCGACATCCACTGCAGTCTGAGCCCTGCTGGCCGAGGGAGCCAGGCAGGGAGGTGGGTCAGGGACACTTGCTGGTTGGAGGGCCAGCCCGTCAGGATGAAGTCCGCCTGCCACTGTTGATCCTTTGTTAAATGGCTACCTGCTTGCAATCATGGTGATTGAAGTCGAATCCCATCTCCCTGAATAGAGGTGATTGTCGCTTGGAGATCCACCCATGAGGGACGAATATTTCTGAAGTCACACTTTAGGCCAGTCGGAGGCATAGGCAAAAGGGGGAAATGGAAAAGAGGAGAAAGAACAAAGAAGCAAAGGACACATGAACTCATTAAAGCCCTGTGTCTGCTAGGAAAGAAACCTTTTCTCTAAATTTTCTAAAAACCAGGAAATAAGGCTGGACGCAGTGGTTCACGCCTGTAATCCTAGCACTTTGGGAGGTGGGAAGATCACCTGAGACAGAGCAGCGGGGGCAGCAGCAGGAGAGAAGTGGACATGTTCTGGTGCGGAGGCCGAGGCTTCTGGGCCAGTATGTGGAGCCCTGCAAATGTGTTCTTTTCCCCCTAGGTGTTTAACTGGAAGGTGTGTCCAGTAAACTGGGCCTCAGGGACCACACTAGGGCTGTGGAGCCACCAGCCAATTCCCCATGCCCTAAGACAGCCCCAGGGACCCGGGAGGTGAGCTTGCTGAGAGACAGCGTGTGCCCGCCCTCTCCATGGCCCTGGGAGAGCAGAGGACTACCAAACAGCCACCACAGTTGGACTGGCACCAGAAAACAGGAGGCCCAGCTCTCCACCTCCCAGACCCCGGTGTCGTCTGAGGCTCCCATTCACGTCATCTTCACCTCTTGCAGTGCATGGCCGTCTGTGCAGCTGTGCGTGCATCTCGCCTGCAGAATGCTAGACAGAAACTGCACTGTGAGTGGCTTGATCATGGCCTGTCACCACAGACCGTGGCTTCCTTTTCAGGGACAGCCCAAAGTCTTACTTCGAGGTCCTCACCCTACAGGTGACACTCAAAATACTGAACTGCCATGGGCCATCGGCATGGGCCCCTCAGAATGGAATCTGGTCATGCTAGAGCAGCATGTCAGGGGCCCACCAGGCCAGACGGGAGCCAGGGCACCCCAGGAGAGGGAAAAGGGAGGAGGGTGGTTTATTAAGTAGGGGCCGTGGGAACAGCTGGAAGTTGTTCAACTTCTGACCACAAGGCCAGGACATGCTGCCTGAACATCAGTTTTGTCCTATACCCTGGCCAAGGGTCCCCTTCCCCCAGAAGTGCTTATACATATACTCAGACGTCTCCTAGATCCTGCGATGTGGGGGTCCTACAGGAGAGCTTAAGAGCAGTGTCTTCGGGGGTGAGTCACGTTAACCAGGGCACTGCCTGTTCCCTGCTCACCGCCCCCGTCCCACCACTGCTGACTCCCCATGTCTCACCCT
The DNA here is from genome assembly GCF_028885625.2 of Pongo pygmaeus. NCBI lineage: Eukaryota > Metazoa > Chordata > Mammalia > Primates > Hominidae > Pongo > Pongo pygmaeus. The sequence goes on along the minus strand of NC_072378.2, from coordinate 5,006,631 downwards.
CTGTTCTCTCTCTCACCTCCACTCTCCATGACCAGCTCTTCCTGAGGGCTTCTGGGAACAGAGCTGCTGCCTTCCCAAGGCTGGGGTTGGGATGAGGACGTGTGTGCTGGGCGAGGGTCAAGTATTCTCAGAGCACCGGGCCCACCGCTCCAGCCAAGGCCCTGTCAGGCCCTATGGCTCAAGGCAATGTTTTTCCCTCTCACCTGACTTCTGGGTAGGGGGAGACAAAAGGGAGCCCAGGTACTTGGGTATGTTGGTATACGTATGACCCCAATATCGTTAGCCTGTGACATCCTTCCTGGAAGGCTCCCAAGCCCTGGGCGATTGAGAGGGTGTTGCTGGCCATGTGTTTTCAAGTCCGTGGATGTCGCGTAGCAGCTCCCTGTGGGAGGTGAGCAGAGGAACGCAGTGCAGCCATTGGGAAGAGACAGTTGGGTCTGTGCGTGGCAACGTGGAAGGATGCCACGTGGGATGCTGAGCGTGAAGGAGAGCGCGTGCTGGGAAACCGTGCAGACGGGGATGTCTGCCTCGTTTGTCTCTGTTGGTATTCACCACCATTTCTTGCATGAGCCAGATGTTGGCCCATGAGGGCAGAGGTAGGACAGCTGCCACCAGCCATGGCATGCAGTCAGGAACAGATGGATGTGGGACTGTCCAAGAGAAACTTCTGGAAAGCACTGGGTCGGCGACAGGAGGGAGCCCAACGGGGAAAGGGCACTCATTGCGTCTCATCAAGGGATATTGTTCATTCCTGACGATTTGATGCCAAAAAGCATCAAACTCCCCTGGACCACTTATTTAAAGAGGCCAGTAATCAGCACATTTTACAAGCCTGAATTTAAAGAAAAAAACAAGTATGACTTCTGGTTCCTACTCTGGAAGCCCTTTCCAATTCTGAGTGTCGCATTTCTGGTGCAGGACCCTTGACTCTGGTTCTGCTGTGTTCGTTGCTCTGGAAATTGTGAAACTCTCAGAGTGGTGACATCTCAATGCTACCCTCCATGTGGAAGCCCACAAAGTCAGGAACTTCTAGAATCAAACAGATTAGTGTGGGTGATTATTCTCTGTACTGTCCAACCAAGCAGGGTGCTGTCAGTCATCACCGGATGAAGGTGACAGGCAAAACCAGAGAGGCAGTCCATCTTTAAGTCTCCGCAAACAAGTCGTCTGGGGGTGGGCGAGCAGACTCGGGATGTGCCTTTTTCCCGCAGGTTTCTGCTGAGCTTGCCTGCTCAATTATATTCAATTAAAGCAAATATTAAAACCAGAACTGGTTCAAGTCGACTTTGAAAAAATGTGTCCCTGGAGGAGTAAAATAGCAACAGGCAGCCTGATTGCCCCAGAAAGTTTGTCAAAGATATACATCCCCCAGAGCAGGTGGTGAACACACCATCAAGAATGTGCTCATTCCCCAGCACACATCCCAGGAAGGATCAGCCTCAGCATTTGCATCACCTTGTAGCTAATTGTAGGGGGGCCAGGATTCTGGCCTCGCCGCTGTGGTTTTGGTGGCATGAAGCAGAGTTCAGGGACAGACATGCAGCTGAGCTTTGGTCTCTCCCCAAATGCAGGAGTGTGACCTCTCATGGGACATTACCTCTGGCAGTTTGCCTGGGCTCTGTTGTCGCCATCCCAGGGAAATGCCAGGTTTTCTTCTGACGTGATGTTTGGGCCCTGAGTTCTGCCCAGTTCCCAGACGGGCCTGGTGACAGTTGCGGCGGTGCTGACATGTAACATGGTGTGCTGTTTGGATGCTTTTGTCTCGGGGATCCTCTGTTGTGCAATGCTGTAATGCCAGCTCCAGAGGACTCCTGGCTAGTGGCTGGCACTGTCTGTATCCACTCTGCCCATGTGGCCTTCTCTGCACTGACCATCAGGGGTCGGGAGGTAGCTGTCTCCTGTTTTATAACTGTCTTCCCCACCCTGAGCAGTGGTCTAGACCAGCAGATAGAAATCACACATAAAACCCAGCTCCTCTAAAGTACAGGTGTATATATAGAAGACAGGAAGATATTCCCTGCCTTCAGCTAGCAGTGTAGCAGGTGATAGCATCCTGGAACACCGTAGGGTGCAAAGACACTTCTGTCCCCTGGTTTTGTAGTCCATGGCCCTATGTACCCAAAGTACACCTGGTAGGAAAATAGATACCCTAGTTTTTTGCTTGTTTTTTGGAAAAGTATGGACTCCATTGCAGGGCAGGGGTGGAGGGAAAGAAAACCAGGTAATACTCAAAAAATAAGTGCTAAGCCTGAATCCCTTTAGATGAGCACTGCTTCTCATTCAGGGACGCTAGTCAGAAGCAAGGAAGCAATGACATGCGTGCCCCCACCCCCCAACTACCTCCCTGATGAGAAATTCCACAGGTAGGGCTGGGCCACCTAGGTCCTACTGAGAGGCAAAGCCAGCTGGACTTCCTGGGTCGAGTGGGGACTCGGAGAACTTTTCTGTCTTACAAGAGGATTGTAAAATGCACCAATCAGTGCTCTGTAAAAACGCACCAATCGGTGCTCCGTAGCTAGCTAGAGGTTTGTAAAATGCACCAATCAGTACTCTGTAAAAATGCACCAATCAGCACTCTGTGGCTAGCTAGAGGTTTGCAAAATGGACCAATCAGCACCCTGTAAAATGGACCAATCAGCAGGACATGGGCAGAGACAAATAAGGGAATACAAGCTGGCCACCCCCAGCCAGCCGCAGCAACCCACTGGGGTCCCCTTCCACGCTGTGGAGACTTTGTTCCTTTGCTCTCCACAATAAATCTTGCTGCTGCTCACTTTTTGGGTCCACACCACCTTTAAGAGCTGTAACACTCACCATGAAGGTCCGTGGCTTCATTCCTGAAGTCAGAGAGACCACGAACCCACCAGAAGGAACAAACTCCGGGCACACTACAAAGCAGACCCTGTGGCTCCCGTGCACAGACCTCAATAGGAACCTCTGCCTTAACATGTGTGCCCATTCAAAAAGGACTCATTCCTGCAGAGGGAACAGAAAGCTTGTGAGATGGGAACCACTGCTAGCTGCCCACGACTTTGGGCTCTTTGAGATCCATTAAAATAATTTCATTCCCAGCCAGGCACCGTGCCTCATGCCTATAATCCCAGCACTTTGGGAGGCTGAGGTGGGTGTATCCTGAGGTCAGGAGATCACGACCAGCCTGGCCAATATGGTGAAACCCCGTCTCTACTAAAAATACAAAAAAATTAGCCAGACGTGGTGGCACGCACCTGTAGTCCCAGCTACTCGGGAGGCTGAGGCAGAAGAATTGCTTGAACCCGGGAGGCAGAGGTTGCAGTGAGCCGAGATCATGCACTCCAGCTTAGATGACAAGCGAGACTCTTTCTCAAAAAATAAAATAGTTTCATTCCCGTTCCTATGATGATGTGGAATGTCACAGATGCCATAGAAAGAGACCATCACATGGTGGGCCTTTTTTGTTTTTTGTTTTTTGTTTTTTTTTTTTTTTGGAGACAGAGTCTCATTCTGCCACCCAGGCTATAGTGCAATTGTGCAATCTCGGCTCACTGCAACCTCTGCCTCCCAGGTTCAAGCATTTCCCCTGCCTCAGCTTCCCACTAGCTGGGATTACAGGCATGGGCCACCACGTCCAGCTAAATTTTTTTTGTATTTTTAGTAGAGACAGGGTCTTGTCACATTGGTCAGGCTGGTGTCAAACTCCTGGCCACAAGTGATCCGCCTGCCTCAGCCTCCCAAAGTGGTGGGATCACAGGTGTGAGACACCACACCCGGCCTTTTTTAACTGAACGTGAGACGTTCAGAAAGACAACAAGCCGGTGCAGCATGCTGACAAAAGTGGGTAAGAGTGAGGGCAACTGTGTGTTCATGATTGAGGCAGACACTTGAGAATGAACAAGGGCTCTATCTGTAGTCACCCAGGGACAGTGGATGTGGACTGGACATGTGGTCATGCTGATGAAGAGTGCACGCTCTTGCACCTTGTTTCTCTCTTGTCCCAACAAGCAAAGATGAAACATATTAATTATTAACTGTGACACGGGTTAGTGGGCAGGGATATGAACTTGCTCATCACTCTGCCAGCAACAACACAGAGGAAATAAGAGGCCGACTCCCCACCACCTCCCTCCACATTAAGAATATCCCATATCTGATATTCAAGGCTTACAGGAAGGATGGAGATGGATTGTGTACTAGGAGAGGGGAGGCAAAAAGATGCATCCCTGGCTTCTTTGAAATGGCCTTCTTTCTCAGCTACCACACGTCGTTGGAGATTGAAGTTTCAGTAATCCAGTTTGGATGATCCCTTCAGGCACTCTTCTGTTGCATAAAATGGTGGCAGAAATAAAAGTGGCAGTGTTATGCTATTATATGTAAACATTTTGAAAAACAAGCCTACTGGATTCTAAAAAGAAAAAAGGTTCTGTGGACTGAGGGCTATTTTTGGAGGTACACCATGTGGTCGATATTCGTAAGTTTGGGTTTCACAATACTTCTTGCTGCTATACAGAAGAGACTGAAAAAATATAGACATAAATTCATGTGTCCCTATTTCAGTGTGCTTTTTTTAAAAAATTGGGAAATATAAAAAGCATGATAAAAATGGTCTATTTGACAAATAAGCTTTTATCGCTGGTGACTTGACTGTGACCAGGCTGTGGCAGTGCCTCTCCATGCTGGGATCTCACCAGGGACAATTGCTGCATGAATTGCAGGCGGCGTGAAAGGATGTCCAGCCTTGTCATAAGCCAGAGGAGGGCCACAGATGTCATGCTTACCTTCCTCCGTGCAGGTGAACAGGAGCAGGCAGTTTAGCATGTGCCATCTGAAACCATATGCTGAAATTCTACTATCAAAAATGTATTGGCCAGGCACTTTAGGAGGCCGAGTCAGGCAGATCACCTGAAGTCAGGAGTTTGAGACCAGCCTGGCCGACATGGTGAAAGCCCATCTCTACTAAAAATACAAAAATTAGCCAGGTGTGGTGGCACATGCCTGCAGTCCCAGCTACTCGAGAAGCTGAGGCATGAGAATCACTTGAACACAGGAGGTGGAGGTTGCAGCAAGCTGAGATCACACCACAGCACTGCAGCCTGGATGACAGAGTGAGACTCTGTCTCAAAAAAAAAAAAAATGTATATATGTATATATGTGTGTGTATGTATATGTATGTGTGTGTATGTATATGTATGTGTGTATATATATATATATAGTTTTGGTGGCTTAAGGGGTTTTTTTGGCCTTCCAAAGCCCCCATGAAAGTGTAGCTGTCTTAGGAAAGTGCAGTATCTTAAAAATATGCTTCTGAAACTGGGTGTATCAGAAGGTACTTAAACAACAGGGTAAAAACTGTGCGTCTTCTTGGAGAGTCAGGGTTACTTGTCAACTTGGAGGGAAAAAAAAACTGTTAAGAGACTGGGTCTTGCTATGTTGCTGAGACTAGAGTGCAGTACAGCCTCGAACTCCTGGGCTCAAGCAATCTTCCCACCTTAGATTCCTGAGTAGCTGGGACTACAGGTGTGCACCAAGGTGGGTTTCCCTACCACATCTGGCAGGGAAAACATTTTCATACGAAAATAAGCACAAATATACTATAGAGCAGAGTACACCATTTACGTGAAGATCAATACGAGACTTCCAAGAAATATTCCGGATACCACAGCCCCTTTAAGCTAAGTCCCAAATCCCCAGGAGAACGATTTTTTTTTTTTTTTTTTTTTTTTTTGAGACAGAGTCTCGCTCTGTCGCCAGGCTGGAGTGCGACGGCGCAGTCTTGGCTCACTGCAACCTCTGCCTCCCGGGTTCAAGCAATTCTCCTGCCTCAGCCTCCCGAGTAGCTGGGATTACAGGCGCACACCATCACACCCAGTTAATTTTTGTATTTTTAGTAGAGACGGCGTTTCACTGCGTTTGCCAGGATTGTCTCAATTTCTTGACCTCGTGATCCACCCGCCTCGGCCTCCTAAAGTGCTGGGATTACAGGCGTGAGCCACCGCGCCCCGCCCATGATATGCATCTTGACAGAGACAGGCCTAGCACAAATCTGTGCATGTAAGTAACGCTTAGCAGGCCCTTGCCAGGTGCCTAGCACTGTGCTTATTTAATCTTCCCGGTAGCGTTAGGACATTTCATATATTTGGGCCCTGGGAAGGAACTGGGGGAAATGGTAGATTTTCTTCATATCTAGCGTTTTGTTTGATTCCCATAGCAACTCTGCGAAATAGGCAGGAAGTGGCAGAGGCAGGGGTAGGATCCCAGCCCAGGGCTGCGTCCGTTCCCCCACCTTCCCCACCCACTCCCCTGGTGACTGTGCCCAGCTTCTGGGACCCCCATCAGATAGAGATGTGTTGCAGGGACGGCTGTGGATTGCTTCAGAAGAGTAAGCGGTGAAGACCTGAAACATTGTACCCAATTGTATTTTCTTATATCCTGCTCCTTCCTGCCCTGCACGTTATTTGTCTAATGAATCTCAGAGCTCTTAAGTGTTTCTGGGCCATCTAGTCGTCCCGGGCTACTGGCAGTTGAGTAATCTGTGCACTTTTCCAATGGACTCTAATGCCAACTCCCTAACTTAATAGAATAAAAGTGTGATCAGCTTTAATGACCAATTTATGCACAGTAATAGTCTGATGTGGCTGTGTAAGTCAATTTGGGATTCTGGAGGGACTGTAACTTGAAGGTGTTAATTGCACTACCTTACTTCCATTGACCAGACCCTCTCACCTGCAGCTTGGAGCATCGTTCTCTGCCATTAGCACCACAGCAGCAATCCCGGCTAGCCTCCTGTTGTGTGCTGACACATTTTACAGCCCAAATAAATGCAAGAGAACTGTTACACAAACATTTATTGCCTCAACTCCTTACCCCTCATTGAGATAACTTTTTAATATTTCCTCCCTGTGTGAACTGAATATTTCCCCTTCTTCTGTAATGGCCCTGAAAATCCCATATAGCCCCGGATTCTAGCCTTAAACCCTCTGCTGGGCCAAATTTAAATCATTTGATTTCACTTAACGGTCAGCGAACATTCTTTTTGCAGTAAATGGTCCTACCGCTGTTTTTGTTCACTTGTCTTCATCAGTTCTGTATTTCCACTTGTGGCTCGCCATCAGAGCACTCTGCAATCACTCATCTATCTGGATTTTAGAGTCAGTGGGCACAGACCCTTAGAACCATGGAGTATGGGACTGATATTTTTAGTTGTCAGGTACTTTCTGAGCACTTGCTATGTGTCTGGCGCTGTCCTAAACTGTGCTTTGAAGGCACCTAAGTCAAGTGACATGATCCCTTCTCCCTCCTTCCCTCAGTCACCAATGCTCATGTAGGGGAACTGAGGCAGGCCCACTTACCATTTCAGTATAGGGACCATGTGGGTGGCCCCAATATATGCAGTATATATATTCAGACAGACATGCATCTCTATATCCTCTTAATACCATTCACATTGTAAGACCTGATGTCATTAGTTTTTTTCCCCCCAAGGGCCATAAAATTGTCATACTGGAATGGGTTTTTTTTTTTAATTCAAACTTCTGTCAAAGCAGACTATAAATTTGGTTTGTTTTGATTTCACGTTTCCTGAAACTTGGCTCTTCAGATTGCCCCCCAGTTCTTTATTCTGTGGGTTTCCTTTGGGGTCTTTTCCATGGGGCCGATCCCACCTCACAGCTACATGCCTTACAGGAGGGCACCCCTCCCCCAGAATTTTCATCGTCTAGATTGGTGGACTTTGTGAAATAAACATGATGGTAGCTGCTGTAATGGGGGCTTTGGTAAGGAACACAGCAGAAGGCCACACAGCAGGAGAATCCTGTGTTCTTGTTCTAGCCGGCACATAGAGAATACGGCCTTTAGCACACAGAGCTCACACAGGCAGCTACATGGGGAGAAGCATGTTTGTTCTGCGGCATGATAAGTGTGCCGCCAAAGCCTTCAAAGGGGCCACCAGAGGGAGTGTCAGCCGGACAAACAGACCTTCTGGAAAGTAGTTTTGCAAGATCTGTCAGTAACCATCAAAATATTCACATCTGTTTATCCAACAATTCTACTTCTAGAAATCTTTTATAAGGAAAAAATCAGATTTAATAAAAGGTTATATATAAGAATGATAATCCTAGCATTAAGTGGAAACAGTCTAAATGTTCATCATATGGGAGTGATTAAATAGATTATGATATATCTTTACAATGGAGTATTATACAGTTACTGAAAATATTCCTTAAAAGAACAGTTAATGACATAAGGATCATAATTTGAAGTTAAGTTAAAAAGCAAGTTATGCTATGATCCCACATTTAAATATTGTGTATATATACTACATTTTAAATCTATGTGTGATTTAACAGACTAGACAAAAATACCAAACTATTAATAGCCACATACCCAAATGCAACTAAATATTTAGAACAAGCTTGTCCAACCCACAGCCTGTGTACCACGTGCAGCCCAGAATGGCTTTGAATACGGCTCAACACAAATTCGTAAACTTAAAACATGAGATTTTTTTTGCGATTTTTTTTTTCCTTTAGCTCATCAGCTTTCGTTAGTGTTAGTGTATTTTGTATGTGGCCCAAGACAATTCTTCTTCCAGTGTGGCCCAGGGAAGCAAAAAGATTGGACACCCCTGATTTAAAGAGAGAAAGAACAGAATCTTTATAATTTCCTGTGTAGCTTTTTTAAACTTTGGAAACAGCTACAGTAGGTACCTGTTAATTGCACCTCCCCAGGTGATAGGGACATTGTTTCCACTTGCCACAGGGCACAGATCACCCTCTTCTCTGCACCAGCCTTCGTTTCATTAGTCACAGATCACCCCCTTCTCTGCACCAGCCTTCGTTTCATTAGTCCTTTGATCTCACATTAAAATTCTCATTGTGCATTCAAGTCAGTAAGGATTGGTTTCGCTGTATGTAGCAAGAAACCCAAGTAACAGGAGCTTTTAAAAGATGGAGGTTTATTTTTCTCGCACATAAAAGAAAGCTGGCAATAAGGCATCCAGAGCTGGCATGGTGGCTCCATGGTCATCAAGCAGTCAGGCACCACCTTTCTGCCCCCCAGCCTTAGCGTGCAGCTCCCATATCAAACTTACCTTACAGTGCTAGATGGCCTGCTGGTGTTCCAGCTATCAAGTTCATATTCCAGGCAGAATGGAGACAAACTGGGGGGTGGGCAGGCAGTTGAGTGCCCCCAGTCTGAGGCAGCCCACTTTAAAGAACTTTCCTAGATGCTCCAGCCATGATGACAGCTGACACCTCATTGGCCACCTCTAGCTGCACAGGAGTCTGGAGAGTGTAAACTTCTAGATGTGCACTGACCCCATAAGGCAAAAGGAGGGATGAATGCTGGGCAGGCCACCGTTATCTCATGTGGTTATCTCAAATTTTCATGACGTAGGCTCATAGTTATAGTGATGTGTAATTCGCATTATGAAGAAATCATTGATTAGCCAGGCATGGCGGCACATGCCTGTAATCCCAGCTACTTGGGAGGCTGAGGCAGGAGGATCACTTAAGCCCAGGAGTTCAAGACCAGCCTGGGCAACATAGTGAGAACCTGTCTCTAAAAAAAAAAGAGAGAGAGAGAGAAAAGAAAGGAAGAAATGGTTGGGACCTGGTAGAGGAGCAGCATTTTGGAGAAAGCACTGGACAGAGATCAGAAGATCTGGGGTTTATGTCTTTGTGTCTATGTGGATTGATTTTTCTGGGCCTTCATTCTTCACCAAAAATTGAGGGCAGTGATTCTTACAGCATCCACCTGCAGCAGTCTTGAACTTGCAAGGGTGGGTCCCCCTTCAGTGCAGCACCCACGTGTTCCTCTGGCTGCCCCTCTATAACTTCTGCCACTCCTCCTTCCAAGCTGGAATCACCTCTCACCTGCACTCTTTTTTTGGGGGGGACAGAATCTCGCTCTGTCACCCAGGCTGGAGTGCAGTGGCGCGATCTCAGCTCACTGCAACCTCCACCTTCCAGGTTCAAACCATTCTTCTGCCTCAGCCTCCTGAGTAGCTGGGATTATTGGCGCATGCCACCATGACCTATATATTTTTAGTAGAGACAGGGTTTCACCGTGTTGGTCAGGCTGGTCTCAGACTTGTGACCTCATGATCCACCCGCCTCGACCTCCCAAAGTGCTGGGATTATAGGCTTGAGCCACTGCGCCCGGCCTCACCTGCACTCTTACTGGTCCCTTAACTGGGTCCTCTCGCCACAACTCTCCACCTCTTCTTTGCCTTGACCCAAAGACAAGGTGATCTTTTTAACCACAGATCTGGGTGGGTTGGTCCTCCATTTTTAACATTTTAACAGCTTTCCATACCCTTCAAGTGGAGCATGGCATCTGTGTTCTGGCCCTACCCCACTTCTCTTTTATTCTGTCTTCTCTGCCTTCTCCACCCCCATCCTCACCCTCACCCTTCTCTATCCACACTCAGCCCATTTCTGTCTCTGACAGTCTCCACGTCCAATCATGTCATGGGCTTCTCACCCCCGCCCCGGCTCCAGCCTCTGGGCCTCTGAGCTCCTCCTCCTTTGAGGCTGTCTCCTCTGAGAAGTCTTCACTGACTCCCTCAGTCTGAGTCACATCTTCTAGATCCCTCTAGTCCTGTGTGCCCTCCTCGTGCTAGCACATTCCAGATGCTAGGCCATTTATCTCAATTCTTGTCTGTTTTCCCTTCCTGGACTCAGAGATTTCTGCAGGCATTAATCACATCTGAAAGTCTCCCCCGCACAAGGTGCCTGGAACAGGAGGTGCTCACTGCTTGTCTGCAGAATGACTCAGGGCTGGGGCTGCTCTTCCAGGGCTCCTTCAGGTTTTCTGGGTCTTTAAACACCTGTGCATTGTGTGCTGTATATGCCTTTCACTTGTAGGAAAAAGCCCTGCCTGCCTGTCCGTCTTCACGGCACAGCCATTTGCTGTCAGTGCATTGGGCTCAGATTCCTTCTCTCACTCGCTCATCACAGATCTGCTGAGCCGTGTTGTCTACCAGGACTGTGCAGGGCCCAGGGACACAGAAAGCAGTGTTCACCAGTTCTGCCTTTGAGGGGCTCTCAGGGGGCTGGAGAAGGGAAAACAGACATGAACTGGAGCATGTGACCTCATAGGGACCACACACACAGACCGCACAGATGGTCCAGGTGGCTGCAAAGAGGAGGACAGGCTTTGCAAGCATGCCACCCAGGCTGCAGGCAGTGAACGGGTGGACAGAAAAGTGCCCTCCCTTCAGGAGGGGGCAGGAAGCCAGTCACCCCTCCTGCTACTGCAACATATTTCTCCCCTCCATGTCTGCCACGACTGTCCCTTGGCCAGGTTCCCACCAGCGCCCTAGGGACTCCCATGCCATGTAGGTGCTGTACTGGTTGGGGACCTCACACATCTGTCTCTTGACACTGGCCAACTTTGTTGAAGGCCCAAAGACTGCTGGAGCTGCAAAGGACCATAAAGATCACCTGGAAGTTTCCAGACCTCATCCCACAGGCAAGGAACTGAGACCAGAGGAAGTGAAGAGTCTCACATGGCAAGTGGCAGAGCCACTCAAGCTGCAGCCCAGCTGTCCTGTTCCCCACCCCCTGCCCATCCCAGGGCCTTTCCAGGGTGCCACCTTTCCTTCCAGAGTGCCACCTTTCCTTCCAGAGTGCCAGAAGCAGAACATGTGGATTAACACTGGGTCATTCAGAGACCATGCGGCTGTCATTAGAGGTGTCCCAGATGGATCCTGGAGCTGTGGACAGTGCCTGTAATCACAGAAGCTGAGAGGAATCCATCTGGTTCAACCCTAGTCTAGCGTATACCTTCCTTCTCCATCCTCGCTTTCCGCTCCTCACGGGGACAGAGAACTCACAGCTTCCCAAGCCAGCCCGTTGCATTTTTGAACAGGTTTCTTCTTATGCCGTCCCATAACTCCTACCTGCCAGTAAAGCCTGGAGAAGATGACGGTAAACTCTGTCAAGTACTCGTGAATGTCCGATTGCGGACACTTCTAGGACAGGTTCCTGGTGAATCCCCTGAGATCAATTAAATACAGAACAGGCTCCCAGGTAACTGAACCATCCGAGCTGTTATACAAAATTGTCTGTATTAGCCTAGTTTTAATTATCCAAAAAGTAACGGTCCCTTTTTTAAGGATCATTGGTATTCTAGCCTTTCTTTTCTCAATATCGTTTGATAGTGGCTTCATCTATCTGTTGAGGTTAATATATGAAAACAAAACCATGTACTATTCAGGGTGGAGGACAATGCCAATCCTCCTCTTCTCTGTAGTAGGGTATAGATGGCTTCAGCTCACCCAGCAGCTCTTTCAGGTTGTCCAGAAGGGAAGGCCGGAAAGTCCCTGTGCTGCATTCATCATGACTGTACCGTAGCCCCTGAGAAACCCAGTGCGGCTCCTCACAGCCCTCAAGATGATTTCCGACCTTGCCACCTAAAGTGTGGCCCGTGGACCAGCAGCATCAGCATTACCTGCAGGTTGCAAGAAACACGGCACCCCAGGCCCGCCCCGTCCAGTTGCATCCAAAGTCTTCTCTATATTAATGAGAGGAAGGGAGGACTGAAGACACAGTAGCAAAGCTCATCACTGTGACTTGGTAGGAGTTGTGCTGGAGTGCTCATTCGCTACACCCCCTTCCCATAACTCCTACCTACCTCTTTTGGTTTTTAATTAGGACATTCGCTTGCATTTAAAAACACCTGCAAGATCCCCCCATCCCCCATATCTCCACTGTCTACTTCTCTTTTTTCTTAGATGACGTGCTGCTCTCGCCTCTTCCTTCGCTTTCTCTTGCACCACAACACTTAGCAGTTATTATCCATGCCACGGCCCTTCAAGATGCCTCTGTGCAAGGGCAGACTGAAGACCGAGCAAATGGCATGGAAAACAGGACACCTCAGATGGACCGCGTGGCTGTCCTTGGTGACAGATCACCGCACTTTAACACATGCTGTAGTAATGACATGATCGCCTTCTGTCCGGGGCCTTCACTTCGAAATAGAGCACTAAGATCGAGGAGGAAAACCATATGAGGATGTTGACCCCTGGCTGCTCTGGGTGGTAGCTGTGGCCTTTAGGAGTTTACCGTCATTTGCTTAAACAGCAGTTACTCACCCCAAATTACCCATAGATAGTGACCAACCGGTCTGAAATCCAGATGGAGTTGCTAAATGATCAGCCCTTTCCCGAGTTACCCATGGATAGTGGCCAGCCGGTCTGAAATCCAGATGGAGTTGCTAATGATCAGCCCTTTCCCAAGTTACCCATAGATAGTGACCAACTGGTCTGAAATCCAGATGGAGTTGCTAATGATCAGCCCTTTCCCGAGTTACCCATGGATAGTGACCAGCCAGTCTGAAATCCAGATGGAGTTGCTAATGATCAGCCCTCCCTTCACCAGTTCCACTTGTTCTTAAAAATGTATACACTCAGGAAATGCTTTTACAGAAAAACTGTGGCAAGACCCTTTGTTGCAGAGGAAAGACCTGCTCTAGCCCCAGAGGATGGCTCCAGCATCCACCTGGGACAGTGGAAACATTGGGCATTAAGTCACTTAATAAAAAGGACACTTTAAAAAGAAGGGGGCAGGAAAGATAGAAGGCAGGAGGTGCAGGCACTCAGACAACTGCCCTCAACCCCACCCGGGATGGGCCACGGAATAGGTGTTTGCATTACCCTGAATGCAATGCTTCTTCTACCCCAGCATAGACGGCACCCATTTCTGCACTGTTCTAAAACCCCTTCCCTATGCGAGAATCAGTTCTAAGGGAAGGAAGCCCTCTTAGGAGACGAGGTGCTGGGCACACATCTGACAGCTCTGCCACCAGCAGGCAGGCGTCACCCAGCTCCGCACAGCCCCGGAATCCCAGGCTGCAGCCTCCTATGCTGTTTCAGAGAGAAGGAATGGGTGTGTGGATCTCTGTAACTTCTCACAGCGAGGGAAATGGGGGTTGGATGGTGCTCTAGTGGCCGGCTTTGCCCCGCAGTGCAGTTGCCGGAAGGGAGCAGCCCTGGGGTGGCCGACATTTGTATTAGAAATGTTAGCAAATGTTCCTTCTGGCATTTCCCAGGGGCTAGAGGGCCACGGTTCCTGGCCTGTGTCCTGTCCCAGGGGCTAGAGGGCCGCGGTTCCTGACCTGTGTCCTTTCTTTGCCTTCAGGTCCACATTGGCCAACTGTATTCAACTGACAAGCTGATCATTGAGAATCGAGACATGCCCAGGACCTAGCAAGCCGGGGACCAGCCACCAGTGGCGGCCAGGGACCACCTTCAGCATCCACTCTCTGTTTGAGATGGGGGCTCCCAAAACCAGCTTACAATAGCCTTTTGCGCTGCCTGCCCTGTGGGAGCTGATAAACCAAGTCACATTTGCATTCTGTTGCAGGCTTAGTGAAAAAGGACCGCTGTCTTTCCTTGGTTCAAGTGTTAGAATGGAGAGCTGGAGTTCGTTCAGAATAGTGCTGTGTGTTACCGCGTCTCCCCTGCACCCCATTCCTATCTTGTAGCTCATGACCGTTGTGTATAGCATGTCTACACTTTGTTTCTTGGTCCTTGACAATAAAAAGAATGATCTCCCTGAGCCTTTGACCCCAGATAAACCCCTCCCGATTAGTGCATTTTCATTTCCCACTGATACAAGGCCTGGAGAGGGCTGCTGCGGGCCCTCAGGGAGGGTTCAACTCTGAGATGAGAACTGCCTTGGTGAAGGCAAGTTCAAGCACCACTTGAGACTGTGGGCAGCATGGAGTAGGGCAGGGCTACGGGGGTACACAGTGCACCCTGCAACTTATACCTGAGCCCAGTACAACAAAGGTGACGGGTGTGTAGGTACACACCGAGATGAAGCACTGCGGATCAGCAACCTCAGCCCCACCTGGGAGTTTGCTGGAAATGCAGGCTCAAGCCCCTCCCCACACCTGGTGAATGAGAGAGCCCCAGCCTGACCCAAGCCCAGGGCGACTTCCATATCCTGAAGCCTGGGACATGCTGGGCAGCACTGGTGCCCAAATCTGGCTGGTGGACAGAAGCACCTGGAGAGTTGGAGAGCTTTTTAAAAAGACATCTCTCAGCACTTCCCTCTCTGCAGATTCTGACTCAGTAAGTGAGGGGTGAGGCACGGTCATTTTTCTTTATTTCTGAAGCTCTCCCAGTGTTTTCAGTGTTTAACCAATTGGGGACCCCTGCTCTTTAAGTATATTACAGGTAATAAAGATATTGTTTGTATGCTTTTATTCTTGGAAACAGATTCATTCCAAACATAGAAAGAACGTATTAAATAACTTGCTTGTCATCTGGGGAGTTTACGAGGGACCAGGCCTGGCAGAGCGGTTTCTTGTTTCCCTTTGCATACAGTGCTCAGTGGATTTGGTATCTGTGTGTTAAGGTTTGGAACAGGCTCATATAAATAGCACCGGTCCTGGAATAGCTGCAGCACTGTCACCCCCTCATTTTAACTCTGACGGTCATGGGAGTGAGCATGCGCAGTCTGAGCCCATGTTCTTCTCACCCTCATGTGAGAACTCATGTCTTCTGGTGGCTTTCAGAGAGCATAGATTTGCTGCAATGATGCATTCAAATAGATGTAACGTGTAGCCATTGTATTTGGCAGTACAACTTTTGATTTCAAGATAAAGTCTTTTTTTTTTTTTTTTTTAAGACGGAGTCTCGCTCTGTCGCCCAGGCTGGAGTGCGCTACTAACGCACGGCACTGCTGATTTATACTTAATTTAAGCAACTGCTACTTGGAACCGAAGTCCAGATTTGAACCTCCGTGCTGAAGGCATCAAATTGCCAGCAAGATAACAGCTCCGTAGGAGACTTCTCCCACTCCCCCAGGTTTTACGCAATGAGGCAGTCCACCCAAACTTAACGTGGGCTGCAGGCTGTAACAGCAGGTTGCTTTTGTGTTCATTAAACTGCATGAATGGGTTTGAACATGCCCAAAGCCTTGCTAATGCAAACTTAATTTTGTAAAATTAACTATGCCTTTGGAATCTGCAGGAAGATATAAATCCGAATTCTGTGGCAGGAAACGCCACAAACAGGCCTTAGTCCTCCACATTTCAGGTGTATATCTGGCAGGCAGAGCCTGGCACTGGGTACTCCCCAACTGAGATGACCCAATATTGATGCTAGAGCTTTGAATAAAGTGGCATTCCCATGGGGGTGACCCCTGGTGCTTCTCTAGGGAAGCATTCCACCTCCTTGACTGCACCAACTGAGGGGAATGTGGGCAGCTCCAACATCCATCATGGCCAGCCTCACAGAACTCTCTAGAACTTGTGCCTGCTCTGAAGATAGGATCCAGGCTGGGGTCTGGAGATCACTTTGCAGCGCTAACATTTAGCAAATGAGAACTACTATCATTAGTTAACTTCCCAGGCAGAACTCATTGGCCAAGCAAGGCTATATCCTAGACATTCAGAGATGGCTCTGGGCTGGGCTGTCTGTCATGACATAATAGCTGGGAAATCTTGCACGGCCAAGTACAGGGCTGTGTTGTTCTGATGGCTGTTGGAATCTGGATTTTGGAACTGGAAGTATTGGCTAGATTGCTTTGGGTATACTCCGTCCTGCTACTAAGTAGCAGCGACCTTTAACTCCCTTCATCCACAGCCTCTCCCATTATCTCAAGCCCCGCCATACAACCCACCGTTATCCAGGAGCAAAAGGGACAGGCAGAGGGTGACGCCTACAAAGATGACAAACATCAGAGCTCACCTAGTCCAACCCTCAAATCTTCAGGTGTTAAAACAAAGAGCCTGAACATCTGCAGATCATGTACAGTCAGGGCCTTTCCCCTAAACCCCTTTCACTCATTAATTTGTTCACTCAGTATTGACTAAGGCCACGTAGTGCCAGGTGCCAGGGAGCAACCAGTGAACAAGACAGACATACCTTCATAAAGCCTGTGTCTAGCAGGGAAATCCGAGAAGAAAATGACAAGTCTTATGAATGTTACAAAGAGGGAAATATGAGTGCTGCCAGAGCTGATGGGACGGGCCAGGGAAGGGCTCCCCAGGGGATACTTACACTTGCAAATTAATGATGAGGATTGGCTGTGTGAAGGTGGGAAGAGGAGCTCTCTAGGCAGGAGGAACAGCACATGCAAAGCCCTTAATTGGGAGAGAGGGTAGTGCCATGCAAAGAACTAAAGGGGTTCTGGGATGGTGGCAGGCAAGGAAGAGGGCTCTTTCCACATCGTGGAGGGCCTTGGAGCTTCGGCCTAAGGATGGTGAGCAACTCGGGAGTTTTTAAGCAAGGATGAGGTTTTTGTTTTGTTTTGAGACAGAGTCTCACTCTGTTGCCCAGGCTGGAGTACAGTGGCATAATCTCAGCTCACAACAACCTCTGCCTCCCAGGTTCAAGCAATTCTCCTGCCTCAGCCTCCTGAGTAGCTGGGACTACAGGCGCACGCCACCATGCCCAGCTAAGTTTTATACTTTTTAGTAGACACAGGGTTTCGCCATGTTGGCCAGGCTGGTCTTGAACTCCTGACCCCAGATGATCCGCCTGCCTCAGCCTCCCAAAATGCTGGGATTACAGGCATGAGCCACTGCCCCCGACTGAGGTTTGTATTTTTCAAAAGGTTACATTGTCTGCTTTTGAGGGGATACACTGGGAGAGATGCAGGGAGACCAGCTTTTGGGAGGAGTGGGGGATTGGGTGTGGCATTCCAGGCAAGCGATGATGGTGACTTCACCAAGAGGCAGTAGCTGAACAGAAGCAGAGTCAGCATCACCCTGAGAACTGGTTGGGCTGGGCCGCCGTCCAAGGAGGGCAGGAAACCTGGAGCAGAGTTGCCCCAGCTGAGCACAGCCCGAGGTCCCCAGCCCACCTGCGGACATGCGAGGAAGTCCACAGAGTCCCCAAGCCTGGTCTAGCCTTAGGTCAGTCACATTCAGCCACCCCTCAGACATGTGCTAAATAATTAGCTGTTGCATTAGTCACTGAGTTTGGAGGTAGATTATTATGAAGTAACAGCACACTAATACAGAGAGCATCTCTGTATTAATGTATTACTTTCTCAGGGCCACATAGCAAACCAAAGAGTAGGTAGACAAATGGCCAAAACTGCAGGTCTCCCGTATGGGGACATTTCCACAAATATCTTCAGAATACAGGTCACTCCCTTTAGAGAACAAGTCCTGGAGAAACAGTCGAAACAGTCATCATGTGTCCTACAGATAGAAGGGCTGGCCAACCAGAAAGAAAAGAAAAAGTCGAGTCAGCAGGACTTGGTGATTGATTGGATGAGGAGACCAGGCCTGAGGGCTGCAGGGAGTCTAGGAGGAGTCCCAGGAGCAGAGCCTGAGGAACTAAGAAGGGGCTCTGGCTGAGACAGACAGGAGCAGCCACTGTCTGGAATTTTGTCCCCACTGCTGACTTCAACAACCTCAACTTCAAACAGAAAGCCCAGACTCTATGAATTTATCTTTTCTTCAAAGTAGAGAAAGGGTAGCTCTTTTCTTGCCAGTAAATTGTTTATCCATTTAATAATTTTAAAAGATCACTAGAGTCGGGTGTGGTGGTTCATGCCTGGTAATCTCAGCACTTTGAGAGGCTGAGGTGGGCAGATCACTTGAGCTCAGGAGTTCAAGACCAGCCTGGGCAACATAGTGAAACCCTGTCTATACAAAAAATACAAAAATTAGCTGGGTGTGGTGGCATGCAACTGTTATCCTAGCTACTCTGGAGCCTAAGGTGGGAGGATCACTTGAGCCTGGAAGGCGGAGGTTGCAGTGAGCCATGATTGCACCACTGCACTCCAGCCTGGGTGACAGAGTGAGACTCTGTCTCAAAAAAAAAAAAAAAAAAAAAAAAATTCACTGGGATAAAACAGTTTGAAAGACCCTTATAAAGATTTTACCTGTAACTCTCTGTAGAGCAAATAACTTCCTTCTTTAGGCAAAGCTCTTTGTGTGTAACTTCGATTGGAAGAGGAGGGCTGGTGGGGGGAGATTCTCTACTTTGGTCATGAGATTAACATTAAAAGTTCGAGGAAGGTTGCTCTATATATTGGCTGCCTGTTTCTAAGACTGAAAATAAAAGCACAGTAAAATATCAACAAGTATACAGAAAATATACATTTGTAGAAAATGAGTTTTTTTTTTTTTTTTTTTTTTTTTGCTAAGTACTTCATACAAACTAGTATTTGCTTTCTAGATTAAAGAATATCTCCTCCAGGCGTGGTGGCTCACACCTGTAATCCCAGCACTTTGGGAGGCCGAGGCGGGTGGATCACGAGGTCAGGAGTTCAAGACCAGCCTGGCCAATAAGGTGAAACCCCCATCTCTACTAAAGATACAAAAAAAATTAGCCAGGCATGGCAGTGGGCGCCTTTAATCCCAGCTACTCAGGAGACTGAGGCAGAGAATTGCTTGAACCCAGAGGTAGAGGTTTCAGTGAGCCGAGATCACGCCACTGCACTCCAGCCTGGATGACAGAGTGAGACTCTGTCTCAAAAAAAAAAAAAAGAATATCTCAGATATTGAAGCGAACCTATAAATACAGCAGAAGCTGAAGAAAAGATAATGGCTCAAAAAGCAGAAGGAGAAAGCTTCCCTGTCCCCAAGGACCTGCCCATACTCGTGGATGAGAAGTCCCTGGATAAGTAGGGTCTGAACCCACATGATCAAATGTTAGCTCTGTGAACCTGTGCCAGTGGCTGCGTGTCAGTAGCCCAGGGTGATTCAGAAGCCCCATGAAGCAGCCATCTTGCCTGGATCTCTGGAATGTACACATTTGCTGAGATCACAAAGATGAAGCCGGCAGAACCCAAGTGGATATTCATTATTACGAACAAAAGAACAGCCAACAGGAGCTGTGCCACGTGCAACTCCGAGTTGACAGATGCCTCCGTGCTTATTCTAGTGTTTGCCAGTTGTTACAAAGTGATCTAGAGAAAAACTGGAACTTGATGGAGAAAGCAATGACTTATGATTCAGCAGGCTTTCTTCGAGAGTTTACCTAAAATCTATATGGACGGTGGCTCAGCTCACCTCTGAGAACAATAGAATCTTCACTTTTCAATATTTCTGCAGCCCTTATTAGTGTCGCAGGGAACCATGGATGAAAATTGCTTCTCGTGTTGATATCCATTTGGGGAATAGGATGGATGCAGTTGCTTTTGCTCAAGGGCAGAGTTTTGACTCCAAAGACCCTGAAGAGAACCCAGAAGGAAAACTCTCAGAGGTTAATGGACTATATTCTTTCCCTGGGGGATAGTTGACACCACAGCAGTAAAAGCAAAGTCAGTGTCGTGCTGTCTTGAAATTAGATGACAAGAATAACTGACACCAATAGAGCTGGAACTGCACTTGGAGCCTGAGTAGCCGGTCTCAGGCTAACCACACCTGTGCTGACCACAGCGTGGCCCGTGTTAATCATGAGGCATTCTGGCTGTATCTCCACAGGGATGCAAGACTTCCAGTGAGAGGCTGGTTCTGCAAGAAAATACCTGCCTAGAAATGGTCCACTTTCTCTTCCTAATAAAGTGATAAGCTTTCTTAGTCCAATGGTACTAAATAGAAACCTTTTTCTTCCATCAGCCAGAAAGGTACTTTATTTACTTTGTTTGGGAGTGTCAGTTAAATATTGTTGAAACATTTTACTAGAACTTCCTGTCAATTACCTAGTGAATTCATGTGACTTCATCGGTCTTGAACACAGAGACCGTTTAATAACAATACAGTTGGTTCTAGTCTTAAAGGAGCGTTTCATTTACATGCACATGTGTGATGTGCACAGCACATATAGGATGTATGATCAAGGACTACAATGCTGAGGCTAACAGTCTTGTCAAGAGTTGCCAGATACACTCTTCCATTCATATTTCAAGCATGTAATGTGTTTAAAATTATTAATTTGCCAAGTTTTAGCATACATTAAGATACTTAAAACATAACCAACACTTCCTTGTGGTTCTATGTAAATAGAAGCTTATCCAAAGTAGAGAAACGGTAGCTCTGTAGCTCAAACTACTGAAAATATAAAACATTCCTTAAAAAAAAAAAAAATCAGGCCAGGTGCAATGGCTCACACCTTTAATCCCAACACTTTGGGAGGATGAAGCAAGAGCACTGCTTGAGGCCAGGAGTTGAAGACCAGCCTAAGCAACATAACTCTCCAAAAAAAAAAAAAAAAAAAAAATCAAAGCATTAGTTGGATGTAGTGTTTCGTGTTTCGCCTGTAGTCCCAGCTAATCGGGAGGCTGAGGCAGGAGGACCACTTGAGCCCAGGAGGTCAAGTAAGCCATGATCGCACCACTGCACTCCAGGCTAGGGGACAGAGTGAAAAAAAAGAGAGAGAGAGAGAAAGAAATGGTGTGGTGGTGGTTTTGAGGATGGTGAAAAGAAACTAGTCACTGGATGGGACAGTCTGAGCTGGTGAATGTCTTCATGTACGAGGGACTCTAACCCCAGCCCAGCCACTAGCTGGCTGTGTGATGTTGCCTGAATCCTGGTTCATAGAGGCTTCTTGTTGAGAAAATACAAGCAGGTCAACTATATGCGGCCCCCAGGTATGGACAGCCTAGAAAGTCATTCATTCCTTCATCTTCCAGCCCTGCCACTTCCTGGCGGTGAGATCTTGAGCAAGTAGCTTCACCAAATTTCTGTTTCCTCATTCATAAAAAGGAGTTAATCAAATACCTACTTTGCAGGGTTGCTATAAGGATTTTAAATGCATAACACAAAGTTCTTTCACGAGGTTTAATACACAGTAAGCAATAACTGTTAGCTCCTGTGTCATTCCTTCTAGAAACTGCCAGATACCTTAGGGGATGAAGAAATGGACCAAACATGGATTCATCTCTTAATCACAGAACATTTTGCATTGTCCTTAAGACATATATGTAAATAGCTTTACGAGTTCTGTAAATTCCCTGGGAGAGGCACAGGTAAAATAGGGCTGGAAGAGGGAGGGAGTAATATTCAGAAGGAGGAACTACTTCTACCTGAGCCATAAATGCTAGGATAAGGGGTGTGGAGGTTATGTGGTGGGAAAGGGAGCTGCTATGCAAGGGAACAGCGATGTACGGCAGCGATGTGTGGTGGAGCAGCTAGGGAGAGATACACAGAGTGGCCACTGAGAGGGGAGAGGGACCAGCTAGGGCCCTGTGGCAGGCACAGAGATGTGAGGGGACTAGGGGCTGGCAGAGGGCAGTGTCTGTGTGGGTCAGATGGAGAAGAAAGAATGAATCCAAAAGGCATTTCCAAATGATGGACTTGATGAGCAATGGAGACACAGAATAAAGGAAAAGTTCCCATTTTTTTGTAGGTAAGTTCCCTACTGAGAAGGGGACCTCGTCCTGCTCAGTCCTGCAGAAGAACCACGACAGGTCCAAGATGGTAAAGAGAGGGAGGCTGGCCTCTGGTCCAGACTTTAACAGGTCTAAATGTCTAAGGCTGCATCCTGAGGAAAGACCAAGGAGGAGAGGAGGCACGCAAGCAAAATGTCCTTCCTATGGATCAAGTGCAGATATGCTGTCTTCTCTGTGTGTGTATTTGTTTTATGAGTAGATGGTTAAGAGCAGTGGATCTGGGTCAGATTGACCCGGATTCAAATCCAAGCTCAGGCTCTTATTTCCTGGCACATGACTCAACCTGACAGTCAATTTCTTCAACTATAAACTAGGAGTAATGTGCCAGGTGCAGTGACTCACACCTGTAATCCCAGCAACTCAGGAAGCCAAAGGTGGGAGGATTGCTTGAGGCCAGGAGTTCAAGGCCAGCCTGGGCAACATAGCAAGCCCCCATCTCAAAACAAAAGAAAAGAAATAAAAAATATGAAGATCACAGAGACAGAACGTCATCTTGATAAGTGACATCGGCTACAATGAACAACATTAGAGTCAAAATTGGTTCTATCCCAGCAATTTGGGAGGCCAAGGCAGGAGGATCACTTGAGCACAGTAATTCAAGATCAGCTTGGGCAATATAGTGAGGCCTCATCACTACAAAATATAGATAGATAGATAGATAGATAGATAGATAGATAGATAGATAGATAGAGAAGTATATAGATTTTTTTTTTAATTAGCCGAGTGTGGTGGCACGAGCTATAGTGGTCCCAGCTACTCGGGAGGCTGAGCTAGGAAGATCGCTTGAGCCCAGGAGGTGGAGGTTGCAGTGAGCCTAGATCATGCCTCTGCACTCCAGCCTGGATAACAGAGTGAGACCCTACCTTTAAAAAAAAAAAAAAAATTATGTAAGTCTGTATCTTCAACTAGCCCCTTCAAATCCAAGGGAAACATGAGTCTGCAAAGCACATGCACTGCCCAGATTATAGCCCCCACTGGTACAAGAAGAGAGAGAAGAAAGCCATGACCCACCCACCCTCAGAACCTCTGATAGATGAGCTTATGCCACCAGTCAGTGTGGACAATGGCTGTCACCCACCAAGCGGGTCACTGTGAGCAGCAGTGGGGGCTGCAGGGGGAAGAGACCACAAATATGGGAAAAGTCCTCTCAGCAACCAGGTGTGAAGAATAGGTGTTCCTCCAGCCCAGCTGAAAGTTAGGATTGAGTAAAGTCACCCAGGAAAGTGGCATCACATCCTATGAGTACCTAATCAAGTGGAAAGCAGCCATTCCCCTCAGCAAGGGAGAGACACAGTTGGCAAGTGAGAACACCAAGGGTTCTGCCCGCCATGGTACTGATGGGTGCTTGCCTCGGGTGATGTAAGATGAGGCACGTGGATGTGTACCTCCCTCACTCCGTTCCACCCACCCTGCCTCAGATGAGCTGTTCGCAGCATGCATTGTTTCCAACTTTTGACTATGACAGCTAATGCCACCGTCAATATTCTTGTACCTGTCTCCTGGTGCTCGTGTGTACACACTCCTGTACCTAGGTGGAATTTCTGATCATGAGGTTGTTCTGGTTCAGGAGATACTGCCAAACAGGTTTGCATAGTGACAGGCCCCCTCCAAGGGTATGTGTAAATGGGTTTGCTCATGAGAACGGCATTGATGTGAAGCGGGGATCTCTGTGCCAAGCCTAGGCTGAGAAGCAGCTCTCTGCTGTGGGCAGCCTGCATCCAAAGGCCGCCTGGCCCTACACCACTCCTGAGCAGAGCAGAGCCACATGCCTGCTGGCCCTGCCCTACCAGAGACTCACAGTGCCAACCCTAGGGAGGCTGAGGGTCCATCTGAATGAAGAAAATGCCATTTCCTTACATGCGCTGGCTGGGTTTGGAACAAAGCAGGATGTGTAAGCGCAGAGACTATCTGTAGATGTAGGTGTGGAGTTGTCCATATAAATTAAGGTCCAAGCTGGGTGCAGTGGTGCACCCCTGTAGTCCCAGCCACTCAGGAGGCCAAGGCAGGAGGACCGCCTGACCCAGGAGTTCAAGGCCAGCCTGGGCAACATAGCAAGATCCTATCTCTAAAAAGAATTTTTTTTTGTTTAAAAGCACACACAAAACAAAAAGAACAGGCACCAAACAGGAGGCCCCTCAAGAGTAGCTGCTTTAGATCGGGTGGATAATCTCTGAAGAGGCTGTTGTAAGGAAAGGCAGTGTATGTAAGCGAGATTAGTGTATGTACAGCATGTGTATGATGTCATAACAATGTGCATGCTTAATACCCATCTACGGTGGTTTGAATATTTGTCTCCTTCACTGCTCCTGTTGAAACTGAATCCCAAAGTGGCAGTATTGAGAGAAAGGGCCTTTAAGAGGTGATTGGGTCATGCAGGCTCTGCCATCATGAATAGATTAATCCATTAATATATTAATTTATTGGCCTGGTACAGTGGCTCACGCCTCTAATCCCAGCACTTTAGAAGGCTGAGGCAGGAGGATTCCTTGAGCTGAGGAATTAGAGACCAGCCTGGACAACATAGTGAGATGCCGTCTCTACAACAAATCAACAAAAATGATCCAGGTGTGGTGGCTCATGCCTGTAGTCCCAGCTACTTAGGAGGCTGAGGCTGGAGGATCACTTTAGCCCATCACTTGAGCTGCCATGAGCCATGATCGTGCCACTGCACTCCAGCCTGGGTGACAGAACAAGACCCTGTCTCAAACATATAGATATATTAGACTGGTGGCTTTCTAAGAAGAGGGAGAGAAACCTAAGCAAGCCTGCTCAGCCCCCTCACCATGTGACGCTCTGCATCACCTCAGAACTCTGCAGAGTCTCCACCAGCAAGAAGGCCCTCAACCACATCAGCTCCTTCACCTTGGACTCCTCAGTCTCCATAACCATAAGACATGAATTCCCTTTCCTTATAAATTATCCAGTTCCAAGTATTCTGTTATAAGCAACAGAAAACAAACTAAAAGCATCCCACCATCTGGACAAGAAGCAAATGGATACTTTCTACCCAGGTAACAAAAACAGTTTGTCTGGTTAGCACACTCAGGGCTACTATCATTTGTTCTCCAAAATGGAAGATTCAGTTATGCTTCCTACATTCAGCTGCAGCCAGGCAGTGTTTATCCTCAGAATAAAATCAGCAAAAACCAAACTGGCAGAGGCCAGAGGGAAAAGAGAAAGATTTTGAGACCAACGGCTTGCTTGGCACTTCACAGCCAACTTCCCTCAGTGCTCACAACAATCTATATTAGGCAGGAGTTACCACCCCTATTTTGCAAGCACGAAAACTCACTCACACTATTTTAAGGGTCTTATCTGAAAGCACTTGGCTAGCCAGGGGTCAGCTGGTGGCAACTGCAGGCCTGGCTGCCCTACAGCCAGTGCCTCATCCCCACACAGGCCACCTCCCCCATAGCTAAGGGTACTTCTTCACCAATGCTTTATACACTTCTCAGTGGTAGGGTTGGATTTTTGTGTTTGTTTTTTTGAAACAGTCTTGCTCTGTCACCAGACTGGAGCACAGTGGCATGATCATAACTCACTGCAGCCTCTACCTCCCAGGCTCAAGCAATCCTCCTACCTCAGCCTCCCAAGTAGCTGGGACTACAGGTGTGCGCCACTACACCCAGCTAATTTTTAATTTTTTTGTAGATATAGGGTCTCACTATGTTGTCCTGGCTGGTCTCAAACTCCTGGCCTCAAGCAATCCTCTCACCTCAGTTTCCCAAAGTGCTGAGATTACAGGCATGAGCTACTGCACCCACCCAGTGGTAGTTTTTTTTTGTTTGTTTAATTTTTATTATTGTAACTCTTATTGTGAAATGGTTTAAAACTCACAAGAAATTGCAGAAATAGCACACAGAGGTCCCATATCCCCTTCACGCAGCTTTCCACAATGAAAATGTCTTCCGTAATCATAGTACATTGTCAAAATCGGGAAATCTACTTTGGCATAATACTCGGGGTTTGTTTTGTTTTGTTTTGTTTTGTGTTTTTTTGAGATGGAGACTCACTCTGTCACCCGGGCTGTAATGCAGTTGTGCGATCTCGGCTCACTGCAACCTCCACCTCCTGGGCTTAAGCGATTCTCCTGCCTCAGCCTCCCGAATAGCTGGGACGACACGGGTGAGCCACCATGCCTGGCTAATTTTTGTATTTTTAGTACAGATGAGATTTCACCATGTTGGCCAGGCTGGCCTCAAACTCCTGACTTCAAATGACCCACCTGCCTCGGCCTTCCAAAGTGCTGGCATTATAGGCATGAGCCACCGCACCCAGCCAATACTCAGGGTTTTTAACCTCAGCAATGAGGTTTGTTAAAGTAAGTTTATCCTAAAGCTGTCTCCTTACATATTTTAAGTTTGGCCTAAAGGTTTTTCTGTACATAGTGAACTGTAACCTAACTGGATATGTAAACAGACTGTAACCTACATTTGTGCCAATCATTGAGTTTCAGCCAATCACAGGCAGCCAACTGTTGAAATCAGCTTTAAATAAGGCAATAAGCTGTAACCAATCTGGTTGTTTCTGTACCTCACTTCCATTTTCTGTACGTCACTTGCCTTTTTCTGTTCATTAATCTTCTTCCACCACGTGGTTGCACTGGAAGCCTCTCTGAATCTATTCTAGTTCGCAGGCTGCCTGACTCATGAATAGTTCTTTGCTTGGTTAAAGTCTGTTAAATTTAATTTGTCTAAAGTTTTTCCTTTAACAGGTTTAGGTCAAATAATTATTATGAGGATCTGTTTAGCAGCACCCAGGCGCTCTACCACTAGATGCCAGAATCACACCCTCTCCCCGATTGTGAGCACCAAAAAATGTTTGTAGACATAATGATCACTTTTATTTTAAATCGTTAATTGATATATAATAGTTGTACATATTTGGGGGTACATGTGCTATTTTGATACCTGTATACGTGTGATGATCATATCAGGGTAACTGGGCTATCCATCATCTCAAACAATTATCTTCGTGTTGAAAACATTACAAATTTTCTCTTCTGGCTACTTTTAAATACACAGTAAATTACTGTGAACTATACTTTCCCTGCAGTACTACCGAATATTAAACATATTCCTTCTATCTAACTGTATATTTGTACCCAGTAACCAACTCCTCTTCATCCCCCTTCCCCTCAGTGATGCCTTTTAAAGTACCACATTGCTTACATTCTGTATTCAAATCAGGGCTTTGGTTCCACAATTTGTAGGTGTAATACATACAGAAACATCACCATACAGTCGCGCAGCAAACAAAAAGTACAAGAAGATCCTCAGAATTGAACAGACATTTTCAAGCCACAAGGATAGAGTTACCCTGTTTAAAAACCAAGGAGACATCTGAAGGCTGGGCTTGGACTGCAGTAGTTCTCAGTGTAAATAAACACTGTCAAAATCACATTCACAGAAATCTGTTAGTCATCCCTAATATTCCACCAGGCACGTGGCTCAAGCAAATGTTTTTTCTAATTTGTGTTTTGTTTTGTTAAGAAACAGGATCTCACTCCATCATCCAGGTTGGAGTCCAGTGGTGCCATCCTAGTTCACTGCAGCCTCAAACTCCTTGGCTCAAGCGATCCTCCCACCTAAGCCTCCTGGGTAGCTTGGACTACAGGTGTGTGCCATCATGCCTGGATAATTTTTAAAAAATTTTTATAGAGATGAGATCTTGCTTTGTTCTCCAGGCTTGGCTTGAACTCCTGGCCTCAAATGAACCTCCTGCCTCAGCCTCCCAAAGTGCTGGGGTTACAGGCATGAGCTACTGCACTGGCCTCAAGCAAATCTTAAAACAGAGGTAAATGAGGTTTTTTTCTTTCACATTACTAGAAGGAACTGTTTAAAATTCCACGTAATCATATTAAAATATACCATCCACAATAGTGGCTCATTCTTGCCACTGCTGTGTAGCTGATAAAGGAGCACTCAGCCATATCTGGTTTCAGTTAAGTCAGACACTTTGGCCCAAGTCCCAAGAACCACCCTAGTCGGGGTTGGGAGCCTTATCAGGCCCACTGGCAAGTCAGGACCCTGCACAGGCAGCATCCCTAGAAAGCTCAGGGACTCCAGACACACACCTGGCGAGGCTACATTGCATTTTCAGACCCTGAAGAAATGACTTGGACATTTCAGTGATATTACAATGGTGATCGATGGACTATTACTCACAAGGAAGCCATTGCACATGAAATTGGGTCTCCCTTGCCCTACAATCCCAAACCTCAGCTATCACGTAATGGTTAATGGACCACAGGCATCCACCATTGCCTCTCATGCGTGTGCCTGCAGAGAATGGGGCCGAATTATTATAGACACCCTTGGATCTAACAAATCTAACCAGATAGTACAGACTCCTTTTAAAAAGATTTTTGTAAAGTGACAAATTATAACTGGATATACCAGACTCATTTTGTAAGATTTTCTGAACCAACTGGACATGGCAGAGTCTAAAGTGAAGGCTCAGAAAACTCTGCCTTTGACTTTGAAGCGGCCATCCGGGCACTTCTGCCCAGGCCAGAGTCTGCAGAGGCCAGGGAGGACAAGCCACAGCCTGGGCTTGGAGCCCCAAGGCAGGCCTCTCCCCCTCCACTGTCACATGCTCTAGATAGTGGTGGGTCATGCTAGCCAGGGACAGCCCCTGGCCTCAGAACTTAATATTTTTACAATACACCTCAAAGGCATCGTTTCCTCTGCCAGAAAACAAAAAACAAACAAAAAAAAAGCAGTCTTCCAGGGCTCATTGCACCAATACGTAAATTCATCTTTAATTACTTTGGTAAACAGCACAATCCAAAATAACTCAGGATTCTGGTTAAAAGCAACATCTAGTTCAGGTGGGGTTTTTTGGGAGGGGTTGCGGGTGGGGGACTCACAGGCCTTTCTAAATGTGTACTAAGTTATTTTATTTCCAAAGAACATATTGTGTGTTTCATTGTTAACACTTGTCTGCAATTTAATATCCAAGTATATTCATATATTCACAGATATCTTGGGGACCTTCACACCCAGTTGGATCTATGCTTTTACAATCCTAATGCAGCAAATAGAAACTCAGTAATCTTAGGTTCTGCACCTGATGGTGATCCAAGCGTCACAGGGGCTCTGGGTTTGCTGGCTGAAAAATGCAATTAAAAAAAGAAAAAATGCCTGAAGTCTGTGCACATAAACATGACTGCTACTTCACCAGACTGAAAGGAATGCAAACAGAATGCCTCAACCTACTTACAGTGGTTCTGAACATAAACTCACTGCATTTTTTTTTTTGAGACAGAGTCTCCCTCTGTCGCCCAGGCCGGAGCGCAGTGGCACAATCTCGGCTCACTGCAACCTCCGCTTCCCGGGTTCAAGGGATTGTTCTGCCTCAGCGTCCCGGGTAGCTGGAACTACAGGCGTGCGCCACCACGCCCAGCTAATTTTTTTTTTTCATATTTTTAGTAGAGATGGGGTTTCACCATATTGGCCAGGCTGGTCTCAAACTCTTGACCTCATGATCCGCTGGCCTCAGCCTCCCAAAATGCAGGGATTACAGGCGTAAGCCACCACACCTGGCCATTTTTAACAAATAATGTAAAACCTACGAGAAGAAAAATTTTCTGGGAAATAGTGAGCTCTTTCACCTACTAAGGGTTTAAAAAGATGCTGCCTCACCTGCACCAGAACAACCTCCTGATGACAAGGGTTCTTTACCCAAAGCTGTCAAGGGAGGAGCTGAAACCGCACATCCTCAGAGAGCACAGCGAAGCGATCCCTTTAAGGGCTGTTAGTTTCCCAGGAACATAAAATTCTCATCTGCCAGAGTGGACACTTTCTCAATCTGACCCAAGAGTAGCTACTTGTAGAAAATCCATCTGCAGGATGTGTTCATGAAATTTTCAACTTAAAGATGAAATGTTTCAAGCTTAGTTCATGAAAGCTGTCTGCCCCACTCCTAATTCATCCAGATTTTCAGACTGAATTTCCTATTTCCAGCTATATTAGGATGCTGTTGACTGTGTGGGAAATGACCTTAGGTAACAAGTTGCAAAGAACAGGACTTGACCAATGACAACGACGGGAATGGGAAGAGTAACTACAATCGGAGAAATTATACCACCCCAATTTCCTTAAATGTCTTATAAGTAACTTGAAAATGGCTTTGCCTTACCAGAAAAGTTTGCATATGTATACGTGTGGTTTGTATAAATGTGGAGTTTCTGGTTGAACTTGCTCTGAACTCATGACTTACTTAAATAGCCTTTTACTACTCCATTGATCTCACCTATTTGATTCCTCTAGTACCCAACTCAGTAGGAAAATCCCACCAGCAAATCTTAAAAGGAAGCCCTTGATCTTTGCCATCTCAAACATCTTCATTTAGCTGACATGTGCCTCTGTTCTTTCCAAAATTTTCCTGTTCACAGTCAACCAAAGTCAAAGAACTAAACTTCACAAAAAGCAAATGCAATGTCTACCAAAAAGATTCAAAAGAGTTGAAATCTGAATGCGCCTGAAGTTACGGTATTTAGCACTCTGACAATCAGACCTTGAAGGATTTAAGGATCAGTGACCGCTGCGTTCTGATGTCACCTCCCTGATCAGCTAAAGGGAGTCCAAAGAGGAACACAACAGATCACAAGGTGGAAGGTGTCTATTTTGTGGTCCGGAAGCAAAAAACAGTGTGTCCCAGGTTTCCAAGCACCTGCCCATTTACACACAAGACAGCCAGGACCACTCTGTAGGAGGGGAGGCCAGGACACTGCAATGAGCCCGGGTTGTCAGCTGTTCCCAGCCCCTTGCCTTAGTGACTTCAGGCAGCACATCCCTGATTCCAGGAGTCCATCGGGTCCCGGAATCTTGGGGACTGGCTGGACAAATGCTGGACTGCAAATAGTTCACGATCCGTGTTGCCAGTTAAGTTTCCACAAGTCACAGCATATTCTTTTAATCTACAAACCTGGGTCCTATTGTGTGAACCAAAAATGCAAGTTTGATTCAGTTCCATGATGCCATTAAAAAAAAAAAAAAGTCACATTTCCTCCCTAGGGCTGTTCCTTACACTCCTGACAAAGGACACATGGCACCAATCACTCTGCCCCACAAGGCTCCAAGCCACAGTGCTCCAAAGAAACACACAACGAGTCGGAGAATGAAAGATCTTAGCCTACTACAATAGAAACCGTTGTGCTAGAAAGCATGGAAACCTGTGAAATGATGTATGAAGAGTCCAACACTAACGCTCCTAAAATGAATTGAGCAGGAAGGCTGTGGGCGGACTCCTTGTGGACAGGCTCAACAGCCACAGCGTTCCAGGGAAGCCCTCACCCCTCGGTCAAGGCAGAAGAAAGGACTCTGTGTGAGGGGATGGTCAGAATGGAAAGCCCACCGCACACCTGAGAGGAGAAAATCCCCTGCCCCTACAGCTGAGGTTTGTGGATAACAGCAACTACCCCCATTCCCAGTTGCTCCTGAAAGGCTGCCTGAGCCGTGGCTCTTGCTGCCCTGGACAGAGACTTCCAGTGTCTCCAGAGCTCAGTGGGCTTCCAGAGTCCACCGTACACTTCCTGGAGCAGGATCCTACCCTCCCTAGTTAAGTCTTGGAACTGGCTGACCACCTTGCTTCATAAACCGGAAGCTTCCCAGGGAGAATATTGTTTCATACAAACTGCCACATTCTCAGCCCATGCTTCTGAAGCTCTAGATAGGGACACATTTCGTCCAACATTCCCTCACCCAGTGATCCATGCACACACTTGCCAATAAGGAAGAAACTAGACTCCCTCTCTGGTGGAGGACAGGGTCATTAACTCAGCTGAGAACTTAGTTTTTATCACTAGTGCTAGGTAACGTGTTAAAGTTATTGCATTTTTAAGGAGAATGACCTTCACTTACTCAAGTTGAAGCAAATGTTGCTGCAAAAAAGCACTGACTGCATTGCAGGAATTTTGTTTGTGGTGTGTGTGTGTGTGTGTGTGTGTGTGTGTGTGTGTGTGTGTGTGTGTTCCTTTCAGGAAATACACTCTTAAATACGTGTGTGTGTGTGTGTGTGTGTGTGTGTGTGTGTGTGTGTGTGTGTGTGTGTGTGTGTGTGTGTGTGTGTTCCTTTCAGGAAATACACTCTTAAATACTTCCTCACTCTGGTCGTATTGCCCTTTCCTTTGAAATAACTTCAAAAACAAAGAAAACCTATTTTTATTACCTTTACATTTCACTGCATAATGTTTGCTATTAGTCTACAATGAGAAGTTGGCACTTTTATAAAATAAAATTGACATTCAAAAGATTGCCAGTGCTAATGCTTTGGAAAGGCTACATGCATTGGTGAAATACTGGCCTGTTTAAAATATTTTACCAAATTACGAACATTTGACGCGCTAGTCTCTGAGACTGGGAGGAGAGCAAAACTAGGTTTCCTTTCCTAGCAGCGATACTGGATGCTCATTATATTATGAAATAATTTCTTTTAAAATGAATCATTTGAACTTTAAAATATAGTTGTGAAAATCAATAATGGTGTTATGACAGAATAGAAAGTCTTCTGTACATACCACTAAAAATCTATTTCTCTTGTTTGAGTCTAGATTTACTGGGTTACCATTTTAAAGGAGACTAGACAAGAAGATCTCTGTTTGAAT
Organism: Pongo pygmaeus; assembly: GCF_028885625.2. NCBI lineage: Eukaryota > Metazoa > Chordata > Mammalia > Primates > Hominidae > Pongo > Pongo pygmaeus. The sequence continues at coordinate 4,973,742 of NC_072378.2, read as the reverse complement.
CATTATATTGGGCTACTCATTTAATTTTAAGTAATTTGAAACAATTCAAAATGTTGCTTTATTACCCCATAAACAAGCATTTTCAAACAATGTTATAGTGTATGTATACTGTCAATATCTTAAAAATTAATGCATTTATAAATACATATGAAAAATACAGTTATGCAATAATGTACTTTTAAGAAATGGTATACCAGACCAAGATTACCTGATGATGCATTAGAAGGCTTGATTGCTTTTATATTTAGTAACAGAAAAATTGTTTCATTTTATCATTTATTTTTAGTCATAAAGTTTTTATAAGCACATATGAATTAAGTATTCATTAGTTCATCGATGTGACCATTGACCATTTTTAAAAGTCTAAATTGTAATATGTTAACTCCTAATGGCTTGCTGTCAATAAATTATTTTTTTCCTATGATCAGATTACTTTGGGAAACACTGCCATAGTCAAAGGGATATGTCCAACCCAAAGTTCAAACTAAATACTTCTATTGTGTAAGATGCCACATTTTGAAGCACAGAAATATCTGGCAGTTTTGTAGTTTCAAGCTAATTCAAACGGGTGCTATATTTCAGTTGCACTGATGTGTTATTATTTGTTTAGGTGAAAGAAGGCAACAGGTAGATTCCCCTATCTGACACAATAATAACCGCACTTCTCACATTTTCGTGTTTATTCTAAACAAGATTACTGAGAGTCATATAAAGTTTTACCTTTACCCAAAGGGGGTTTATTTCAAGTGGCAAAAGCTCACTAAAGTCTAAATGCTTTATTAAGTGTAATTCTCAGCATATAGTGTTTAAAAAACACTACTTCTCTAGAGCAGGGGTTGGCAAGCCTTCTGTAAAAGGGCTAGACAGTAAATATTTTCCACTTTGCCATCTGGTCTCTGCTGTGTCTGCTCCACTGTGCTGCAGTAGCATGGAAGCAGCACAGAGAAGACAGAAACGAGTGTGCATGGCTGTGTTCCAGTAAAACCTGATTTGTGAACACTGAAATATATATTTTATATAATTCTCATGTGCCACCAAATAGTACTTTCTTTTGAATTTTTTTCAACAATTTAAAAATGTAAGGCCAGGTGAGGTGGCTCACGCCTATAATCCTAGCACTTTGGAAAGCCAAGGCGGGTGGATCACCTGAGGTCAGGAGTTCAAGACTAGCCTGACCAACATGGTGAAACCCTGTCTCTACCAAAAATACAAAAACTAGCCAGGTGTGGTGGCAGATGCCTGTAATCCCAGCTACTCTGGAGGCTGAGGCGGGAGAATCGCTTGAACCTGGGAGGCGGAGGTTGCAATGAGCCAAGATCGCACCATTGCACTCCAGCCTGGGTGACAAGAGTGAAACTCCGTCTCGAAAAAAAATAATAATAATAATAAAATTAAATTAAAAATAAAAATGTAAAAACTATTCTTAGGTCACAGGCCCTACAAGAATAAGCTATGTGCCAAATTTGGCCCATGGGCCAAATGTATGTATGCCCAGCCCTGTTCTATCAAGCAACAGTGGAACTGTCCCTCCTTAGAGACTACCATCCCTAAAACCACTGATTGTACTCGCCATGTGCTGGAAAATGGGAAGACTTAAAAAAAAAGGAATCACTGAGGCAGAGTCAAGGGGTGGGCCCTCCTGCCCACCATGCACAGAGGGCCACATCATCTTGGCATCCACAGCCAGCACAGCGACCAAGGCCGTCCATACCCCACCCCACGGGCCTGCAGAGGTGGCCATCTGCGTCTGCGCAGCACTGACTCGCTGTGCATGCTTCCTCTTCCATCAAGTCACCACTCCCCGCTGCGGCTCTGAGAGGAACAGAAAGCCACCTTCCCATCCCCCATCCCCTGCGCTCGCAGTCCAGCGACTAAAAGGGCCCAGCTTCTCTGACTGCTAATGGCCCGGCAAGTCTCGTAACAGAGTGCTCTGTCTACACAAAGGGCGCTGGGGCGTGCGTGCCCGGCTCTCGCAGATCACAGCCAAGGCCTGCCCGAGGACTCTGGCATTTCAGTTCACCAAACGTCTTAATTCAGAGGGGGACAGAACACTTTCTACAGAACATTTTGAAGCACATCGAAGTTTGGGCCCTTTCGCAGTAGAGAGGAAGGAATGAAGGGGAGGAATTTGTAGGCTGTTGTTTAACGATTGTTAAAGTGCGCCCATCATTAGCTGACAAAGATAGGCCGACTGCCAATGCCTCCCCAAACGCACGAAAGCCAAAATTCAGAGTACAGCGTAAAAGGGGGTGCCAGTGGCCTTTACTTTTATAAAGGACATTTGTACACAATGTCGCACAATAAACAACGTCAAGTCTGGGCAAACATTACCCACATCTCAATTAAAAGAAAAGGGTGGCCTGGCCCAGCCCCGACCGGGTTTTCTCTGAGAAACAGGTTGGGGTGTAAAGGTCCCACGCGTGCACCAACAATCCGTGGCACCTTCCTCTGGTGCACAGTGGCAGGACGCTTTGTCCTTTCCCTAGGGAACTCCAGCAAGCTGCAAGGGCTACAATATGATATTTAGAGTTAAAAACCAATCCCAAGGCCTTAGAACCATGCCCGGGAGTTGGGAGCCTTTTTCTTGGAGGCAGCTGCTCCGGGCCTTGGAAGTCTCTTCCTATTCTGACGCAGGCTGGGAATTCTAGAGGCCTTGTAGGAAGGTCAAACGGACGAGAAGACTGAGGTCAGAGGCTTTCGGAGCATTGCCCGGGCTCTCTAAGCTCGCTCACTTGTCTGCTGGGGTGCGAGTCGACGGTTCAACGTCTCCCTCCTTTCCCTCCACGCGCCCCTCACGCCAGATTCGCCATGCTCAGCAAAGCGTCCCAGCAAGTCCCCTGAGGCGGCAGCCCGAGCTCCACGTGCTGATCAACCCCGCCCCACGGCTCTTCGAAACTCTCCAAGCTCAGAGCGCGTCCGCCGGGCGCGCGTAGCGCAGCGTGTAGTTGGCGCCCGCGTTGTTGTCCCAGTACTCGCCCTGCGAGCAGCGGTAGCAGACAGCGAAGTGGACCGCGACGCCGCGCGCGTCGGCTTCCTCTTGGTCCTCAGGCTGCAGGCCCGGGGGCAGGCACAGCGAGAAGTGGAAGCACTCGGCGCCTGGCTCTTTCTTGGCAGCCCCGGACTCTGGCTCGGAGGCCCCCGACTGTGCCTCTGGCTGCCGTGGCTCCAGCGGCTCGGGCTGCAGCTCAGCCGGCACGTCCAGGAAGGAGCGCCACTCGGTAAAGGTGTAGCGCACGGTCACGGCCCTGGGCCCAGGACAGCTGAGCACCCGGCCGGAGCCCTTCACCTCCGCGCCCGAGGCCGTCGAGCACTGCACGCGCTCCAGGCACACGCGCTGCCGCTGCAGGCGCTCGGCCGCGGCGCTCGGCCCCGGGAGCTGGAAGAGCGGCCGGAGCCGGGAAGTTGGCGCTGAGAGGGGCGAGGCCACTGCCGCCGCGGCCAGCAGTCCCCCGAGCTGCTCCAGGTCCTCGGCACGCATAGGGAAGCCTCGGAGGCGCGAGAGCACGGCAGGCGGCACCTGCGGCTCCTCCGCCTCGCTGAAGTGCTTCACGCTGGCCAGGCTCAGCCCCAGCGTGTCCGCGAACTGCACCCGCTTCTTGCACTTGGCGCAGCAGCCGCCCGGGCCGAGCGGCGCGTCCTCCGCCCCCTCGCCGCCCAGTGCCATCGCCTGTTGCTGCTGCTGCTGCAGGAACTTAGCCGCCTGCAGGATGGGGTCGGCGGGCAAGGAAAAGGAGCGCGCGCGGCAGCGGCGGCGGCATTCCAGCAGCTCCTCCTGCTCCTGGGTGGCGGGCTCTTCCTTCGGGGACAAGGGCCTATCCCCTAGCTGAGCGTCAGGACTCGGGATCTCCGAAGTGCCACCGCCGTCGCCGCCACCCTGCACACAGAGGACCACCGGGGCGGGCAGCTCCTCGGCCGGCGGGGGCTCTCGGAAGGGCGCTGGTCCCTGAGCCTCCAAACTTAGCCGCGCCCCTATGGGCTCCATGACGCCGTTCGCCCCTGGACTTGCTCGGGCCGAACCGGGCTCCTCTGGAGACTTAACTAACTCCTCGGGCCGTGCAAGGAGCGCAGGGCTGCAGTTCAGCTCGCCCTCCCCGAGGCGAGTCGTCCCAGGCTCGACAAGACAACGCAGTTCCACTTTGGAGCCTCCGGCTTTTAGCTGCGGCTGCCCAGGGCGAAGTGGGAGGGGGATGCGGGCCTGGGGCCGGCTCCGGGGCCACGCCGCCTCCCGGTTGAACCTGCCCGCGGCGGGGGAGGGCAGGGGGCGGGGAGGCGCAGCCGCTGGGACACCTGGAAGCCGTGTTCCCGAGTGCTCGGGTGGAATGTGGGGAGCGACTTTCTGTCGTTCGCGGGCTCCCTGCAGCCCTCACCCGCACCCCCGGCGGGGCTCGCGTCTGTTCCGCTTCCTGAGTGCCTCGAAGTGGGGGTGCAGAGCTCGCGCTCAACCTTCAGAGACCCCCACGTGCACAAAGTCTTCCTGCCCATGAAGTTGGCCTGACGGCTCTGCCCCCCAGAGGGTCACTGAGCGCGCTCCTCTTGGCTGTCTCACGGGCCTGGGGAGTCCCGGTGCAGCGCGCAATTGGGGAAATCTTGCCTACGCAGAGGCTGGAAGGAGGCCCATTCCGCGCCGCCGGAGAGCGGGGAGCGCGTCCCTTCCCTTCTGCTCCTGCTTTTCCCAAACTTCAGGGCGCCCCGGGTTCCAATCCCACTCGGAAGCCTGACTCGGTCAGGCTCAGGCGCGCTCCGCTCTGCTCTTCCGAAAGCCGGGAGGCAGGAGCCGCCGCCCCCATCTGCGCAGTGGCGGCGCGGGGTGGGCTGCGGCCAGACTGGGGCGGGGACCGTGTGGGGACGCGCCGGGGAGCGGCCATGGCCCGCAGCCGAGAGCAGCCGGAGGCCATTCGCGCCAGGCCCCGGAGCACGTCCCGCCCCTCCCCCTGTCCCGCCCGCCGCGCCCGCGAGTCCGCGCCCCGGGCTCCCGCAGGGAGGGCGGAGAGGGGGTCCCCGTGGGGCCGGCGCCCACGCCGCACGCACCACTTCCCACCGCAACCGGACGCCAGCGCCCCACGCACCCTCCCCGCCCACCGGGAGTGGGGGCCTGGCCCGCGCCGGACTGCGCCGTCACCGCCCTGCTGCTCCGGCCTTGCCACGGGCCAAGGCCCGAACCCGAGGCCGGGGAGGGGTGGGGGAGCGCGTCGTGGTACCTAGGGATTGGGGGAACTTCTAAAAGTGTTTTTCTTGTTTTGGTTTTAAGGCCACCCTGAGGGCCATCTAAGCCAGTGATTCTACTTCAGCATGCATAGACATCACTTGGGGGCTTGTTGGCACATCACGGGCCCCACTCCCAGAGTTTCCTTCTTTCTAACTTTTTCGAGATAGGGGTCTTGCTATGCTGCCCAGGTTGGTCTCAAATTCCCGGCCTCAAGCAGTCCTCCCGCCTCAGCCTCTAAGGTAGCTGGGATTACAGGCGCGCCCCACTGCTCCCAGCTCCCTAGCGTTTGTGACTCAGTGGGCTTGGGCTGGGGCCTGGAAGTATTTCTAACAAGGGAATGCTGATGCTGGGCTCTGGGGACCGTGTTGAAACCTATGTGGATGTGTATTCAGTTACTTAGATAGAAAGTTGCGGATTCTAGAAACAGAACCACTAATTAAGAAACGTAATTAATTGAGGCTTCATAACTAAAACATGTCATGGTTTGGCAGCACTGAAAGGGGCAGGTAAAAGAGATGGTGACTGGAGGGTGAGGAGCGTGTTAAGAGCTAACATTGATTGATCGAGCATCTACGGGATGTCCTGTCCATGAAATAGGAATCACATCATTCTTGCCTACATACAGGACACAACACTGCAGAAAGATTTCTCATCACCAAGGCCCCACAGGGTGGCTTTCATGGGATTTGAACCCAGGCAGCTTAGAGGAAACATTTCCCCCATCACTACTAAGCCTGGGCTGGGAGTGGTGTCCTGTAAAGGAGGCCCTGCTGGTCCCCTTGCTGGACTCTTGCTGGTCATTTTATGCCCAGTGTGGAATTCCATGACTGTGTCTTGACTTGGGCATGGCACCTCCAAGAGGCCCCAGGAACACATGGCCTGTCTAACTCTGATTTGGGGAAGGATATTGCTTTTACATTTAAATAAACATTGCTACATTATGGAGTTAAATACAAAATTCACAAGCTATTTTAAAGATAAAATAAGACTTCAAAGAGATTTTGAGGTGGTGGCGACCCTTTGGGCTACAACCCTCATTAGGGCACATGCTCACTCCAGGACAGAGAAGGAGGTGAGGGAGGTGCTGGGTCATAGAATTTAAGGAGGCATCACTCTCAGGGTCGTGCAGGTGCACTGGTCCCAGCGCCGGCCCACCCTCCTCTGTGCGGTGGAAATGCTAGAGGTCCCATCCCTGGGGAGCTCTCAGTGCATGGGAGGGGCCAACACTATACAAACTCAGCCCTTCTGGCCAGTGCTGAGAAGGTGGGATCTGACCTGGTCAGGAGGCCAGGGAGGGCTGTGAGGAAGGTGAAGTGGAAGGAACAGCTCCGACTGCAAGGAAGAACGTGCTGGGCCACGCAGAGGCACTGTTGGAGGGAGTGTCAGGGGGCTGGGCTTGAAGAAGGCCAGGGTGGCCTGAGGGCAGACAGCACAGAGGAACTGGCGGAGCTGAGGATGGGAGGGGACAGCCACTCAACCTTGAGCAATGAGAGGCATCAAAAGGTTTTGAGTCATGAATGTGACTAACCAGATTTAAATTTTGAGAAGATCATTCTGGGAGGATACAGGACAAAGAGCAAATTACTGGGGACAGAAGCAATGTGAGTGAGCCCCATAGGAGGCTGTTGCCATTGTTGTGGTGAAGGGTGATCATACTTAAGAGATGATGGTTGTGGGGTGGAGAAATCTGAGAGCTATTTAGGAGTGAAAACCAATGTAGTACACTTATGGCCCCAAGTGGGGGTAGGTGCAGGAAGGTAGGGGAGGGAGGTGCCTTAGGATTTGGACTTGAGCTGTTGGGTACAGACAGTAGCAGTCACTGGGTCAGGGACCCCCAGAAGAGGAATAGAGGGAGGGCAAGATCATGAATTCTGTTTTGACCAGGTTGAACTTCTCTGGTTCTTTCCAACACCAAGTGGTGTCTAACACCAGTTTTCCAACAGGGTGTCCAATAATTCAGTTCTGACCTTATCTACCTGGAGCTAGTGTCTGTCTCCACAGTTGAGAGGCTCAGTCCCACAAGACGGCCCCCACTTCAGAAGCCACTTGCAAATGGGGTGCCCAGGCTGCCTGCATTTCTGCCCCGCCAGCTACAAATCAGTGTTCCCACAACCCATCCCCAGCTTCCATATGACTCACGGAACTCAGGAAAACACTTTGCTTGAGTTCACTAGTTTATTATAAAGAAGAAAACTCAGGAACTGGCAAAGGGAAGATATAGAAGACAGAGTGTGGGATGGGCATGGGACTTCCAGGGCCCCTCTGGGTGCACCAACCTCCAGAGTCTCCACATGCTCCCCACCCAGAAGCCCCACCAGCCTTGCTCTTCAAGACCTCAGGAGCTCAGTCTCCAGCCCCTGCCCCTTTCTGGAGGTCAGTGGGTGGAGTGAAAATTTCTGGTTCTCTAATCACTTGGTGTTTCTGGTACCCAGCCCATCTTGAGGCTCTCTAGAGAGCCCACTCTAAGTCATCTAATTAGCATAAATTCAGGTGTGATCAAAAGGGACTCTTTATAAAAAACAATTATGTTACAACAAAATAACACTAACAATGTAAGTAATAACAAATGTCGTATCAGAAAATTCCAAGAGTTTTAGCCTTTCTATTCCAGGAACCAAGGACAAAGACCAAATGTCTATTTTTATTATACTATGGTAGGTCTAAAGCTGAGAAGGGAAGAGTGCCCAGCACTGAGCTTTGAGCAGCCCTGATGTTCCCAGGTCAGGAGGAGGAGGATGAGCCTGCAACGGGGATAGAGAGTGAACAGCAAGAAGGGTTGGAGGGAATGGGAGAGGGTTGTTCTCAGAAGCCAAGGAAGGACTTCAGAAGCAGAAATGATGTGCACCCACCTTGGCGCCCATGGGGACTTTGGGATCCTCCCCCTTGCCTCCTGAAAGGTGCAGAAACAATGGGTGATCTCTGGCTCCCACACCACTCCTCCACTCTGGCACAATGGGTGGTGGGGACGGACTGCTCTCCCAAGCTCACTGTCCCCTAAGCTTTCTCCCGGAGACAGGGCCCAGGTCTTCTCTACTCTGAGATGCAAAGCCCTGAAGTTAATAGTTAAATGATGTAACATGTAAAATAACTTCTTGAAATTTAGACTGTGCAGTCTACCCCCCACCCCCCACCCCCCGAAGTGTGTTCAGTCCTACTTCAAAGATCATGTGCCTCCACTGCTAAAATATTTACTCCGGGCATTCAGAGGCTCCAAGCTTTACCGTTTGTTCGTGTTACCTATTGCTGCATAACAAGCCACCTCAAACAGGGCTGTCTTTAAAAATAACAACAGTATTTATTTTCTTTATTAATCTGTAGATTGGGCAGGGCTCTCTCAGGAATAGCTTGTCTCTTCTCTATTTGCAGTGGTTTGAAGGCTGGGGCTGGGATCATCTGATCACCAGGTCTGGAGTCTGGGCTGGGAAATGTCAAACAATTCAGGTGAAGTCATTGGAAAGGAATTTTCCCCCTTGCATTGAAAAGAGAAATGGTCCTGGACCCTTCCTAGGTGATATGCCGAGGCAATGTTACACTCAAACTCTGTAGTCGGATTCCATAGATAGCATTCTCAAACCCCTCATGGAAGTCATAAGTGGTTCCAGCACTGCCTTTTAAGCACAAACATTTGCCAAATTACCAAATGTTTCAGCTGTTTCCTAGGCCACGCTTGCACAGCCTGAGATAGTTCAGGTGCTCCCCAGTTCGAATGCTCGACATCAAAAATTATGAATGAGTAGACCAAAAACCTGGAATAACTTGGCTAAGTAACAAAACCAGGCCTTAGAGCTTCCAGACCCAGATTGCAGGCCTGCTGTGTTAGATATTTGGCAACCAGTTCTGCTCTTCCAGGGGCACATGGAGGTATGCAGATCCCAGTATGACCAAAGACAAGGGTCATGAAACACATTAGATCTGGAGAATTGCAGGTTCCACTCTGACTTTGACCATGAACAGCACTGGTCTTTTTCTCTCTTTTTATTTTATGCGGCAACAAGGCATGTAAAGGGTTTTCACTTAAAAGGTCAGGACAGTTTGGACTCAGATATCTGGGACCTTCCATCACCACGTACTCCACCTTGAATACCAGCCAAATTACAAACTTGGGCTCCTTCATTCATATAGTAGTACCACATAAACATACCAGATGAGATGTCATAGAATACCCACTATATCCTCACTCCAAGTTCTTTTCAATGTCAAGGACCTTATTTCCAAGTTTTACAATTCATGGTTTGGAAAAGGTGATCCTAAATCTTCCCATGGTAATAGAACCAGAGTTCAATACCACTATGCAAACATTGGAAGTATTCCAGTCAGAAATGAATAGTTTAGCCACTGTTGTACTCCAAAATAGTTGTGCCCTGGATACACTGACTGCCCAACAAGAAGGAGCTTGCACAATCATTGGTGAAAAATTCTGCTTCTGTGTGAATCAGATAGGACAAATGGTGTTTAATTCGTATCTTTAAAAACAGGAAGTTAACACTCCATCAGATCAATGAGTCTCAACCATTTGATTGGACTGGCCTATTCCCAGGATAGGGAGACTGGTTTAATGGTATAAGGAGAAGTATGTTGAGTTTTGTTGTTGTAGTTGTTCTGTTTGTTTATCCTTGTTCTAATCCATCTTCTTCTCTCCTTTTGCAAATCTCTTACCATTCAGCTACTGATTCAGTTTTTCTCTTCACATCCACCAAGTCAGCTTTTAATATGTGACGCTTCCTATGAAGTTTCAGATAGGGAATTGAAGGGGATCAGAACACGTGACCCCAAAATATGCCATTTTGGCATGTTGATTATTTTGAGCTGGAAGCAATTGAGAAGATGCTGGAAGACCTCTCAAACTTCCCCTTTCTACCTAAAAGCAGGACATAAATATTCTATAAGAAAGATGCCTTCCTTGCACCAAGAAGAGGAGAATATTCTTATCATTAGAGATGGGAAGTCAATGCAGAGATGAATCTGTGTAAACAGACCTACTAAATTAACCTTTATCTTTCATTAGTTTCCTCCATATCCTCCATATATTTCCTAGTTACTTTCTGACAGTTTACTGACCCCAGCCCAAACCCCTTTTTCCTTTGTTTTATTACATCTCCATAATTTACCATCCTTTGTTGTGTAAGCTCTCAGACCTATCCACTTCTTTGGGTCTCTATTTCTTACATAGGAAGGGCTTTGTGTACACATAGAGACATTCATATTAAGTTAAAATTTGTATGCTTTTCTCCTGGTTAGGTGCCTTTGTGAGTTTAATTCTCAGGCCCAGCCATAGAACCCAAGAGGGGAGAGGAAAAGCCTTTTCTCTCCTACTCCATATATAATATGCCAAAGTATTTTTTAAATATTTAAAAATTTTAAGTATTTTAAAAGAGCAAAAGCATTTTAGAAATAATTTTCCTAACTCTTATCTGGCTTTTGAAAGAGATTAGCTTGCTTAAGCTAAAGCCACAGTGATTTTTCAGGGGCTTAACAGCAGCAGTGGAAACTTTCAAGAAAAATGCCTTCTAACTTGAAGGGATCAAGTTCTATAGCACCTTAGGCCCCATTTATCAACACAAACTGAAATATGGCAAAGGAATAAACTTGCAATGAATTTGAAAAAAACATGACCCTTCTTGCCTGGATCATTTGTTTTCTCATATGTGTGCCTTCTAATAGAATTGAGGAACTTTAAGGGCTCAGAATATAAAGCCAGGGAGATTTAAATAATGTGTTTAACCAAAGCCATTTAGCCAATCCAGAAGAGCCAGGACTAGAATGACATCTAGTACAGCTGACACCTACTGGTCACCGTGTCTAAACACTGCTTACATCATTTGTCGTCCTCACACAGCCCTATGGGATGAGGATGATGATTATACCCAACAACAGGTCTTGGAGGCTGAGAGAGGTTAAATGAATAGCTCTTGTTACCCAGGTAGCAAACTGCTGAGCCAGGATTTGAGACGAAGCACGCTGGCACAGTCCACCGTCTGAGCCCCATTGCAGCCCTCTCTGGAATTCCACTTGAAGCAGGCCATGTTGCTTTTGATTAAAACAAAAAAAAAGTACCCAGTTAAAAGGGGCCATCCCACCTTCTTACAACCAAGGGGATGAGGAGAAAATAAGAAAGATTTAAGGCTTTTTATATGTTTTTAAAATTTTTAATCTCTTCAGCTTCTCCATTTCAATGTGCTTTACTTATGTTTACTTGATTAAGACTTTAACATGATTTGCATAATCTTGTCTCATTGTAACTTGTAGATCAGAACTGACTGGCCTAAGGATGAAACCCAAAATGTTTCTGAAAGTAACAGTTATGTAAACTTTAAATTCTGCAGTTATTCTTAACGTACAAGCAATAAAAATTTGTTAAGATTACTGAGGAAAGTTGTAGAATCATCCTTCATATTTTAGAAGAACCCTAAATGGATTTTGCTTCTAAAGAATCAGTTTTAACTCAATTTTGCTTCTATTTATATGATTCCATTAGTTGTATAATCATTTATTTTACATGCTGTTTCAGTAATAAAATTCTTAGAATATTTCCACCAAATAAAAATTAAAGATAAAAAACCCTTTAAATTCTAAAGGGACCACTAGAATATAGTTGACTTTCTGTCTATTAATTCTTCACCTTTTAGTGTCAAGTTTTTATTCTCATGTAGATCTTACACCCCTTTTAAGTCATTTCACTTATGTTTGATAGTTTTTTAAAATTTAACTTGGGATGACTGTAAATACTTATCATGATAAACACAAATATGTAAAAATGTCAGCTCTTGATACATGTGACAGGATTCTAACTGATGAACAGAAAAAACCTTTGGGAGTCCAGGACTGATGGCGACCTCCCACTTCCACATCATCACCCGGAGCAGGTCCTGCCCCCAGCCTCTTTCAGCTTCTGGGAGGAACGCCCTTCATTCACCTTCTCAACTTCCCTGTCCACAGAGCCTGCCCACTTTTTCTATGTGAGGCAGAACTAAAAGATTAGGGAAATGACCGCGTTTGACAGTTTTATTTGAGGGAAGAACTTTGTGTTCTCACTGTATGACAGAGACCATGTCTTCTGTAATCATTATAGGAGCCTAGTGAGGTGGTGGAGCAGGCAGCGTGGCTGACCTGCCCCAACGGGTATCCCCACTGTCCCACACACAGCCCCCGGCTCAGGGGAAGCTCACCCCATCCTGCTCCAGAATAGCGTCTGTGTGACTTAAGAGCAGCACCCCGGCCTAGGACGGGTTCAGGAGGGAGCAAGTAAGATGTGGTAGGGGGAGCCTTCGAGGAAGCTCCTGAGGAGGTTTCCTTTTTTCTCAAGAGAAAGTAGAAGATATGGCTTCTCTTGTTCCCTGGACATTGTTGTATCACCCTGAATGGTCCCAGCCACCCTGCTACCGTCAGAGGTGAGGACATGAGCATGAGAAACGGAAGAGAGAAGAACGGAGGTCCTTGGCGTGATCGTGTGATTGAGTGGCTAGATCGATGCTTCCAAATGAGCCAGCTATCGGCATTTTCAGCAGAACAGTTCCTTGATGTGGTGGGCTGCTACAAACATTCTAAGATCTCCAACATCCATGAGCCCCACCCTCAGAATGCTGCTAGCAGCCCTTGGAATTGTGACAACCGAAAGTTCTACACCTCTGTTCCCAAGCACCCCTCCTTGGGTGGTGATACCATCCCAACCCCATTGACAGCAAAGATGCACTGTGGCTAGACCTCCTATTGTGTGGGATGAAAAATACAAGCTTAGGTTTCAGCCAGCTGGAGTTGAGTTTACTGCTGCTTGCAGCCCAGAGTGTTGTAACAGGAAGACGTTATTATAATAATTTTGAAAGAAAGAATACATTGAGCCTCCCAGGGCTCAAGAAATGTGCCCGAGGCTATCAATGAATTGGTAACAGAGCCAGGATTTGGCTCAAGGACTAACTCTACAGCCTGGCTATTTTCTCCCTGTCTACCTTCCTTCCAGTCACGTGTAAGTTACTCTGGCTGGTTTGTTCAAAGGGAAACAAACAAAAAACCAACAAAGTACAGAATAGTTATGTGGAAAAAAAAATAGCTGGGCGCGGAGGCTCACACCTGTAATCTCAACACTTCGGGAGGCCAAGACAGGTGGATCACTTGAGCCCAGGAGTTTGAGACCAGCCTGGGCAACATGGTGAAACCCTGTCTCTACAAAAAAATAGAAAAATTAGCTGGGCATGGTGATGCACACCTATAGTTCCAGCTACTAAGGAGGCTGAGGTGAGAGGATTGTCTGAGCCCAGGAGAATGAGGCTGCAGTGAGCCATGATCGCACCACTGCACTCCAGCCTGGGTGACAGGTTTTTTTTTTGAACTCTGTTTCAAAAAAAAAAAACCATAAACCCAGCTAGCAGGGGGTGCCTCTGAGGAGCTAAGGTGTATGAAGTGGAAGGGAAACTTACTTTTCATTCCAGATCTTTTTATACTGTTTGAATTATTTAGTGCAAATATCTTTCCATTTTGTAAAACAGCAAAATTTAAAAAGCAATTGTGAATAAATGTTATGTTATGTATATTTTGCCACAATTTAAAACATAATAAGAATTTTTTTAAAAGCAATGTAGCACTCAACATTGTTCTAACGGGATTCATTACAGCGTTTGACTTCTGTCCTCTCATTAGCCACCTTCGGCCACTTGGTCTTATTTCTGTGCCCATTCTTCCTTTCATTGTAGTGTCTTCTTGTCCACTCCTTCCTTTTCCAGATCGCTGTTGCCTGCCTAGTGTGACCCACCTGCAGTCCTCTGGTGCAGCTCTGATAGAGAAATCTTTGATGCCAACTATATCCACCTACCAAGTATAGTCTGAACTCCTCACCCCAACATAATCTGACACTGACCATGTGTCCATTGTCCTCTCCTCTATCCCCCTTAAGACGGTGTTTTCTTCAGAGCTTCCCTAGGAATCCCTTGGGCTAATGTGAGCTCCAGTCCCTCTGCTCCAAATTTAGCTGAGAAGCCATACTTCTACCTGTTTTGCACATTGAGATTCCCTAGGATTTTGTTTGAGCAAAGTGCTTGTGTTAGGCTGTTCTTCCATTGCTATAAATATCTGAGACTGGATAATTTATAAAGAAAAGAGGTTGAACTGGACCACGGTTCTGCAGACTATACAAGATGCATGACACTGGCATCGGCTTGGCTTCTGGGGAGGCCTCAGGAAGCTTACAATCATGGCAGAAGGTGAAGGGGCACCAGCAGGTCACATGGCAAGAGAGGGAGCAAGGGTGGGGGGAGGCACCATACACTTTTAAACACCCAGATCTTGCAAGAACTCACTCCCTATTGGGAGGACAGCACCAAAGGAAGAGCGCTAAACCAGTTATGAGAAATCCGCCCCATAATCCAATCACCTCTCACCAAGCCCCACCTCCAACGTTAGGGATTACAATTCAACATGAGATTTAGCAGGGACAACATCCAAACTATATCAGCACTTCACAGTAAAACAGTATCACCATTATGACCAGCATCACCATCACCACCATCATCACGTACATAAAAGCCAATGCCTTAGAGAAAACTCCTCCAAATCACTTCCCTTAAAAGTACTTGTGCTTCTCCATATATACCTATATAAGAAACCTGCACGTTGTGCACATGTACCCTAGAATTTAAAGCATAATTAAAAAAAAAAAAGTAACTCCTCACTTGTTCAAGTTTTATCATGAAATTCTCACAACCCAGTCACAGCATAGCTTCAAGCTGTACTCAGAATTCTAGTTCTCTTGCTGCTATCTCTATCACATCTGCATTGACTTCTTCCACTGAAGCCTTGAACCTCTCAAAGTCATCAATGAGGACTGGAGTAAACTTCTTCCAAACTCCTCCAAAAAAAAAAAAAAGTACCTGTGCTTCTCTCCCTATCTCGTTATGAAAATTAGCCAGTCACACGCAATTTACACATTTTACCACCTTTTTGCTATTTTTCTGGACTGACCTAGTTAGTGATAATGGCTTCCACTCAGAGGCCAATTTATGGTGAAACTACTGAAGCTTCAGTGCCCTTCCACCTCTTTTCTATGTATTTACATAGCCATGCTTTTGTAGAATTTGCAAAAGTCAGGTATTTTAACTGCATTCAGTTAAGGCCACTTGTATAAGATGGTGTTGGAGTGGCCAGTGCATTTTGGGGATCCAGATGGGGGCAGGTGAATTAGGGACAAATAAGGAGCAGATGAGTTTAATGGTGTAGGTAGAGGTGACTTGCAGTCACTTGTGTGTCTAGCTGAGGCATTGGTGGATGTTGGAATAGTGTCAGAATGGCTTCCAAGAGGCTTCTGTGGCCCCTTGTGCCCCCAACCAGTGGCATGACAGGAAGGTATAAGGCCAGCCAGTTGCAGAAGAACGCCACCTCCAGATGTTCACTTCCATATTACCCACTCCCCTGCGTGTGGCAGGGCCTGGAGCCCCCTGCCTACTGAATAGTTATGGGATGTCATTTCTGTGATTAGGTCTCTTGCCAACGCTCCCTCTTGCTGACATTCTGATGGATCCAGCTGTTGTGTCTTAAGATGCTTTCTGGAGAGACTCACATAGAGAGTCACATTTTATTTTACGGTGATCATGAAAAGTGGAATATATCAGATTTCTGTGCTTGTTGGCATAATCCTATACTATATATATAGGATTATATATTATATAGACTATATATAAAATATATATACTATGTACTATATATAATATAGTATACATAATCCTATATAGTATAAGATATATATATAGAATAGGAAATATATATATATATATACACACATATATATATATATATATTTTTTAACAGTCTTGCTCTGTCACCCAGGCTGGGGCACAGTAGCACTATCTCAGCTCACTGTAACCTCCACTTCCCAGGTTCAAATGATTCTTGTGCCACAGCCTCCCGAGTAGCTGGGATAACAGGCATGTGCCACCATACCTGACTAAATTTTTTTGTATTTTAAGTAGAGATGTTGGCTAGGCTGGTCTCGAACTCTGGCCTCATGTGATCGGCCTGCCGCCCACCTCAGCCTCCAAAGTGCTGGGATTAAAGGTGTGAGCCACCATGTCCAGCCCCTATACTACATTTTTTAATAACTGACATACAAAGGAAACTTCATAAAGGTCTTCCAAAATTTTACTACAAAAATATAAAGGAAAATGTATTATAGAGACATGTCATGCAATTAATTTAAAAATTATGTTTAATACATTTTGTGATGTTTGTGGTATATGTCAGCCTTTAAATGTTATTTTCTTATTCTAAATAAATACTTCTTACATCTAATTTTTACTGGAAATTTTGAGAACTTTTTCTAAAAGAAGTCTTCGTCCCCTGCCCCTCCCTGATCACCTACAATTAGAAAAGCTTCAGGCTCCATAGAGTCTGGATCTGCTTCTAAAAACAAACAAACAAAAACCTGGTCTTACCTTTGTTTAAAACTTTGATGTGGGCCGGTGCGGTGGCTATTTCTACCACACTGCAGAGGTTGCAGTGAGCCAAGATCGTGCCATTGAACTCCAGCCTGGGCAACGAGAGTGAAACTCCATCTAAAAAAAAAACAAACAACTTTGATATGAGAAATGCAAATCAGAACCACAATGAGATACCATCTCACACCAGTCAGAATGCCTATTATTAAAAAGTCAAAAAACAACAGATGCTGATGAGGTTGTGGAGAAAAATGTAAGCTTTTACACTGTTGATGGGAGTGTAAATTAGTTTAACCATTGTGGAAGACAGTGTGGGGATTCCTCAAAGACCTAGAGACAGAAATACCATTCAACCGAGCAATCTCATTACTGGATATATACCCAAAGGAATTTAAATCATTCTATTATAAAGACACATGCACACATATGCTCGTTGCAACACTATTCACAATAGCAAAGACATGGAATCAACCTAAATGCCTATGAATGACAGACTGGATAAAGAAAATGTGGTACATATACACCATGGAATACTATGCAACCACAAAAAGGAACAAGATTATGTCCTTTGCAGGAACATGGATGGAGCTGGAGGCCATTATTCTTAGTAAACTAACGGGAACAGAAAACCAAATACTGCATGTTCTCACTTACAGTTGGGCGCTAAGTGATGAGAACACATGGACACATGGTGGGGAAAAACACATGCTGGGGCCTGTCAGAAGGTGGGGGGTGGGAGGAGGGATTACACCTGTAATCCCAGCACTTTGGGAGGCCGAGGTGGGCAGATCACTTGAGGTCAGGAGTTTGAGACCAGCTTGTCCAACATGGTGAAACCCTGTCTCTACTAAAAACACACACAAAAAAATTGGCTGGGCGTGGTGGTGCATGCCTGTAATCCCATCTACTGGGGAGGCTGAGGCAGGAGAATCGCATGAGCCTGGGAGGCAGAGGTTGCAGTGAGCTGAGATTGTGCCACTGCACTCCAGCCTGGGTGACAGAGCAAAACTCTTGTCATATATATATATATTATATATATATATATATATATGTACACACACACACACACATATATACACACGCACACTCACATATATATATATACATATATAATATATCATGAATGCTGAGTTTTCTGGCATTCCCTTAAATTTGATGTCCAAGCCAAGTGCCTTGCTCACCTCACCGGAGTCCCAGCCCTGCTTGCTGGAGGTGGTTGAAAAGTAACCCAAGATACATTTTCTTCCTAAGCAGCCAGCCCTTGGGTTAAAGTTTAATTTAGTGTGGTTTAAAAAATTTTTTAAATAGATATAATTGTATATGACTTTTATGCACAGACTATCATTGAAAGGTTATCCAAAAACTAGTAATAGAGTTCACTTTGAGGGAGGGAAAATGGAACAATAGGAAAGAAGCTTGTCTTAGATACTTACATTAGAAATTTTTTTTTTTTGAGACAGAGTCTCGCCCTGTCACCCAGGCTGGAGTGCAATGGCATGATCTTGGTTCACTGCAACCTCTGCCTCCCGAGTTCAAGCGATTCTCCTGCCTCAGCTTCCCGAGTAGCTGGGGTTACAGGCGCCCACTACCAAACCCAGCTAATTTTTGTATTGTTAGTAGAGACGGGGTTTCACCATGTTGGCCAGGCTGGTCTCGATCTCCTGACCTCGGGATCCGCCCACCTCAGCCTCTTAAAGTGCTGTTATTACAGGTGTGAGCCACCGCACCCAGCCAAAAATGTATTTTTAAACCTTTTTTTTTTTTTTTTTGAGACAGGGTCTTGCTCTGTCACCCAGGCTGGAGTGCAGTGGTGCGATCATGGCTCACTGCAGCCTTGAATTCCTGGGCTCAAGAAATCCTCCACCTCAGCCTCCCAAGTAGCTGACAGGCAGGGCACCACCATGCCCAGGTAATTTCTTTTTCCTTTGGTATGGATGGTGTCTCGCTATGTTGACCACGTTAGTTTTGAACTGTTGGCCTTCAGCAATCCTCCCCTCTCAGCCTCTCAAAGTGCTGGGATTACAGGTGTAAACCACTGCACCCAGCCTGTTTCTAAATTTTTAAGAGAAAATTTCTGAAGATAAATATATTTTTTCCTTATGACAATACTTGTAATAATTACAATGCTTATTACAAACAATCAATACTTGTTTACTATGGAAAAATTAGAAAACATAAGATAAAGTAGAAAATAAAAACATTAAACATTTATACTTTCACCATCTAGCAATAATACTGTTAGTAAACATCTTGCTGTTTATCTTTTTCTGCCCGCCCATTTTCACTCCTGCACCTTCCATCACACTTCATATCATTACTGCCTTGGTTGGTTCTGACTTATTTCCAGATTTTATCTCCAACTAGCATATTCTGCTTGCAGAAGAGGGACTGTGTCTAATTGGTCTTTGTAACTTTCCTAGAGTCTGGCTTTGGAGGCTTGGTCTGAACTAAAGACCTAGGAGACAGAACACCGGGGATTAAACCTCAATGCCACTGTTTCTGCAAGTTATATGGCCTTTCTGAGCTGCAGCTTTCTCATCTGTAAAATGGGATAATGTTAGAGCCTGCATTATAGTGTTGCTCCATTATGAACATTGAAACAGGAAAATTCGTACAAATTGCTAAGCCTGGCATGTGTTGGTGCACAGTAATTGCTTGCTGTGATTACGTGTCAGCATGGTGCTTCCATTTATTAACTTAACTCGTAGTTATTGCATGCTGGCTGTGTGACATGCCTCTAGGTGCTAGGGACACAGCAGTAAAAAAAACAGACACAAATCCTTGCCTTTGGGGAGTTCATATTCTATGGTCTGGGAAAGGGAGACAAACAATATACAAATAAATACATAAAATACATAGTATAGGCCAGGCATGGTGGCTCACACCTGTAATCCCAGCACTTTGGGAGGCCGAGGCAGGCGGATCATGAGGTCAGGAGATCGAGACCAGCCTGGCCAACATGGTGAAACTCTGTCTCTACGAAAATATGAAAAATTATCCAGGCATGGTGGCGTGTGCCTGTAGTCCCAGCTACTTGGGAGGCTGAGGCAGGGGAATTGCTTGTACCCGGGAGGTGGAGGTTGCAGTGAACTAAAATCATACCACTGCACTCCAGCCTAGCGACAGAGCAAGACTTCGTCAAAAAAAAAAAAAAAAAAAAGTATATATGTATATATAATATATAGTGCAGCTAACAATATATATATTGTGGAAAATATAAATCTTTGGACATAGTAAGATGTGCACCAATTGACTAGTTTTTTTAATGTTAACATGTAGATGTTTATTACTTTTGTTTAACAAATTAATATCTTTACAATATCTGAGTTTTAATTTCTAATAGAATATGTATTAGTAGATATAACCCAAATAAATTGATGGTCTTTGGGATCCTTAACAACTTTGAAGAGTGAAAAGAAATCCTTAGAACAAAATGTTTGAGATGCTTCCTTACTGCATTTGATCATGGAAGCTTTTCCATGTGGAACAGCTTAAGTATACAATGGGTTTTCAAAAAGTTCATGAAAAATGCATATTATTTAACAACTATGCATGGATTTCCATTTTTTTTTTTTTTGCACCAAATAAACTTTTACTAACTTGTTGTAGCATGTCTGAACAGGATCTAGGTTGAGGCTCTAAGAAGGATAAGACATCAGTTTGAAAAGACCCCCTATCAGAGGAACATGAATCCTGCTAAAATTGAAGCAAGAAGAAACATCAAACTTATGGTGAAGTTTGGGTGGAAGAATGGTGAAATCACTGATGCTTTACAAAAAGTTCATAGGCACAATGCCCAAAGAAATCAGCAGTTTACAAATGGATAACTCATTTCTTTTAATTCTTTTTTTTTAATACTTTTAAGTTCTAGGGTACATGTGCACAACGTGCAGGTTTGTTACATATGTATACATGCCGATTGACTGTTTTTTCCCCAGACTCCCCTCCTCTACTTTCTGTCTGTTCCAGTGTCCCCTTTCCAGTGGGATTAAGTCACATGCACAGGGTCTGCAGCAGAGACAGCACGCAGTGGGCCCTGGATGTGCTGTTTGGAAGGGCTGCGGCGTAGAAGAGCCAAGCCCCAAGATCATGGGACATTTGAACCTATGACGTCAGAATACATCAACAGGTGTTTTGATGTGAGTTTTCTTCCGGACCATCACACTGTTGTACTCTTATGTTTGCGCTCACCCGTGATCAATAGTCATGGCACTGTGAAGTCAGGACAGTAAACAGTGGCCCATGGCTCTGTGTGGGGTGAGGGGCTGGCGTGCTGGCAGGAGGCGTTTATGATCCCAGGCAAGTCCTGACTGTGTCTGGCTGGCTGGCTGCTGCTGCAGGACCTTTCACCGTATTTATCTTTGCTCTGCTCCCCAGCGGACAATGGTTGATGTCGCATTTCCAAACAGACCTCTACTTTGACCTCATGCAGTGTGACGGTGAATAGACAACAGAATTGTAAGGCAAACACACCTGTTTGTAAACAAGGAGAAGCCCAACCACCCAGGTCAAAATGAATGAGCCCAAGCCTAAAATCAATCAGAGTGTGGACAAGAGGGTTGCCTTTTTAAAGGAAAAATAAAACTTAGAGCCTGTTTTCCATAAGCATGTGCTTTCCATAGCACATTCAGCACTGTGATAAATGTAGGGTGTTCTTGTGAGGAGATTTTAAGTATGTGAAAGTTAATTTATTCCTGCAATCTTCTCATATCCAAGCCTTAACAAATTAGTTCTCGCAAAGTTTAAATCATCACACTATATATGTAATCTTTTTTTCACTATTATGATGGCTAAAATTCCTCAACACAGATTGTTTGCTACAAACTGGCATGGGATTTGTTTTAATACTGCTTACTTTGTGTGTATCGTAACGCTTAAAAACGATTAAGATTTGTAATTTTTCCTTTTCCCAAATGTAAAGTTTTCCACAAAAACTACAAAAAAATCCATTAGTTTCCCTACATGGTAGTCAGTCTTTATAAAACAGCCGCCAAGCCTTGCCTCCTGGTGTTCACACCCCTCCCATAGCCCATGTAACCAACAGGAGGCTGCAGAAGTGGTAATGTACAGCTTCCAAGGCTGAGTCACAAAAGACACTGAGCACTCCCCCTGCTCTCCCTTGCTTTGAGGAAGCTGGCCGCCATGTTGTGAGAACACTCAAGCAGCCCTTCAGAGCAACCAGCATCAATTTGCCAGCCGTGTGAGTTAACCTCCTTGGAATCGGATTTAAGACTCTGATGGCTGTAGCCCTGGCTGACAGATTCACTGCAACCTCATGAGAAACTGAGCCAGAACCACCCGAATAAAACATTCCCCAATTCCCTAACCCTCAAAAGCTGTACAATTGTAAATGTTTACTGTTGCTAACGACATACTAAGTTTGAGGTAATCTGTTACACGGCAATAGATAACTAATGTATTCTGTGTATGTAAATATCTATAAATGCTTAGGAAGGATCTAGAAAGATGCACACGGGAAATGTGGTGAACTTGGAAGAGGTGGAGTAGTAGCAAAGAAATTAATACTTTTGTCTGTATCACTTTAATTTTTCCTCCAAGTGCATATATGTATGTTTCCAATGATATAATTAAAAATAAATTTAGGGGTTCACTGTAGTAGCAACCCTGGGTAATCCTTGGAGCAGGCCTGAGAGACAAGAACATGTGGATCCCAGTGGCTGGGCTTCCTCCTTGGCTGAGGCTCTCCGCCTTGGGGGGCGCTGGTCACTTTTGCATTTTAGGGTCTGGAGCAGTGACGCAAAAGCACTTACCGGCGAGGAACCGCCGTGGCCTGTCTGACTCCTCTCCGCAGCTGTGGCCCGATCCAGATTTCAGGGACCCGCCAAGGAGGGTGTCTATGTCCAGCTTAGACTTTAAGCATTACATAACCAATCGGAGATTGGCTGAGACCCTGGCGCAAATTGTATGGAGAAAACAAAATAGACCTCCACACCTATTGCTGCAGTGCAGTCCAGGTCCTGGAATCCTGACTCAGGCATTACTTGAAGTTGGTGCCAAAGTGGTTGCCCTTGAAAGTGACAAAACTTTTATTCCACATTTGGAGTCCTTAGGAAAAAATCTGGATGGAAAACTACAAGTGATTCACTGTGACTTCTTTAAAATAGATCCTAGAAGTGGTGGAGTAATAAAACCACCCGCTATGGCTTCTCAAGGGCTCTTTCAGAATTTGGGAATAGAAGCAGTTCCTTGGACAGCAGGCATCCCTTTAAAAGTAACTGGAATGTTCTCAAGTAAGGGTGAAAAAAAAGGCCACTTTGGAAACCTGCATATGACGTATTCCTGTAATTCTATATATAAATTTGGACGAATAGAATGAAATACGTTGATTGGTGAAAAAGAATTCCAGAAACTAACGGCAGATCCCCGAAATCCAGACTTGTATCATGTATGAAGTGTTATCTGGCAAGTAGCTTGTGAGATTAAGGTTCTGCACATGGAGCCTTGCTCATCATTTGATGTACACACCCAAAATGGGAGGCTGGAAAACTCAAAGTGTAGGGAATTATTAGAACTATTACAACAAAATCTGTATCTTATTCGAATGACTCCTCATAGAAATTTATTTACCGAGAACTTAACACCTATTAACTACAATATATTTTTTCGCATGTTAAAGCACTGTTTTGGGGGGTGCAGTGCCAATCTAATAGACCACTTACGTTCATTGACTCCACTTGATGCAATGGATATATTGATGCAAATAGGAAAAAAGGAAGAAGAGAAAATAACTAACATGTACCCTCACGACTTCAAAAACCTTTTTGAAACTATAGAGTGTTCCAAAGATTGTGCTTATATATGGCTATATGATGAAACCCTGGAAGATATATAGCAACTAGACTGTCGTTTTTGGTGGAGCAGTTTATTTATTTGGAAACTACGACATGAAAACCAAATTTGAAAGCTCACATCCTTTCAGCAGAAGATAACTGTTCTTGTTTTGCCCATGACACGTAGATCATTTCTCCTGAAGTTGATATCATTGGCATATTGGATGAAACAGTGGCTGCTATTTTATTCACAATTGAATAAAGTGAAAACTTCAATTAATTGTGGATTTGATCAGATTGAATTCATTTTGTTTCAGATTCCTATTTAAATATTTCACTTTCACTGTTGCTGATTTTTGCATCTTCTTGAGGAGCAAGAGTCTGTACATTATTAAGCTTAGAAAGTAAACAAAACTGATTTACTGATTTGTTTCGCATTTCAGTTTGTTGAAATGTATTGTGAAGTACTATAGAATGAAATTGTTTAAATTTTAATATGATTTAAACTTTTTTAGAAATTAAAATATTTTAAATAAAAATAAATAAATAAATGTAAAGCCAAAGCTTGGAAGCAATGAAGATGTCCTTCAGTAAGTGAATGCATAAATAAACTGTAGTATATCTAGACAATGGACTATTATTCAGCAGTAAAAAGAAACACACTGTCAAGCCGCAAAAAGACATGGAGAACACTGAAGTGCCTATGACTAAGTGAAAGAAGCCTGGAAAGGCTATATACTGTATGATTCTAACTAGGACATTCCGGATAAGGCAAAACTTGGAGATAGGAAGAGCAGTGGTTGCCATGGTTTAGGTTAGAGAGGGATGAGTAGGCAGAGCACAGAGGTTTTAGGGCAGTGAAACTATTCTGTATGACACTGTAATGGTGGATACATAACATTATTAAAACCCGTAGGATGTGCAACACCAAGACTAAGCCTTGATATAAACTATGGACTTTAGTTTAAAATAACGTGTCCAGCTAGAAGAGCACATTTTAATGTTCCCAACACAAAGAAACGATGAATGTTTTAGGTGATGGACATGCTTAACTCCCCGATTTGATCACTACACTTTGTATACATGAATTGAAATATCACACTGTACCCCATAAATGTGTACAATTGTGTTTCAACTAAAAATAATAATAAGGCTAGCCACGATGGTTCACCCCTGTAGTCCTAGCACTTTAGGAGGCTGAGGCGAGAGGATTGCCTTGAGGCCAAGAGTTCAAGACCAATCTGACCAATATAGTGAGACCCTCGTCTCTATAGAAAAAAATTTTAAGCAAAAAGTTAATTAAATTTAAAAAACATATGATACAAAAGAATGTGTCAATGTCTCATCAGCTGTAACAAATACATTACATTCATATTCATTGTTAACAGAGCAAACAGTGAGCTTGGGTTGCCAAGGGGTGTATGGGAAAGCTGTACCTTCCACTCAATTTTTCTGTAAACCTAAAACTGCTCTAAAAATAAAACATATTAATTATTTTTAAAATAAAATAAAATTTAAAAGATGACTAAAGACAAATAGACAAACATAGATATCACATCTCATTTGCCATTCAGGGCTTGCTGGAATAGGAACTTTTCCGAGCTAGGTGGGAAGGCTGATTCATTTGTCACCCTTATTTCTATCCCCACCTTTTTTTTTCAGCCAGCAGATGGGATAACATTTCAAAAACCTTGACTTTGGAATAAAGAACATTCTAAAACCTGGGTCCCTTAACAAGCGTGTATTGTTAGAAACAGGCCTCCAAAAGCCAAACACAAGTTGAGAATGGGCTCCCAGGATGTGCTAAGAGGCTATGGGGACCCAACAGATGTGGAAGAACTCAGCCATGAACCTCACTGCATGGCTCTAGGCCACAAGACAGGCAGCTCCCACCGGAGCCACTGCCCCCGGCCTGGCAAGTCAACCCCTTCACCCAGAGGCCTAGTGTGCCCAGACAGTTCCTGGGACCAGCGCATGCCACTTTCTGGGTCAGGTTCCCAACACACTGGGATGAGCAGAGAGGTGAACAGGACTGTCCAGGGTCTGGGGAACAGGGGCAGCCTGAAGAGGGACTGGGTGGGACCAGGCTGGGCAGGGATGAAGGCTGAGTCTGGTCCTGGGAGATGGCTCCCCAACTGTGGTCCACGGTGGCACCCACATGTGATCTGTCGGGGGAGGAAGCCACACACACCAGGAGCAGTGCCTCTCACTCACTGAACAAACATCACTCCAGGCCAAGCTCAGTGCTGGGGAGACAGAGGTGAACAAGCCTGGGTTCTAGGGATCGGGAGCTTCTTCCAGTGGGGTTCAGATTGTGTCAGAATAAGCAGCCACACAAGGGTGTAAGTAGCGTCCCATGGCAATAACTGATGTGAAAAAACCAAAGCAAGGGAAGGAGACCAGGAGGATAGGCCCGGGGGAGGGAGCAGGTAGGATGGGCGTCGGGAAAGGCTTGCGGGGCTGGAAATGGGCGGTTGGCTAACGTGCCTTCCAGGGACTCCAATCTCCCCAGAAGAGCACCAGGTCCTCCCTGAGGGCTATAGTGCATCTGAAAAGGCCAGAGTCAGCCAGGTCTCGGTGCACAGAATGCTTCACGGAGACCAAGGCTTTAGTCGGTGGATGAAGTGGCCTTCCCGTCTGTGCCATTCTCAGTGCCTTCCTAAAAAAGAAAAATCAAAGCTTGCTGCCCAGCTTGCCCCATTCAAAAAAAAAAAAAAAAATCCTGTTCCTGTTCAGGAAGACTTTGTATTGAGGGAAAACGTCCACAGGTGACTCCTCTTGTGCCTGTTGAGAAGGAGGTGCAGAGATGGAAATGACTCATGGGAAGCTGCTTTGTGAACGAGCAGAGCCAGTGGTTCGATAACGGATGCCCACACCACCCTCCACCACGGTCCACTTGAGCACAGGACAGTCAGCGGCACATGAGCCCTTCCAAGGGCCCTTGCCAGTGTGACCTCCTCCTTCCCTTCCCCTCCCGGCCTGCGGCAGGCTTTGATTTGCTCCAAATCCAGTGTCGCATTCATCAGAGATCACAGATTCTAAAGTGTGCAGCCTCTCCCATGAGGTTACAATTCCAGAAGTCACCTGACAGAGCCAGAAATGCACGGGACACTTGCACAGAGAAGTAAGTTATGTCCTGAGAGTCGCCTGGATCCTGGGGAGGTGGAAAACTGTCCTCAAATGGGATGTGTTTTCAGTAGAAGAGCCAGCTGGCAGCTCACCCGCAGCTCTGAGCAAGGGAGGCTTCTGATCCTTCCTGCCATGCTGCCTCGTTGATACCATCCCTTTGGCCACACTTGTCTTGGGCCTTTATTAAAAGGGAAGGGTGAATTAAAGAAAACAATGATGTGGAAGAAAAACACAGATAGGTCATGAAATTCAGGGGAAATGATATTATTAAGAAATGAAAATAAGGCCAGACATGGTGGCTCTCAGCACTTTGGGAGGCTGAGGTGGGAGGATCACTTGATGCCAGGAGTTCGAGACCAGCCTGGGCAACACAGTGAGACCCTGTGTCTAAATATATGTATATGTTAATATATATTATAAATATATTAATTAATATGTATTACAAATATTATTAATATATAAATATATAATTAATATATATTAATTAGCTGGGGGTGTTGGTATGCATATGTAGTCCTAGCCACTTGGGAGACTGAAGTGGGAGGATCACTTGAGCCTAGGAGTTTGAGGCTGCAGTGAGCTATTATCGCATCACTTAGCCTGGGCAACAGAGCGAGACCCTATCTCAAAAAAAAAAAAAAAAAAAGAAGAAGGAAGAGGAAGAAGAAATAAAGAAATGAAAATAATAGTATTTTAAGCCAGAAGACTAGAAGGAAGAAAATGGCAAAATATCAGTATTAAACACCCTGCTATTGTGGAGGTGGTACAAAACTACCAGAGTTAATTATAAAAAAGTTAAGCAATGCACACATATAAAAGACCTCCATTTCTAGAGAATTACAAAGGTGATAACATTCTCAATTATGGCATAAATATTCCATCTCTGGGTCTTGCATCTTATTCATGGTGTTAATTTCTTCTAGTGCTTTGTAATTCTTTGTATGTGAACTGATTTTTTTTTGTGTGTGTGAGTTTTCTATGGGAGTCCTGTGAGCTCTGGGTGGTAAAAATACGGCTACGGAATAGAACAGTACAAGACTTCCT
Organism: Pongo pygmaeus; assembly: GCF_028885625.2. Taxonomy (NCBI): domain Eukaryota; kingdom Metazoa; phylum Chordata; class Mammalia; order Primates; family Hominidae; genus Pongo; species Pongo pygmaeus. The sequence continues at coordinate 4,946,155 of NC_072378.2, read as the reverse complement.
GTTGCCAGAGTCTCTGGGGATTTCAATGGTCATGGATCGGTTTTGTGTTCATTTTTCAGATTTTAGTTCTTGCACCATGCAGGTAGATAGATTCAGATCCCAACCCCATAGCCCCTAGCCACCTTCAGCTTTTGCTGTTGAACACATTTTATCTGCGTAAGCCTGGTAAGTGAAAAGCTTGGGAGGCAACTAATAGTTCTACATTTCTCTCATTATTTATGACATAAATTGGATTAACCTTTTTTATTTTAGAGTTGTTCACTATCTTGTGTAAAATAAGGGCAAAATGCAATAAGATATTCAAACAATTGTGAAATCATCGTTTTACTATTGTGAAACAAAGGTGGCAGTTCAGCCAAAACTGAACTACTGACTGACAGGCAGGCCTCTGCACGTGGTGTGACCGTTTGTGCATGAAAATAGACAACTTCTAGTAAATCAGGTTTGGGATAAAAGAGACAAAAATCTAAAGCTGATAAATAAGTTAAAATCAGAAAAATAGAAGAAATGAAGGATTAAAAATTAAACTCTAAGAAGTTAAAAGTAAAATAATCCCTCACCAAAAAATACAATTAATTAAGTGTCTTTTTAATAAATTAAGTGACCTGCATGGCCAGCCTCCTGTCTGAAGGACCTAAGAGGACTATAAACTGTTTCTGAGCCTCTCCTGTGTCCCCTCTTGAGGCTGCACCTGACTGGCTGTCACCTAAAAGAACACAGAACAGCATAGGATAAAGGTGGCATTCAAAATTGGTCGAGAAAATAGGAATCATTTAATAAATACCACTGGTATAACTAGTTGGCTATGGGGTGAGAAGAATCTCTCTGAATTCTAATTCTCAAAATAAATTCCAGATAAATTGAAAAATGTAACACAGCTAGGCACGGTGGCTCACGCCTGTAATCCTAGCACTTTGGGAGGCTGAGGTAGGTGGATCATCTGAGGTCAGGAGTTCAAGACCAGCCTGGGCAGCACAGTGAAACCCTGTCTTTATTAAAAACACAAAAATTACCCAGGTGTGATGGCGCATGCCTGTAATCCCAGCTACTCGGGAGGCTGAGACGCAAGAATAACTTGAACCCGAGAGGCAGATGTGTGAACTGATTTTTGTGAGTTTTCTATGGGAGTCCTGCGGAGATCACACCACTGCACTCCAGCCTGGGTGACAGAGTGAGACTTCGTCTCAAAAAAAAAAAAAAAAAAGTAATACAAAAATCGAAACTCAAGGGGACTATAAGAAAGTGTAGGCAAGAAAAAAAAAACCTTCACTGGGCAAGACCAAAACCAAAAGGCCTACATGAATGTACCTGCAAAGCATAAACAGTAATTTACCTGCTTAAAAATCCAAGATTTCTTCATGGCAAAAATTATAACAAGCAAAGCCAAAAGACAATCAACACACACAGATCAATATTCCCACCATCTTTGACAAAAGGCTCACTCTTTGGTGGGCAATAAAATAATATCTATCAATGTTTTAAAAGAAATAGTTTTGACCTAAGAACTCTGCTTCTAGAACTTGATCCCACACTTTCGTGTGTACATATGTATTTCACTGAAGCGCTGTCAGTAACAGGAAAAGACCAGAAACAATGCACATGCTCTATAAAGAGGGGACAGATTCAATATATTATGGGACATCCATAATTTACGTCGGAGGGGCCAAGGAAAACTTCCCCTTTGCCCTCTGAATGCTGGCTGAAAATCAACTGACAAAAGATAGATTAAAGCCAGGTGTCATGTCTCATGCCTATAGTCCCAGCTACTCAAAAGACTGAGGCGGGAGGATCACTTGAGCCCAGGAATTCAAGGCTGCAGTGAGCTATGCTTACACCACTCTACTCCAGCCTGGGCAACAGAGCAAGACCCCTGTCTCTTAAAAAAAAAGGCAGATTAACAGGAGAAGAGTCATATAAATTTATTAGCACCATGCAATGGTGTACAGATGGTTAAATACCCTTCTTTTTAGGGAAAGGGAGATGAGGAAGTGTGGATGATGTTAGGGGGTAGTAAAGGATTTTTAGGATGATTCAATGAACTTGAAGAGCATACAATGGCCTGGGGACAAAGTCTGACGGGGCCGCAGAGCAGGCATGTCCAGGTGTGTTGACAGACCACAGTCCTCTTCCTGCGACATAAATTCAGTTAATGGAAACTCAGGGAAGGGAGTCGAGTAGCTGTTCTTGTGCGGATATGAAACAATCCCCAAGAAACAGAGTTAAGAAAAAAATCAGAGAGGCCCAGAACTGGGTGAATACCAAGTTTTTATTAGTGCAGTAAAAGGGGAGGAGTGTGCTTCTTATGTACATAGAGGACTTTTTTTTTTTTTTTTTTTTTTTTTTTGAGACAGGGTGCTGCCCTGTTGCACAGGCTGGAATGCCATGGCACCATCATAGCTCACTGCGGCTTTGAACTTCTGGCCTCAAGGGATCCTCCCACCTCAGCCTCCCGAGTAGCTAAGACTACATGTGTGTGCCACCACACCTGATTAATTTTTTAATTTTCTGTACAGACTGGGTCTCTCAATATTGCCCATGCTAGTCTTGAACTCCTGGGCTCAAGGGATCCTCCAGCCTCAGCCTCCAAAAGTACTAGGATTACAGACATGAGCCACCACGCCTGGCCATATAGAGGACTTCTAAAAGGAAACACAAGAAGCCAGTAGCAGTATTGCCTCTGGAGACAGAGACTGGGAGAGCAGAGGTCTTGCTTGCTTTTCATTGTGTATGCTTTTCATCTTTCAATTTTCGTCATGTACTTTTATTACTTTTTCATTTAAAAGCAGTTAATGATAAATCAGGGAAAACAAGTTGGAAGCAAGACATTTTTACCTTAAAGGAATATAAAGAACATTAAACTAGAAAGAGAAAATGGAAAACAAAACAGCAAGCATTCAAGCATTTTATATATATATAATGCTTATATATATAACATACATATATACACATATACATATATGTAGATATACACATATACATATATGTATATATACACATGTACATATATGTACACTTGTACATATACATATGTACATATACACATGTACATATATGTGCATATACACATATACATATGTACATATATGTGTATATGCACATATATGTACATATATGTATACATACATAAGCACATAAGCATGTGTACATATATACATATACGTATATACATATATGCATATATGTATATACATGCTTATGTGCTTATGTATATATACATATAGTATATATCATATATGTATATATATACATATGATATATACTATATGTATATATAAATGCTTATGTATATATATACACACATGTATATATAAATAGTGTGGAGACACAGGGCTGTAAAACCAAATCAAGCATGGCTAAAACAGGAAAAATAACAGGGGAATAAGGAAGGCAGAAGGCAAAACATAGCAGGGGGAGGCAGACAGAGCCAAGAGTCCTCTGAGGAGGGGGTAGGTTGGACACTGGGTGCCCATGGGTTCCTCCCGAGGGATGCCTGAAGCTGAGTCACATGGAGCTGGCGGAGGCTCACAGGCAGAAAAGGAGGACAGAGAGAATCCAGGCTGAAGCGGGGAACCACTGTGTGGCGGGTGCAGAAGCTCCCCCAGGTCAACTCTCTGTGGCCCTGTGGCTGTGGTTTGGAGAATGATGGCTGGCGTGGAAGTGGATGCTAAGTCCTGGACCTTAGAACACCTGTTCCCACGGACATGAGAGAGCAGGCTTGGGACAGGCTGTTGAGAAAGCAGGCAGCACTCAGGGAAGACCAGCAGCTCTGACAGACATCTGCTGTCACACTGTGCAAGACTTGGTTTCATTAATGACCCCACGTGACAAAAAGAAGCAGTGGCTCCCATGGTTTCATGGAACTCAGGTCCTCTCCTCTCTCCGGTCACAGAGAGCCTTGTGTAGACTCTTCATAAGGTGGAACCCTAAGAAGGAGACACTGGGTCTCGGGAAAATGGAATAAAGGAGATGCTGTTATATTTGAAACCTAATGTGGAGGAATGGGCCATATAAATAACTGAATAGAGGCAGGGTGTGGTGGCTCATGCCTGTAATTCCAGCACTTCAGGAGGCCGAGGCAGGAGGATTGCTTGAGGCTGGAATTTCCAGACCAGCCTGGGCAACATAAAGAGACCCCATCTCTACAAAAAATAAGAATTAGCTGGGCATGTGGTGGTGCACCCAGCTACTCAGGAGGCTGAGATGGGAGGATTGCTTGAGCCCAGGAGTTCAAGGCTGCAGTGAGCAATGATTGCACCACTGCACTCAGCCTGGGTGACAGAGCGAGACCCTCTCTCTTTAAGGAAAAAAAAAAAAAAAAAAGTGAGAGTTTCACTAGGAATGAGGGAAGTTTTTTTTTTTTCTTTTTTTTTGAGATGGAGTCTCGCTCTGTCGCCCAGGCTAGAGTGCTGTGGTGTGATCTCGGGTCACTACAACCTCCGCCTCCCAGGTTCAAGCGATTCTCCTGCCTCAGCCTCCCGAGTAGCTGGGATTACAGGCACCATCACACCTGGCTAATTTTTTGAATTTTTAGTAGAGATGGGGTTTCACCATCTTGGCCAGGCTGGTCTCGAACTCCTGACCTCAAGCAATCTGCCTGCCTTGGCCTTCTAAAGTGCTGGGATTGCAGGCGTAAGCCACCACGCCCAGCCGGAAAGAGGGAAGTTTGAACTCCAAAGCTAGAGTCCCTTTGGGGCTTCCATCCTGGTCTCTTTTGTCCCAGAGTTGAGGGAAAGGGTAGGCAGGGAGGAGAGGGAAGGAAGTAGATTGGGAAGGCCTTGAGCTCCCCCTTCAGGTCAAAGCCCATGCAGGCTTTAGCAATGACAGCAGGCTAGGATAGCAGATCTCAGTGTGTGGCTCGTGGGCCCCCAGGTGGGCCCCCAGGTCTCCTAGAGCCTTTGGTAAAAGGGGGGTTGGGTTGAGAGGTTGAAACTATTTTCATAACAATGCTCAGACATGATTTGTCTTTTTAACTTTGTGGACACTTGCACTGATACTGCAAAAGCAATGATGGATAAAACCATGCCCGTATCACTTAAAAATATCCTAGATAAGCCAATAAAAATAATTAATTTTATTAACTCTCAACTCTTGAGTACATGTCTTTTCAATATTCAGTGACAAAATAGGAAGTATTTTGTCACTTCTACTACCAATGTATGACAGTTGCCTTGAGGAAAAGCTCTTGGATGATTGAGTTTTGAGTTGAACTGGCTGCTTTTATAGTGAAACATTATTTTTTACTTAAAAGAACAATGGATAAACTATAAATATTCAGACTTGGGCATCTGGTAGACATTTTCTTGAAAATAACCCATGTGAACCTCTGACTTCAATGAAGTACAGTGAAAACAACTGAAATAATGCATTGATGAGGTTAAAATCTGAACTTTGAAGGAAAAATGATAATTTTGAAATACTTGTATGCACCATGAGCTTGACAGCTACCTGGTATTTAAAGACTTTTATGATGAGATCAGCAGTGAAACAAATGTGATTGTTGCTATTGGATAAGAAAAGTTGCCAACATTTGGAAGACCTGCACTTTTCAGTGAACCATATTTTCCAAATGATCAATGCAAAATGTTACACAGCCATGCATAGGTAAAAGATCCACGTAAAGTTCAAGATAAACCAACTGTAATGTAACATAGTGTGGACAGTTTGATGATAAGGTTTCAGATTCCATATTGCAACTACCTTAAAGAAATGACATTCAGTTTAGTCTTGGTGTCGTATCAAAGAAGAATGTCTACAGTCTTCTGAAAAGGCCGTTAAAGACACTCCTTCCTTTTCCAACTATATGTCTATCCGAGGCTGGATTTTCTTCATATCCTTCAAGCAGAACACATATCACAACTGGTTGAATGCAGAAGTAGATATGAGGATACAACTGTTTTTTAAAAAGCCAATCATTAAAAAGATTTGCAAAAAAGCCAGGCGGGCATAGTGGCATGTGCCTGTAGTCCCAGCTACTCAAGAGACTAAGTGGGTGGGAGGATTGCTTGTGCTCAGGAGGCTAAGATGGTACTTGTTGAATAGCCACTGCATTCCAGCCTGGGCAACATAGCAAGACCCTGTCTCTAATAATAGAAAGAGAAAGAAAGAGAAGAGAGAAAGAGAGAAAGAGAGAAAGGGAGAAAGCAAGAAAGCAAGCAAGCAAGCAAGCAAGAAAGAAAGAAAGAAAGAAAAGAAAAGAAAGAAGGAAAGAAAGAAAGAAAGAGAAAGAAAGAAAGAAGAAAGAAAGAAAGGAAAAGAAAAAGAGGGAAGGAAGGAAAGAAGGAAGGAAGGAAGGAAGATCCAAAGACCAAAATCTTGAATAACCACTGGCCTGAGATTCTAGTAGGTCTATCTGGCAGGGTGCACATGGTTTTTAACTGTTCCAAGGTTACATTGGTGGGTCCCTTTGGCCCTGTCTCTCAAGCCCCACTGAAGGGAAGCCACAAACTGACCCTCTGAGTAGATTCTGGCATGGGGACCAGAGATCTCTTAGCTAAGGATCCTTTCTCCCACTTAGAAACTATCTCTGGACCTGAGTGGTTTAGGGGTGGAGGGTAGAGTTAAGGTATATTCAGTCTGGAGATGCCAGTCAAGAAGATGAAACACTTTTAACTGAGCCAAGAGGATTCCAGGGTGGGGAGTACGAAGTGGGACAGATATTAGGTAGCATTTGAGCCTAATCTTGAGGAACGTGTCTTATTTGGCCAGGCAATGTAATAATCACAGGTCTGAGATGTTACTAGGCACAGTGACTTCATCAGGGTGAAACCATGTCCATTCTTCTCTTCTTTGGCCTACTCTTACTCCCATTTCTACTTTCCTTCTGTAAACCAGAACGTATTTGAGACATATCTAAATCAATTTAGAGGTTTATTTTGCCAAGGTTAAGGACCATGGCCAGTGACACAGCCTCAGGAGGTCCTGAGAACATGTGCCCCAGGTGGCTGGGTTACAGCTTGGTTTTATTCCTTTTAGGGAGACAGAAGTTACCAGGGAAATACATAAATTAATACATGTAAGGTATACATTGGGTCGGCCCAGAAAGGCAGGACATCTCAAAGCAGGGGCTTCCAGGTCATAGGTGGATTCAAAGATTTCCTTATTGGCAATTGGTTGAAAGAGTTAAGCTGGAGCTTAAGCCAAGGTTCTTGTCATGTAGATGAAGCCTCCAAATAGCAGGTTTCAGAGAGAATAGGCAGTGAATGTCTCTTGTCTGACCCTAAAAGGTGTTAGACTCTCCAGAAAAGGCCTCATAAGGGAAGAAGATTCTCTATAGAATGCAAATTTCCCCCACAAGAGACAGGTTTTCAGGGCCATTTCAAAATATGTCAAGAAAATATATTTTGGGATAAAATATTGCCATTTCTTTCAGGGCCTGATATCCGTCATATGATTCCATACCAGAGTCAGGTTGGAATGTGGTATGTTATTGCTACAAAGAGTCTGTTTTTTCAGTCTTAAGGTCTCTGAGTCAATGTTAATGTTGGTCAGTCATGTCTAAACTCCAAAGGGAAGACAATAGAAGGAGGTAAGTCTGACTCCCCCTTCCCATCATGGGCTGATGTAGTTTTTCAGGTATTTTTTGGAATCCTTCTTGGCCAAGAGAGGGATCCATTCAGTTGGTTGGGGGCACTTAGAGTTTTATTTTTGTTTTACACTTCTCATAACCAAGTATGACTCCCAAGACTCCCGGGGCATGCTGTAGAATAACGCTGTTACCAGGAATTTGTCAGGAAATACTCTGCATGATTGGAAGCTGAGAGTAAAAGCTTAGGATTTGGTGTTGTTTGCACAAACCTCCCATGAAAAGACCATGCACACTGGAGCAGGACAGTTGCAATTTTGGCTTCCCTCTCTCCTGACTCTGGGATCTTGAGTAAATTACTCCAAGTCCTTAAGCCTCTGTTTCCACATCTGGAAACTGAACATAGTAACACCGACCTCTCAGAGTTGTTGGGACAATTAATCAGGAACATATGTGGAAGCACAGTGCCAGGGACAAGGCATTCATGTGATAAACAGTGATGTCTTTCCTTCCTTTCCCACCCCTTTTCTTCTTCCCTGCAGAGACACTCAAACTGGGATTCTGGTCATGGCCAGGTGACTGCCATGAGGACAGAGCCATCTGGCGTTAGTTCCTGGATGAAAGTAAGAGGCTAATTAAGCTAGAAAACATTGCGTACCCTGTAAATAGCCATCTTAATCATTTTCTGCTAGTGGTGAGTCAGCAAGAGCACAGGTGTTACTCTCAGAATTTGTAGAATAACCAGACTATCTTAAGTCTGATTAAAGTACATTCTGGGAGCCTGTTTACCTGTTTTGGGGCACATTGAGTTCTAGCTGTTTTTACTGTAATAGGCAGAAGGCACCCAATGAATGAATGTATATATGCTTGATAGGTTACTTACCTTGGGACTTCATGAAGGCAACAAAGAGAGTCATTGAAACTGGCTGAGATTCCTCCAAACAGACCTATTACTTACATTTGTCTGTACAGTTAACTTGGAAACAATACAAAAATACTAGAAATAATTTCCTAGGGATTCTGGTTTTAATGTCCAATTTCTTTTCTTTTCTTTTCTTTTTTTTCTTCTTTTTTCAAGAGACAGGATTTCATTCTGTCACCCAGGCTGGAGTGCAATGGCAGGATTATAGCTCACTGCAGCCTCCAACTTCTGGGGCTCAAGTGATCCTCCTGCCTCAGCCTCCCAAGTAGCTGGAACTACGGGTGCAAGCCACCTCACCAGTTTTCTTTCTCTTTCCATCTCTCCCTCTTCTGGTCCCATGTTCCTCCCCCTGCTTCTCTATCCCTGTCTTCTCTCTTTGCTCCCCAGCCCCATATTCATGGCCCTGAGGTAGAGTCAGATACTTTACCCTATACCCAGCCATTTTCATTTTCTGGATTCTGTGCTCTGTGGAACTGTTAGTGGGCTGGAGTAGAGGAAAGGGTTTATCTGTCTCACTTGCTGGCAGGAACAAAAACTTCCTGATTTAGAGTAAGAGCTGAACATAAAAGCCCATTCTGGTGGAAACAGATCATCGTGGCATTTCCTGTTTAAAATCATCTAAAAAAATCCCCTATCACCACTTTCTGCAGAGCTTCCAAGGGGATGACTGCTTAACCATTTCATATCCAAAACAACAAGTACTACATAGCACCAAGGGAAGTAGAAATATCTTGCCTTTCTTTCTATTATATATAATCATAATATGTTTTTTAGTTTGCTTGGCTCCATAATATAAGAGACAGTAGCTGGTCTTCACTAGTAATAACCAAAAGTGAGAGAAAGAAAAAGGATTATCCTTTAGAAAGAAGAATCAGTTAATGAGAGCAAGTTCAAAAATGAGTGTACATGCTCCTCCTCAAAAGTGAAGTGAGTAGGAGTGAAGCATAGAGAGTGTAGGTAGAAAAAGGGGCTCCTTAGCATAAGCTGCCTCTTCTTCAATTTTTTAAAAATTATTTTTCAAGATAGTAAATATGCATAACATAAAATTAACTATTACATAACCATTTTCAGTGTACAGTTCAGTGGCATTATGTACATTCACGTTATTATGTAACTATCACCACCATCCATCTCTAGAATTTTTTTCATCTTTAAAACTACCTTCCTGAAGTTATACACTGGGCCAGACATGATGGCTTACACCTGCCTGTAATTGTAGCACTTTGGGAGGCCAAGGCAGGATGATCACTTGAGGCCACGAGTTTGAGAACAGCCTGGGCAACATAGTGAGATGCTATCTCTAAAAAAAAAAAAAAAAAAAAAAAAAAGGCATACACTGTAGTTTGAATTTATACCAGCTTAACTTCAAGAGCATACAAATATCCTGCTTCTATGTAGCTCTGTTTCTACCCCCTTTCAGTTACTGATATCACAAAATGACATCTTTGTGCATTGTGTCACCTGAAATATAAACTAATAAGTTTTTAAATACATTACTCTCTTGAATCATGTAGAAAATAAAAAGTGGAAGTAACAAACCAAAGTTGCAATAATACTATTTTATAATTGTTTATATATTTACTTTTGCCAGAGATCTTTATTTTTCATATAGCTTTGAGTTACTGTTTAGTGCCCTTTCATTTCAACCTAAAGAACTCCCTTCTTGCAGGGCAGGTGCTACAGTTTGGATGTTTGACTCCTCCAAACCTCTTGTTGAAATTCAATCCCTGGTGTGGTGGTGCTGGGAAGTGAGGCCTAATGGGAAGTGTTTGGGTTATGGAGGCAGACACTTCATGAACAGATTAATACCCACACAGTCACAGGGAGGGTGAGTTCTCACTCTATTAGCTCCCATGAGAGTTGGTTGTTAAAAAGAGCCTGGCATCTCCCTGCTACCTCTCTTGCTTCCTCTCACCATGTGATCTCTGCACATGCTGGCTCCCCTTCACCTTCTGCCATGAGTGGAAGCAGCCTGATGCCTTCATTAGATGCCCAATCTTGAACTTTTCCAGACATGAGACTCCTAAGCCAAATAAACTTATTTTTTCATTTAAAAAAAAAAATTACCTAGGAACAGGCATTCTTTATAGCAACACACAACAGACTAAGACAGCAGGTCTAGTGGTAACAAACTCCTTCAGCTTTTGTTTATCTGGGAATGTCTTAATTTCTTCCTCATTTTTAAAGGATAGTTTTGCTGGATATAACATTCTTGCTCAACAGTTTTGTTTTGTTTGTTTTTTCCTCCTTCAGCACTCTGAATGTATCATCTCACTGCCTTCTGGCCTATCCAAGGTTTCTGATGAGAAATCTGCTTACCTTACCAGGGATTCATTGTATGGGATGAGTCATTTCTTTCTTGTTGCTTTCAAGATTCTTCCTTTGTCTTGACAGTTTGAGTATAATGTGTCTTGGTGTGGGCCTTTTGAGATCATTGAGCTTCTTGAATTTATGTTCATGTTCATATTTATGTTTATGTCTTTATCATATTTTGGAAGTTTTTAACCACTATTTATTCAAATAATCTCTTTGCCCCTTTTTCTTTGTCTTCTCCTTCTAGTACCTCAACAATGTGTATGTTGGTTTACTTCATGATGTGCCAGAGGTTCCTAAGACTCTGTTCACTTTTCTGTAATCTTTTTGGCCTTCAAGTCCTCAGAGTCAAGAATTTCAATTGTTTTATCTTCATGTTCCCTTATTCTTTCTTTTGCCTGCTCAAATCTTTTTCTGAGTCCTCTAGTGAAAATTTCATTTGTTATTGTACTTTTTAGCTCCCTTAGTTCCTTTTCGTGTTTTCTGTCTCTTTATTGATATTTCCATTTTGTTCATACATTTTCTTGATTTTTGTCTACATCTTTAAGCTCTTTGAGCATCTTTAAGACAATTGTTTTAAACTCTTTGTTTAGTAAGTCTACCATTTCGTATTTCTCACGGATGGTTTCCATTGATTTTTTTAAATCTGTTATACTTTTCTGTTTGTATGCTTTGTGATTTTTTGCTGAAAACTGGACATTTGAATCTTATAATATGTAACTCTGTAACTCTCTGCCTTGGTAGGGTGTCTGTCTGCCAAAGTTCAGCCTTAACTGTAAACTTAAGGTCTTCTCAGATCTTTTTTTGAGCCTGCACCTTTCCCTGGGCATATGTGATGACTTTCCAAATGCCTCTGTATATGTTGTTGTTGTTGATGTCCTAGTTCTTAAATATCGTATTCCAAAAGGGTAATAAAGGAAAAATAAAGAAGAAAAAAAGAGCAGGCTCCAAAAACAGGCGCTGGCCCTTTAATTTCCCTGGAAGTTGCTTCAACCAGAGAGATGAGGATTGCAAAAGTGCAAATGATGGTTGCAGCAATGCTGCTCACCTCTGTGTCTACACCTCCATAACCAGAAGCAGCAATTAGCAATCACAGCAAAGATCCCCATTATTTGGAGGATAGGGTCCTTACACCCACCTTGGCTCATGCAAGCTGCCTCAGGTACACATGCATAGCTGTTTGCCTGGCTGGTGGGTGACAGCTGCTACTGAGCTAAGAGCTAAAATTAGCCAAAATCAACCACAATTTACCACCCAAGTCTTCCCCTGGATGTTGCAAGCCTTCAGTAGACACCAAAGTTCCAAAATAGTTACATTTGAGAGATCCTGCCAGTGCAATTGTTGTCTAAATGGGGAGATGGATTCCTGATGCTTCTACGCTGCCATCTTCTTGAATGTCAAACATCAGAGTGCTTCTTAGTGCAGGGTTTGGATGTCTATGGCTGAAAAGCCAATGCCTTCATATTCTAGAAGAATGACACTGCCCAGGCCGGGCACGGTGGCTTACGCCTGTAATCCCAGCACTTCAAGAGGTCGAGGCAGGCAGCTCACGAGGTCAGGAGTTCAAGACCAGCCTGGCCAACATGATGAAATCCCGTCTCTACTAAAAATACAAAAATTAGCCAGGCATGGTGGTGCACGCCTGTAATCCCAACTACTGGGGAGGCTGAGACAGGAGAATCGTTTGAACCCGGGAGGTGGAGGTTGCAGTGAGCCAGGAATGTGCTAGTGCACTCCAGTCTGGGTGACAAAGCAAGACTCTGTCTCAAAAAAAAAAAAAAAATGACACTGCCCAAACCAAACCAGGAGAAGGAATTCAATTTAGGTTCTCACTCAAGAAGGTTATGTACTGTTATAATGAGCTGTTATTGTGTTACAGATGAGGAAACTGAGGGTTAAAACAGTTAATGACTTACCTATTAAGGGTTCCTTAACTGCCAGATGTCAGGTCCTACTAATTCTAATATCTATGACCTCAACTAGTACTGTGCTCTTTTGTCATGGGATGGTTTCCTGGGGGTGGCAGGATGCAGGGAAGACTCAAGGACAGTATGTCATGACTATTAGTTGACCTAGGGAAGAAGCCTGTGCTCCCAGTAATTGGGTCCTCTTAGGATAGGATATTAATTTGGCAGTGCCTTCAGAGTCCGATGGAGAGCCCGTCCGCCCATCTTCAGCTCTCAGTTTGGGTGGTGGTAGGGGGCTCTATGTTATCTCTGGAGAAGAGGATGCAGCTTCTCAGTCCAGTAGCATAGCTGCTCTTGGGACCAGGGATGGACGTGAAGGTGGTCCTGACCAATACCAGGTCTGTCTCACAGTGGTCATGCCCATGAGACCTTTACTACCTCATTCTGCTTGTCCTTCCACTGCCATCCCCTTTCCCAATCTTCCTCTGCAGTGACTCCTCCCAAATCTTTCTTACACTGTAATTAAAGCCCTCTTTGTTCTCAAGGTTTATCCCAACTTCCTCCCTAAAAGTCTACTCTATCTTCTGGCTCTCCCTGAGTGCACTGACTCCCTTGCAGCCCTCTGGAGCAAGTCCTGCTAATTCTTCCACATTTATTTCCAAGTCCCACAAGCTCAGAGGAACGACTGGCTTTCTTTCCCTTCCCATTGTCCCATTCAAACCATTATTTACCTTCCTTTATGCAATTGCTCTCCTCACTTTAGGTACATACTACTTGGCTACACCTACCCTCCTGTGAGCGGCTATATGCCTCCATGAATCATTGTACACATGGGGCTCTGAAGCAAAAAGTGATGAGGTGAAGTAGGGGTCTGTGATGGACAGCATAGAATGCATGAATGGAAACACAAGGGCTGGGCATGTTGACTCACGCCTGTAATCCCAGCTCTTTGGTAGGATCACTTGAGTTCAAGACCAGCCTGGGCAGCGTAGTTCAAGAGCAGCCTGAGCAACATAGTTCAAGACCAGCCTGGGCAACCAACCCTGTTTCTACAAAAAATAAGAAAATGATGTGGGCATGGTGCCATGTGCCAGTAGTCCCAGCTACTTGGAAGGCTGAGATGGGAGGATCACTTGAGCCCAGGAATTCGAGGTTTCAGTGAGTATGATCACATCACTGCAATCACCTGGGCAACAGAGAGGGAGCCTCCAAACACACACACACACACACCCACACACACACCCCACAAAGTGTCAAAGCCTGTCTTTAAATGTAATGTTGCCATTCTGCTGAAGCCAAAATAGCATGAAAAGAAGATTTATCACATGGAAAAGTTCCTACAGAATCATCAAGATTTGTCACTAAAATTTTAATCTATCATCTATATTCAATACAAATCTTAGAATATGGATGCTCATAACTTTAACAGAATATGAACTATGTTAGTAGACATTGAGGCTAAGAGAGATTAAGCTTATCCACGACTGTTCAATGACCCAGAATTTACTGAACACATACCCCGTAGAAAACTATTGAAGGAGATTGATGCTGTCTGATTTTTAAGTCATCTTCCAACTTTAACGGTGACCTCAGGGTGGAGGAAGCAGACCTGGGAACCCTTCCTCATAACCCCCACCCAGGGCACAGAGCTACTCAGCAGGACTCCTGTCTACCCAGAACGCTTTCTATTTTGTGACATTTTATGCTATTGTAATAAGGTAACAAGCATGTATATATTAATACTAATAGTGTATTGGTGTTCATAGTCCAAATGCAACTTGAATTGCTTTTAGATTATATTTTTTTGTCAAATTGTTGGTTTTTTGAATATGTCACTCCCACCAAGACAGGGTCATATGAACTCCCAGATTTATATTAGTTACATTTTAAGGCTTATTGTATGAGATTTTAAATCTAAGATATGGTGTTCAGCTGTATCTTGGATTAAAATAATAACTGTGGGCCAATAAAAGAATGCATCATCACTGTCATATTACTGGATTTCTACAGCTCTGAAGTCAAGTGGATCCTCTACAAACCAGAAAGACAGAGGAATATGAGGAGACCTCATCAGGATGGAAATCACAATTTTAAGGCAGATACATGTTTTTGGAAGATCAACCTTATGCAACATTGAGTTCATGAAAATGAGGAAGTCTAAAAGTAGGGTGACCAACCATCCTAGTTTGACAAAGACTGATAGATATTTCCTGGGGTGCAGGACCTTCAGTGCTAAGACTGGGGAAGTTTCAGAAAATGCACTGATAGTGGAAATCTAAAGTATACTCAGAAATATGTTGATCATCTTATATAAAAGATGGTGACAGATTGTGGTAGCTAGTCTCCAAAGACGGTTCCCCAATAAATTATACCTTCCTGAATCTGTGACTTTGTGTAATCCTATCCCCTTGAATCTGGGTTGACCTGTGGCTTTTATATTTTTGAGACAGGTTCTCACGCTGTCACCCAGACTGGAGTGCAGTGGCATGATCATGGCTCACTGAAACCTCAACTTCCCTGGGCTCAGGAGATTCTCCCACCGCAGCCTCCCAAGTAGCTGACACCGCAGAGGTGTGCCACCAGGCCTGGCTAATTTTTGTATTCTTTTGTAGAGACGGGGTTTCACCATGTTGCCTGGGCTGGTCTCGAACTCCTGGGCTCAAGTGATCCACCCGTCTTGGCCTCCCAAAGTGTTGGCGTTACAGGTGTGTGCTATCATGCCCCACCATGTGGCTTATTTTTGACCAACAGAATATGACAGAAGCCGTCTTGGTGTGAAATCCGAGACTAGGTCATTAGAAACCTTACAGCTTCCACCTGGGTATCTTGGCATATTTACTCTGAGGGAAGCCAGCTGCCATCTAAGTTCAACTACTTTAAAATCACCAAGCTCAAACTAAGCATATGCGGAGCCTGTGTGGAAAGAGCGAGATGTCTGTGCAGCCGCCAGCTGTCCCAGCTGTCCCAGCGGAAGCACCAGATGTATTAGTAAAGAAGACACGTGGGACGTCCAGCCTTCAGAAGACGGCAGCCCAGGCGAGAGACTCCAAGTGCAAATCACCCAGCTGAATCCGGTCAGTCCACACAATTATGATAAAAAAAATAGTGGAATATCTGTAATCCCAGCACTTTGGGAGGCTGAGGTGGGTGGATCAGGAGGTCAGGAGCTCGAGACCATCCTGGCTAACACGGTGAAACCCCGTCTATACTAAAAATACAAAAAATTAGTCTGGTGTGGTGGCGGGCGCCTGTAGTCCCAGCTGCTCAGGAGTTTGAGGCAGGAGAATGGCGTGAACCCGGGAGGCGGAGCTTGCAGTGAGCCGAGATTGCATCACTGCACTGCAGCGTGGGAAACGGAGTGAGACTCCATCTCAAAAAAAAAAAAAAAGTGGACTATTATTTTAAGCCACTAATTTTTTCCTTAAAAAAGCTGTGGTAAGCTCATGCTGAAGGCCTATTTCCTAACCTGCGCTGGAGACTTCTTCCTTACTGCTGTGCATAGGGGAATGTGTCCGGGCTCTGGGCAGAGTGCCCCGTGCTCATGCAGGTAGACGTTCCCGCTTCCCACTGCAAAGCCCACTAAGCAGCACGATGTCCTGCTCTTTTAGTTATGCAGGCACCAGAAGCCCAAAGGGGCAGCAGAAAAATACTGACAAGAGAGGTAAGTCCGTTCTGGGTAATTCAGTTCATAAAGCTCGCTTTGGAGGATTTCATTTCTCCATGTTAAATACAATATGTTTTTCTTTTGAGACACCTCTTTTCGGTAGGAAAATCCTGCCATCATCATTGCCCATTTGAGTTACGTGAGCTTCTACCTAAAGGCAAAATGGAAATGGGAATTTTTTAATGAAAGAAGCAGACGGGGAGAGGAATCTGCCATCTTCTTAACAAGCCAGTAAGAGGCACCGAAAATCTCACAGAGCTGCCAATGACAAGCATGCTCATTCTCAGTGCAGCTGCTCTTTTACAAATCGTGGTAACATAAACAACGTAAAATCACCATTAACCGTTTCCAGAACATTTTCATCTTCACAGACTGAAACTCTGTACCTTTTAAACAATAACTGCCCTTTCCTCTCTCCCCAAGTCCCTGGCCACCCAAATCTACTTTCTATCTCTGTGTTTGATTCTCTTTGGTACCCTATAAAGTGGAATCACACAGTATTTGTCCTTTTGTGCCTGGCTTACTTCACTTAGCATAGTGTCCTCAAGGTCCATCCATGTTATAGCACGTGGCGAGACTTCCTTCCTTGTCAAGACTGAATCATATTTCATTGTATGGATGGACCACATTTTGGTTATCCTCTCATCTGTTGTTGGACATTGGGTTGCTTCTGCCTGTTGGCTGTTGTGAATAATGCTGCTATGAGCATGAAATGTGCAAATATTTCTTCAAGACACTGCTTTCAATTCAAGCCACTGAATGTTGAGGTGGTTTGTTACACAGCAATTGACAACCAGACGTTGAGTCACGATTAGAGCATGCCACCGACATGGTTCAAGGATGATGATCACTGAAGGAGAGAAGTGTGTTGTCCATGTGAGTGCATGAGGTCCAGCTGGAGAGATTATTACCTTAGTGTCACTAGGATCTGTGCTTTGGAGTGGAAGCTGTCACTTCCCTGGGTGGCCAGAAGAAAGCATAAGGCAGGCAAGCTGTAGAGCAGCAGCAGTTTAAAAATTGCACTCCTAACTGTGTAACAACAAAAGAAAAGATTATTCTGGATTTGCATTCAGATTGGGCAGACTGCTAGTGTTTCCTCCATCAGGATGGTCTGAGAGCCAAGCTTGGAAAATCAGAAGCGATTGGGTCATCCAGTGCAGGACAGTTTAGCACCATGAATGGCTAATTAAGCTTGGATTCCATCACAAACTAGAGGGGATACGTTTTCTTCTGTTGAAATTAATCAGGGCTGAGGAAGGAAAAAAAGAAACCATGGCCGCCTTTTTGAAACAAGTCCAACAAACAGGTCAGAGGGAGGCTCCATGCTGCACGTGGGGATCTGGAAGTAAAGCAGGTGAGCCTGCCCTCCTGAAGCTGGACCTGGCACCGGTGATGAGGATAAGAGGTTTCCCAGCTGTTTAAAAGAAAACAGTGTGTCAGCTGGGCATGGTGGCTCCCGCCTGTAATCCCAGTACTTTGGGAGGCCGAGGCGGGCAGATCACTTGAGGTCACGAGTTCGAGACCAGCCTGGCCAACATGGTGAAACCCCATCTCTACTAAAAACACAAAAATTAGCCAGGCGTGGTGGTGCGCGCCTGTAATCCCAGCTACTCGGGAGGCTGAGGCAGGAGAATCACTTGAACCTGGGAGGCAGAGGTTGCAGTGAGCCAAGATCGTACCACTGCACTCCAGCCTGGGAGACAAGAGTGAAACTCCGTCTCAAAAACAAAAAACAAACAAGCAAAAACCCACCAAAAAAAGTGTATCAATACAAAAAATTTGAGGTATACTAAGGCCAACAGAGAGGATTAGGAGATAGTTTCACATAGTTCCCAAGAGGAAAGTGTGCACCACACCACAGGGCTGTACAGGGAAGCAGGAGGCAGAGCGAGAGGGGGGCTGTGGACAACAGCCTTTTTTTGTGGTTTCCATGGGAAGAAGCAGGAAGGCAAAGTAAACAGGCTCAGGATTGGCCAGTTTGCTAATTTCAGCAGGCTCTGGGGTATAGGGGCTGTCCCTAGTTGTCTGGTACCTGACTTTGGGTGATTAGGGAAAGTGGATAGTGACCCAGCATGTGAGAGACCAATAAAGGAGGTGGTTGGGGTGTGGGCTCTGGATTGGTTGGTTTGTATTTGAAAAGTGCACCCCTGGGAGGAGGAGGACTCCCGAGGAATTGGGGGGTGGCACAGAGGAGGCAACAAGGGAGGCCTGAGGCTGAAGCAAAGCATATTGTTGGGTTTTCCAGATCAAGGAATGTTTGGTGTATGCATGTAGGACAGATGTTAAAACATCGACTTTTTAGACGCCAGAAAGATGGTCAATACATTGGCCCTGTGACACTTTAACATCAAACTAAGGCACCTTTGCAGCAATGATGGATGAGACTTAGAAAGAAGGCCATTATTTGCCCTAAATAGTATAGAAAATATTTTTTATGAGAGTTGAAAGGAGGAACAAAAATCGAAGTATAAGGAGTCCTTGTAGGCCAGCCTGTATCCAAGTTTCCCATTCATATGGCATTAGCAGGGGAAATAGATTCGAAATTTCCAGGGTCTCTACCAATATCTTGGTGGATTGCAAAGTATTTTAAAAGTATGAGATATATATATATCTCTCTCAAAAAAATTGGACAATAATATCTTGGTGTATTTCTCAGGTCATGGTGGCAAGTCCTGCAGTTATCTTGTTGGAGGGTATGATCTGAGAAGTCAGTACGGTACATGTAAAGATTGGTGATATTTGTGTGTAACCAAGGGGATGGGGTGGTTACAGTTGGGGACACGGCAGGAGGTCCTGGTGGAAAGCTGAAAGGTGGAGTAGAAGTCACTAGGGAGTGTATGACCCTCTCCCCAGGGTCCAAAGGATTCACTGGCCTGCAGCAGCTGCCTCTTGGGGAAAATAATACTCTTTGTCAATTTTAGAATGGCATTGAGAGTAGTAGCTTCTAGCAGATTTTCCTTTAGGTGTGGAGGGGAGGGTGCATGTTTTGGCAGACAGCAAGGAACATACCAGGATCACGGGCCAAGCAGACAGTACATTCAGGAAACACAATAGAGTTCCTAATTCAAAAGAAGAAAAGCAACAAATGTCCATGTCCATTTTGTCAGCACCCTGAGAGAGGCACTGCATGGGTGTCACTGGGGTGGAGGCTTTAGTGTCCAGGTGATGTATCTCTAATAGCGATGTCTTGGGCTAGGGTGATGTTGTCTAAGGTGATATCATCTCCAGCTGCGAGCTTCTGAGCAATGTCATCTGGGATGTGGGTCTGAGGTACCCTGCGCAACTGCAGAAAGTTGGATGTGATTAAGATCTTGTCTGCAAAGACAGTGTGCAATGGCAAAGCTGTTGAGGTCCCCATGGGTAGCCTAGAAAAGGTAAATTGTGACCCGTTAGAGGTGAAGGCAAACTGTGCGGAAAGGTTGTTGAAGGAGACAATCAATAGAACACAGTAGCCAAATCTGTAATAGTAAAATACCAGTCATTGACTGGGTGGTGCCAATTATTTTTAAAATACTGAATATTGCATATGGGGCTTTTCTTTTTGCCAGGAACTTCCAGTTTTTATTTTTTAAACATCATTTAACATGAAAAACATTCAACCAAATTAAAAAAAATTAGGTTGGATTAATTTACAATAAAATAATCAACTTGAAATATCAGCCCCTCCATTTAGGGCCAAGGAGGCCAATAGTTCCTGTTTAAACAGCAGAATTGCGCAATTTTTTTTACCTATATTTGATGACACACAAAAATAAAAGTCTTACAATTTCCACGGACACCCTCCCCTCCCTCCAGAGTAGAGTTCATACAATTGCATCTTAGATCAGTACTCAGGCTTTTAAAAATCATCCTACATTGGTAACAAGATACTTTTAAAACAATTCTTATAGAAAACAAATACCTTAGATAATTGTGTGGCACATAAGACTGCTCAAAGAAACAGCAAAAAGGAAAAATAATGTACAAGAATTATAGTCCTTTGTTTATAGAAACCATCCAAATGAAATATTTTGCCTTATTTTCCTTACTTCTTATAGTTTATTAGCAGAATGCACCATTTTTTGGTTCTTGGTTGTAGCTGCCAGCTTAGGAGTTCATGACTATAAATATCAAGCAAATATGATTTTACTCACAAGTTCTGGAATGGGAAAAAAAACCCAGATATCTCTAAAGTGTTTCTCTATCCTTGCTTTCAAGTCATGACAAAAAAATTCACAGCAGTTTAAAGGATGGTGAAAGACGAAACATGGGCCCACTACAATAGAGATTAATTTTATGTATTACACTCCTATAGTAAAAATTGTAATAAGTATGATATTGTATTAAGTAACATTCTGTAGTAAGCTGTTGGAGCAAATACAGCATTTAACAGGTTCATTTACAGACCAAGCATAGTAGCCTTTAGAAAGAACATCTTATTTTCACACTCTTGAACATGTAACCTTCAAAACAACCAAACTGAATATGTAATTTATGACAGCTGGCCAGACACTTAATTTGGGGAAAGAGAAGGATTTTGAGGTAAGCTAGAATTATTTTTAGCAATCACAAACATAGCCTATAAACCACATTTACACCACACTGAAGTTATTGAGATTTTAACTATAAGTTTGTCACTCCTTTGTGCCAAAATTCACACCTAGGGGTAACTTTTTTTTTTGAGAGGAGTCTCACTCTGTCACCCAGGCTGGAGTACAGTGGCGTGATCTCCGCTCACTGCAACCTCCACCTCCTGGGTTCAAGCGAATCTCCTGCCTCAGCCTCTCAAGTAGCTGGGACTACAGGCACAGGCCACCACCATGCCCAGCTAATTGTAGCTTCTTAAGAAACTATTCAAAGAACATGCTCAAGTCTGAATTTTGGCCCCGCGTATGGGGCTCTTTATGCATGGAACCACAGCATTAAAGTTGCAGTAATCCACCATCAGGCGCCATTTATTTTTTTCTGCTTCCCCAAATTTTGACAAAATTGGATTGTCAAATGGAGAAGCAGTAAAGATAATCCTTCTATTAATTAGGTTTTATATAGTCAGGTTTTTATTGATACATAGTAGGTGTACATATTTTGGGGGTAATGTGATATTCTGGTACATTCATATAATGTATAATAATCAAATCAGGGTAATTGGGATATCCTCACCTTAAACATTTTTCTTTTCTTTATGCTGAAAACATTCAAATTATTCTCGAAGTTGAAGCTGTTTTGAAAGATACAGTAGATTATTGTTTTCTATAGTCACTCAACTCATTTATGGAACACTAAATCTTGTTTCTTCTTTTTTTTTTCTTTTAGAGATGAGGTCTCACTATGTTGCCCAGGCTGGTCTTGAACTCCCGAGCTCAAGCAATCTTCCCACTTGGGCCTCCCAAAATGCTGAGATTACAGGCATGAGCCACCATGCCCGGCCTTCTTTCTTTAAAAGAAATTTCTTTATGTATGTATGTATGTATGTATGTATGTATGTATGTATCTATCTATCTATCTATCTATCTATCTATCTATCTATCTATCGTTAGAGACAGGGCCTTACTCTGTCACCCAGGCTGGAGTGCACTGGCATGATCATAGCTCACCTCAACCTCTCGAGCTCAAGCGATCCTCTCACCCAGGCTCCCAAGTAGCTGGGACTACAAGCGTGCGCCACCATACTCAGCTAATTTTTTTGTATTTTTTTGTAGAGAATGGGGTCTTGCTATGTTGCCCGGGCTGTTTAAAGCTACATTCCTTCTGAAATTGATTTTTGTGGGTAGTTTAGGATATGTTTCAAGATTTTCTTTTTGCATATGGCTATCTAATTGATCTACCAGGATTAATTTCTTAAATATATTTTTAATCACTAATCTATAGTATTTCCTTTGTCACAGATATGTGTCCACACATGTGTGGGTCTGCTTTTAGGTTCTGTTCTTTTCCATTGGTCTGTTTTCTATTCTTGTTTCAACATCACTCCTTTAATTCTTGTAGCTTTATATTAAGTCTTTACATCTGTAAGTGAATTTCTTTTATTTAGTTCTTTCTTCTTAAGAATGCCTTGGCTTTTCTTGGTCCTTCTCACCTCATATAAATTTTAGATCAGATTTTCAATTTTCATATCTAAAACTTTGTGGGGAGTTTGACTTACTTAGTGTTAATTTTTAATTGGATGTCAGAATGCTCCCCTTCTCTGTTTCCGATTTTTATTATTATAATTATGATGTTTCATAGATGATAGCAAGATTACAAAATATCAGAAAGCAGTGACTCACAGCTTGCTTAAAGTTAGGTAATTGCCGTTTTCAATGTTCAAATTGCGAATTTGGTGGCATAAGCTTGTTCCTTTATACTGTAATTGGAAAACTTTGGGGCAGGACTCTAGGACTTACTTTTGACCCTCATTGCACCCCTTCCCTGCTCTTCATTGTTCTAAAAAATGGGGAAACAGGTTGATTGAACACATACTATTTAACTTTCATGAAAGCAGGAATATGTTTGTCTTGGTCACTATTGTATTCCCAGCACTTAAAACAGTGCCTGGAATATAGTTGGTTCTCAATAAATATTAATTGAGTAAATGCCATGTTACATATTACCTTGCTTTGAAATTCTAAGATAAAACAATACTAATAGCTTTTAAGTAATGGTGGCTTCCGGTAAGCTTCATACCAGTTTCTCTTATAGTGTTACATATTTATTTTTAAAGCAACAACTCATTTATTTAGATTAATGAAAAAAATGAAAATAAATACTGTATTGTGGGCCCACATTTCAGTGTTCCAGTGATATCAGGCAACCTTAAATTTTAGCCATAAATAATTCTGATAAAAGAAACGTGTGTAAACATCCCATAAACCAGGTGTGGCTGTTCATCCAGACTTTGCAGGCTTAACCCAAACATTTGAAGCAGATTTTAAAAAATACAAGCTAAAGAGACAAGACTTCTCAATACTGGGGCAGTGATGTGCTTCAGAGACCTAGATAACAACGGGGCTTTGAAGGGCACCCTCCTAGGAAGGAAGGACCTCCTAACTTCTCAAGCATCAGTTTCTGCTTCTGTTGACTCAGAAAGGAGCTCCCAGTGGTATAACTTGAGCGTGTCCCGTGCCCGCAGGTCTCCTGAGAAAGTGGATTGTGTCTTCTCACTGTCCGGGCCCAGGGAGAAGATGTTGGGCTGAAGGGAAGCTCATTTAGAGGGAGGCCTTTATCTCAGGAGAGAAATCGATGCAAGATCTCAGTCCAGCAGGAAGGAGAGTGACTATCTGAAGCAATCGGATGCTTTTTTTTGCAGGGGGATTTGAATTTGAAACTGTAGAGACCCTCAGCACTCGCTAGTCTGGACAGAAGCAGATGGCAGGCAGAGAAAGCAGTGGTAGAAGTAACGAGTCAGGACAAACCATGGCCAAGCAGGGGCTGAGGTGGCCAGGGCTCTGTGACAGCAGCCCCAGCTCCTGGAGCAGCAACTGCCAGCTCAGCGGAGGCAGCTGGTGTTGCATCTTAGAGTTGCTGTTGAAACCACGCCCGGGCTGCCTGTGAATGACCTTCCTTTCAGGCCCCAGCAGCCTGCTGAGGCTCTCTCTGTTCTTTCCCTCCTATCTCCTAGGCTAGCCTGGAAGAGCCTAATTAACACACATGTAAATTAAGATCTCCTCTGGCTCAATATTCTGGAATTACACTGAGAAAACTCATTAATTCAGACTACTTCTTCCACATTTTTAATTATTCAATTTGGATTAAGCTGGAGTTTATTTTGCTCAACAAAATTTTATTATAGATATAGCTCAAATTAAAAAGTGGGGGGTAGAGGAATTACTTAAAATATTTAAGGGAAGATGCTCTTAACATGTTAATTTTAAACTATTTATTAAAAATTCATGACACAAGGAACTTCAGTTAAGTAAAATGAATAGAATTGTTAAGCTTTTTGCTTTTTTTCAGCAAATATTTATTGTCCTTTCTTTGGGCCAGGCTCTGTGCTAAATTCCAGAATACAACATCAAATCAATTAAATAGGCATGATACTGTAGGTTAATTTAGAAATAAAAGTGCAACATAAGAAATATCTTGAAGTACTGTTTTTCACCACCTCCCCAAACATGTCTATATGCATACACATATACTAATATGCATACATATGTGGGAGGGGAAGGAAGGAAGGAAGGGAGGGAGGGAGGGAGGGAGGGAGGGAGGAAGGGAAGGAAGGGAGGGAGGGAGGGAGGGAAGGGAGGGAGGGAGGAAGGGAGGGAGGGAGGGAGGAAGGGAGGGAGGGAGGGAGGGAGGGAGGAAGGGAAGGAAGGGAGGGAGGGAGGGAGGGAAGGGAGGGAGGGAGGGAGGGAGGGAGGGGAGGGGAGGGAGGGAGGCAGGGAGGGAGGGAAGGAAGGAAGGAGGGGAGGGGAGGGGAGGAAGGAAGGGAGGGAAACAAGGAAGGAAGGAAGGAAGGAGAAAGCCTTGCCTTGAAGCAGCTGGTGGGGGAGGCGGAGGAGTGTGTGACCGATCTCGCTGCTGTGATGCGCGCTGAGTCAGAGGTGTGTGCAGGGCATGTCACCTGGTGCTGAAGAAAAGATTCTCAGCTGCCCTAGGGGAGGGTCTAGAGAGACTTCCTGGGCATCACTGGGGCTGAGGCTTAAAGGATGGATCTGGGTGACTAGATGGAGAGGAGAGGGCACCCCAGGAAAAGCATCTTCAGGCAACTACAGAGAGTTCAATGGGACTGGAGCTCCCGGGGTAAGGGTAGTGGGAAGCACAGCCAATTCTTGTGATTGGAGGTAGTTATGTTCTACGAACGTGCTTCAGACCCTGAACTAGCAAATACTGAGCTATTTCTCCTGGAGAAAGCATGGGTTGGGTTCTGTGAGCATCTGGTCACAATGTTTTCATCAGCTAAAACACCATTTGTGTTACATAGGTTTGTTTATCAACATCCTAGTAGAACACGCAGGTCTCATCAGCATTGAGAACCTGCCCTTCCACATAACTCTTTTCTTGTATAGCACTCAGAGGGTGTTTTTACAATTCTCCCACAGCCTCCTGATCTGCAGAACCCGCCTCGCCTGCCCTGCAGGTTTAACCTTTTTCACACTGTATCAGCTTATGGAACATGGGAGCCAGTCAGCACTAGCTGAGAAGGGCTTGACATTTTCCTTACTGTAAACTTCTTTGGCTTTCAGACTCACAACAATATTGCTACCACACTTTTTGAAAAAAAAATCATTTATTGTCAGTCTTTGCATTGCTATAAAGGAACACCTAGGCTGGGTAATTTATAAAGAAACGTTTATTTGGCTCTTGGTTCTGCAGGCTGTACAGGAAGCATGGTGCCAGCATCTGCTTCTGCTAAGGGGTTCAGGCTGCTTCCGCTCATGGCAGAAGGCGCAGGGGAGCCGGCAAGTCACATGGTGAGAGAGGAAGCAAGAGAGAGAGGAGGAGATGCCAGGCTCTTTTTAACAATCAGTTCTCATGGGAACTCAGAAGAGCGAGAACTCATTCATTACTGCAAGGATGACTCCAAGCCATTCATGAGGGACCAGATTCCATGACCCAAACACCGCCCACCAGGCCCCATCTCTCACACTGGGGATCACATTTCAACATGAGACTTGGATGGGACAAACATCCAAACTGTATCAGACATCATCTCACGAATCCACAAATTTAGCTGCTTTTCTTTCTTTTCTGTAGTTTCACAACCTACTATAGAAGCATTTTCTAGAAGGGCCTGCAGAAGTGAATTTCCTCTTCCTTGGCCTCGATGTACCTGGCTGAACTTACTGCCAACAGCACTGCAACTCACGTTGAAGGCAGCTCATCCGGCACAGGTATTGTCTCCACAGGCAGATCGCAGCCTCCTGCACTCAGAGACGGTAGACAGCACTTCAGCACCATGCCTGGGGGCATTTTAAACAGCAAAATCACCAACAAAAGTACAAAAATGCAAAAGCATGGCTCTGGATAGACAGCAGGAAGGACCACTTGTTTATAGTGTGAGCTAGGACAAGAAGGCAGAGGGGTCACCTTGCTTCACCTCAGCTGGGAACAGGTGCCTTGGACTACTCAGATTTTTTCCCTGCTCTGTACAAGTCTGTGAATCACTGTGAAGCCACAAGTATTGATTTGGTTTACAAATACATTTTAGTGAAGAGGTGAATTTGCAGGTATGGGATCCAGAAATAATGAGATCGGACTGTAAGTCTGGAGACGAAGATGGAGAGGCTGCTGCCAAGTAAAAGGCTGCCTCTTGTCCCAGAAGCTGTGGACTGCCACTGGAGTGTTTCAAGCAAGGGAGGTGGCTTGATCTGTGTTGTAGGAACAGCACCTTTTCTCAACTTAAAGTGTGGCTTCAAGAGAGGAAGACAGGAGACTGATTAGGAGATGGATGTATCCAGGGGAGGATGAGGGTGGGTGAACGGAGCCAGGGGTAGAGGTCCTCAGGGGAGCTGACCTGAGAGCCCTGTGAGTCTCGGGTCCTGGCAATGGGGCGGCGGTGAGTGGTGAGGGGGAGGCATTGAGGACAGCGCCCGGGGTCCCCGGCTGGGGCACATGCTGGAGTGTAGGGCAGTGGTCCAAGGCCCTAGCCTTGGAGTCAGACACCCCTGATTTTAAATCCAGTCTCCACCACTGGCAGGCTGTGTGGCTTAGACATGCTCCTCCACTTCCCTAAGCCTAGTTGTTTCATCTCTAGTATAAAGATTCCATGTGGCAGGAAGAACACACCCCCGGGAGTGATTCTGAGATTGAAATGAGTGCTGGTGCTTTTCACCTAAACAAGGAAAACGGGGAGAGAAGCAGTATGTGGGGTGGGAGGGAGAAGGAGAGAGTCTGGGCGTGGGGAGTCGGACGTGCCTGGGGACACTGCTGGACAAATATCCTGAGGCCGTCTGATGTTTTCCTGGGGCCATGGGAGGGGAAGCTGGGGCGGAGACACAGACTTGGGCATTACCAGCAGGCAGGAGGCTGCTACCGCCATGAAGAGCGGGCAGTGCCAGGATCAGAGGGCCGGGGTAAAGCCTGCATTGTTCCCACATTTCAGAAGAGGCTGGGCAGGAGGTCAAGGAAGAGCAGCAGGAGGAGGAGAAAGCAGCAGGGTGTGGAGGGACGGGAAGGGAGGAGGAATTCCAGGAGGGAGTGGCCGGGGTGACTGTTCTGAAAGCATGGACTGGAAGCCACAGCACATGTGGGCTGCAAGGAACCCGAGAGATCTTTTAGTCTAATCCTCTTTTAGTCTCCATCCCCGTCCGGATGAAGACATCGAGATTCGAAAGCAAAGTCAGTTGTACTGTGACTTCATAGCAGGATACCCTAACTCCTAATTCATAACAAAACTACAGACATTCTCAATTCAAAATTCTTCCTATTTAGTCACACTGGACTTTCTCCCAACGTGACAAAATTATTGAGATTTTATTGACTTACTGAACAACTGTGGTCTTTGCCATGTACTAAGATGCTGTGTAGTCAAACTGTGCCTCCGAAATCTATTTTTATTGTACATTTAACAAATTTTGCTGTAAACAAGTTTAAAAACAATAGTCATAACCCATTAAACTGTATCTTTTAATTTTAATGTTATTATACCTCAATGAAGCTCAGTTTTAAAAAACAGTGAATAAAAAGTTGAGCTATTAAAACTAAAAAGTAATTATTTGCTGATTTGTATACAGAGACCCAAGCAATAGAAATATAGGAATATTTGGAACTTGCTCCTTCTTACAGCCTTGAGGGAACCGCTTATCCCTTATTACATCTTGGTTTCCCTCAATGAAACCAGAAAATATCATCTTGCAAGACTGCTCATAGCTAATTAATATGTATGAAGCTCTTGAATCTAAATATTAAATACTTGATGATATTGTCTGATAAATATTATCTAACTGCATTTATAAATACTAGCATTTTTACAGCCTAGTTGTAATTACAAAGTATAGCCCATTTAAAATGTATACAAATATATGCATATATATTTTTCCTATGAAAGTAGGAAAAGAAAGTCGAAATTATGCAAGAACAAAGTAGAAAAATATGCCTCTCATATAAGATTGAGTGTTTCCATTGATCAATACAATTTTTAAAATGTTGTGATAATTCTTTTTTTCACTTAATTGGTTATGTCATTTGCACTCTACCTAACTGAGATATTAATAAATTGTATATGATGTAAATAACAGGAAACAAAAAGAACTGCTGGCCTTATTCATAGTTAATAAAGAGAACCAGATGATGAAATTGTCTGAAAATAAGCCATTTTGTTTATTAAAAAGTTACTTCTGCTTCAGGGATCCAAGTAATAGAGCTTTGTATTTTCAGAGGGAACGTTGCCATAAATCAGGGTATCACAACCTCAGCACTACTGAGGTTTGGGGCAGCTGGATAATTCCGTTGTGAGGGCTGTCTTGTGGGCTGTGGGAGGTTTAGCAGCACCCCTGGCCTCCGCCCACTAAATGACACTAGCACCCCCTCCCTCATTTGTGACAACCAAATGTCCCCAGGTGGCAAAATTGCCCCCAGTTGAGAAACACTCCTATAAATAGCATGTCCATGATGGGGTGGGTGTACTTTTACATGTACAGGGGATGGGCCCATAGGTTTGGCAGTAAGTCCTGGGGTTCCAAATTGGCATTTCCCAGCATCTGGGCTGACGCGACAGCCTTCAGTTGCTTGGGCCTCCAGGCAGAAAGTGGAGGTGCAACAGGGGCTGTTTGCATGCTGCCTTGGCAGAGTTGGGGTGATAGGCACATCTCATGTGTTCACAGACACTGCCAGGCCCTCTCAGAGCTCATGACTTCCCTCCCTTTTTCCTGCAGTTAGGGAGCCTTTTGTCTTGCCCTCAATTCTCCAAAATAAC
Organism: Pongo pygmaeus; assembly: GCF_028885625.2. Taxonomy (NCBI): domain Eukaryota; kingdom Metazoa; phylum Chordata; class Mammalia; order Primates; family Hominidae; genus Pongo; species Pongo pygmaeus. The sequence goes on along the minus strand of NC_072378.2, from coordinate 4,917,016 downwards.
CCAAAAGGTTTCCTTTATCTTTAACACTGTTATAAACATGTTGACACTTCGCCAAACAAAAACCTGATGAAACATATTCTGAGTTTTCTACTTTCCTACATAAAAACTTAAAAACAACAGGCTGAAGGAAAGAATGTGTAGAGAAGATACAGGAAGTGACATCATAAAGCTGGAGGAGACTTTAGAGCTGAGCCGCTCTTGGCCACGCGGCATACGGTCCCAGTGCTCAGTCACCATGTGTCCTGCGTGGCTCCCATGTTGGACGGCACAGACAGAACATCTCTATCGTTACAGGAAGTTCCACCAGATGGCACAGTCTCCGGGGACATCTAGGGCACAGGCCTTACTTTACAGGGGATTAACGAAGTCCTAGAGATATTTATGTTCACCCGGCTGAAGAGAAACAACGAGCTCAGGGCAGAACCAAGACTGAGAACCAGCCCAGTTAACCCCACGCTGCGCGCTCTCCCGCACACAACTGCCTTGTGGCAGGTCCACACCTGGAATGCCACATGGGGTTTTGGCCATCGTAGCCTAAGAATGCGGATCAGATAGGTAATTAAGAGAATGGACCAACTCTAAATAAAACGTTAGTCCAGTTCAGTAACCATGTCTCGTATACCTGCCGTGTACCAGAACTTGGTCTGGTTATGAAGTTGAAAACGAACAAACAAACAAACAAAAACCAAATAGATCCCTGTCCTAGCAGGGCACACAGACTGGGAGGCACTCACTTTCAATCCCACGTAGCCATCCCAAAGATAAAGATGAGCCCAGGGCCCAGCCTGGGGTGGGGAAGGTGGGGAAGGCATGCTTGCTAGAGGAGATAGCATCCCTGTAAAGAAGGCAAGAAACGAGCTGGGATGGAGGGAGCTGCAGAGCCCAGCACACAGGGGAGCAGACAGGAGGGCGGCCTGAGGATTCCCCTCACTGTGGCTTTGTCCCACTCACCTGGCTGTACCCGGCCACCCCATGCGGAGGTCCCTCCTCAAGGCAGCATGTTTAGGGCACCGTCTCCACACAGATTCCCTTCCCATCTTGCGGCCCTGCTTCTCATCCTCCACACCTGTCTTGCTCAGCGACGCTGCGCTCCACACAGGCTTATGCGTCTGGAGCCTGAGAACCAGCCTCCACTCTTCTCTCTCACACTCTATATCTAAGCTGTTGGCACACTCTATTCCTTTTTTTTCTATAAGTTCTAGAACCTGCTTCATCCATCCCCACGACTATCTTTGTCCCAGCTCCCATCATCTTTTTCTCTCTTTCCCTCTCTTCTTTTTACTTTTCATTTTTTTAAGAGAGGATCTTGCTGTGTTGCCCAGGCTGGAGTGCAGTGGTGCCATCATAGCTCACTGCAGCCTTGCACTCCTGGGCTCAAGAAGTCCTCCCGCTTCAGCCTCCTGACGAGCTGGGACTACAGGCATGCTCCACCACGCCCAGCTATTTTTTAAATTTGTTGTAGAGGTGGGGTCTGCGTTGGTCTGACTGATTTTTGAACTCCTGGCCTCAAATAATCCTACCGCCTTGGCCTCCCAAAGCACAGACTACAGATGAGCTGTGATGCTTGGTCTTCTTTTTACATTTAAAAAAATTGAGATATAATTCACTGCCATAATATTCATCCTTTTAAAGCACACAATTCAGTAGTTTTTAGTGTATTCACAAAGTTGTACAACCATCACTGCTATCTTATTCCAAAACATGCCATCACCCCAAAAGAAGCCCCATATCCATGAGCAGCCACTCCTTATCTCCCCTTCCCCTCTCCCTGGCAACCATAAATCTCCTTTTCATCTCTATAGGTGTCTCTGTTCTGGACATTTAATATAAATGGAATCCAACAATATGTGGTCTTTTGTCACTGGCTTCTTTCAATCAGCATGTTTTCAAGTTTGTTGAAAAGTTTCCACGTTGTAGCACACATCAATATCATCACTTTATTCCTTCTTATGGCTGGACAATATCCTCTTGTATGGATATAGTGCTTTTGTTTATCCATTGACGGGTAAATGACAGTATGCTTGTGTTTGCCCATGAACATCAGGGTTGTGTCCACTTTGGGGGGATTATGAATAGTGTGGCTATGCACATTCCTGTCTTAATCTGTTTAGGCTGCTATAGGAAAATACCACAGCTGGGTGGCTTACAAACAACAGAAATTTATTTCTCACCGTTCTGGAGGCTGCAGGTTCAAGAAAAGGTACCAGCAGATTTGGTGTATGCTGAGGGCCTGTTTCCTGGTCCAGGAGGGCACCTTCTCACTATGTCCTCATATGACAGAAGGGGCCAATGAACGCTCTGGGTCCTCTTTTATAAGGCAGTAATCCCATTCATGAGGGCTCCATTCTTATGACCCAGTCACCTCACGAAGGCCCTGCCTCCAAATGCCATCGCCTTGGGGGTGAGGATTTCAACATAGGAATTGGGGAGACACACACGTTCAGCCTATAGCAATTCTTGCTGTGTTTGTGTGGACATATGGTTTCACTTCTCTTGGGTACGCCTTCATCTCTTCATAAGATTGGTGAATACATTCCCAGTTTTTCCTGCCTCCAGACTTATCCTCTCAACCCACTCTCCAACCTTTTAGTCAAATTTATTCATTTACTTATTCATTCATTCATTCATTCATTTATTGAGACAGAGTCTCACTCTGTCTCCCAGGCTAGAATGCAGTGGTGTGATCTTGGCTCACTGCAACCTCTGCCTCCCAGGTCAAGCAATTCTCCTGTCTCAGCCTCCCAACTAGCTGGGACTATAGGCGTGCAGCACCACACCCGGCTAATTTTTGTATTTTTAGTAGAGATGAGGTTTCCCCATGTTGGCCAGGCTGGTCTCGAACTCCTGAACTCAAGTGATCCGCCTGCCTCGGCCTCCCAAAGTGCTGGGATTATAGGCGTGAGCCACTGCACCCAGCCTAGTCTAGTTTTTTTAAACATGTAAATCTTTTAAATGTGTAAATTGTATAATGCTGAACCCTGTATGTAAAATCTTTCCATAACTTTCTATTGCACTGAGAAAAAAATGCCAAAGCTTCATCTGGCCTTCCTCTTCAATCCCGTCTGGACTTCCTCTTCAACCCCGTCTCTGGGGGATGGGGGAGGGGAGTTGGAGATGGGGCTGGGAACACCTGTCTGTTTCCCCCAACTCGCTTTAAGGTACAATGGGGCTACAGTCCTCCGCAGCATAAACACGATTACCACTTGCCTCTCTCCTGTGCCCAGCCCTCCACCAGCCCAGGGCACTTAAGCACCCTGAAAGGGAAAGGCTGCGGTGCCACTAGTCCTGTTGTCTCCAGGGCCCCTCCTGAAAACTCCATAGCCCAAGACCCCTGAAGGTTAGAGCTGAGAGGGCCTTGGGGAGCACCCAGCCTGGCTGGCTTTCCAGCTGTGCCCTGGGCAGCTCTGTGCTGCTGGGGACCTGTCAGAGCTGGGAACCAGGGAGTGGCACTGAGTCCCATGGCTCTGTTGGGTGTGTTTCCTGGCACTTTTGTTTGAACAGAATTTTTATCAGCAGAAAGAAAAAGGGATCTGAGCTGGTGTGGTGGCTCACGCCTGTAATCACAGCACTTTGGGAGGCCGAGTCAGTGGATCACCTGAGGTCAGGAGTTCGAGACCAGCCTGGCCAACATGGGGAAACTCCATCTCTACTAAAAATACAAAAATTAGGCCAGGTGCGGTGGCTCACGTCTGTAATCTCAGCACTCTGGGAGGCCAAGGTGGACAGATCACTTGAGGTCAGGAGTTCAAGACCAGCCTGGCCAACATGGGGAAACACTGACTCTATCAAAAATTATAAAAAATTAGCCGGGCGTGGTGGCGAGCACCTGTAATCCCAGCTACTCAAGAGGCTGAGGCAAGAGAATCGCTTGAACCCAGGAGGCGGAGGTTGCAGTGAGCCAGGATTGTGCCACTGCATTCCAGCCTGGGCAACAGAGTGAGACTCCATCTCAAAATAATAATAATAATAAAATAAATAAATAAAAATAAAAATACAAAAATTAGCCAGGTGTGGTGGCGAGCGCCTGTAATCCCAGCTACTCGGAGGCTGAACCCAGGAGGTGGAGGTTGCAGTGAGCCGAGATAGCGCCACTGCACTGCAGCCTGGGTGACAGAGACTCCATCTCAAAAAATAAAATAAAATAAAACAAAACAAAATAAAATAAAAATAAATATATAAAAAGAAAAGGGGATCTGAGAACAGATTAATTTAATCCAGCCCCCTTCATTTATAGAGGAGGAAACCCAGGCTAAGGCAAACGCAGCTCCTTCTTCTCCAGGCCAGAAGCCAGGAGTTGCTGTCCACTGCCTCTCCCGGGGACCCGTGGACACATGGCAGCGGCTCTGCCTTCCCCAGGAAGCCTATGGAGTCACCAGAGCAGGCTCAGCGCTCCGGGACACCAGGGCACAGAATGAATGCTGGAGAGAAAACGATACATGGGCTTTCAAACAAAGGTTTGAAGGCGACAGCAGAGTCGCCTGCTCCAGCCGGGCAGAGACCAGGAAAGTGACTCTCTAGCGTCCCAGACCGCAGAGAGCAAAACCTCAGAGGAGACCTCACGCGACCAAGCTTTAAAGAAAGTTTGGGGGAGGGGTCCCAGAAATAAACGAAGGGAGGAAGGAAAGAAAGGCGCTGGGTGGGAGCCTCAGGAGAGGCTCTGGGAGGCGGGAGGCTGAGCTGTCCCCTCCCTCCTCGCTCCCTCCCTCCGGACCCACCCCGGGAGGAGCAGCTGTCGGGATCCAGCTGCAATTTTTCAAACCAATTAAGGAGAAGTGCCTCGGTCGCAGGAGGGAGCGCTGTCGGCCTCTCCTGAGTCAGCAGGCACAGACCAGGACCTTTGGGGACGCGATCTGAGGGCTCTAATTGATCCCCTTTAAGGAAGAAATCAAAAGTAGCAGCAGCTACTCTTTAGACTTTAAACTACTGAAGGGGCTTTCAACAGAGGTTTTCCACGGAGCGCGCGGCTTCCTGGCTGCCTTAACCGTCTGTACGCCGGCGGGTTTCCCTCTTCACTCCCACTGTCTCCGGCACAGGCCTCCCGTCCTCCATTCAGCAAAGAACCTCCTCGAACTTGCATTCGGTGTGACACTGCCAACCAAAACAAAGAGGCCCAACTGTCTGCGGCTGAGAAAACTCATACAGACTTTGTGCGGGGTCTGAAACCGCCAATCCTCAGTTACAATTGAGTGGAAACAAAGCCGTGGAATAAAGCAGAGACCCAGCGCCAAGCCACCCTCTTCGGTTATTCTGCAACCCTTGTGGGCCAAACCGCTCGATGTCCCCCAGTTTGTTTGGCATTGTGTGGATGTTTCTTCAGAAGAAAAGCCCGATGTGCCTGATTTATCTCCGAGACTGAGATCAGAACAGGAAGACCTGGGCTTCTGACCCTGCCCTTGGGGAAGAAGGTGAAGTCAGGATTGCTGTCCTTAGATCCCACACCCACCTTCTCTGTCTTCCACAACATGAAGGCAGGAGTGCTTCTGCTCTTCTATAAAAATTGGGTGGCAGCAAAATCCTCTCTGACTGTCGTTTATGAAAACACAAGTCTCAGTGCAATGTTACCCATGTAAACATGGAACCCCAATATGGCCCATCCTTGCCTGGTGTCACCTTCCAAAAAATAATAGCCTGACATAAAGTAAGACTGAAAGCAGTCCAAACCTTTATGTAGTCCTTCGAGGGAATGCTAAGAAGAAACATTTGTTCTTAAGACACAGCAAAACATCTATTAAAAATTATGTGTCTTGATCTTCTCCGTCTCCCACACTCCGGTACCATCACCGTGGCAGCCTCCTGAAGACCCTGCCTCTGACACCCTCAACTGGCTAAGACCCAGCCTGCAAGACCCCTCTCTCTCCTCTCTCTCCTTCATTCTCCATTCTCTGCTTCTCTCACTCTCTCTCTCTTTATACAGACAGGGTCTCACTCTGTCACTCAGGCTGGAGTGCAGTGGCACAATCATGGCTCACTCTATCCTCGAACTCCTGGGCTCAAGTGATCCTCCCACCTCAGCCTCCTGAGTAGCTGGGACTACAGGCATGCACCACCCACACGGCTAATCTTTTTATTTTTGTAGAGACAGGGGTCTTGCTGTGTTGCCCAGGCTGGTCTCAAACTCCTGAGCTCAAGCAATCCTCCCACCTCGGCCCCCCAGAGTGCTGGGATTGCAGGTACGAGCCATCACACCTGGCCTCTGCCTATCTCTTTATTCTATCATCCATTTAACCCTTCTGGATGCTATAATTTTCTTTTTAAAAAAATTTTCCTAGCACCTGGGTTCTGCGCAAATTACATCCCAGCAACCAGGAATTGATCTAGCAAGAAAGTTGGAGGTGACCAGAGGACCAGGGAGGAAGAAAACTGTTCAAAGGTAAATATATACAGTTTTTTTGTCCCTCCCTTGTTTGACCTTTGTGGGGCTCTGCCCAAGGGGAGCATGTTTATTGCACCTCCTTGTGAAGCTTTGCCTCAGCCCCATACCCACCTCTGCCTTTTCTCCTTCTGGCAGATCAGGAACCCCAGAACCTGGGAGCAAAGACCCTGGCTTAAGGACTTCCTCCCTCTCTCCTCCAGAGCCTCTGTGTGTAGCAGGCCGAGGGCTCACAGTACTGTTTCCTTCAAAGGGGCCTTTGGCCAGTAAATGGCCTGTGCTGCCAATCAGAGCCAGCATGGGACAGCCCAGCCCCAAGTCTGAGAAGGCTGGAGGTGTCTCTGGATCGGCACCACCCATATTTGGGGCTTGTGAGAAATCAACGGACAGTGGCTAAAGGATTGAAGCAATCCCGTTTGTCACCCACCCAACCAAACCGAAAGTAAATCAGGGCATAGAGTCTACACGCCGCACCCCAGCATGGCTCTGGGCGCAGAGGGAGCTATCAGGGCTGGGGTGTGTGGCCCTCATTGGCAGTCTGTGAACTTGATGCTTTCACATGCACCCTGCAAGCACATGCCTGACACGCCTTGCTCTGGACATTTCAGATTCAGTAGAGGGAGGATGTGTTTTGGAGCTGTTCACATGCTTCCAGCCCCACACGGAGTCAGTGTGTGGCATCCACCTTGGGCCATGGCCCCCACAAAGGTGCTGTTCTGGACCTGGTCTCATGTTGTTGCTGTCTGTATTCATCCCTGACTGTGATATGAGATCCCATCGTTGGAGACCCATGGTACGATGTCTGAGGAAAAAGAGCAAGCAGCATTTCCTTCTGGCCCCTTTTAAAACCCCAGAGCAGGTCATGCAGTTCATTTAGGAGTGCAGAGCATCCAGCAGTGTGCCCAGACTTTATTGAGCACTGCTGCCTATGAACTCAACGAGGGCCTGTAGCCTAGAAAATTCGGGCAAGGCCACAGTAGCCCGGCTAGATGCTGACCCCACCCTGGCAAGGTTGCTTGGGACACTCTGGAAAAGAAGACCACTGCCCACAGGCAGGGCCACTCCACTCGGAACCACCAGAGTTTATCCAGTAAACACTGAAAGGTAAAAAGGGCTGGACACAGGAGACAGAAAGTTTTTTGTTTCCCACCTAGAGATATAAGGCATTCTGAACGATTTTGCCATGCTACACGTGGTGGCGCTGTAATCCCAGCACTTTCGGAGGCCAAGGCCGGCTGAGCGCTGGAGCGCAGGAGTTAGAGACCAGCCTGGCAACATGGTGAAACCCTGTCTCTACCCAAAATACAAAAATTGGTACAAAAGTCAGCAGGGTGTAATGGCACATGCCTGTAGTCCCAGCTACTTGGAATACTGAGGGAGGAGGCTGGCTTGAGCCTGAGAGGCGGAGGTTGCAGTGAGCTGAGATGGCACCACTGCACTCCAGCCTGGGCAACAGAGCCAGACCCCATTTTAAAAATAAATAAGTAAATAGATAAATAAATAAATAAATAAATAAATGATTTTGCCCAGATAGACAATGAAAAAGGACTGATACTTCAGGCAAGGGGTCTAAGTGCATTGTTACACATGGTTAGATGGGGGCTTCTAAATGTACTCTTGGAGCTAAATCGCGGCAGAGACTGCGATTACTCTTTAAGTGCAAACCCCAATCTGCGGGAGGTGGAGTGGGAGTCTTTGAATCCCAAGGAGGAAAAACCAACCCAGATATGGGGGAAAAATAAGACCTAAATAAATAAATTACGTGTCTATAATATTTTTAAATTTTAAAATTTATATATATTTACATATACAAAGGTCCATAATTTAACCCAATTGGAAATCCAAAAATTTCCAATTCGTAGACTTAATGCAGAAGCTCAAATTATACTTTGAGATGCCACTAAGTTTAAACACTGTACCCCCTATAATCTTAGGAAAGCAAATATAAAATAGAGGAAAAATAGGTGTGGCTCACTTTATACTCTTGCCTAACTGTCCCATAGTCATAGTAGCCATTGCCCTAAAATATCTGATATTAGGAACAGATGTGCTAACACAATGAATAATAAATTTAAAAAGTCAAATTTTTGGCACTTACAAATTGGCTTGATTAAAATGGGATCCCAGTGGCTGGGCATGGTAGCTTGCACTTGTAATCCTAACACTTTGGGAGGCCGAGGCAGGCAGATCACCTGAGGTCAGGAGTTCAGGACCAGTCTGGCCAACATGGCGAAACCCCGTCTCTACTAAAAATACAAAAAGTAGCCAGGAGTCATGGTGGCTGCCTGAACTATAATCCCAGCTACTTGGGAGGTTGAGGCAGGAGAATGGCTTGAACCCAAGAGGCAGAGGTTGCAGCGAGCCGAGATCGCACCACTGCACTCCAGCCCGGGAAATAGACGGAGACTCCCTCGCAAAAAAGTAAATAAATAAATAAAAAATAAAAATAATAAAATGGGATCCCACAGATCCACAGTTAAAATAGTTAACATAGCCTTATGTAAGTTAAAACAGGGATTAAAATGTATGTAGTATCTACCTAAAAGAAAGGAAATCAATATATGGAAGAGATTCTGCACTCCACATCTAGTGCAGTACTCTTCATAATCGCCAAAATTTGGCCAGGTGCAGTGGCTCATATCTGTAATCCCGGCACTTTGGGAGGCTGAGGCGGGCAGATCACTTGAGGCCAGGAGTTTGAGACCAGCCTGGCCAACATGGCAAAATGCTGCCTCTACCAAAAATACAGAAAATATCTGGGCATGGTGGCACATGCCTGTAGTCCTAGCTAATCAGGAGGGTGAGGCAGGAGAATTGCTTAAACCCGGGAGGCGGAGGTTGCAGTGAGCCGAGACTATGCCCATCAACAGAAGAATGAAGAAAGAAAACGTGATACACCCACACAAATACACACACACACACACACACACACACACACACACACACACACCGGAATATTATACAGCCATAGAAAGAAATGAAATCTTGTCATTTGCAGTAATGTAATGTGGATGGAGCTGGAGGCTGTTATCCCAAGTGAAATAACTCAGAAACAGAAAATCAAATACTGCATGTTCTCAGTCACGTGGAACTGAAGAAAGTGGATCTCATGAAGATATACTCTATCCAGTGGTTACCAGAGGCCAGGAAAGGTAGTGAGAAGGAGGGAGGGTGAAGAGAGGTTGATTAACGGGTACAAAAATAAAAGTAGCTAGACACGGTGGCTCATACCTTTAATCTCAGCACTTTGGGAGGCCAAGGTGGGTGGATCACTTGAGCTCAGGAGTTTGAGACCAGTCTGGGCAACATAGCAAGACCCCATCTCTACAAAAAATACAAAAAAATTAAATATATTTAAGAAATTAATGCTGACAGATCAATTAGATAGCCATGTGTAAAAAGAAAATCTTGAAACATATCCTAAACTACCCACAAAAATCAATTTCAGAAGGAATGTAGCTTTAAACATAAATATTAAAAAATAAAATAAATTATTTTTATAACTTTGAGTAGGGAAATATTTTTTAAACAGATCACAAAAACCAATAGCTATAAAGAAAGAGATTGATAAATTAGACCACATTCAAATTAATAATTTTTATTTATCAAAAGACCATTAAGAAAGTGAAGAGGCAAGTTTTAGAGTGGAAGAAAATATATACACACATGTAACGGACAAAGGGATCACATCCAGAATGTGTACAGAACTCCTATAAACAATAAGAAAAAGACAAATAATAGAAAAATGAGTAGAAGGCTGAATAGATAATTTATAAAAAATCATCTCCAAATGCGTTCAATTTCCTCAATAATCATGTAAATGCAAATGAAAATCAATGAGATATCACCACACATCCTCCAGAATAGCTAAATTAAAAGAGACTGATGGGGGTTCCTGGCAAGATATCTGAATAGGAACAGCTCCAGTCTGCAGCTTCCAGCAAGATCAACAAAGAAGATGGGTGTTTTCTGCATTTCCACCTGAGGTACCTGGTTCATCTCAATGGGACTGGTTGAACAGTGGGTGCAGCCCGTGGAGGGGGAGCCAAAGCAGGGCGAGGTGTCACCTCACCCAGGAAGCACAAGGTGTTGGGGGATTTCCCTTTCCTAGCCAAGGAAAGCCATGAGAGACTGTACCAGGAAGAACAGTCCACTACTGCCCAGATACTGTGCTTTTCCCATGGTCTTTGCAACCGGCAGACCAGGAGATTCCCTCTGGTGCCTGGCTTGGTGTGTCCCACGCCCAAGAGCCCAACAAGCTAAGATCAATTGGCTTGAAATTCTTGCTGCTAGCGCAGCAATCTGAGATCAACCTGGGATGCTGGAGCTTGGAGCAGGGAGGGGCATCCACCATTGCTGAGGCTTGTAGACGGTTTTTTGCTCACAGTGTAAACAAAGCTTCTGGGAAATTCAAACTGGGCAGAGCCCACCGTGCTCAGCAAGGCCAACGGCCTCTCTAGATTCCACATCTCTGGGCAGGGCATCTCTGAACAAAAGGCAGCAGCCACAGTCAGGGACTTACAGATAAAGTCCCCATCTCCCTGGGACAGAGCACCTAGGGGAAGGGGCAGCTATGGGCACAGCTTCAGCAGACTTAAACGTCCCTGCCTGACAGCTCTGGAGAGAGAAGTGGTTCTCCCAGCACAGCATTCGAGCTCTGATAATGGACAGACTGCCTCCTCAAGTTGGTCACTGACCCTCGTGTAGTCTGACTGGGAGACACCTCCCAACAGGGGCCAACAGACACCTCATACAGGAGAGCTCTGGCTAGCAACTGGTGGGTGCCCCTCTGGATTGAAGCTTCCAGATGAAGGATCAGGCAGCAAACTTTGCTGTTCTGCAGCCTCCACTGGTGATACCCAGGAAAACAGGGTCTGGAGTGGACCCTCCAGCAAACTCCAACAGACCTGCAGCTGAGAGGTCTGACTGTTAGAAGAAAAACTGACAAACAGAAAGGAATAGCATCAACATCAACAAAAAAGACATCCACACCAAAACTCCATCTGTAGGTCACCAACATCAAAGACCAAAAGTAGATAAAACCACAAAGATGGGGAGAAACCAGCGCAGAAAGGCTGAAAATTCCAAATAGTAGAATGCCTCTCCTCCTCCAAAGGATCACAACTCCTCAGCAGCTAGGGAACAAAACTGGAGGGAGAATGAGTTTGAAGAATTGACAGAAGTAGGCTACAGAAGGTCGGTAATAACAGACTCCTCTGAGCTAAAGGGGCATATGTTGTAACCCACCACAAGGAAGCTAAGAACCTTGACAAAAGGTTAAATGAATTGCTAACTAGAATAAGCAGTGTAGAGAAGACTATAAATGACCTAATGGAGCTGAAAAACACAACACGAGAATTTCGTGAAGCATACAAAAGCTTCAATAGCCAAATCAATCATGTGGAAGAAAGGATATCAGTGATTGAAGATTGACTTAATGAAATAAAGCAAGAAGACAAGATCAGAGAAAAAAAGAGTGAGAAGAAATGAACAAAGCCTCCAAGAGATATGGGACTGGGTGAAAAGACCAAATCTACATTTGATTGGTGTACCTGGAAGTAATGGGGAGAATGGAACCAAGTTGGAAAACACTCTTCAGGATATTATCCAGGAGAACTTCCCCAACCTAGCAAGGCAGGCCAATATTCAAATTCAGGAAATACAGAGAACACCACAAAGATACTCCTCGAGAAGAGCAACCCCAAGACACATAATCATCAGATTCAACAAAGTTGAAATGAAGGAAAAAATGTTAAGGGCAGGCAGGGAAAAAGGTCGGGTTACTCACAAAGGGAAGCCCATCAGACTAAGAGCAGATCTCTCTACAGAAACCCTACAAGCCAGAAGAGAGTGAGAGCCAATACTCAACATTCTTAAAGAAAAGAATTTTCAACCTAGAATTTCATATCCAGCCAAACTAAGCTTCATAAGTGAAGGAGAAATAAAATCCTTTACAGACAAGCAAATGCTGAGAGATTTTGTCACCACTAGGCCTGCCTTACAAGAGCTCCTGAAGGAAGCACTAAACATGGAAATGAACAACTGGTACCAGTCACTGCAAAAACATGCCAAATTTTAAAGACCATCACCATTATGAAGAAACTGCATCAACTAATGGGCAAAATAACCAGCTAACATCATAATGACAGGATCAAATTCACACCTAACAATCTTAACCTTAAATGTAATTGGTCTAAATGCCCCAATTAAAAGACACAGACTGCATCAGTGTGCTGTATTCAGGAGACCCACTTCACATGAAAAGACACACATAGGGTCAAAATAAAGGGATGGAGGAAGATCTACAAAGCAAATGGAAAGACAAAAAAAAAGGCAGGGGTTTCAATCCTAGTCTCTGATAAAACAGACTTTAAACCAGCAAAGACCAAAAGAGAAAAAGAAGGGCATTACGTAATGGTAAAGGGATCAATGCAACAAGAAGAGCTAACTATCCTAAATATATATGCACCCCATACAGGAGCACCCAGATTCATAAAGCAAGTACTGAGAGACCTACAAAGAGACTTAGACTCCCACAGAATAATAGTGGGAGACTTTAATACCCCACTGTCAATATTAGACAGATCAATGAGACAGAAAATTAACAAGGATATCCAGGACTTGAACTCAGCTCTGGACCAAGCAGACCTAACAGACATCTACAGAACTCTCCACCCCACATCAACAGAATATACATTCTTCTCAGCACCATATCGCACTTATTCTAAAACTGACCACTTAATTGGAAGTAAGACACCCCTCAGCAAATGTAAAAGAGCAGACATCACAACAAACTGTCTCGCAGACCACAGTACAACCAAATTGGAAACCAGAATCAAGAAACTCACTAAAAACCGCACAACTACGTGGAAATTGAACAACCTGCTCCTGAATGACTACTGGGTAAATAACGAAATGAAGGCAGAAATAAATGTTTTTGGAAACCAATGAGAACAAAGACACAATGTACCAGAATCTCTGGGACACATTTAAAGCAGTGTGTAGAGGGAAATTTATAGCACTAAATGCCCACAAGAGAAAGCAGGAAAGATCTAAAATCGCCACCCTAACATTACAATTAAAAGAACTAGAGAAGTAACAGCAAACAAATTCAAAAGCTAGCAGAAGACAAGAAATAACTAAGATTAGAGCAGAACTGAAGGAGATAGAGACATGAAAAATCCTTCAAAAAATTAAAGAATCTAGGAGCTGGTTTTTTGACCCATAGCTGCAACCTTTACATTTAGATACTGCAGTGGGCATAGTGAGTTCTCCATGAGTTCACAGTGCAATGTACACAGTGAGTTCTCTGCAAGTTCAAAGTGCAATGGACATAGTGAGTTCCCTGTGAGTTTACAGTGCAATGGACACAGTGAGTTCTTTGTGAGTTCACTGTGGAATATGTGCAGTGAGTTCTCTGTGAGTTCATAGTGCAATGGACTTAGTGAGTTCTCTGGCTCATGGAAGGGAGGAATCTACTCCAAAGACTAGGGGCAAAACTATAAATAAAAACTGAGGCTGGGAGTGGTGGCTCATGCCTGTAATCCCAGCACTTTGGGAGGCCAAGGCAGGTGGATCACCTGAGGTCAGGAGTTTGAGACCAGCCTGGCCAACATGGTGAAACTCTATCTCTACTAAAATTAGCTGGGCATGGTGATGGCCACCCGTAATTCCAGCTACTTGGGAGGCTGAGGCAGGAAGAAGAATTGCTTGAACCCAGGAGGTGGAGGTTGTGGTGAGCCGAGGTCGGGTCACTGCACTCCAGCCTGGGTGACAGAGTGAGACCCTGTGTTGGGAAAAAAAAATCCATAGATGTCATACATGGTATCTTCCCTGACCACAACAGGATGAAGTTAGAAATCAATAATAGAAGGAAAACTAAAAAAATTAAGCAATACATTCATAAACAACCACTGGTCAAAGAAGAAATCAAGGGAAATTAGAAAGTACTAGAGACCAGTGAAAATGAAGACAGCATACTAAAACTTATGAGACACTTTGAAAGCAATCCTAAGTGGGAAATTTATAGCTATATTACATTAAAAAGGAAGAAAGATTTCAAATCAACAACCTAACTTTACAACTTAAGAAATGAGAAAAAGAACTACATCCAAAGTTAGAAGGAGGAAATAGTAAAGATTAGAGCAGAGATAAATAATGGAGAATAGAAAAACACAAGAAAATCAACAAACCCAAAAGTCAGTTCTTCAAGAAGATTAACAAAATTGACAAACTTTTAGTCTGACTAAGAAAAAAGGACAGAAGAAACAAGTTACTAAAATCAAAATTAAAGTGGGGACATGACTATCAATTCTAGAGAAATAAAAAGGATTACGAGAATGCACTGTGAACAAGTGTATGCCAACAAACTGGACAACCTAGATAAAATGGGCAAATTCCTAGAGACACAAAATGCTGAATTGCAAAGAAATACAAAATCTGAATAGATCCATCATTAAGGGGACTGAATCAGTAATCAAAAACCTCCTGACCAAAAACAAACAAACAGCCCTGAACCTGTTGCCTTCACTGGTGAATTCTACCAAACCTTTAATGGAGAACACCGATCTTCTTCAAACTCTATAAAAAATTGAAGAGAACACTTCCAAACCCAAGTGATGAGGCCAGGCAGCATCATGCTGACACAAAAATCCTAACTCAATATCTGAGAATAACAGCAGCGTTTTTTAAAAAGTGGAATACATTCACTTATGGTGTCATCAGATGGATTTTAAAATTCCAAGATATCTATCCATGTTCTCTCAGGCGACCACCCAGGTATTTGTATTTTTGCCTCAGTTCGCTAAATGGCATGGTTTTGAGTTTTTATAATACATTTTTTTCCCCAGGAAAGTCCTCCCCCAACAATGATGCTCACCAAGGCCATGGCACCTAGCACACTGTCCTGCACATAAAATGCCCTCAAAACCCATGGAATGGGGTTGATCCAGGAATAAAACAAGCAGCAGAGATCGGTTTGTGCAAAGATAGTAAGTAGGTACCACAGATAAGACTGAAAGCCTACAATTCAGCAGCAAACATTTTACATTTGAGAAATTATTTGCAACTAGTTCGTCAAAAGATACTGGTTTAAAGCAGTGGGTTTTCAGCCTTGACCACACAATATAATCACATGGAGAGCTTTAAACAACACTGCTGCCTGGGTCCCACTCCAGGGAATCCAATTTAATAGGTCTGTTGTAATTTGGGTTTTGGGAATTTTAAAAGCTCCCCAGGTGATTTTAATGTGCAGCCACGGATATGGATCCCTGGTTCAGGGTGAGAGATACATTAGCTGTGTGTGATTTTCATGTGTGCCCCATGGCAGTTCCTCAGTTTGGGGTCTTGGATACAGCTTTGCCCTGTTCAAATCAAAGGACTGCTTCAATACACAGTCAGCTGTTTGGCTAAATTGCAGCAGGTGGAAATGTCTTCTCAGCAGATCTATCTTTATGTTGCTTGCTTTTCAGAGTAAGAGGTTGTTTAAGGCACAGTTTGATTTAGCTTGCTTTGAAAATCATAAATAGCCTACAAACACCAAAAATGGACGAAAAGAATTTGCAAACATATGGAGTGCATTATATATGTTTTCAAATTTCCCCTATAATTAGAAATAAAAAATATATTGCTGGAGCCTTGATTCCTAAACTCAGCCCTCAGCTGTTTCCCAAAGTTATTTTAAGTTCCTCCAAGACACTTCAGCTTTCTCTGGAGGGAATTATACCCAATGGGTATAAGTGAAGAGCCCTAGATGGGCATTTACAGAAGTGTCACTCTCCAGAATCTTGAAGGCCTAGGGGAGATGCATGAGTACTGTGTTCTATACAGGTGTCTGGGCTTTGGAGTCAAGTATAGTTGATCCTACTGAGTCACAGCCTAGTCACTTAGTAACTTCAAGGTTTTGAATTTGATCTGGAACAATTAGGTAAACCTCATCTGCAAGAAAAGGCATAATGATCCTGATTGAAAAAATAATAGCAATTCTTCATACTTCCTTATCTATGCCCTTTGCGAAGAGATTTTATAGTTGCTCCCATAAACAGACAACAGACAGAATTTGTTTCCCCAAGTCTTGTATCTGGGTTGGCCTTATTTACTCTGGCCAACAGAATGCAGAGAGTATGACAGTGTGCCAGTTTCAGGGTTAGGCTCAAAGATCTTGAATGCTTCTGCTTTTTCTTTCAGAACCCCGCCATCTCCATGAGAACAAGCCCATGTTAGCCTGCTGGAGGAAGAGATACCATAAGCAGGAGAACCAAGGTACCCCAGTTGACAGCCAGCTCACCCCCAGAAGCAGAGCTAAACACACACACATACACACACCACACACATAGAGCTGAGCTGAGACCAGAAGAATGGCCCAGCTGAGCCCAGCCTGAATTGCTAACCAGCTCAACTATGAGCTAATTAAGTTCTGGGATGGTTTATTATGTAGCAATAGCTAACTCATACACACCCATCGCAGATGGGACTCAATGACATGTTGATTACAAGTTAATGGTAAACAGCAGGCCCCCTCTATGTTCTGATTTCCTTTTCCCCTTATTAAAGTTGGATCTCTTGGGTTGTACAGAAATGCATATAGATACGTGTGTATGTGACTGGTGCTTCAACTCACACATTTCCCCACTCCAAAGAGGAAACAGACAATCATAGCCTGGCCACTCAGGCCCCAAGGCCAAATTGCAAAATAAGAAATTTGCTTTCCCAGATGCAGTGGCTCATGCCTGTAATCCCAGCACTTTGGGAGGCCGAGGTGGACGATCACTTGAGTCCAGAAGTTCAAGACCAGCCTGGGAAACATAGCGAGACTCAGTCTCTACAAAAAATACAAAAATTAGCCAGGTCTGGTGGCACACACCTGTAGTCCCAGCTACTCATGAGGCTGAGGTGGGAGGATCGCTTGAACCTGGGAAGCAGAGGTTGCAGTGAACTGAGACTGCACTCCAGTCTGAGTGATAGAGTGAAACCTCGTCTCCAAAACAATAACAACATCGACAAAGTTTGTTTTTAGTCTGTTCCTCCTATATCTAAAGTCTGCAGGTCAAAGCTGTGAATAGATCGGAAGGCATGAGATTCCCTTCTGGGAACCCATCGTCCTTTGATCACTTCCATTTTTCACAGATTCTCTTCTTCTGATGTGATTAGGTAATGAGGCCAAGATTAAATTTGAAGCTCTCAGAGACCACAGGATTTTTCTTTCCAAGACTTACCAGCACTTTTAGTTTCTAACATCACAAAGACTAATTGCGGCCCGGTGCAGTGACTCACATCTGTAATCCCCGCACTCTGGGAGGCTGAAGTGGGTGGACTGCTTAAGCCCAGGAGTTCAAGACCAGCCTGGGCAACATGGTGAAACCTCATCTCTACAAAAAATACAAAAATTACCTGGGTATAGTGGTGTGTGCCTGTAGTCCCATGTACTTGAGAGGGTGAGGTGAGAGGATCACCTGAGCCTGGGAGTCAAGGTTGCAGTGAGCTGTGATTGTGCCACTGCACTCCAGCCTATGCGACAGAGTGAGACCCTGTCTCAAAAAAACAAAGAAATACTAATTGCAAGACACAACTGGGACAAAGAACATGATGAATTGAGCCTGAAGTTTCATTGCACCTAATATTCACAAGCATGTGCATTACTAAACAGTGACAAATCTTCCAACAATTCCAGTAAGTTCCCAAGACTCGTCATCCACACCAGGTATTAGACTGAGAGGGTGCCCCTCTACTTGTTACTGGGATTAAAATGGGACTGGTTTGATGAATTCAGGGAGACAGAGGCTAAAATATTATGAAGGGAGCAAAGCTTTATAGACACATTAAATAAAAACAGCTCTAGTGAAAGCAGTGCGATGGCCAAGGTTAGCTGACTCAAGGCAACTTCCTTTTTCTTTTCCAATAAACAACATTTTCAGGGAGAGAAGCCCAGGCTGGATGTAAGAATGCTTTGATGACTGCTCAGGAACATGACTGAATTCATGATGAATAAAGGAGATAAAATCCACATTTTAATTGTAAACAAATGTGTCCCTGTAAAAAACTCAGATCCAAAAGTCTATGTATATGTTAATCAAATGCAAGAAAATGTTACAGTATGTGTCACTTATTATGTATTTCTTTTTCTCAACCCCTCCCATTTTTTAAACATCTAAAGTTCCTAAGTATGTAATTACTTTCTAGGGAGTAAAAAAACCCAAAAATAGAATACCTCCCATTGACTTCAATGTGAACATTAAATACTGGAAGATTAGATTTTCATTTTCTATTTTGTCTGTATTGCTATCTTTTAAAAAGCCAAAGATGTAGAGTTTTATATGTGAGATAGAACATTGTTTTTTACTTTTAATTGTGGTAAACTACACATAAAATTTACCATCTTAACCATTTTTTTTTGAGACAGGGTCTCACTGTCACCTAGGCTGGAGTGCAGAGGCACAATCACGACTCACTTGACTTCCCTCACTTAGGAGGCTGAGGTGTGGGGATCACTGGAGCCTTAACTTCCCAGGCTCCAGTGATCCTCCTACCTCAGCCTCCCAAGTAGCTGGGATCACAGGTGTGTGCCACCATGCCTAGCTAATTTTTGTATTTTTTGTAGAGATGGGGTTTTGCCATGTTGCTCAGGCTGGTTTTGAACTCCTGAGCTCTAGCAATCCACCCTTCAGCCTTGCAAAGTGCTGGGATTACAGGTGTGAGCCACCAGACCCGGCCTCCATCTTAACTATTTTTAAGTGTACAGTTCATCAGTGTCAAGGGTATTCACATTGTTGTACAACCAATCTCCAGAGCTTTTTCACCTTGAAAAACAGAAACTCTAGATCCATTCAAAAACTGTGTTTTTTGGTAAAAAAACAAAACAAAACAAAAACCCTGAATGTAAAATGTTTCATTTCTTCACTTATTAGTCAATAATTGCAGTGTTTGCATTCTATGCAGAATACACTTCCAGGAACTAGGAACTGTGGAGAGATGGAAAAGAGATGACAAACGCGCCTGTGAGATGGAAAGTCTCCGGAAGGCAGGGACGGGGTGACATTGTATCTCTGGTTCTCCCTAAAGTTCCGCACCTAGTGCTGTGGCTTTCCATGTGCACATCCATGCCCCCTGTGTCCCTCCTTGCTTGAGCCTGACCCCGCCAGCCCCAGCTCCCGCCTGTGAGGGGATATCCAGGACCCTGGGGCCCACAACTCCAGGTGCTCGAATTTGGAGATTTATGGCGTGATGTTCTTCCCACATCCCTTTCATCCTTCCCCTCAGTGCCTGCACTGGCCAGTACCGGCCTTTCCTTGCCCACAGCTCTGCTTATTCTGCTCCAAGCAGCTCCCCTCCCTGCCTCCTTCCTCCTGCTGTGTCTCTTTCAATATGTGTGTTCCCTTCCCTCAGTAAAATAACTCTTCTTCCACTCCCTGTCTCATTCACTGGGAACCAAAAATCCACTCCATGGCATAGCATTCTCAATTTTGAAAAAAGTTGCTGAGATCATGCCACTGCACTCCAGCCTGGCCAACAGAGTGAGACTCTGTCTCAAAAAAAAAAAAAAGTCACATTCTGGAACAAAAACCAGTGTCGTCCACCTCTAGAGATGTTAGAAGTAATTGAAAGTCCTTTAGGATCTCCAGAAAAACCTTTCTTTCTCATTTCCTTCTGGCTCACGCCTATAATCCCAGCACTTTGGGAGGCCGAGACGGGCAGATCATGAGGTCAAGAGTTTGAGACCAGCCTGGCCAACATAGTGAAACCCCGTCTCTACTAAAAATACAAAAATTAGCCGGGTGTGGTGGCAGGCATCTGCAGTCTCAGCTACTTGGGAGGCTGAGGTGGGAGAATCGCTTGAACCCGGAGGCGGAGGTTGCAGTGAGCTGAGACCATGCCATTGCACTCCAGCCTGGGTGACAGAGTAAGATTCCATCTCGAAAAAAAAAAATGCCTTCTAATTAAACTATTTTCCTCAAGCACCAGTATTCAAGATACAATTTTTTTAAAAAAAAGTTATGATGGTAATAAAAGGAATAAAGTACTGACACAATGCTGAACTTGAAAGAACCTTGAAGATATTTTGCTATGTGAAAGAAGGCAGTCACAGAAGTCCACATAGTATATGATTCCTTTTATATGAAATGTTCAGAAAAGATAAATTTACAGAAAGTAGATTAGTAGTTGCTTAGGGCTGGAGGAAAGGATAGGAGGGTGGCAGCTAAAGGATATGGGGTTTAGGCGTCGTGGCTCACACCTGTAATCCCAGCACTTCAGGGGGCTGAGGCAGGTGGTCCCTTGAGCTCAGGAGCTCAAGACCAGCGTGGGCAACATGGCAAAACCCCATCTCTACAAAAAAAAAAAAAAAAAAAAATTAGCCGGGCAGAGTGGGGTGTACCTGTAGTCCCAGATACTCCGGAGGCTGAGGCAGGATTGCTTGAGCCCGGGAGTTCAAGGCTGCAGTGAGCCAAGACTGCACTCTAGCCTGGGTGACAGAATGATACTCTGTCTCAAAAAAAAAAGTTATAAAACTGACTGTGGTGTTGGCTGCACATATCTGTGAATGTATTAAAAACCACTGAATTGTACAGTTTAAATAAGCAAAATGTAGGTCTGTTAACTATATCTCAAGACAGCTATTTAAAAAATTTTTTTAATTATGAACTATTTCATACACACAAAATTATATATGTATACATACATGTTATAAAGAAAAATAAATACTCTGCACCTATCACCTGCCTAATAAATACAATTTCACCACTATCCACGAAGCCTTCTGCATGGCCTCTCCCAAATATAACCCTTTGCCTCCCCATCTAGGAGAACCATTCATCTAAAGTTTAAAAAATATTCCTGGCCAGGCTGGTGGCCCACACCCGTAGTCCCAGCTACTAGGGGTGGAGGCGCTGAGGTGGCAGGATCGCTTGAGCACAGGAGGAGGAGGCTGCAGTGAGCCGAGACTGCACCACTGCACTCCAGCCTGGGTGACAGAGTGAGACACTACCTCAAAAAAAATATTACTTTGACTATCATTACAGTTTTACTATATATGTACATATGTCTAAACAATATAGTTTAACTTTGTAAGTTTTTAAACTTTTCTATAAATGTATCCATTATATTTGCAAAATGCATTTTTCGTCAACACTGCATTTTTAAGAGCCTTCTGTGTTTTATTCCATTATGTGTATTGTTTATGAATCAACAATACTCTAAATTGAAGATACTGAAATCTACCTCACAGACGATTCATGTCAGATAATGAATATAAAATGCTTATAGCAGTGCCTGATTCATTATGGGTATTACATATGTAAAATACTGTATGTTAATAATTGTATATATTATAGCAATTGCTCCTTTCTCTGTGAATGTGTATTAATATTATTTCATCAACTACATTAGCCCTTAACAGTTTTCAAAATGTAGTAAAATCCAAGTTACACAGGCCTTTGCGAAATGCCTCATTCTAGATATTGAAAGTTTCTGTATAGCTAAGATTTGAGTTTTTCATGTACCAATTCATTTTCATGTACCAATTCATATACCAATGTATGTTTTTAAATTTAAACAAATTAAAAGAATGATCTTTATGAAAAAATTTCAGCCATTTCCAAATTCTCTTCCAAATTTCTTTATGAGCATGTGTGACAAAGCTTTAATCAGACCACAAACTGTTTTGTGTTCTGCTTTTTTTTTGAGACAGGGTCTTGTTCTGCCACCCAGGCTGGAGTGCAGCGGCGTGATCATAGCTCACTGCAGCCTCAAAGTTCCAGACTCAAGTGATCCTGCCACCTCAGTCTCCTGAGTAGCTGGGACAGACAACAGGCATGCGCCATCAGGCCCGGCTAATTTATTTTTATTTTTATAGAGACGAGGTCTCACCATGTTGCCCAGGCTGGTCTCAAACTCCTGGGCTCAAGCAATCCTCCCACCTCAGCCTCCCAAAGTGTTAGGATTACAGGCATGAGCCACCGTGCCTGGCCATGTTCTGCTTTTAAAGCATGACTTCATTTGTACCCTTCCATACAGCGATACGGCCTATGGAGCTGCCATGGTTAATGTTTGTGTCCTTCACTGATTTCCACACCAGCCACAGAGAGAGCAGCCCAGGAGAAAATGAGGCTGTCTAGTTCTTAGGTGGGTCACACATTCTTCTTGGGGGCTGTCTTAGTCCATTTGTGCTGCTATAAGAGAACATCATAAAATGGGTAACTTATAAACAACAGACATTTCTTTCTCACAGTTGTGGAGGCTGGGAAGTCCAAGATCAAGGCACTGGCAGATTCAGTGTCTGGGGAGGGGCCGCTTTCTTGTTCATTAGATGGCATCTTCTCCCTCTGTCCTCATATAGAAGGAGGGGAAAGGCAGCTCTCTGAGGCTTCCTTTATAAGTGCATGAATCCCATTTCTAACCTCCCAAATGCCCTACCTCCTAATACCATCACATTGGTGATTGCATTTCAATACATGAGCTTTGGGGGAACACAAACTTTCAGACCATAGCAGGGGCCATAGTTATTATTATTATTATTATTATTATTATTATTTTGAGATGGAGCCTCACTCTGTTGCCCAGGCTGGAGTGCTGTGGCACCATCTCGGCTCACTGCAACTGCCGCCTCCCGGGTTCAAGTGATTCTCCTGCCTCAGCCTCCTGAGTAGCTGGGATTACAGGCGTGCACCACCACGCCCGGTTAACTTTTGTATTTTTCGTAGAGACAGGGTTTCACCATGTTGGCCAGACTGGTCTCGAACTCCTGACCTCAAGTGATCCACCCGCTTTGGCCTCCCAAAGTGCAGGGACTACAGGCATGAGCCACTGTGCCCAGCCCACAGGCCATTAATTTTCTCCATTGCAGCCATTGGTGCCAGTTTCCACTCTGCTGTCCGAAGGCAGTTTCAATCTGTAAGCCAACACCAATTGATTTGTAGCAGCTGCCTGGAACCCTGTGCTGACAGGAACTGTGAGGTCAAGCTCAGGTTCAGCAGGAGGGCATCCTCTGATTTAGTACAGGTGTCTGCAATAGATACATTTCCCTGCAGTGCTGCTCTTAACTGTAAAGAGATGATGTTAAACAACTCCAGGGCAGTGCTAGGATCCTAATGAACATAACCTGATCACTCCCTGTGCTTCTGAGTCAGACAGCTCTCTCCTTTCACCAATACTGCCTGTATATGGTTATGATATATTTACAAGCACATTAAGTTTATGGGCACTGTCATTGTATTTTGGATTTGCACCCTGACCCAGGCATTAATTTATTTAAAAGAATATTTTAACATTGTCAAAGAGTTGGGCACCTTTAAATTTTCTTTTTCTTTTTTTTGAGATGGAGTCTCACTCTGTTGCCAGGCTGGAGTGAAGTGGCAAGATCTTGGCTCACTGCAACCTCCACCTCCCAGGTTCAAGCGATTCTCCTGCCTCAGCCTCCCAAGTAGCTGGGACTACAGGCGCATGCCACCACACCCAGCTAATTTTTGTATTTTTAGTAGAGACGGGGTTTCACCATGTTGGCCAGGATGGTCTCGATCTCTCGACCTCGTGATCCACCCGCCTTAGCCTCCCAAAGTGCTGGGATTACAGGCATGAGCCACCGTGCCCGGCCAATTCTGTTTCTGTTCTTTCTAACTTTATTGCGTTATGGCCCAGAAATGGGATGTGTAACATTTTTGTCCTTTTATATTTACTAAGTCTATATTTTTTTGTTTTCAGAATATGATCAAAGAAATTTCTATTTCTTTGCAAGTCTATTACCTCAGATTTTTCAAAATTATGTTACTATTTTGGGTATACATATAGA
The DNA here is from genome assembly GCF_028885625.2 of Pongo pygmaeus. Classification (NCBI taxonomy): domain Eukaryota; kingdom Metazoa; phylum Chordata; class Mammalia; order Primates; family Hominidae; genus Pongo; species Pongo pygmaeus. Next base: position 4,892,870 of record NC_072378.2, on the reverse strand, counting down.
TATGTTCTCAGTTTCATGTGCTTTTTTTTTTTTTTTTTTTTTTAACCATTTCTGGCCTTTCCATCTTGCACTTTTCCTTCCATACCCTGTGCTCTAGATTCTATGATCTAGTATCTGTTTGTCAGTTAAGACTGCTCTCAGCTCTAGAGACCAGAAAATCTGACAGTGTGAATAAGCAAGGGAAGGAGATAAGGTTGAAGAGGCAGGCTCAGGCCAGTGTGTAAGCTTTTATTCCATCACAGTGAGAAGCCAGTGGTAGGGTCTAAATGGGACTGTGGGGGTATTATCATGTTTTCCATGTTTTTAAGAGATCACTCTGGATGCTGAGTGGAGAATGGACTGTGGGAGGGCAAGAGAGGCAGCAGGGTGAAGGTGTGGAGGCAGTCTTGGGCAGCAGGCCAGTGAGTGACGAAGGTGGCTGAAACTGGCTGTAGAAACGCAGAGAGCAAGAAAAGGCTGCAATCAGGATGCGTGCCGCAGGCAGGGCCACAAGACTTACTGTGGGATTGCATGGCGGGTGAGAAGGGAAAGTCAGGGGTGAGTCCTTGTACTAGAGTCATCTGGATACTCCGCTCAGGGAAGAGGCTCCACACCTAGGGGTTATCAGCAGCCAGAGAGTAGGACTTAAAGCTGCAAGACTCTGTGGGGTCACTCTTGAGAAGGGGGCAGTTTATATCTCTCAATACATTTTTCAGCTGATATTTACATAGATAAAATTTATTTTGCATCTTCAAAATATGCAACATTTTAAACTAAATGGTTTGCTGGAAAAGCTTCACAGTGCTTCCAAATACAATTGGTAGACCATCAGGATCAATTTGTGGAGTTTTGGAATGTCGACAAAGGAGAGGTACATCCCTGATGTTTCAGTCTTGGGCCACTGCTACCACACACAAAGCAACTGTCTGGTGACAACCACATTAAATGTGAGGTGACCAAGAAGCAACGCTTTAAGCCTTTTACATCTTAACATGTTATTTGTAAAACATCTAGCTGCCATATTGTGATCTAGGAAATTAGTAGGGTTTTTTTTAATTGACTTGCCATGCCTTATAATTTTGCTGTTTAAAATAATGGGAAACAGGTTCTCATTAGGTTTTTCCTTGGAAAGAAAATGTGACATTTCAGTCATAGATTACATTTTGACTTTTTTTTTTTTGAGATGGAGTCTCGCTCTGCCACCCAGCCTGGAAGTGCAGTGGCGAGATCTCGGCTCACTGCAACCTCTGCCTCCCAGGTTCGAGTGATTCTTCTGCCTCAGCCTCTTGAGTAGCTGGGATTACAGGCATGCGCCACCACATCCGGCTAATTTTTGTATTTTTAGTAGAAACAGCGTTTCACCATGTGGCAAGGGTGGTCTTGAACACCTGACCTCAGGTGATCCACTCACCTCGGCCTCCCAAATTGCTGGGACTACAGGCGTGAGCCACAGCACTCAGCCAGATTACCGATGTTTTTAATGGCAGATGACTTTCCAGCCTTGTCTTAGTTTTAATTTTTTTTTTTTTTGAGATGGCGTCTTACTATATGGCCCAGGGTGGCCCTGAACTTCTGAGTTCAAGTGATCCTCCCACCTCAGCCTCCCAAAGTGCTGGGACTACAGGCGTGAGCCACGGTGCTTGGCCAGATTACTGATGTTTACAATGGCAGATGACTTTCCAACCTTGTCTTAGTTTTATTTTTTTTTGGAGATGGGGGTCTCACTATATTGCCCAGGCTGGTCTTGAACTCCTAAGCTCAACTGATCCTCCCACCTCAGCCTCCCAAAGTGCTGGGATTACAGGCATGACCCACTGTGACCGGCTTAGTTTTAAATTCCCAATTATTCACTTTGTAAAATACTTAATTCCATTTCTTCCACATCTCATAGAAAAACTGATGCTCCAGGAAGATGTATCACCAATATTCTGCTGTTTTTGTATCTGCCCGTGCAGAACTGGGGTTGTGCCTTCTCTAGTTTGAGAAGCATGTAGCAACATACTTGATTTTGCCCGGAATCAGTAACGTACCGCACGCTGGGAGCCGCAGTCTCTTAACCGCTCCAAGCCCGTGACAGAAAAACGAAATGGAAAAATGACTTAGGAGAATTATCACTATTAACCCCCAGAAACAACACATTATTAAAAGCGGTTCTGAAGGGCTATTTAAAAGGGAAATCAATAGTAGTTTCAAAGGAGTCCTGTTGTGAGGCAAAAATTGTGCTTTACCTTCCTTCACAAACTTCCCTAATGTTTTGGGAAGGACCGATGCAAACTTCTAGTCCTGTTGGCCTGTGTTAATAATGGCCAAGAGGTCCCCAATGGGTAACAGAGTCCTGTAAACCAAACAGTGCGAGAAGTCAGAAAAGCAGCTGGGTGTGGCCCCCCAAAGCAGCTTAGGGGGTTACTTAACTGTGCGGCTACATTTCTTGACCATATACTAAAGGAACTGGGCCTTTCCATGTGATGTTTTCCTTTTATAACGGTGGCAGGAAGCGGTCCCTCTGAAGGGCCTGACCGAGGTATGCGCCGGCGCCAGGCCGGGGTCCAAGGGGCGCTCCGAAGCGGGGCCCATAGAGAGGGTTTAGGGCAATTCCAAGGGATGGCGGGGACGGAGGAAAAGTGGCGTTGAAAAGGCAAAAGCCAGATTCCCAGCCACTGGATATTTCCACTTGAGGCAGTGAATTTACAGCTTCAGACATCCACCAAAGAGCGGCTGCGTGGGCTCCTAAGAAGTGTAGGAACCGTTCAGAAACCCGGCGCCGCCAGCCCCACTCCACCGCCGCCAGGGGCGCACAGCAGCAGGTATGCGGCCGGAGGGAAGGGGCGGGGCGGGAGGAAGGGGCGGGACGTGCCCCGCCAGAGGAGGCCGGGAGGACCAGGAAGCCGGGAGAGCATGGCCACGCTGCGCCGGCTTCGGGAGGCGCCGCGGCACTTACTGGTTTGCGAGAAATCCAACTTCGGCAACCACAAGTCGCGCCACCGGCATCTTGTGCAGACGCACTACTATAACTACAGGGTGAGTCCGGTTGTCCTCGGCTTCTCGGGCCGTGCTCAGTGCCCGCGTGCGAGAGAGGTTTCGGGAGAGTGATAGGCTTCGCGGGGCGGGGCAGCCGGCGGTGGGCGGAGGGGCGGGGGCCCTCGCCCGGCTTGCTGGGAGTTGTAGTCTCTTAACCGCTCTAGGCCAGTGGCTTGCAGGGCTGCAGGACTACAACTCCCAGGATGCGCCGGGCGTGGGGGCGGCACCCAGTCTGGAGGGAGCTGTTGTCAGGGGAGTTCTGGCTGCTCACTCGTGTCAACCCGCCGCACTGGGAGTGAGTCCAGGGAGGGATTCGAGGTTCAGGGCCGGGACCAGGGAGTTAGGACGGTGTGACGGCTGCGATGTGCAACTGCGGGGCAGCCACGTGCACCTCGCTTTTTTCCCAAATCAGGGCGGGTCTCGCGCCTCCTCCCCAGCACCGCCTCCCTCCCCAGCTTGAATCCCTCTCCCACCTGCATACCTGTGGCTGTCACCAGAGCATCCTGCCTAGGCTCGGCCCAGGAAGCCACTGATTTTCTAAATTGGTTGTGGGAACTAATTTGATATCTGAGAAACTTCAAGAAACCAACCTTATCATGGGGGATGAAACATTGTACACTTTAAATGGATCCGCTTAGTAACTAAGGTTTGACTGAGCAGTGTTTCAGAGATGTTAAGTGGTGACCTGATCAGTCAGAACAGGCTGGTGTTTGAGCCTTGGGACAGTGATGACTTTTACAGTGTGGCAACATTTGAAGCCTGCCCTGTTTTTAACACCTATTTTGGATGTCAAGCTCATCACAGCAGTCAGGGATGTATACTTTAACTCACCTGTTGCATTTTTCTGTCTCGAAAATGAAAACATACAGGAGCACCATTGCTTGCACATAGATTCTTAGTAATTGGATGTCCATAAATTAATTCCTTATGCCCCGACAGATAGTTTGTTTCATTCCAGGATAACACCAGGGTAAACAAATCAAGGGATATTCAATTATACTATATTTTCTTGAAAATAAAATAGTGAAAGGAACAGGACATAAAATATACAGCATTGCTAATTTGCAAAAGATAAAATGCAAGCACGAGTTTTCCATTAAAAGTATTCTGTTCAATCCCCTTCCTGTACTGTACGTTTGAATGCAGAAATGAAAAGTAGTCAGATTTCTCTTTGCCTGAGATAGGTAAGTTAATGTGAGAGTTTTGTTGCCCGTGTTTTTATGTTCCAGTGAAACTCGTGGAGAAATAACAACTTTCATGATTTTGTTTCATTCCTAAAAACCGGGGTGTTGATCTTCATGGAAGTAAGACCTTGTTTGTATTACACATTCCAATAGGTTTCATTTCTCATTCCTGAATGTGGGATACTATCGGAAGAACTGAAAAACCTGGTCATGAACGCTGGACCGTATTACTTTGTGAATAATTTACCTCTTCATGAATTAATTACACCTGAATTCATCAGTACCTTTATAAAGAAAGGTAGGAAAAACCTGAAATGGCTGTGAACAAGGCTGCATGAGGAAGGGTAGGGAGACCACATCACAATGCTAGGGCTGTTCTTTTGTTTCAGACAGGGCCAGTGGTATAGTCTGTGTGGTCAGGTGCACACACGTTCTCCCCCGCATTTTCATCCTGTTCTTTCTTGTACCCTCTTTAGGTGGTGGTTTCTGATTGCAGTTGCCCACAAGTGTTGGATGGGGATGTTGTAACATGACAGTATCCATCCCCTTAAAATGAGGATTAATGGAGAGGAGAGACTTGCAATCTGTGTTCAGATGCACTGCTGTTGAAGATGTGGCTGCAAAGACACTATGCTGTTAGCAGTCCCACAGCAGCTGTCTCACAGGGTTGGTCTCCGGATACAGCCATGGCTACTGTTCACAGAGCAAAGTGCTCGTTGGGGTCCAGTGTCTTCTGCTTAGATTTTGTAACCATAACCCCTCCTCTGCTCACCCCATTTCCACCCATATCTGCTGGGTTGGACTGGTTTGTTTCAGTTGATTCCTGGGAGCCATTTGTTTGAAACTATTTCAGAGGGCCTTTAGGGATTCCACCCACACTACATAAGTCACCTGTACAGTGGCCACATGCTTATCTTGTGGTAGCCCCCACGTGTGTCCTCTCCAGTGAAGATATGAAGAATTCTAGTTACCGGTAGCTCGTTTCATTCTGACACTGCTGGGGCTACTTATGAGCTGGGCATCTTGTCTGGTCTCATCACCGTTATTCCTTTCATCTATTTTGAGGTCTGACACCACTCTGTCGATTACATGGACACTGGCTGTAGCAGGCACTGTTAAATATCTTACCAAATTTAACCCTTGCAACAACTTTATGAAGCAGGCCTATGATCCTCATTTAACAGGTGAGGAAACTGAGGCTTGGAGAGGTTGAGTAGCTTTTGAATCTTAACCTGGAACTCTGCCTCTAAGATGTGTATGTTTATCTAGAATTCTACTTTGGACCCCTCTCCGTGCATCCCCAAAGGTCACGTTCCGTTCTGAGTCAATTTTTTGCTTGATGATAGTAAGCTTGCACAAATAGGCCCTTGGTCGGGGAGTGAACTAGCTGGCGCTTGGTCTTCTGCATGCTCCAGCTTACCTTTAGCAGATGTTTGGTTTATTGAGTGAGCTGGAGCAGTGGTAGAAACTGACCTTTAATTACCTGGAAGACTGGTTATCTTGTAAAAATAATCCACTAACATCTTGCAGGTGTAATTTCTTGTTTTAAATTTTTCCTCTGTACTTTCTCTTACAGGTTCTTGCTATGCACTAACATACAATACAAATATTGATGAAGATAATACTGTTGCCCTGCTACCAAATGGTAACACTTTATTTTTTCATCTTTCTCTAATTGTTAAAAAAAAAAATGCATACTGTAAAAAAAAAAAAAAAAAAAGTCTGCTGGGCATGGTGGCTCATGCTTGTAATCCCTGCACTTTGGGAGGCCAAAGTGGGTGGATCATCTGAGGTCAGGAGTTCGAGACCAGCCTGGCCAACATGGCGAAACCATGCCTCTACTAAAAATACAAAAATTAGCTAGCGTGGTGGCGCATGCCTGTAGTCCCAGCTCCTTGGGAGGCTGAGGCAGGAGAATCGCTTTGAACCTGGGAGGCGGAGGTTGCAGTGAGACAAGATTGCGCCACTGCACTACAGCCTGGGTGACAGAATGAGACTGTCTGAAAAAAAAAAAAGAAGATATTCAAAAGAATGAGTATACCATGACTTATTTATTTCATCTTTAGTAGAAATTCAGATTATTTCTAATTTAACTATTATAAATAATATCCTTGGATGTATAATGTATAAATAATATCTGTTACAAGACATGTATACATATAAATAATATTCTTGTGATATAAATAAGATCCTTGTATGCAGTTTGTTACATTGATATCTAACTGCTCAATTTGCCTTGCTTTCTTTTAGTCAGACAACATAAGTTCTATTTTTGGTATCTCTTATGGGAGTTATTATTTGATTTATAGGGAAATTAATTTTGTCACTGGATAAAGACACTTATGAAGAAACTGGACTTCAGGGTCATCCATCTCAGTTTTCTGGCAGAAAAATTATGAAATTTAGTAAGTATCATGTGTGCTCCATCTGTTTCTAAGAAGTCTATAATCTTCTTGTGGCAATTTAAATTTAAATGTTTGAATTGCCTCTAATCTCTTTGTTCAAAAAAATGTGGCTTTTAAAAAAAATTTATCAAACTTCTGACTCGAGCTTCACAGAGGATAGGATGATGCTTTTAAGTTCATTTCTTTTCAGCTGTAGATGCATTTAATAAAGATTGTAGACTTGGACTGGTCAATTAAATATATATGTTTTGGGTTAAACCTTGGCAGGCCGAGGTGGGTGGATCATGAGGTCAAGAGATTGAGACCATTGTGACCAACATGGCGAAACCCTGTCTCTGCTAAAAATACAAAAATGAGCTGGGCGTGGTGGCGGGCGCCTGTAGTCCCAGCTACTCGGGAGGCTGAGGCAGGAGAATTGCTTGAACCCGGGAGGCGGAGTTTGCAGTGAGCCAAGATCGCACCACTGCACTTCAGCCTGGCGACAGAGTGAGAGTCCATCTCAAAAAAAAAAAAAAAAAATTCAAAGTACTGAACCCAAGATAGGAGTCTACAACTTATTCTTAATAAAGAATTTCCTTTGGTTTCCCCAAGTCTTTATGATTACTAGTAGAAATTCACCCATGAGTGAAGAGATGTTTTGCTGACAGCATCTGGCTCGAACATCAATAGCTAAGGCTGCCACATCCATAAGTAGATTAAACCTGACCTCTCAAGGTCCTCTGCCCTTGGTCTTTGACCTAGGAAACATATAAATTGAAAATGTCTGTTTTTATTAGCTCTCAAGGTTAGACGTGCCCACCAAAGGGATCTTATTTATTTGGCAAACCAAAGGGAGTAGAAGAAGAATAAAATAATTTTACTATCCATAAAATTTCCCAAAATTCCAGTTGTTAAAAATGTAACTGTTTCCATGGTAGAAGCTGTACATATATGAATGAAATATATGTTCTTTTTTTCATTTTCAAAGTTGTTTCCATTGATTTGATGGAATTATCCTTAAACTTGGATTCTAAGAAGTATGAAAGAATATCTTGGTCCTTCAAAGAAAAGAAACCATTGAAATTTGATTTTCTTTTGGCTTGGCATAAAACAGGTATGAAGAATAAATTATGTAATGATACAGTGATTTTGAAAGTAATTGTTCATTAAAGAGGAGTAATGGAGGATTGAGTGATGATTCACTCTTATAGTCAAGGAATATTGTATACGTATATATAAAAATATTATTAAGGAAACTAGCCCTTCTGACATCTCTGAAAACCATAGTTCAGGATCATGTAGGCATGCAGGCCTTTCTGCCTGAGTCTCTTTGGGTTATATGTAGATCCAGAGATCTTGAGAGTGGCTTCAGAGCAGCTAAATTTCATCTATGTCTCCCCTTTCCTCTCTCCAGCTTAACCTTGAACAGCCTTGTCTATAATATTTTTAAGTAGCACCGATTATAGTTATATACACAATCTGCTTATTTATTATCACAGGGTACTGACTCAGGCCTACCATTAAATGTCAGATTAATGTGTTATAACTTTTAATTGATTAGGACACTAAATTTAGTTCAAAGTTTGCTATTCACCACACAGCGTAATCTGCCTAAAACGGCCACGTATGTTGCTCCTTTTAGAAGTGTATCTTTGGCCCAGATAATAGTGGATCAAGTCATCAGGAATTATGGTGTAGTACTCTCTTTTGGAGGATAGGAAGCATGGTGGTCTGTTTTAGAAATAGCCCCATCTGTCTGCTCCTCGTGGGAAGTGTCTGGTCACTGGGTGCTCCAGGTTGCTCCCATGAGTCCTAGGTCTGGCCTTCGGTGCCTCTCCTTCCATATATGGTAGATAGAAAAGAGGGCAGAAAGGCTTACTGAAGTTTCAGTTGCGTGAAGTCTTCTATGCAGATCATCCAGACATTGGATTCTGGATAGCCGCCTGTTCCTAAAGCTCCTAACTATTTTAAGGATTTGTCAGGACTGTGAAAGGTCTGAGATTTCCTCATACTTGCAGGCTAACAAGGTAGCCTGCCACAGTCTCAGGGATGCTGGTAGAAGACACATAAGCCCTGGGTCAGAGACACAGGACTTAATTACTTAGAGGAATGGTAGTAACCAGAATATATTAGTCAGGGTGCTCCAGAGAAAAAGGACCAATAGGATGGATGGATGGATGGATGAATGAATGGTTGGATGGATGGATGGATGGATGGATGGATGAGAGGAGATTTATTAGGGAAATTGATCATGCAGTTATGGAGGCTGAGGAGTCCCACGACAGGCTGTCTGCAAGTGGGAGACCCAGGGATGCTGGTAGCATGGCTCAGTCCAAATATGAAAGCCTGAGAATCAGGAAAGAAGATGGTATAATTCTCAGTCCAAGGCCAAAGCCTGACAACCTGTGGATCTGCTGGTATAAGCCCCAGAGTCCAAAGGCTAGGGAACCTGGAGTTCTGCTGTCCAAGAGCAGGGGAAGAAGGGAGTCCCAGCTCCAAGGGACAGCGAATTCACTTTTACTCTGCCTTTTTATTCTACCTGGGGCCCCAGCCGGGTAGACGGTGCTGCCCACAGTGAGGGCAGATCTTCCCACTCAGTCTCCCCACTCACCTGCCAGTCTCCTCCAGAAACGCCCTCACAGACACACCTAGAAATAATGCTTTACCAGCCATCTAGATGACCCTTCATCCAGTCAGGTTGACACCTAAAATTAACCATCACACCGAATATCACCATTTGTACCAGTTCACCAAGTGCCATTTGCCAGAGTGACACCAAGCGATGCTGGCACATGCAGTAGGTTGCATTACAGGAGAGGAACCTGGAGTTTAAGAACTCCAGTCCTTTGTAAGGGGCAGTAAGCCTGCTGATCTCTGCCTGGAGAGAGGGAGGGTGACATTATTTCTATTATACTGGACAGTAAGCAATCCTGCCCTTTGCCATGGAGGGAGTGCTATCTCTGTCTTCCAAGGCCGTTGGCTACACAGACATCCCTGAAAAGATACGCTGGATTTTACTGGGTTTTCAGAGTCAAGCTGGGATGAGGTTCAATCACCATTCAGTTTCTCTTCTTTTTCTTTAATAGAGGTTGTGCAGATAAGCTCCTTCTCTCTGGAGTTCACTAATATTATTCATACATCAGGAATGCTTTTGGTTTTAAGTGTGAAGTTGAAATTTTTTTATTAGCACAAACGGTGAAACTAGTTTGGGTCTGATCAGAAACTATTGTGCTTTTCCAGGAAAAGTGTGAAAAAGATGAACGTTTACAGAACTTGGGCAAAAGGAGCTGAAAGCAGCTTTAAATAATTTTAATTTGAATGCAGCTCTGCACAGCTTCCGTCTTACTCAATCTTACCACTCAAATGGGAATGGGTGGGTTCAGGGATTCACTAAACTTGCTTACGATGGTCAGATGGATTCAAATGGCCTTGTGTGGTGTGTTTTTAAGGTTCAGAAGAATCAACAATGATGTCATATTTTTCCAAGTATCAAATTCAGGAGCATCAGCCAAAAGTAGCACTGAGCACGTTGAGAGATCTCCAGTGCCCAGTGCTGCAGAGCAGCGAGCTGGAGGGAACGCCAGAGGTGTCCTGCCAGGCTCTGGAGCTCTTCGACTGGCTCGGCGCCGTCTTCAGTAATGTCGACCTGTGGGTATCTGAACTCCCTGTGTCTTCCAGGGCTCTGGCCTGCTGCTTGTTTTTAATAGGCGTTTAATACTTTGGAAGTGATCATGTGATGGATATAAATGTGTTATCTCTCTCTTTTTTTTTTTTTTGGTGACAGAAATAATGAGCCTAATAATTTCATATCAACCTATTGCTGCCCTGAGCCAAGCACAGTGGTGGCAAAAGCTTATTTGTGTACCATCACTGGCTTCATACTTCCAGAGAAGATCTGTCTCCTATTGGAACATCTCTGGTGAGAACTCTTTACCTTTTATATCGCTCATGAGTGCTCTATAGAACAGTATGTAGAATAGTATAGATTTTTTCATTTTGGGAGGTAGTATATAAATAAAATGTACATTGAAAGGAAACTCAAATCCCCTCTTGCAAAGACCATACATTGAGTATAATCCTATTTAGTAAGCATATCTTCTCAATCTTCCCTTTTAAAATGTCAGATTCAAGTCTTGAAGGTTTTCCTTTTTAAGCCCAACATCCTTTTTCACATTTATTGGTTTAGTACTTTGATTTTCTTCAATAGGAAGGCTGGATATTAAAAATCTGGTGAATTATCTTGCAACATTTCAGTTAACTGAGACTCTGAGAACAGTACTCTTAATAGGAGGGACACTATCCTTAAACACCTGTGGGGTTGTTTTGGTTTCTTTTTGTCTTAAAGACCTCCCAGAATGAGGGTGGGAACAGCTGAGGTTTGTTTTGTGTGTTGTATATTAGTTAATCCTTATGGAATTCACAGTGTGACATCAGGAACTTATCACACACCTCTTGATTTTCAAAAATTAAAGCTAAGATCTAAGCTTTATTAGAATATCAGAAATACTACTTATCCTGAATAAATTTTTTAAAAATATAGACATTCCTAACTCTCTTTTAAAACTCTGTTTAACAATTACCTTTTTTTCAGTCACTACTTTGATGAACCGAAGTTAGCTCCATGGGTTACATTGTCCGTTCAAGGCTTTGCAGACAGCCCTGTTTCTTGGGAAAAAAATGAACATGGTTTTCGAAAAGGAGGAGAACATTTATATAACTTTGTGATTTTTAATAATCAGGACTATTGGCTTCAGATGGCTGTTGGGGCAAATGATCACTGTCCACCATAAAAAATAAAAAATTAAAAATCGTGTTTGCTTACGTTTATGCTTGCTTTCAGATTTCTTAATGGTAAAAGGTCTATGTGTCCACTCAGGCTTGTGTGATGGTGACATTTCTCAGATCAGCATTTGCTAGCATCCTGCCCTGCACCTGAGACCTGTCTGTGATGGCAGCAGGGCCTGCTGTCCAATGAATAGCTCATAGTTGATTTCTGTCTGTCAACATAAGCACAGGGTTGTGGGTTACTACATGGTACACTGGGCCAGGATGTCCAGGGACCGGGGATATTGGTCCCCATCTCACCCCATTGGTTGAGATATATTTTGTTCATTACAACCTTTTCAGATAATAAAAAGAAATCTCATCCTTACCAGGGCCAGTCCCTGTTGTAAGTGCTGTTTATATATTACCATGTTAGAATCTCACACCAACCCTTTGAGGAAATGGAGGCACAGTGTGTAAATACACTACCGAAGTTACAGTGGCAGTGGACCTGAGACTTGATCTCAGGCCAGCCTAGTTCCTGAGTGTGTTCTCACGCTAATGCCTCTGGATCAGAGAGGGATCAATGGATACTGTAAATTGTTACAGAACAGGTTGAAAGAATTTTATTTCCAGCAGTAAGGCTGATAAGGACCAGTTGAAAACAACTACAACTTTAGAATACATATGAAAAACCATTTTTTTAAATTAATACTTTAAGTTTTAGGGTACATGTGCACAATGTGCAGGTTAGTTACATATGTATACATGTGCCATGTTGGTGTGTTGCACCCATTAACTCGTCATTTAGCATTAGGTATATCTCCTAATGCTATCCCTCCCCCCCCTCCGACCCCACAACAGGCCACGGTGTGTGATGTTCCGCTTCCTGTGTCCATGTGTTCTCATTGTTCAATTCCCACCTATGAGTGAGAATATGCGGTGTTTGGTTTTTTGTCTGAAGAACCATTTTTTTAATGTAAAAAACAAGAGCTGCAAAATAAGAGTTCTTAAAGGGAAAAGGATTTTTTTTTTTTTTTTTGTAAATGGAAGCAGAAACCCAAAGAAGTAAGTGGAGTACTGACGCCACTTTTCCCCCTTAGTGCATCTGCCAAATGCCAAATTGAATTTTTCTTCTCATAGCCTGGGGTGGGAAGGGGCTGCAGAACAGCACACAAAGCTCAGGGCCTGCCCAAGGGAGGAAAACTAACAGGAGACCTCATAAAGTGAGACCCCAAAAGGATAGATGTAATGTAGGGGTAAACTAGGAATAAATCCATCTGCTTCACCCATCCCTCCAGCCCCTGTGAGCAGCAAGGAAGATTCTGTCCTGGGAGAAAACATCTTACTTGAGAGCCTGTATATAACCACAGGCAGTTTTTAGGGTGGTTTGTTTGCACCACCTGGATAGTCTTAAAAAATCTCAAGCTGGAAATTTCAAGTGATAACAGGATTTTAGTGCCTTACAGGTAACTGGCAGAAGCAAAAAGATTGTCTTTGGAGGAACTCAGAGAGTTTCAAGGAATGTAAGTTCATAGAAAAAAATCACAAATGTAAAATAGACAAGAACCAGCAGAAACAAGGGACAGAAGCAGGCCGTTAAGTCTTAGAAAGACTTAAGATGTTAAAGTTAGAAAGCACATCCATAAAGTATGCTTTATACTTACAGAAATAAGGGGGGTTAAATGGCATGAGTATAAGAACAACGAAGCAGATTGTAAAAAGTGCCAAACAAATCTAGGAATGAAAAATATAATTGAGATTGCAAATTCCACTGGTTGGTTTAACAGCAGACTAGATGCCACTGAAAATAGAATAATGGGTATGAAGAAATTAAGATCTTTTCAAATTTGCAAAAGCTGAAAGACTGTCACCCACAGGTCTGCACTGCAAGAAAAGTTAAAGGGCAGAAGCAAAATGCCTGCCTTCTGAAGGAAATAAGCACTGGAAATAGTAACAACATGGGTAAATGTAGGAATTATTATTTAAACCTCTTTAAAAGACAGTTGTTTAAATAAAAGTCATAGTGTGGGATTTATAATATATGTAAAAGTAAAATGGATGACCACAATAGCTTAAAGGTTAGGAGAGGAGAATCATGCTATTGTAAAGTTCTTATACACAAGGTGACATGCTACCATTTGAAGATAGAGTGTAATAAGTTACAGATGTGTGCTGTAAACCCTAAAGCAGCTGCTAAAATGACATACCAAAAAATCATACCTATTAAACTATCAAAAGATAAAATGGAATTATTTTAAAAACTTGATTCATCAAAAAGAAGACAGAAAAAGAGGTAAAAGGGAATAAAGAACAGTTAGGATGAATAGAAGACAAATAGCAAGATGAGAGACTCAACCTAACCATATCAATAATCACATTAAATGTGAATAGTGTAAACACCCCCAATTAAAAGGCATAGATTTTCAGACTGGATTGAAAAAAACATGACCCAATTATATTCTGCCTACAAGAAGTGTACTTTAAATAGAAAGACACAAATACTTAAAGGATGGAAAAAAGATATGCTAACACTAGTTACATGAAAATTGAAGTGCCTATATTAATCAAAATAGAGCAAAAAGTAATTCCCAGCATATTAGTCAATTCTCTCACTGCCATAAAGAAATATCTGAGACTGGGTAGCTTATAAAGAAAAGAGGTTTAATTGGCTCACATTTCTTCTTCTTCTTTTCTTTTTTTTGAGACAGAGCCTCCCTCTGTTGCCCAGGATGGACTGCAGTGGCGCAATCTCGGCTCACTGCAACCTCTGCCTCCTGGGTTCAAGTGATTCTCCTGCCTCAGCCTCTTGAGTAGCTGGGATTACAGGCATGCGCCACCATGCCTGGCTAGTTTTTTTCTGTTTTGTTTTGTTTTGTTTTTGTTTGTTTATTTTTCTTTTTTAGTAGAGGCAGGGTTTCACCACATTGGCCAGGCTGGTCTTGAACTCCTGACCTCGTGATCCGCCCACCTCAGCCTCCCAAAGCGCTGAGATTACAGGCATGGGCCACTGCACCTGGCCTAATTGGCTCACGCTTCTGCAGGCTGTGCAGGAAGCACGGTGGGCATCTGCTTGGCTTCTGGGGAGGCCTCAGGAAAACTCAATCATGGCAGAAGGTGAAAGAGAAGCATGGCCAGAGCAGGAGGGAGGGGTGTGGGAGGTACCACACACTTTAAAACAACCAGATCTTGTGAGAATTCTATCACTAGAAGAGCACTAAGTGGGGGCATCCACCCCCATGATCCAGTCACCTCCCACCAGGCCACACCTCCAACACTGGGGATTACAATTTGACATGAGATTTGGGCAGGGACACAGACCCAAACCGTATCACCCAGGATTAAAGAAAGCTATTTCATACTGATAACACACACCTCATAACAAAGCTTCAAAATACATGAAGCAAGAACAAGTAGAACTTCAAGGAGACATAGATCAATCCACTATTATCAGACGTTAATACCCCACCCTCAATAATTGACAGAACAAGTAGGCAGAAAATCAATAAGAATAATAAAGTAGACTTCAACAATTTTATCAGTCAACTTGACCTGACTGATATTTACAGAACATTGCATCTTACAACAGCAGAAAATTTTTCTTGAGAAAATTGAGAAACAACAATTTTGTTTCTTGAGAAATAACTTGAGAAAAATTTTTAGTTGTTCAAACAAAAATAATAGTATGAGATTTATAATATATGTAAAAGTAAAGTGGGTTAAGAATTTTTCTCAAGTACACATGGAACGTTTATAGAGATGGACTACATTATAGACCATTTAAAAAGTCTCAAATTCAAAACATTTGTCACAGAAAGTATGTTGTCTGGCCACAATGGAATTAAATTAGAAATCAATAGCAGAAACTAGAAAAGAGAAAAACCCAAAGTAAGCAGAAGAAAAGGAATAATAAAGGTCAAAGTGGGACTTAATGAAATTTTTAAAATAGAGAAAAATTAATGAATCTAAATTTGGGGAGTTTAGAGGGGAAATTTTTTTAAATGGATAAATCTCCAGTCAGGTACATATATCAGGGAAAAAAGAAACAAGACACAAGTTACCAATATAAGGAATGACAGAGGTGGCATCACTGAAGAGCCTACAGATAGAAAAGGATAGTAAGGAAATATTAGGAACACCTTTATAGCAATAAATTCAACATAGATGAAACTGACAAATCCTTTGAAAGGCACAAATTACCAAAGCTCACCCAAGAAGAAGTAGATGACCTGAATAGCCCTATATCTGTTAAAGAAGTTGAAATTACAGTTTAAAAACCTGTAGCGAAAATCTAGGGCCAGGTGTGGTGGCTCACACCTGTATTCCCAGCATGTTGGGAAGTTGAGGTGGGAGGATCACTTGAAGCCAGGAGTTCAAGGACAGACTGGACAACATAGCGAGATTCCAAAACAAACAAACAAAAAATTAGTCAGGCATGGTAGCACATGCCTGTAGTCCTAGCTACTTGAGAGGCTGAGGCAGGATGATTGCTTGAGCCTAGGAATTGAAGGCTGCAGTGAGCAATGATCACACTGCTGCACTCCAGCCTGGCTGACAAATCAAGGCCCTGACTCAAAGAAAGGGAGAGAAGGAGACAGAGAGGAAGAAATACTTTCCACCTCATTATCTGAGGCCAGAATTATCCTAGTACCAAAATTATCCTAGGACCCTGGCCAAAGAAACATGCTACCAGGAAAGAAAACTACAGATCAACATTTCTCATGAACATAGGGTAAAATTGTAAGCCAGTTTATCAAATTGAGTCCTACAAGATAAGGAACAGGTAATAAAACATGATCAAGAGGGAATATCCAAGGAGTGTAGGGTTGACTTAACATTTGAAAAATCAATCAATATAATTCATTGTATAAACAAGCTATAAAAGAATAATCATATAATCAATCAATACAGAAAGGCATTTGACAAAATCCAGCATTCATTACTGATAATCAAGTTTAGGAATAAATGACACTTCTTCAATCTGATCAAGGGCATCTACAAAGACCCTACAGCTAACATCACACTTAATTGTGAAAGACAGTATTCCCCACCTTCCCAACGTCAGGAACAAATCAGGGATGCCTGCTTTTACCACCTCTGTTCAACATTGTACTGAAGGCTTTAGACTGTGCAATCAGAGAACAAACAGAAATAATGGACGTCCAGATTGGAAAGAAAGAAAGAAATTGTATTCACAGATGACATGATTATTTATGCAAAATTCAATGGACTCTACAAATGAGCTACTAGAACAAATAAGTGAGTTTGTCAGGGTTGCAGGATACAAAGTAGTGTACAAAAATCAGTTGTATATGGTAGCAAGGAAAAATTAATAATTGAAATAAAAAATCAACATTTGCAATCACATAAACAATACTACCTTTGCAATAGCACAAATACCTGGGATAAGTCTGACCAAAAAAATGAGAAAAATACTGTACACTGAAAACTACAAAATATTGATATGATAAAGGAGACCTAAATAGATGATATACCTTGTTCATGGGTCAGAAGACTCAATATTGTTAAGATGTCATGTCATATTCCCAAAATATAGATTCAATATAGATTTAATACAATCACAATCAAAATCCCAGCAGCCTATGTGTGTGTGTGTGTATGTGTGTGTGTAAAATGACAAACTGATTCTAAAATGTTTGTAGAACTTCAAAGGACCTGGAGTAGCCAAACAACTTCACAAAAGAAGAATCAAGTTAGAGGACTAATATTAACAGATTTTTAAGGAATTATTCTAAAGCAACAGTAATCAAGACAGTGTGGTATTGACATGAAGGATATACCAATAGATCAATGATATAGGATTTGTGTCCAGAATATAAAGTACTTTCAAAACTCAGCAATAAGGAAACAAACAATCCAAATGGAAAATGAAGGAAAGACATCAACAGACATTTTACCAAAGAGTCCACTTAAACAGCAAATAAATGAATGAAAAGATGTTCTAACCTCATTAACCATTAGGAAAAAGGCAAATTAAAATTATGATATCACTAACTCCTATTAGAATGGTTAAAAGATAGTGATAACATCAAATTCTGACAACTATGCTGAGAAACTTTATCTCCCATATATTGCTGGCAGTAATGTATAATTTCACAGCCATTCATAAAAATATTTCCCAGTTTACTTATAAAAGTAAACATGAAATTACCATATGATCCAGTAATTTCACTCTTGGGCATTTATTCTGAGGAAATGAACTTATGTTCACACAAAAACCCATATTCAAATGTTCATAGCAGCTTTATGTGTAATGAGCAAGACCTAGGAAAAAAACAAATGTCCTTCAGTGAGTGAATGGTTAAGCAAATTGTGATCCATGAAATACTGCTTAACAATAAAAAGGAGCAAGTTATCAACACACCCAATAACTTGGAAGGATCTCAAGGGAATTATACTGAGTGAAAAAAAACCCAGACCAAAAAGTTACTATTGTATGATTCCATTTATATAACATCCTTGAAATGAAAAAAATGAGAGGAATGGAAACCAGATTAGTGGTTGCCTGAGATTAGGGATGTTGGGGGTGGGGAGGGGTCAGTGTGGCTGTAACAGGGCAATAAAAAGGATCATCATGGTGATGGAACTCTTGTATATCTTGACTGTGGTTGTCAGCACATGGACCTATACATGAAATAAAACTGCATAAAACACACCCCACTGCCGCCTCCAACACACACACTACAAGTAAAACTAAGGAAATCTGAATCAGGTCTGTGGATTGAACCAATGTCAATTTCCTAGTTTTGACAATGGGCTACAGTTATATGAGATGTTACCACTGGAGGTATAAAATGTTACACAGGACCTTTCCGTATGATATCCGCCACTTCCTCTGAATCTATAATTGCTTCAAAAGGTAAAAACAACTTTGGGAAAGAGAAAAGAGGATAGGAGGAGGGAGGCCTATACAGCTATATGTAAATTGTTGTCCTGACTCAAACTTCCTTGCAAAATGGATGATTCCTGTGGATTTATTATAATATTCAAATAAATAAATGGCCACGCATAGGAACACTGATGAAAATGGGTCAAAATCAAAGCAAAATCACAGTGGTTATTCCAACCCTGTGCACTGAGCCTGGAGGAAGTCTACAGGGGGTGGAAGGGAATGAGGGTGGGTGAATGTCTTCAGTAGACATAGTTAGTCCTGGATTGCCCGAGGATGAGAAGCAACTGGGAGCATAGCAACAAGCAAAACAGAAAGAAGGCAGGTAGTGCTCAGAACATAAGGCTGCAGCATAAACCGCCTTTTGCACTGAAGCTAAGGCTGGTCTCTCTCTGAAAAAGGCAGGCAGCCAGGGGCTGGCCCCAAGGACAGCAAGGCGGGGCACAGGGCTGGGCTCTGCAGCAGCCTGTTCTGGCGCCCAGCCTCTGCTGCGAAGGAGTTGTGGGCCAGCCTGTAGGGAAGAATGCCTAGACTGGTTGAAGGGGGCTGTGGTGGGGCAGGATGTGGAGGGCACTCGTGGTGGGCTTCCAAAAACCTAGGATCGGTCCCCAGGACTCCCCTTCCATGTCTCCTTTATGCCCCCAACCCCAGCCATTGGCCATTCCCCTGCTCTAGCTGGGGCAACCTCCTTCAGTAATGTTGATGGCAAAATTTTGTATCTTATTTTTAGCAAAGCTACTCTGTATATGACTTGTTTAGCATCACACTACCTGCCAAGTGGATATCTTCTCTGGGACAAGATGCTCTCTTTGCCCATCTGTTATGGACTGAATGTTTCTGTCCCCTGAAAATTCATAATGCTGAGGCCCTAATCCCAGTGTGATGGTCTTAGCAGCTGGGCCTTTGGGAGGTGGTTGGGCTTAGATGAGGTCATCAGGGTGGCGCCCCCACAGTGGGATTAGTGTCCTCACAGGAAGGGGATGAGACCACAGCTCTCTTGGGCATGTGAGGGTACAGCAAGGACATAGCCATGGAGAAGTCAGGAAGGGAGCCTTCACCAGGACCCCAGTCATGCTGGCACCCGGCTCCAGGGACTTCCCAGCCTCCAGAACTGTGAGAAATCGGCTTCTGTTGTTTAAGGCATGCGGTCTACAGTATTTGGTTATGGCAAGCTGAGCTAAGCCCCCATCTCTGGCAGTCACATTCAGAGGGAACAGTGATATCCATCCAGGAGCATCTACCGCCTCCCCTCTCCACTAACCACTCAGCCACACCCATCCTTACTGCCAAGAGGTTTTTTTTCCCCCTTTCTTCATTAAGACTTTTTTAGAGGCCAGGCATGGTGTCTCACCCCTGTAATCCTAGCACTTTGGGAGGCTGAGGCAGGTGGACTGCTTGAGCTCAGGAGTTCAAGATCAGCCTGGCCAACATGGCAAGACCCTATTTCTACAAAAAAAATACACAAATTAGCTGGACATGGTGGCGCATGCCTGTAGTCCCAGCTACTCAGGAGGCTGAGGTGGGAGGATGACCTGAGCCTGGGAGATAGAGGCTGCAGTGAGCTGAGATCACACCACTGCACTTCAGCCTGGGTGACAGAGCAAGACCCTATCTCAAAAAAAAAAAAAAGACTTTTTTAAAAAACAATTATAGATTTATGGGAAAAAAGCAGTACAGAGAGTTCCTATGTACTTCCCCCAACACACACACACACACACACACACACACACACACAATTTCTCCTAATATTAACATCTTTCATTAGTATGATACATTTGTTACAGTTAATGAACCAATATTGATATGTTATTATTATCTAGGGTCCAGACTATGTTCAGACACCCTTAGTTTTCCCCTGAGCCCTTTTCCTGTCCCAGGTCCCTCCAGGACCCCACATTCCATTGAGTCCTCCTGGCTGTGAGTGTCTCAGGCTCTTCTGGTTTTGGGTGGTCTTGACAGTTCTTCAGGGTGCTACTCAGGGGAACTGTGGAATGCCCCTTTGTTGCAATTTGTCTGATATTTTTTCTTGAGATTAGATTGGAGCTTTGGGTTTTGGGGAGGAAGCCCACAGAGGTAAAAGGCCATTGTCATCACATTATTTTAAGAGCACATAGTCTCAATGTGATTCAGGGCTGTTGCTGTTGACCTTGATCAGCTGGCCGAGGTGGTGGTTGTCAGGCATCTCCACTGTGAAGTTACTCTCCTCCGGTCCCCTTTCCATTCTGTCCTCTTTGGAAGGAAGTCACTATGTGCAGCCCATCCTTAAGGAGTGCAGAGTCCTGCTCCCCTCCTTTAGGGTGGAAGAGATACATAATGTATTTCAAATTCTGCAGCGGAGCTCTCTTCTCCCCCACTCAATGTATTCAATCATTTATTTCTATCAGTGTGGACTCATGGATCTTTCTACTTTGTGATAATCCAATTCTAATACTGCTTTCTTTATTTTGTAGCTCAAACTGTTCCAGCTCTGGCCATTGGGAGCTCTTTCAGTTGGCTCCTGTGCTCCTTCAACATAAACCCATCAATGGGGTGTGTGTGTTTTTACTGTTAATGCTGAACGCTTCCTTACTTCCTGGCACCACAAGATGCTCCAGGCTCACCTCACATTTCCTGCCTCAGTCCTAGAATCAACCATTTCTCTCAGGAATCTTGGTTCCATTTTTTTTGGAAAATGGCACTAGACACTAAGGTCTGGATGCTGGGTGTGCTCACTGATACTGAGGTCAGCCAGGTGTTTCTCATACATTGTTGTCAGGTTATGTTCTGACCTACATACACGCTCCACTCCAAGCAAACTGCTCTTGCATTTTCCGATTCTCAACTTGGCATTCCCATATCTATGTCTGCCTCACCTCCAACCCCAGCCCGTCACATCTCCAGGGGGTTGTCACCTCCTGCATGATTCCCCAGCAGAAGTTGCCTTTCTCTTCTCTGAAGCACTTTGCACACTGAGGACACAGCCTGCTCGTTTTGTCTTGGAGCTTCTCCACCCTATCTTCTGGCTCCTCCTTGGCTCTAAGTCTTGAGGGCAGGTCAGTGTCTCCAGCCGCTGACTCTCCTGAAGTTTCTAGCTCAGTGACTCATGCATCCAGGACCGCTTGGACCTTGACAATATATCACCATCCTGAGGAGTCCTGTCACAAAGGACTGAGAAAGCTTCCAGCTGCTGGGTTCTTCCTCCCTCAACCTGATGGAATCAGCCCAGCAGGAAATCAGGAAGGCAGTGTTGTTACAGTGTGTTACTCTCATCATCTGTAAGAATGGACACCAACGGAGAGGAAGTGATATAACAAGGAACTTAGGAGGTGTCAGCTTAAGTTGGAAATAAGATAAATTGCTGTTAATTCTCTTTAGTCATCCCATATTGACTCATGTTTTCAAACTATCTATACTTGCCAGTTAATACCATGTTAGACTATCTTCCATTTTAAAGAAAAGACTGGCCAGGTGCAGTGGCTCACGCCTGTAATCCCAGCACTTTGGGAGGCCGAGGTGGGCGGATCACGAGGTCAGGAGATCGAGACCATCCTGGCTAACATGGTGAAATGCCGTCTCTACTGAAAATACAAAAAATTAGTCAGGCGTGGTGGTGGGCACCTGTAGTCCCAGCTACTTGGGAGGCTGAGGCAGGAGAATGGCGTGAACTTGGGAGGCAGAGCTTGCAGTGAGCTGAGATCATGCCACTGCACTCCAGCCTGGGCAAAAGAGCAAGACTCCATCTTAAAAAAAAAAAAAAAAAAAAAAAAAAAGAGAAAAGACTGATATTAAAGAGGAGTTTTAAAAGACTGAGTTGAGGAATTTATATAGATAGGAAGAAAAACTTGTAAATCTTCAAGGAACAAGTGTCAAGAGGTTTCTGTGGAGAAAAATACAAGTTACCCAGGCAGTTCTCTTAGGTTTGGAGCAAGGGAACAGTAACACAGCACAAAACTACACCAGAAACCTTCCTTTTAAGGAGCTAAGATTGTGCTGAATTCTCAGTGTAACCTGCTGGATCATGGGGAGTAGAGTGTCCATGCAAGCATATTTCTCAGAATACAGGTTACAGAAAATAGTTTCTCCTCTGGGTGAAAGTTATTCAATATTCGCTTTAGCGAAGAGGTCAAATTAAATTAGTTAGTTGGCAGCCAGCAAGACCCACCCAATTCTGAGGAAATGACTGAGGCCAAAGAAGATGCTTTTCATCTCTTATAATTAGAGAAATAATGGTCTTGTTTTCCTGGGGCCAACATTGGTGTTGGCCCCAATGGCATGTTGCCCCTAAACCCAGGTGGCGTTTTCACCACGAGGCTACTTCATGAATTACTTGGGTCCATTGTAACGTGCACTGAGCACCTTGGCTTACACTCCATCCAGTTCCTGTGGGGGCTGTGAGAACAGGAGGATGGGATGAACCTGCTCCTCCCTTTGAGGAGAAGACTTTTAAGGGGACTGCTGTCCCTACCTTGACCTCATCCGTTCTTGGCTCAAGCTGATGTGCTAGACAGTTATCCCCAAGGAGCTGCATGAGCACGTGGAAAGAGACGGAGCCTTGCGTCAGCTGGGACCCTTTCCCCGGGGAGGAGAGCCACCCAGGAACTTCCTGGTCTTGGAGCTCCCCCTCTCTCACCTTTCTCCCATGCCTGGGCCCCAGTGTACCTGTTTAGAAAGACATTACTCAACAGCACACTGGCTAGAGCTTCACAAGCGCCATTTTCCTCTAGTGGTGAATGGAAACTTTTCTCAGAAGAATGCTTGACTTTACAGAAGCAACAGTTTTCTCAGATGAAACTCCACGCGCAGTGATGGATTAGCAGCTCACACGTAGTGTCTATGTTGACTTTCCTTGTTTTAGGACAGGGAGAGTCATGGAAAGGTGGCTGGACTTGGGGTAGGGCTGTCTTTTTTCTTTCTCTTTTAATATCCACGGGAAGGGGTTGGAGGAGAGGCGTCAGGGGCAAGCTGGGCGGGAAGGAGCTGCAGGAGACCACTGCAGTCACCTGAGCACCATTGGCAGGGAAAGCTCCACGAGAAAGGTGGGAGTGTCAGATGGTTCAGGGACTGGAAACCCAGGCCATTCCTCGATTAGCATCTGTGAGCTCTGAGGAGAAAATACACACAGAAAAAAATGTATATTTGGCCGAGCGCGGTGGCTCACGCTTGTAATCCCAGCACTTTGGGAGACCAAGGTAGGCGGATCACGAGGTCAGGAGATGGAGACCATCCTGACCAACATGGTGAAACCCCATCTCCACTAAAAAATACAAAAATTAGCTGGGCGTGTTGGTGCGCACCTGTAATCCCAGCTACTCAGGAGGCTGAGGCAAGAGAATCGCTTGAACCAGGGAGTCAGAGGTTGTAGTGAGCCAAGATCACACCACTGCACTCCAGTGTGTCAACAGAGCAAGACTCCATCTCAAAAAAAAAAAAAAAAAGTATATTCTTACAGATTTTGTCTTTCTCAACTAGTGAGGTAAGTTGGAGACCTTTCTTTCATTTAGGAGGTGCTCACATCTGGCACACTGTGCCTCTTAGTGCCTCTTGGCTCTTAGGCCACACTGCACCCAGGGAAGATTGGGAGGCATGAGAATAGGGGGCAGTCTCTTGGATCTATAAGCAGCCAGAATTTGTCATGTTTCTTTTAGGCGTCTAACAGGCCTCCATCTCTTTGTTCCTGAGGGAAACTCGTAGGCATATAATGCCTTCTGAACTTCTAAAATGTGTCACTTTTTCTCAACTGGGAAACTTTGCCCCTATTTCATTTTAAAGTTCTCAGAATAAAAGTACAGCCAGTATATTTGACTTCATAATAATAGCTGACATTTCTGAGTACTTCCTGTGTGTTCAGGCAGGCTGAGCACCTGATATACCCTCCGTCAGTACATGCCCCCTATAGCCCCTCAAGGCAGGTTTTGCTCACACAGGCGAACAGAACATGCCGGTCCAGAACGCAAAGGATTGTAGATTGTGCTGAGGATGATGAAGAAGCTGATGCGGGAGAGTTCCATGCCGGCCCTCTGTCTGCCAAAAGGCAGGACATAGATTGAGAAAGAGAAAAGGTATCCTGTCCTGTCCCTGGCTCTGCCAGGGAGAACAAAGTTTGCCACCGAAGACAGCTGTGGGCCCCCAGCAGCCTGGAGATGGAACCAGAGACGTTTACGCCAACAAGCTTTGCTGACGAACCTGCATCGGCCGTGGCTTGCCTTCCCTCGAGTTGCTGCCCACAGAGACCCACAGTTCTTCTGCTTTGTCTTGCTGCTTCTCCAGACTGTACTGTTCTTTGTTGAATATGCTAGATAAGCCAGAGTTCTAAGTCCCTGCTCCGAGCGACCTCTCACTGAGATTTCTCCACACGGTGTGCACTGTGGGTGTTCATCAATTGGCTTATCTTTCTCTTGTTAATCTGGTTTTTTTCCACAGGGGTCTGTCCTAACTATGAACTTATGAGAGTTAAGGACAAATTCTATTTCCTCCCTGACACTCACATTTTACAAATAATTTTAGAGAAATTAAGTAATCTTCCCAAGGCTACATGGCTAAGTAAGCAGTCAAACCAAAATTACTAATTAAGTTCGAGTCCATAGTTGGAGTTTTTTCTTTTTTCTTTTTTTTGAGATAGGATCTCATTCTGTTTCTCAGGCTGGAGTGCAGTGGCACAATCACAGCTCACTGGAGCCTCAGCCTCCTGAGATCAAGCTCAAGGCTGGAGTGCAGAGGTGTGATCATAGCTCACTGTAACCTCAAACTCCTGGCCTCAAACAATCCCGCCCCAGCTTTCTGAGAAGCTGGGACTACAGGCACACACCACCATGCCCAGCTAATGTTTATAGTTATTTTTGTAGCAACAGGGACTCACTATGTCGCCCAGGCTGGAATACATGTATTTATTTAAAAAGGAAGAAAATCCTGAAACTGCCTTTGCAAAAATCATAATGGAGAAAATTATGACTGTGAAAGATATCAAATCTAACTGACCCCATCTTGCTTCTAACCTCTAAACTGCTCTTCTTCCTTCCTGGGTGTAGGCCAAACTAGCTTTGGGAAGAAATTTAGTGTATCATTTATATGATATCCTTTCCCAAAAGGCTAAACTGTTCTTGTAAAACAAATGAAAGGCCACCAGCCACCAAGGTAAGATGAGAGGGGATAGAATTCTAAATATTACCAGCCATTATTTCAGAGGACATAAGATTTACAACTTCCCCAATTACTCTTGAAGGTAACATCACTACTGTGAACCTAAGATCTGCCTTTTGAGGTGTCTTTTCCGGTTTTTGCATTTCTAACATCCAGACGGCCCTACCTGGACCTGCCAGCCAGTTCTGTGGCCCCCATCCAGGAATTGACCCAGCAGAAGAGAACAGCTTCGACTCCCTATGATTTCATCCCTGAGCCAGCCAATCAGCACTCCTGATTCACTGGCCCCCTACCCACCAAATTATTCTTAAAAACTCTGATCCCTGAATTTTTTGGGAGGCCTGATTTGAGTAATAATAAAACTCTGGTCTCCTGCACAGCTGGCTCTGTGTGAATTACTCTTTCTCTATTGTAATTCCCCTGTCTTGATAAATTGGCTCTGTCTAGGCAGCAGGCAAGGTGAACCCCTTGGGTGGTTACAATTCTGACATACTGCAACACGGATGAACCAAAGACATATGCTCAGTGAGGTAAGCCAGTCACAAAAGGAGGAGTATTGTATGATTTCACTTATAGAATGAGCAAATTCATAGATACAGAAAGTAGACTAGGCCGGGTGTGGCGGCTCATGCCTGTAATCCCAGCATTTTCAGAGGCCAAGGGGGTGGATCACTTGAGGTCAGGAGTTCAAGACCAGCCTGGTCAACATGGTGAAACCCCATCTCTACTAAAATTACAAAAATTAGCTGGGCGTCGTGGCAGGCACCTGTAATCCCAGCTACTCGGGAGGCTGAGGCAGGAGAATCGCTTGAACCTGGGAGGCAGATGTTGCAGAGCCGAGATTGCGCCACTGCACTCCAGCCTTGGTGACAGAGCAAGATTCCATCTCAAAAAAAAAAAAAAAAAAAAAGAAAAGAGCCAGATGTGGTGGTGTGCTCCAGTAGTCCCAGCTACTTCAAGGGTGAAGTGGGAGTGTTAACTGCCCAAAGGGTTATAATATAATGTCATCTACAGAGACAACTTAACATCTTCCTTTCCAATGTGGATGTCCTTTATTTTTTTTTCTTGCCTAACTGCTTTGACAAGGACTTCCAGTACCATGTTGAATAGAAGTAGTGAAAATGGGCATGCCCGTCTTGTTCCTGATCTTAAAGGAAAACCTTTCAACTTTTCCCTATTGAATATGATGTTGACTTTGGCCTTATCATATATGGTCTTCATTTCACTGAGGCGGATTCCTTTTATACCTAATTTGTTAAGAGTTTTTATGATCAAAGGACATTGAATTTTGTCAGGTGCCTTTTCTGCATATTTTGAGATGATCATATGGTTTTTGTCCCTCATTCTGTTAATGTGGTATATCATATTGATTGATTTGCATATGTTGAGCCATCCTTGCATTCCAAGGATAAATCCCACTTGATCATGGTGAATGGTTCTTTTACTGTACTGTTGAATTCTAGTTACTAGTATTTTTTTAGGTATACAAACTATTAATTAACAGACAAGGCCTACAGACTTATTTCTTCTTGGACATACCCATGGTATGGCCCTGGTGGCCCGTGGTCTTGGTGTGCTGACCTTGGACACAAAAGTCCCAGAATTGGTACGGCCCTTTATTGACCCAAATCTTCTTCAGTTTCTCCAGACCATTGGCCAGGACCTGGCTATATTTTCCATCGTCGACATCCTCCTGTCTGTTCAAGAACCAGTCTGGGATCTTGTACTGGCATGGATTCTGCATAATGATGATGATATGCTCCACCATATCTTCAGTGAGTTTTCCTGACCTTTTGGTGAGGTCAATATCTGATTTCCTCAACACCACATGAGCATATCTTCAACCCACACCCTTAATGGCAGTGATGACAAAGGCTATTTTCTGTCACCCATTGAATACTCACAAAATGTGATGGAACTTCTCAAGGATCACTAAAGACATGGTGACAGCATGAGCAGCAGTCTGTAGGACTTTGGTGTAAAAGTAGCTTGCTAGTATTTTGTTGAGGACTTTTACATCTATGTTCATTAGGGATACTGGCCTTTAGTTTTCTTTCTTGTAGTGTCCTCACCTGCTTTGCTATAAGAGTAATGCTGGTCTCATAAAACAAAAGGTTTTATTTTTTTTCCCCCAGAAATTCCTTTTCTGATAAAGTGTCCTCGCCTTTTTGCCTCAAGTCTGGCTCCATCAATGAAATAATAAACTCTGAAGCTGATGTCACTACTACGCTCCCAGGCACTTTAGGATGTTTGACATTTTATTTAGGAGACAGTTTCGTTTTTCTACTGAATGATTACAAAGAAATCATTTTCCATGCAGCATACTTGCTCTCAATCAAAACACTCGGATGTGATTTCAAAGCCTTGACACAGACCTGCTGGGCTGTGGATTTCCAGGAGGGGCTGACTCTGGACACTGTAGCCCCCTGGGCCTCCCCAGATGTGTGTGTGCGTGTGTGTGTGTGTGTGTGTGAGAGAGAGAGAGAGAGAGAGGGAGAGACAGAGAGAGAGAGAGAGAGGTTGAGCACTGACTGTCAGCCCTGATTCCAGATTCTGGGTGGCAGCCCCCAGATCCTAAAGGGAGAATCTGCTGACCCCAGAATTCACCCAAGCTGGAGAAGCTTAGCTTTTGGAGGCTGTGCAGTCTTCTTGCACTTTTCTTCTGTACACTGTGTAGATCCACATATGATCTCTAAGGACTGAATTCTGAGGGATGCCTGCAGTTCAAGGAGATTAAAGTATCAACAGTTTACCGTGTGCCAGGGAGCGCTAAGCAACTGTGTGAGTTTCCTCATTTAGTTCTCCCAAGGACCCCATGAGATAGGGACACCAATGCTCTCTCTTTTTAGCAAGTCTGTGCATTGAGCTTCTCGTTAGTTTTCAATTCCCACAACCATAGTTTGAAGTCAAGGCTTCCTCACTGGAACAACAGGCATAGAAGTGCTTGTGTCCCCTGACTCCTGGATATTGCTCTGAGGAGTCTGACCCAGCATCTGATATGTGCTTGGCTGTGCTGAGACTGAAACTTTTAACTGGGGACATAGAAGAGGCTAGTCTCTAGCCTGGACACCATGCAGGCGACACTCAAATGACAGAGTAAATAAAGGAGATTCTGGGAATATGTATTCCTGGCAATAAATGATACAGAAAGAGTGACTACAGGAAAACACGACTCTTGCCAGACTGCACAAAGGGTGGAAGGAGGGAAGGAGAAAGGCGTGTGCTTGATTCTCCCTGAGAGTTGGAACAAGACAAAAATGCCCACTTTCACACTTCTATTCAACATAGTACTGGAAGTCCTACCCAGAGCAATCAGACAAGAGAAATAAATAAAGGGCATCCAAATTGGAAAAGAGGAAGTCAAACTGTCACTGCTTCCTGAAGATATGCTCGTATACCTAGAACACCCCAAAGACTCTTCTAAAAAACTCCTAGATCTGATAAATGAATTCAGTAAAGTTTCATGATACAAAATTAATGTATACAAATCAGTAGCTCTGCTATACACCAACAATGACCAAGCTGAGAATCAATCAAGAACTCAATCCCTTTTACAACAGCTGCAAAAAATTAAAATAATAATAATAAAATACTTAGGAAAATACTTAACCAAGGAGGTGAAAGATCTCTACTAGGAAAACTATAAGGCACTGCTGAAAGAAATCATAGATGACACAATCAAATGGAAACACATCCCATGCTCATGGATGGGTAGAATCAATATTGTGAAGATGACCATACTGCCCAAAGCAATTATAGATTCAATGCAATTCCCATCAAAATACCATCATCATTCTTCACAGAACTAGAAAAAACAATCCCACAATTCATATGGAACCAATAAAAGTACACATAGCCAAAGCGACACTAAGCAAAAGGAAGAAAGCCAGAGGGATCACATTACCTGACTTCAAATTATGCTACAAGACTATAGTCACCAAAACAGCATGGTACTGGAATAAAAATAGGCAGATAAACCAATGAAACAGAATAGAGAACACAGAAATAAAGCCAAATACTTACAGTCAACTGATCTTTGACAAAGCATACAAAAACATAAAGTGGAGAAAGGATACTCTATTCAATAAATGGTGCTGAGAAAACTGGCAAGCCACATCCAGAAGAATGAAACAGGATCCTCATCTCTCACCTTATACAAAAATCAACTCAAGATGGATCAAACACTTAAATCTAAGACCTGAAGACATAAAAATTCTAGAAGATCATATTGGAAAGACTCTTCTAGACATTGGATTAAGAAAATAATTCCTGACTAAAAACCCAAAAACAAATGCAACAAAAACAAAAATAAATAAATGGGACCTAATTAAACTAAAAGGCTTCTGCACAGCAAAAGAAATAATCAGCAGAGTAAACAGACAACCCACAGAGTGGGGAGAAAATATTCTCAAATGATGTATCTGTCAAAGGATAGATATCCAGAATCTACAAGGAACTCAAACAAATCAGCAAAAGAAAAACAAATAATCCCATCAAAAAGTGGGCAAAGGATGTGAAGAGACAATTCTCAAAAGAAGATATACAAATAGCCAACGAACATATAAAAAAAAGCTCAACATCACTAATTATCAGGGAAATGCAAATTAAAACCACAATGAGATACCACCTTACTCTGCAAGAATGGCCATAATTAAAAAATTAAAAAACAATAGATGTTGGCATGGATGTGGTGAAAAGGGAACACTTTTTCACTGCTGGTGAAAATGTAAATTAGTACAACCACTATGGAAAACAGTGTGGAGATTCCTTAAAGAAGTAAAAGTAGAACTACCATTCAATCCAGCAATCCCACTCCTGGGTGTCTAACCAAAGGAAAAGAAGTCATTATACAAAAAAGACATTTGCACACACGTTTATAGCAGTACAATTCACAACTGCAAAAATACAGAACCAACCTAAATGCCCATCAGCCAATGAATGAATAAAGAAAATGTGGTATATTTACAACATGGAATACTACTCAGACATAAAACTAAATGAAATAATGGCCTTTGCAGCAACTTGGATGGAACCGGAGGTTATTATTCTAAGTGAACTAACTCAGGAATGGAAAGCCAAATATCATATGTTCTCACTTATAAGTGGGAACTAAACCATGTGGACGAAAAGGCCTAAGAATGATGCACTGGACTCCAGGGGGAGTCCAGGGAGGAAGGGTGGAAGGGGGATGAGGGATAAAAGACCACATATTGTGTTCAGTGCACTCTGCGTGGGTGATGCGTGCATCAAAATCTCAGAAATCACCACTGAAGAACTTATCCATGTAATCGAAAACCACTGGTTCCCCAAAAACTATTGAAATAAAATAAAATTTTTATTTTTATTTTTAGAAAAAAAAAGGTGCGTGCTAGGAGGAAGGCGCCAGATTGAAGGTGTGTGAAGGGGCTGGTAGGCTGGGCTGGAGGGGGAATGGGGCCTCCAGCTCTCAGCAGGGCAACAGTGGAACCACCTGGATGGCGGGACAGAGAGGAGCTCACAGCTCGTCCTGGACCCCATCCCCAAAAGAAAATGTCCCACCTGCTCCTTCCAAGATGCAGGGGTGCTTTGTGCACAGGGCTTTGTGGGCTCTGTAGGAGTAAAGGTACCAAGTTTTTGCACCTCCCTGGAAATTCTCTGATAACTGCCACTGTATGCCCCGGTGTCAGCCGTCACCAGCCAGGATGAAGACTCATGCCCCAGGCCAGGTCCCAAACAAGCTTGTGGCTGAAGGAATTTCACATGTCTTTAGTCTCTCTCTGTCTAAAGTAAAGGCAAGAAGAGAGGCCCTTTGAAATATCTAGAAATATCTGAGCTAAATGTATGGGTAAAAATTCCTTTCACAAAATGCTATTTTTCAAAAGGAAGCAGGGTGTCTATTTTCACCAAGATGGATATTTCACAGCACTTTGGGATGTTCATAAACACTTTCTTGCCTTCATTTAGCCCAGGAAGCTGAAAAAGAGACAGAACTGAATGAATTTGCCTTGCTTATTCTTCCCTGAAAGATGGCAGACAGCAAGTTGCTGCTTGGCATAAACCCAAGACCTGTGTGATTAAATAATATATAACCATGGGGAGCCAGCAGGCACATGAATTGGTTTTCTAACAAGTGCACTTTCGGCCAAGAGGGTTAGCTGAGGTGCCTGCTCCCTCTCTGGAGCCAGACCAGCAGCCTCAGGGCTTTCAAATACAGCCACTGTCTGCCCCAGGCGTATTCAAGACAGAAAAAAAATGCACATTTAAAGGAGTCCAAACCTTATGTAAAAACAAGTCCACAGGTCCAGCTGGAATGGTCCTTCCAAAGAGGGAAAACATCAATTTAAATATTTGATTTGTATCCAAATCCATTTCATCAAAGACCTGGCACCCAGAACAGTCTGCCGACCCATCTGAGAAAGAACACAGATATTTCTGGTGTGCCTGAAAAGTAGCCTCAGCTCCCCAGGCCACCGGAGCCAAGAGCCAGAACCGGCTCTGAGTTTGGGGCATCAGATTACCCAGTCCCAGGATTACACACAGGCAAGTCCGGCTGAAACCGGAGTTGCCCCAACCCTTGCTTTATGTTGGCTTTGGGGCTTGAGCTTCCTCAGTCACAGCCAAACAGGGCCTGAGGCTGGGAGCTGGTGGGCTGGGAGCTGGGGCCTCCGGGAGAGCTGGGTCCAGCCCCTTGGTTCCAGCTTCCCTGTGCTTTCTGCCACTCTCTCTGGATCCTTCAGCGGCAGATTTTCGAGTGGTCCGGCCAAAGCCCAAGACAGACACTGAGTAATCGGCTGCAGTTTGCAAAGCCATTCCGTTTTGCAACTGCTGTTTTCATTCAGAATTTTCTGGAATTCCAATCCTCCCCCACCGCCCTCCATGGTAGGTTTGTTTTTTTTTAAGTCTTCACACTTGGAAGGCACTTGGGCCTCTGAGGTGAGGACATGGGAAGGACTCGGATCTGCCTCCCCACTTTGGAAGGACACCCAAGACACAAAGGGGCCGAAGGGAGGGTAAGATGGAGCGTCCCAGCTGCTTCTGGGAAAAGACCAGGCCACAGACCACGGGAGAGCAGGGAGCACCTCACATCACAGCACTGCTCGACACTCAGCTATCCACCTCGAAAGCAAGATGCCAATCATCAAAAAGCAGAGCACGAGAAACAGCCAAGTCATCAGACAGACAAATCTCCCTCCCTACCACGCCTGGTGCACAGTGGGTGCCCAATCAATGTCAGTTCAGTCGAATGAATGTTTTTGACAGGATCGCCTTCACTGAGTACCAACTTCCTAACTCTCTTTTCCTCCATTGGAACGGTCAAGTTATTTGTACTTCATGGACTGTTCCGAGCAACTCTTCTGACACTTTTTAAAAAAAGACCATTAGGGATATTTTGTCTCAAATATTCAAAAATGCATGTCAAGGGGGAAAACTAACTCCATAGAAATCTTTCTTTAAAACAATTTATTTACTCATTATTTATTTATTTATTTGAGACAGAGTCTCGCTCTGTCACCCAGGCTGGAGTGCAGTGGTGTGATCTCAGCTCACTGCGACCTCTACCTCCTGGGTTCAAGCAATTCTCCTGCCTCAGCCTCCGAGTAGCTGGGATTATAGGCATGCACCACCACATCCAGCTAATTTTTGTATTTTTAGTAGAGATGGGGTTTCACCATGTCGGCCAGGCTGGTCCTGAACTCCTGACTTCAAGTGATCCACCCACCTCGGCCTCCCAAAGTGCTGGGATTACAGGCATGAGCCACCGCGCCTGGCCTAACGATTTATTTATTTAAATTGTGGTACAACACAATGGAAAATTTACCATCTTAACTATATTTATTTTTATTTTTTTGAGACAGTCTTCCTCTGTTGGCCCGGCCGAAGTGCAGTGGCGCGATCTCGGCTCAAGCAATCCTCCCACCTCAGTTTCCTGAGTAGCTGGGACTACAGGTGCGCACGACCATGCCCAAAAATATTTCGTGTTTTTAGTAGATACGGGGTTTCAGCATGTTGCCCAGGCTGGCGTGAACTCCTGGGCTCAAGCAATCCACCCACCTTGGCCTCCCACAGTGTACCATCTTAACCATTTTTCAGTGTGCATTTCAACAGTGTTAAGTGCCTTCACACTGCTGTGCAGCCATCGCCACCATCCATCTCCAGGTCCTTCCCATCGTCCCAAACTGAAATTCTGTCCCATTTAAAACTCACTTCTCACTCCTCCTCTCCCCGTCCCCTGGCAACCCCCATTTGTCTCTGTGAAATTCACTACTCTAGGAAACTCACATACGTACAAAAAATTGTTTTTTTAATTTAGAAAATATTTTGTGGCTAAGGAGAGAATTATCAGCTGAATCCACAGATTTGACATTTCTGTTCCATGAAGCCACCGTGACACAAGCTCTGGTGTTCCAGGGTGAACAGTTCTTCCTTTGGTCACTATTCCTGAGGGAGTGAGAGTCAGGATGCATCAGAGTTGGATACAGTCTCTGGGCAGGCTCCACGCTCTGCTGGAGATTTAACTCAGTGTGCTTGATGTGGGCCAACCTGGACCCCAGGCGGACACGGATGCTCGGCCAGTGGCTCTGTGACCCTACCTTTCATTCCTTCCCTCCCTCAGTCCACGCTCCCCTCAGCCTGTGCCCTGCTCAAGTCCCTCCTGAGCCTGGAGACTCCTTCTCCATCCAGCTGCTGCCCACAGTCAGCTCCTGGGCTGCCCCATGTCCCCCCACTCCCTCCAGGCCTGTAGCCGGCTCCTTTCCTCTCCCCTTGTTCGTATCGAGCACATCAATGACTTCCCAATGCCAAGTCCAGCAGGCCTGTTATAGGCTGAATTATGTCCCCCCAAAATTCACTGTTGAAGTCCTAACCTCTAGCGTCTCAGAATGTGACTGTATTTGGAGGCTCCTTACAGCGGTGATTAAGTTAGGGTGAGGCTATCAGAGTGGCCCCTAATCCAATAGAATTGGTGTCCTCATAAGAAGAGGAAATTTGGACATAGACAACACACAGGAGATTGAGACCATCCTGGCCAACATGGCGAAACCCCATCTCTACTAAAAATACAAAAATTAGCTGGGTGTGGTGGTGCATGCCTGTAATCCCAGCTACTCAGGAGGCTGAGGCATGAGAATCACTTGAACCCGGGAGGTGGAGGTTTCAGTGTGCCTAGATCTCAACACTGCACTCCAGCCTGGGTGACACAGTGAGACTCTGTCTCAAAAAAAAAAAATATATATATATATATGTATATATATATATATATATAGAGAGAGAGAGAGAGAGAGAGAGAAGTGTAATATATATACAGAAAAGCTACCAACCCTGAGTACACCTTGATGAATTGTCACAAAGTAGGCACACCTGGGACACCAGACCCAAATCAAGAAAGAGAATATTACCAGAGCCTCCCTCCCCACAAGCACCATTCCCCAAAGCACTAAGCAGCTCACTGACTCTTAACGCCATAGTTAGTTTGGCCTGGGTTTTAACCTTGTCTGATGTAATCATGCGGTATGAATTCCTCTGTATCTGGCTTCTTTTGTTCAACATGTTGGTGAGATTCATCAGCTGGGTTTAGCAGTTGCTAATCCACTTTCATTACCATAAGAATTCATTTATAAGTATATTAAAATGTATTTAGGCATTCTCCTGGGTTTTTTTTCAATTAACTTATTATTGTTATTTTTTTAGAGACAGGAGCTTGCTCTGTCACCCAGGCTGGAGTGCAGTGGTGAATCATAATGCACTGCAGCCTCTGACTCTTGGGCTCAAGTGATTCTCCTGCCTCAGCTTCCCAAGTAGCTAGGACCACAGGTGTGCACCACAACACCCAGCTAATTTTTAAATTTTTTTGTAGAGATGGGGATCTTACTATGTTGCCCAGACTGGTCTTGAACTCCTGGGCTCAAATGATTGGCCTCCCGAAGTGCTGGGATTACAGGTGTGAGCCACAGCGCCTGGCCAGCCATTCTCCTGCTGATGGACATTTACACATCACTGGTGAACATGTTTTCACATTTCTTTTGGGGCTATGCCTAGGAGTGGCATTTCTGGGTACTAGAATATGCTGGTGTTAGTAGATACTGCCAAAGAGTTTTCCCAAGTGGTTGCGCTATTTTACATTCTCACCAGCAGTGTATGAGCATTTCAGTTACCTCATATTTCTCCCAGCACTTGGTATTAACAATCCTTACAGTTTTAGCCATTCTGGTAGGTGAGTATTGGTTTCTCACTGTGGTTTTAATTTACTTGATGCCTTATGAAGGTTGAGCATTTTTAATTTTCTTCTTGGCCAATTGCATCATTTTCTTCTTTCTTTTTTCCTTCCCTTCCCTTTCCTTCCTTTTTTTATTTTTTCTTTCTTTTGTGAAGCAGCAGTTAATTTCTTTTTACGATTAATTAAATTATTTTATTATTTTTAACTCTGGAGATATATATATATATATATATGAACATAAAATTTACCATTTTTACTTTTTTTTTTTTGAGATGGGGGTCTTGCTATGTTGCCCAGGCTGTCTTTGAACCCCTGGGCTCAAGTGATCCTCCTGCCTCAGCCACCTGAGTAGCTTGGATTGCAGGCATGAGCCACTGTACCAAGCTCCCATTTTTACCAGTGTGCAGCTTGGTGACATTAGCTACATTCACGTTGATATGCCACCATCACTGCCATCCATTTCTAGCTGTTTATTTCTTTGGCTCTTTTTTTTTCTATTGAATCATCAACTTTTTCTTGCTAGTTTGTAGAAATTCTTTATATATTCCAGATATGGGTCTTTTAGCTACTGTATATGCCTTTTTACTCTCTCACTGATGAAAAGAAATTCTTAATTTTACTATCATCTAATGTACCAATCTTTTTCTTTTGGGTTAGTGATTTTTGTGTCCTGTTGAAGAAATATTTATGTACCTCTTACTGAGCTTTTAAAATCTACATCTGCCTACTAAGCTCTACTCTTCTGATTTTTGTTTTTTCCATAACCCCAATAAATTTCTTGTATAAGCCCTTCAGTGTTCTGATGCCTACATTGTGCTAGAAAATGAACCAGGCACCATCATGGATGTTCTCTCCTATTTTGTGGGAAAATTGTCTTCATCATGATTTGCCCAAGCCAGAACACCACGTGTAAACTGGACAATTTCCATGGCTCCCCAACATCTGGAACCCTTCCTGAATCAGAGGGGGATCGGATTGATGCCGGAGTGGGGTCAGGGGAGTGCCCATTCCCAGCTCCATCTGCATCCCACAGGTGCGGGACTTGGAGAATGGAGGTTTGGTGTCCTTGAGCAGAGCCAGGCCAGGGCTGTGGTTCTGCAAACAGACTGAGGACACAGATGAGTCTGTTTGCATTGCCGTGGGCTGCAGGGGTGGCAGAAGGTGGGAGAGAAGCAAGTAAAGGAGAGATCCAGAATGAAGAGGAGCAGAGCGCCAGGAGCAAAGCCCTAAGAAAGGAAAGAGAGGGAAGTACCTGGTTTAGCAGCTCAGCACTGCAGGGATGAGAGAGAGGTTGCAGTGATTGGCTCCAACTCCCCTGTCTCTGGTTTTT
The DNA here is from genome assembly GCF_028885625.2 of Pongo pygmaeus. NCBI lineage: Eukaryota > Metazoa > Chordata > Mammalia > Primates > Hominidae > Pongo > Pongo pygmaeus. The sequence continues at coordinate 4,855,993 of NC_072378.2, read as the reverse complement.
GTTGTTTTGGTGTCAGGACTGGCTAAGAGTTCCAGTTTGTAGAGAGCCTGACCAGGAAAGGTAATGAGGGCCCTGCAAAGCTTGGAGAGGGAAAGTCAGGGCTGTCCTGTGGGCAGAGGCTCCAGGGCACGTGAGCCAAGCTGGGATTGTGGTTAAGGCCAGGCCTTGCAGAAGGGGCCCAGACCAGTCTTTCCTGTCCTCCTTTCTCCCCATCTCTCTCTGAATTGAGAAGTTTAAACAATCAATGAAAGGCCCACCCTCCAAAAAGAAAATATTTTCCTGCTGGGCTCAGAAATGGTTATTATAAGCGGTTTGCAAATCTTCGTACTGTGGCAGAAAGCAGATCAGTGGCTGCCTCAGGGTGGGGCAGAGTGGAGGGGCAGGAGGGAGGGATCACAAAGAAGCACAGGAAAATCTTTGGGGGGGATGGACGTGTTCACTGTATAGTGATGGTTTCATGGGTATATACATGTCAAAACTTGTCAGATTCTACACTTTGAACACTGTTATCTTATGTCGATCACCCCTCAGTGAAGCTGTTAACATCCCCCAAGCACACATGCATGTGCTCACACACATACACTCCACGTGCACACCTACACACACACCCCCACAGGCACACACACACGAGCTCTGGCACAGTCTGCAGGGCAGTGGTTCAGGTTACACTTTAATCACGCAGTGTGCACCTCTCTCTCCGCAAACCTCCCTGCTTGCAGGAGCCATGGATCTTTTGTGTCCTTGTCACAAGACAGACAAACCAATACTCAGATGGCCTGACTCTGTGGCTGCAGTGTGACTGTGATACACTTAAAGTTCAATATTCCAGGGTCTGGGAAGGCCCGAGCTGAGGATAGAACTGCCAGGTGCACAGAGCAGGGCAGACTCTTGAATCTGCATCTATCTCATCCCCACGACCCTTACAACCCCGACGATCACTGAGCTTGTGGCTTAAACTTCACAATCTGTAGGCTCACCCCAGGAGCCCTGTCCTCACAGGCAGTGGGAATGTCTTCTTTCCTTCTTCAGGGGAAAATTAAAAATGGAGAATGAGGGGTTCGGGGGTTAACACACCAAGGGAATGAACCGTATCTGGGGCCCCCAGGACAGAGCTGAGGACTGTGGTTCTAATGATTACCACACACCTCTAGAGAACAAGAATTACAGGGAATTTTCTCCTCTCCAAACAGTGTGTTTATGTAATAGTTTCTAGTGAGAAACTGCAGGAGGCTTTAAAGCTCCAGAGAACATCTCTAGTGATACAGAATAAAAAACAGTGGTGATTGTCACACTAACAGATTGCTACCAGCAAGCATTTACAGCAAGGCATAAAAATCAACAGATTATCTTTCCTTTTACCAAACGATGGTAGCCAACTGCTGACCTGAGCAGCCTTTTCCAGGAGGCCCACTGGCCCTGGTCCATTGAATCTGCCTCTCGTGGGCTCTCTGCTGATCAATCGTTGTTAGCGGCCAGCCAAGGTCTTCGGTGGGAATCGGGGCTGCTGGGGTGTGATGGGTCCTCAAACTAGGACCACACCTCATCAGCACAGGGCTCTCACCAGCTCTGAGTGCCAGCTCCAGAGGAAGAAGAGAGAGGAGCAGTAAAGCTGAGCCCCAAAGCAAAACGTTGGAAAGGTTCCCGCTCCCCACTCTTAGAAACACCTGGCAATGGGGCGCGGTGGCTCACGCCTGTAATCCCAGCACTCTGGGAGGCCGAGGTGGGCAGGTCATGAGGTCGGGAGATCAAGACCATCCTGGCTAATGTGGTGAAACCCCGTCTCTACTAAAAATACAAAAAATTAGCCGGACGTGGTGGCGGGCGCCTGTAGTCCCAGCTTCTGGGGAGGCTGAGGCAGGAGAATGGCGTGAAACTGGGAGGTGGAGCTTGCAGTGAGCTGAGATCATGCCACTGCACTCCAGCCTGGGCGACAGAGCGAGACATCATCTCAAAAAAAAAAAAAAAAAAAAAAAAAAAAAGAAACACCTGGCAATGGACCCTGAGTGACTGAGGGCCTGGGGAGGAAATTGTTTGCTTCATAGTAAAATCTAAAAAGCTCTTCTCTTGTGACACATGGGTGGGCGCCTCTAAAACAGGGAACACCCAGTCAGCAAGCCAGAGGCCTCCTCAAGTGAACTCAGATCTTTTTTTTGCGGGGGTGGACACTGTCTCACTCTATCGCCCAGGCTGAAGTGCAGTGGTGTAATCACAGCTCACTGCAGCCTTGACCTCCCAGACTCAAGCAATCTACCCACTTCAGCCTCCTGAGTAGCTGGAACTACAGGCATGCACCAGCATGTCTGGCTAATTTATTTCTATTTTTTATTTCTGGTAGAGATGGGGGTCTTACTCTGTTGCCCAGACTGGTCTTGAACTTTTGTCCTCAAGCGGTCCTCCTGCCTCGGCTTCCCAAAGTGCTGGGATTACAGGCATGAGCCACCGTGCCTGGCCCAGATCTTTAAACAGGAAGAAGGGAAACAGAGCTGATGTTCGTATCTCCAAGGGCATCAGTTTCCAAATATTCAGGCAAAGCCTCCTTGGGGAAGCTTGAGACAGGGACAAGAAGCATCTATCTATAGGTATATTTTGTAAGAATTAGTCATGTAAACATGCTTGTAACAATTAAAACATTTCCCCAATTTATTTGAAAAGTAAAAGTTTCTCATAATCACACCCACTAGAGATAATTAGTGATGATCAAACCGAAAGTTTGGTGTCTTTTCTGCACTGACATAACTGTCCCTCACCGTGGAAGTCAACAAGAAGTTCCTGCTGGGGATAATGAGTGTCAGGCACCAAGCTTGCATCAGGAGTGATGGAACACATTCCAAATGAATTGCATTCCTGACTTTAAGACAGTGAGTAGCAAAAGTTTATATACCAAGGTTTTGTCAAAAAACTTACCTAATTTTATTTCACCCAGGAGCTTGACAGTGACAGCGTGGCTAGCAAGAATACCTATAATAACATACATATGACACGTCTACAAATTGCTTCTAAAATTCAAGGGGAAAGAAATGTCACATTTACTTATTGTCATAGAAAGAGAAAGCCCAGGCTGGGCACGGTGGCTCACGCCTGTAATCCCAGCACTTTGGGAGGCTGAGGCGGGTGGATCACGAGGTCAGGAGATCGAGACCATCCTGGCTAACACGGTGAAACCCTGTCTCTACTAAAAATACAAAAAATTAGCTGAGCATGGTGGCGGGTGCCTGTAGTCCTAGCTGCTCAGGAGGCTGAGGCAGGAGAATGGCATGAACCAGGGAGACAGAGCTTGCAGTGAGCCGAGATCGCACCACTGCACTCCAGCCTGGGTGACACAGCGAGACGCCGTCGCAAAAAAAAAAAAAAAAAAAAAAAAAAAAGAAAGACAGAGAAAGCCCAAGAGCTCATGACACACCATTACCCTGGGGTCTATAGAGCCCAAAGGTTGAAAAAAGAGAGAATGCTGTTCTTGGGTGTGATTTGGTTGCTATGAAATCTCTGTTCCAGCCCTTACTAGGAGGGTGACCTTAAGTAAATTATATAACCTCTTTTGGTCTCAGAGTTCTCATTTGAAAAACAGGGCTGATTGTAATTCTCATCTAAGACAGTAATAAATATTCATCATCATCATTGCTACATGTTCTCTTAAAGAGTTGCACAGTATCGGCATACGATCATTTGTACATCCAATCCCACATAAAGGGACATTTAAATGCAGAGAATAGACTATTTTAGCAAGCTGTTACAAGAGGTGAAGATGAAAATTTTGTCTGAGACCCCATCTATATCAATATCTATGTTTATATTTATCTCTCTCTCTCTCTCTCTGTCTCTATATCTATCTGTATATTTATCAAAAGTGAGCTGTGAGAATGACCACCCTGGTTGTATTAGTCGTCTACTGTTGAATAGCAAATTACCCCCAAACTCACACTTTCTGGAGCAAAAATCCAGATGTAATTAGCCGGATCCTCTGTCTAGAGGTCTCTCCAGGGCTGCGGTTTAAAGGGTGAACAGGGCTGGACTGGGAAAGGATTCTCTCTCAAGCTCGCTCCTGTGGGCACTGGCAGGACTGAGCTCCTCACTGGATGTTGCTGGGAGGTCACCCTCGGCCCCTTGGCTCATGGGCCTCTCCTAAGGGCACTTCCCAGCATGGCAGCTGGACTTTCCCATAGTAAGCCAGCCAGAGGAGGCAAAAAGAGAACATGTGTGCACCAGCCACAAGTCATAGTCTTTACAGCCAGATTTCAGAAGTGACTGCTTTTGCCATGTTCTGTTTGTTAGAAGCAAGCCACCAGGTCTAGCTGCACATCATACACAGATGTGAAGAGCAAGAGGTCGGGATCACTGGGAGCCAGTTTAGAAGCTGCTGACCACACTTCCTTCTCCTTCTCTCCTCCTTCTCCTCCTTCTCCTTCTCCTTCTCCCTTCTTGTTCTTCTTTTTCTTCTTCTCTGAGGACAAGTAACAAGGTACACACAAATTTAGAACTATATATCTTTCAATAGAACTTAGTCTGCTGTCGTTATGAAGAACTTTTTCCTACCATGCTTTTTGCTCTAATAGATATTTTGATATTAGCATAGCTACACCAGTTTTTGTTTGGTTATTGTTTGCACAGTATATATTTTCTACCTTTTTACTTTCAACTTTTCAGTTTCCGACGTGTTTTCTTTTCTTGTCCACAGCATATATGGATATCTAGGCCAATATATTTTGAATACAGCCTGAAAATATTTAGCTTTCACACAAGAATTTAGTCTATTTTTATTTAATGTATTTGTTAATATTTTGAGATAAAATATACCATATTTGCTATGTGTTATTATTTGTCCTGCCAGTCTATGTTCCTTTTTCACATCTTTCTTACACATTTTGGATCAGTTAAGTATTTTCCATAGTCTCCTTATGTTAGTTTAGAGGATTATATATATAATATACACACACGTTCAAAAAATTGAGATATAATTGAAACAACATATAATTAACCGTTTTAAAGCATACAATTCAATTTTTAAAGGATATTTACAAAGTTGTGTGAACATTACCATTATTTAATTTCAGAACATTTTCATACCCCCCAAATAAAAACCTGTGCCTGCCTCTCCCCACTCCAATTGCCCCATGTCACCCCCAGTCTCTGGCAACCACGAATCTATTTTCTGTTTCTATGGATTTACCAATCCTTGGCATTTTATATAAATGGAATCATACAATATGTGGCCTTTTGCGTCTGGCTTCTTTCACTTAGCATAATGTTTTCAAGGTTTAACCACACTGTAGCATGTATCAATACCTCATTCATTCATCTTTATTACCAGATAACATTCCATTGGATATGCCAATTCATTGTTTATCCTTTCTCCAGTTGGTGAATATTTGGTGGCTATTATGAATAATGCTGCTATGAACATTCACATACAAGTATTTGAGTACCTATCTTTAATTCTTTTGGATATATACTAGACGTAGAATTGCAAGGCTTAAGATTTCCTCAAGAAGTTTAACTTCATCCTTATGCCAGTTTGAGGAACTATCAAGCAATTTTCTACTGTGGCTGTACCAATTGACATTTTCATCAGCAAATGTGTGAGGATTTCAATTTTTTCACGTTTATCAACATTTGTTATTGTTATTATAACTGAATGTATTAGTTCAGTTTTTGGTATTTTCTTATTATAGTCATTCTAGTGGGATAAAGTGATGTCTTACTGTAGTTTGATTTGCATTTCCATAGTGGCTGACATTGAGCATCTTTTTTCTTTTTTTGTGACAGGGTCTTGCTCTGTCACCCAGGCTAGAGTGCAGTGGCACATTTGCAGTTCACTGCAACCTACTTGGTAATGGTGTACATATAAGTTTTATATGTTGTCAGATTATTTCATTGAGAATATCTGCATTTGTATTAATAAGAAATGTTAACATAAATATATAGTCTATATGGTCTATAGTTTTCTTGTGATGTCTTTGTCTGGTTTTGGTATTAGGGCAACACTAGCCTTATAGAGGTAAGGAAGCATTCACTGCTCTTATTTTTTGGAAGAGTTTGTGAAAGATTGGCATTGATTCCTTTTTAAATATTTGACAGAATGTATGAGTGAAGCCATCTAGTGCTGGGCTTTTCTTCGTAGAAAGTTTTTTGACAGCAGATTCAATCTTTTTGTCTATTTTAGTTTTTTCTTTCTTCTTGAGTCAATTTCAAGTTTGTGTCTTTCTAGGAATTTGTCCATTTCATTTAGCTAATCTAATTTGTTGGGATATGATTACTCAGTACTCTCTTATAGTTCTTTTTATTTCTGTAAGGTTGGTAGTAGTGTCCCACTTTTCATTTCTGATTTTGGTGATTTGAATATTCTCTTATTTCCTTGGTCAGTCTAACTAAAATTTGTCAATTTTGTTGATCTTTTCAAAGAAATGACTTTAGGTTTCATAGATTTTTCTCTACTGATTTTCTATACTTCATTTTACTTACTCCTGCTCTAATCTCCCATTTCTTTCCTTCTACTTGCTATGGGTTTAGTTTGCTGTTCTTTATTTCTAGTTTGTTAAGGTAGAAGATTAGGTTATTGATTTGGCATCTACTTTTCTCATATAGATGTTTTATTATATAATTTATTACATAAATTTTGTTATGTTGTGTCTTCATCTTCATTCATCTCAAAGTATTTTCTAATTTCTCTTGTGGTTTCTTCTTTGACCCATTGTTACTTAGGAATGTGGTTTAATTTCCACATATTTTTGAATTCTCCACATTTCTTTGTTATTGATATCTCATTGCATTCCATTGAGGCTGGAGGACATACTTTGTATGATTTTAATCATTTTAAACTTTTAAGACTTGTTTTATTGCCTAACATATGATCTATCCTCGAGAATGTCCCAGGTGCACTTGAGAAGAATATGCACTCTGCTGTTGTTGGATGAAGGGTTGTATAGGTGTGTTAGGTCTAGATGGTTTAAAATGTTGTTCCAGTCTTCTATTTCCTTGTTGATGCTCTGTCTAGTTGTCCTATGCAGTGTGTTTCATATAGGTGATATACATATATATGTATATAATTTGTCCTGTTTTAGCGTATAAAATTTAAGAAAATAAGAATTAATGTTAAATACATTAGATCTTAGCTTTTATTCTAATGCCTGTATGAAACCATTTATTAGCCATTTAAGTGCTTATGACTCCAAGGTCATAAAACAGATTTTAAATTTTGAAATGCTAGTCTCTTATCCTGCCAAAAAAGTAAGTTTTAAACCAGGGTTGAAATCATTCAATGTCATTTTCACCAAAGCAGACATTCGTTTGCTTCTTCAGACATGCTGTCAGAGTGTTCCCTAGGGAAGAGGGAGAGGATTCCTGTGATGTCAGCCTTTCCCCTGTTGCCAAATAGTGAAGGTATTTATTTTTAAATACTAGTTAGTATTGAGAGAGCTCGGTGGGCTGGTCCAGCTCTTACAGATGCAGAAAGCTTGTAGACCATCAGAATTCCCTGGTAAGTTTAGCCTTGACTTGAATATAGCCCTAAATCCAGAGCCACTGAGCAGGCTGGAACCACCCGTTCTGCCATGCTGCCCCACCACTCTCACTTGCAGAGAATCACAGGCCCATGGGATGCCAGGATGGGCTGGACATCACAGGCCATTAGTCCCCTCCTCGCCTTCCCACTTAAGGGGAGAGTGTATAGAGCAGTGGAGTGTAGCCCTCTCTTCCCAGGTGCTAGGTCACCAACAGGCTGTGTGATGGTGGGCAAGTGGCCTGACCCTTCTGGGCCTCAGTTTCTTCATATGTAAAGTTAAGCTGGTGCATGAAACATCAGCGATCTCCTCTCCTCCTTAGTTCTGGGCTGTGCTCCAGGGTCTAATATTCCCAGGTAAGTGCTTTCACCTGCCCGAGTCTCTCCCTTCCTCTAGAGGGCGGGACTCCCTGGCATGTCCTGGAGTCCACTGGAAAAGTTTCGGCTTAGAAACAGCTTCTCACATTTGGTGGGGCACAAACTGCGGCTATTGTCAGAAAAGTCTCAGAAAGCTGTCTGCACGCTAGGACAGGAAGGCCATGCGCTGGGGAAAGTTGGTTACAGGAGAGGTCAGCACAGACAGGCCACCAGATGGCTCAGTGCGTAGATCTGGGAAAAGCAGAGACTGAGTTTCCCCAGGGCAATGACAGAATCCTGTGTCCCCAGGGTTTTTCCCTCTTAAGCTGTGTGTCACTATTTGGCAGGTGCCAATTCTCTTGCAACACACAGAAAATATATTTTCTTCTTTTAGAATATTTATAAATATTTATATTTACCTCTAGGGGAGAGAACTTGATTTTCTTCTTTTGGAGAAGCTGTAACACTTGTTCATACTAGTCTAAGAAGTAGTGTGCGAGTGGGTTGGAGCCTCTGATGGGGCCCAATGAGAGGGAGTTGGCCATGAGGCTGGCCCTAGCCCCCTAGGCTCCTGTTGTGCCCAGAGACTGGGGGCACCCCTCACTCCCTCTTGACCAAATACGGGGTGAGAGAATTGGAGCAGCCCGTCTGAGGCCATCTACAGTCCCGTTTACGTAGTTGGCACACCTTTCCCTCCAAGATCGTCAGAGTTCTGGGTTCTTCTCATTTTTGTAGCTGTCACTAGTTTTGCTGGGGACATCACAAACTAAATCAGCCTGCCTAAAGACTTTTTGAGAGCTCTCATTTTACAGAGTGGTGCTAGGACAGGAAGGCCATGCGCTGGGGAAAGTTGGTTACAGGAGAGGTCAGTACAGACAGGCCACCAGATGGGCTCAGTGAGTGGATCTGGGAAAAGCATATTATTGTGTATTACATTAACATTCTCTGCAAAATAATCTCAAAAAACTGAATGAGCGAATGGACATCAAGTGTTTCGAAGCGAGCCTGGTCTACACTGCAGTGTAAGTGCCATCATCACTGTTACCCTCATGGTTGAGGAAGCAAGGCTGCCTGGGTGTTGCACCTGTCTCTGGCTCTCAGGGGTAACAGACTCCCAACTTTGGCTTTGAGGGGCTGAGCAGTCTTAAGCCCAGGAGCTGGGAAGCTCTAGGGGAGAGAACTTGATATATACAAGATAATGTTTTTCATGCATATCCTTTAAAGTTTTTTAAAGCATCAAATTTTTTTTTTAAACCTAAGATTTCATCAACATTCTTTTTCAATAAATATGTATTCCACTGTAGTGGTGTTGCACAATTATTTAACCAAAACCCTACTGAGGAACATGAATGCAGTTTCCAATGCTTCATTGTCAGGAACAATCCCGAGATGAACTTAACTGCGTACGTATCTTTATTGCCGTATTTCCTATAACCACTCATTCCTTAAGATGAATCCTTATTGATGGAGTTGCTGGGTCCAGGCTTTTTATATTTGACAGTTACTGTCAAATTCTCTTCAAAAGTTGGACCAAGACTTTCACCCATCTGAGCAGTCGCATTTCCCTTCCTCCTCACCCACACAGGGCACAAAACAGAAGCACTTCACTGCTGTCGCCAGTGCTACTTCTAGTTGGGCTCAATTCTTGTGCAAGAAGTTGAAAGGTGGAAGGTTTGCTTCAGAAAAAGGGGAGGTGGCTCACAAGGCCCAGAGGATGCAAAGTCTCAGATGATGCAGACAGACAACTTGGAGATTTTACTTAGTTCCCTATTTGTAAGTTCTACAACATTGACATCTTGGTGTCTTTGCCAGAGTATGTGCTTTGCCACAACGATCTTGGGTAAAAGCTTGATGCTACTCCTGTTCAAATTACCTACATGACGTTGGGCAAGTGTTTAATTCTTCAGGTTCCTCATCTGTAAAACAGGAGTGAAAACAGCCACATTACAGGTTTGGGTAAAGGAGGAGTAAGTTACAACTCTACGTAAGAGAAAATTTAACACTGAATGAAGTCAGTCAGTCACAGAAGCTTATCTGTAACCTATACGATATAAAGGTTAAAAATATGTAGAACTAAAAGTAATTTATTTTAGGAGTAAGTTCTTTGAAGGAGAAGTGGATGATGCACACAAATTCAGGAAATGGTCACCTGGGTGAAGGTGACCAGGGAGGATATTGGTCAAATTGTTAGGTCCTACCTAGGTGTTAGTCACACAGGGTTTCATTCCATTAAACTGTACAGATGCTTTACACACATGTATATTTCATACACACACAAAAGAGAAAACATCCCATGAGAAACCTCACAAGAATCAGAGAAACATTTCAAATGTGTTAAGAAATATTAGTTTTATTTAACCAGTTTTCACAGCTGAATATTTATTCTATAAAAACTTTACAGATTGTACAGTTTATATATAGTTCAAACTACTGAACGAAAAGGTAGGTCCCACAGATGCAAAAATACTGTACCAATCAATCCAAGATAAAGGCAGATTTACACACTGTACAGCTCTCCACGTGGCCGGGGAGGTGGTCAGTTCTAGGTATAAACTTCAAAACTGTACAAAAATAAGAATTTGATTTTATTTCGCTCTTCATACATTCAATATGATTGCAAGCTCAGAAGCCTAACTAATAATAGGCATCTGGAGTCTGGAATCAGTACCCACTCCTGGAAGGAGTGCACGTGTCTATCCACACAGGGCACTCTTGGACACCATACTGAACTCAGTATATTGTATAGACATAAAAGCAGAGGCCAAGAACATTAAATGTTGAATATAAGGTAGTTCTTTTTTGTTTTGAAAGGAGTTTTTGCATTTAATAGTGTGCCAAAAGAATTTTAACTTATTAAATAAAATATATTCTAAGTGAACCTAAAAATTACACTTTATAAACATAAAAATATTTTATTTTGGTGTAATACATCAATCATATCTGCAAATAGAAAACCAAAACTGTCTATAAAGTAGTATTTCCCACCCAGCAACAAGAAGCACTTATGTAGTTATTTTTCAGAAGGGTCAGAAAAACTATTTAAAACCCACTAAAGACTAACTTATAACTTAGATAGTCATACTTAAGCTATTCAGTGATTCACTAATACTGCAAAACAAGCTTTCTTCTAGAGACAGTGGTTTCTTCATGTTAACTGGGTAAGAACTGGACGTATTTTAAAAAGAAGGGGAAACCAATTGATATCTCAGCATGAATCTTAAGCATATGTCTGGTTTGGGGTATGCTCCTCAGTGGATTTTTCATCAGAAGTATTTATCCTAGAAGCTAAGTCTTTTGATTTAGAGTTTCCCAAATCTGAGGTATCTGTACCTTCTTGGAGAAACAGCCAACGCCTCAGATCACTCTGTGTCTCTAAGTGGGGCAGGGGAGGTGAGGCTGGCTAATACCCCTTTAGATTCTGTGTTCTAGAAGGAAGAAATGAGGAAAACAAACATTATTCCAGACTTTTCTGTCATCCAAAACCAATAAAACACAATTCTGTTTTTTATACAGTACTAGCCAAAGAAAACAAAAATTAGAGCTTCTAAGAGCAGTCTAGTGCTCACCTTTATACTTTTACACTTGCGTGTATATAAGTACAAAATAATGACGTTTGGACAAAGAAGCTTTGTAGTTATTTATTTTAAAGTTACAGTACTTTAAAACTCCTCGATAATAAATAGCATGGATGTTCCCACTCCTGCTTCCAAGCGTAAGCTACGGGTGAGCTTGTTTCAGGCTGCGAGAATGGATCAGGGCAACTGCAGCCGGTGATGTTCTTCTGCTCAGCCCGATCCTGGTGTCACCAGTGGGCAGCCCGACACTCAGAACTCATCAATCTTCCTCTGCAAATACTTTAACATGGAGTCCATCCCCTGGGCCGAGCCCCAGATTTTCTTCAGCACCTCACACTCCCTCTCATTGGCCTGCTCCAGCTCCATCTTCATGTTGCAGCGCACAAGGGCTTTGGATTCCTCAAGCACCTGCACCGGAAAACAAGCAGCCAGTTAGCAGGGTGCATGCGGGCAGACACGGGTCCCTTGTGCCTCCACATTTACGGAGGCAATCATCAAATTCCAGCAATCACCTGTTAAAAAGGTTACCAGACATTTTCTCACAATATGTCGGGCCTAATATATGTATAAAGCACATTTCACACTAGGCACTGGGTGCATTCTTAACTTCAAAACGGCTTATTTCAAAGGAGAGCTGGGCTGTCGGCACCCAGCCTGTGAACAGCCTCGGCCCCCGCCCCACTGCCGCATACTGGCGTGGACCCCCGAACTGGACGTCTGCTCTGCTGATGCCCAGAAAGCTCTGGGGATGCCTGTTGAGGGAATTTTTCTAAACAAAATGTAATTTTCATAATGAGGGTTGCTTGTCTGCCTGGGATGGGAGTCATGTCGGTTAATATTATGCATTTCACATCCTGTAATTTGCCAAATGCAATTTTGTTAGAAGCATATTTTTTAAAAAAATTGTGTTTTTTTTTTTTTTTTGACACAGGGTCTTGCTTTGTTGCCCAGGCTGGAGAGCGGTGGCGTGATCTCCGCTCACTGCAACCTCCGCCTCCCGGGTTCAAGCAATTCTCTCACCTCAGCCTCTCGAGTAGTTGGGATTACAGGCGTGCACCACCAAGCCTGGCTAACTTTTGGATTTTTAGTACAGACAGGGTTTTGCCATGTTGGCCAGGCTGGTCTCCAACTCCTGACCTCAAGTGATCTGCCCTCCTCGGCCTCCCAAAGTGCTGGGATTACAGGCGTGAGCCACTGTGCCCGGCCTCCGAAGTTTTTGTTTAATAAATGTGCTGAATAGGCCGGGCACAGTGGCTCACGCCTGTAATCCCAGCACTTTGGGAGGCTGAGGTGGGTGGATCAACTTGAGGTCAGGAGTTTGAGACCAGCCTGGCCAACGTGGTGAGACTCCGTCTCTACTGAAAATACAAAAATAACCCAGGCATGGTGGCGCATGCCTGTAGTCCCAGCTACTCGGGAGGCTGAAGCACAAGCATCACTTGAACCCGGGAGGTTGAGGCTGCAGTGAGCCGAGATTACACCACTGCACTCAAGCCTGAGCGACAGAGTGAGACTCCATCTCACAAACAACAACAACCCAAAAACAACTTAGGCCCACTGTGAAAGGGGGGAGAAGCTAATAATGTGAATGAAAGGCTTTGGAACCAGTAAAGAATTATATATCCATGTTAGTTGTTGACTTTCATAGGACATTTGCTAACTCGCTGACATTTCAGACTGAAGTCCATTCCTGTGGTTCCTGGGTATTTGCAAAGGGAAGGCAAGGCGTGCGTGGGGGCAGTGGTGGCGGCAGTAGCTTCTGGCAGGACTTCACGGGAAGGTGCTCTATTGAGGACAAACGTAAAGGACTTAGGAATAATCGCAAATTTGTGAGCTCTCTGAGGGAAAAGGTTCTATTTTTTAAAAAGTAACATGTGTAACAGAAGCAATTAGACATACAACTGGATTGCACGAGGCAAGCTCCTTAATGCGAACCATCACTTCCTGAGTGAACGTCCCGGGCCAAAACACCTGGGAGACCAGGCCCTTGCCACACGCCTCCTGCGCCGTCAGCTTCCGTCCACTGAGCAGCATCTCGTTTGCCTGCAAGAAAGAAGAGTGGATGTAACATGAATTGTGGTGGGAGGTGGGTGGGGAAGACCCATCCCTTAAAATCCACACCAAAGAGAGACATTCACAAACACCAGCCCCGCGGGGAAATGGGGCACATCCTCTAGGGGCCGCTGGGAACAGACCCTGTGCAAGGTGCAGTCCACTGGACAGGTGGGAAAGTAATCTATCGGGCTGATGATTTTTTTCTTAAAAAGGAATGCAAAAAAAGTCTTATTTTACAACCTACTACAGAATTACAGGGACTCAATACAGAAATCTAAAACAGAAAAGGTCTTTTTGCCATCGTTTAAAAAGTTACTGGTATAACTTCCTCTCCTCCATCTGCCTTCCTCCCCCTAATGCTGGCCCTTCCCACGTGTGAGCTCTCTTTTAATTCACAAAACAATCCTGGGAAAATCAACATATGCAAAGTTAGGTAATTTATAATTTTAAGGATTTGAACTAGGCATAGAACTCCTACCAAACATTTTCTTTATCTAGGAGGCCAATGGTGACTTGTTTTTAATATACAGAAAAAATATTCTAATGGCAGTGACTGTTTCTGCTAGAGTGTACCTTGGAGGCTGCCTTGTATCGCCTGGATATGAAAAGACAGAACTATTCAGGGCTTGAATGTGTCAAAAAATTACCATAATCTGCTTGACAGGGGCTGGCTATAGTTACCTCGCATGGCTCAATGGAGAAAGCTGACATTAGTTTTTCTTTAAAAAAACATATATGTGTATATATGAAATTAATTTTAACCTTGTCCTGGATTCTAGATCACTTTATTTTTTAATACATGACACTTAACTAGATCACTTTTAAGGTCTCAGTACAACATGTATGGATTTTACATCATTCAAATGACAGGCTCACAGATGCTGAGATAAGGCAGGAAGGGGTGCACACATGTCTGATAAAGAAACTCCACACTGATGGGACAATTTTTGGTCTGTTGTTTATCCTGCCTGGTTAACCTTCCTAACAACTCTGATGTCACAAAGCCTTGACTATGAGCTCCTGGGGCTCTGGTAAAACACAATTTCGGTAGGTGGCTTCCACTTCCAAAAGAGGCAAAATCACAAAAGATAGTTTTGGCCCCGAAGTCGCTGACACAGTGTAAGACTGCCCATACACCTTCTGTCCATGTCTTGATGCCGTTTACCGCACGTGGAACCCGCAGCTTGGAGAGCACACAGGCAGAGGCGGCAAAGCAAACACGCGGCTGACTCACTGCCCCTCCATGCAGGCAGAGGCTGGAAAACATGCCTGGAGACAGGCTCCTCACGAGGGTTTGCAAGGTTCTTTTTCTTTTTCTCTTTTTTTTTTTTTTTTTTTTTTTTGAGACGCAGTCTCCTTCTGTCGCCTGGGCTGGAGTGCAGTGGCGCAATATCGGCTCACTGCAAGCTCCGCCTCCCAGGTTCATGCCATTCTCCTGCCTCAGCCTCGCGAGTAGCTGGGACTACAGGTGCCCATCACCGCGCCCGGCTAATTTTTTGTATTTTTAGTAGAGACGGGGTTTCACCGTGTTAGCCAGGATGGTCTCGATCTCCTGACCTCGTGATCCGCCCGCCTCGACCTCCCAAAGTGCTGGGATTACCAACTTGGACAAAGTCATGAGTTTTTGAAGAGTCTGGAGAAGTTCTAGAAATCCCTGAACTGAAGAGCTTCTTCTCAGTGAAAAGACAGTCCATAAACAATGGATTCAGAAACGTGACCTGACCTTACTGTGAGTGGTTTTGACAGTCCTTGTAACGGCAGACCCAAATGCAGCAGGAAAGGGAGCGAGACTCCCGGCGTAGTGCTGCTGCCGCAGGAAGTGCTCTATGCTGTCGGGGTTTTCCTTTCATAGACTGTTTCTTTCATTCTCAGCACAGAGTGAGGACACTACAGCCACATCCCTGAAGTTGAGCATGAAGTATGTTCTCAGGACCAGCTTAGCAGAGCCTTAGCTTGGGCAGCAGAGGCAAGTGACCCCGCCAGGCCTGGTGCCTGTGGCTCAATCATGAAGGGCAGTGTCTGCAGGCTTCCTCTCCCGCCCTTCCTTAGGGCCCTGGCTGTCTGTTCCAGTCAATTCTTCCAACTTTATTTTCTGCCACCTGGAGGTCAATTTACAGCCCCACCACTGTTCTCTTCCCTGTCTCCCTTTTATCCGCCTTTCTTGACTCTCTTGGGCCTGATGCCAGCCGAGAATGGCCCTTCTCTCTGCTCAGCACTCACTCATTGCGGCTGGTCTTCCTCCCCAGCCCCGCTGGCTCCATGCCTGCTCATCCCTGGAGATCCTTTTCCTACTTTTGGTGTTCTCCATTCCAGGTGGTTGAATGTGCAGGACAAGCAAGGGCATTTTTAAATTTACTCAAGAGCAAAAATAACAGGGCTCACGCTAGGTTGTTAATGCTTTCTCACTTAAATATGGCCAGTGAGTTGGTTTGAATGACAGTCACCCAAGAAAACAACAACAAATCTCCCTTGGTAAGATTTGTATTATAGGATTAAATACACGCAATTTGCGTGAGCGTATTCTTATATAAACACACTATTTTCAGTAGTTTTAAAATGAGAGGTTTCAAACCTCTATCCGAATAACAGATTCACACAGATGGAGTCAGTGGGAACCTGACCATCTAGCACGTTGCTCTGAGATGGCTGAGTGCACAGGGACTCCCTGTAGACAACCTACATCACCTCATGATGTGGTCAAAGTTGTCCAACTATTAAAAGAAAGTTATCATGGAACCATCCAGAGAAATGGGAAATGCCGAGGAAAGTTAAATAGAGATGTCTTTTTAGTTCGGCCAGAGTACAGCAGGAGGGGTGGCGAGGAAACTGGCCCAGTATGAGCAGAGGGGATCCAAGAATCTTCAGCCTTATGGGGACTGCTGTGGCAGAGGTTTTACCACCTGCTCCCTCAGGCCAGTCTCTGAAGTCCCCAAGAGACGGCTCTCAAGTTGTGAGCTTGGGGTGAGGCCCTCAGGTACTCGCTGGGCATTCTCCAGCTTCACACCCCAGCAGGCCCCTGGGAGGTGCAAGATTTCCACGTGGGAGCCTGTGGGCGTCAGACCGTGCCATCCTCTGTGCACTCCATGAATGTCTACTGGGCACTGGGAAGGCTAAACTAGAAGAGATTCCTTGGCTGATTTACGTAGTCGCGCCTACAGCTGAGGGCCTGCTGTAAGAAAGGAGAGGCCGCACAGCCTGCATTATTTGCATATTCTTTTTATCTTGATAATGTGATTCCTTTAGCTTATCCTCCTGGCAGAGCTCTGCACATGCAAAGTGGGGAAAACCACACTTGTCCCAGTCTTGCCTCAGGCTGCTGAAAGCTCAAATACACCAAAGGCTCACGAAAGGAACGACATCATTTACATCATTTGCATAGTCACTTTCAACAAGAGTTGTCATAACACAAGTCATCTGAACAGCGTTTATTCACTTTCTGTAGAGAGGCTTCGTCAGATACTCTGCTCAGAAAGTGTAGAAATCCCGCTGAGTGAAATGCAGGCTCTTCGCTCTTGAGTTAGAGCAGGGTTTCTCCCCCTGGACACTAGGGACATTCTGGGCTAGACTGTTGTTTGGTGTGGGGGCTGTCCTGTGTGCTACATGCAGGGTGCTGAGCAGGGCTGTCCCGTGTGCTACGGAGGATGCTGAGCAGTACCCCGGCCTCTGCTAATGGCCATCTCATGTGTGACAACCAAGTTGTCTCCAGACATTGTCCCCCAGTGAGGCCACGTGGTTCCAGAGCTCCCTGTCAGTCAGCTCTGCCCAATCCTGCTTCCTTTCTGCCCTTCCACGGATGCTGGCACCTAATCTACCAGACCCTGCTTCCCAAATCTATCTTAGCTTCCAGAGAAACCACCCTGTGACAGGGGGAGTGGACAAACCAAGGGTGAGGAGAGGGATTTAGAAACTGCACGGCTCCCCAGCTGGCAACAAGGGACTACCCCCCAACAGGCCAGGTGGAGAAGCCACAGTACCTGGCACAGGCGGCCGTCCACGTGCTAACACTCTCACAGGTGAGGGGCAGGGACATGGGTGCAAGCAGAGGGGCAGCTGGGAGCAAGAGGTGCAGAGGGGCAGCTGGGAGCAAGAGGTGCAGAGGGCTGAGACTCAGCCCTAGCCCCGGACTTGTCAGCAAGAGTGGTCAAGCTCCACCCAGGTTAATCAGCCACTGGAGGAAGGTCTGTCAGCTTGTGAGGGGTGGGGAGGTACCCCAGAACTTGGTATGGGCGCTTCTGGGTGAATGCCCCCAACTTTGAAGTCCAGCTTCCTCTGATCCGGAGCCTACGGACATGGCCCACCCATCCCTATCAGAACACGTAAGCCCCCCGTGCTAGAAGATAAGGCAAATATCTCTCAAGCAAGGCAACACTGCCCCCCAAAACCTGCCCCATCTCCTCTCCTGGCGTCAGGCCTGTAACTCACCTCTTCCCTGAAACGGGCTGCACGACCCAGCCAAGGGTGCAGGTGGGAGCTGTGAGAAACACGAGGGCCTGGATTCTCAGGCCACCTGACCTGGGGCCCAACCACAAGCTGGACAGGAGATTCACTGACGTGGGGGCTCTCCTGTGATACTGATTTACCCCTGCTAGGTTCCCAGGAGATGGTCTGACCTAGCTGCTGGGATGGCTACTGGAAGCACGAAGGAGGTGGGGGCCCTGCTGAGTGAGGCTGAAAGGCCAGGGCTGAGTAGGGAGGGGTGGGACAAGATGCCTATGGAGCCTGTGGTCAGTGCCAGAGGGAGGAGGGCAGCACAGCCGGTGGGGCCATCTACAGCAGGGAAAGGAGTGCCTGGAGTGCTGGCTGGGACTGGGAGAGGCAAAGCGCCTGACCACGGGACCCCACACCACCACATGTGGGGAGTGACCACCACGAGCTGAGTTCCATCAGCCCCACAGGCGCAAGGTCAGGCAGGGCCCGCGGCGGATGCACAGATGGGCTTGGCAAGCTCCGGAGGGCATGGGCTGGCAGCCTAGACCCCTGCGTCACCCCCAGACCCTTGCGTACCCGCGCCCTGCCTCAGCTCATACCTACAGCCATGGGGGGACTCCCTGTGACCGAGTGTGGCCTGTGGGTGGGTTGGCTCACTGGGTGGATGCGCAAGCCAAAAAGGGGACAGCAACTTCACCAGAGCCTCATCCAGCAGGCCTGGAAGAGAACGTGGTGAGGAAAATGCCCCCAATGGGGGCAGATGCACCTGGTCACCCCCTGGTGTAGGAGGAAAAGTGGGTCAAGGTTAGAATAACACTAGCTCCCAGCAGGGGTGGGTGTCCTGGACAGAGGCGTGTGGGGGGTGGAGGAATGGGAAGCGTGCAGGTTGCTGTCTCACATTCACGTCCACCTGACAGCATCCGCCATGGAGGGGCACTGAACAGCTTTGAGACGGCTGATGGTCGCTGGCCACCCAGGGCTGGCCAGAGGGGCCTCAACACCACAGTCTCTGACTTATCAAAGGCTGATGCAGCCGCTGTTGCTACTGAGCGTCCAGACTGCCAGCAGGAGATGCCAATGTGATCGGCCCACATGGCACCATTCCCAGGGAGGCCCGCCTGTGGGCACTGGGCAGCACGCTCCAACAGGCATGGGTGCATCCTCTGGGTCTGAGTTGGCCTGTCCCACCTGCAGATCCTCAGGCAGCACCACTCTCTGTGGCTATGGAAGGTCTAGCCCACCAGCATGGGGTGCCTCAGGGTACTGCGCTGTGACCAGAACACCATCCTCACAGCAAAGACCATGTCAGCGGACAGGACCCCAGAGTCCTGTGGCTAAGTCACATACAGCACCTGCCGCAGCCGCCAGCCTGGTAGGGCATCGGCACGGCCTGAGAGGTGCCAGTTTGGAGGTGGCTCCATGATGGTGGGCAGCAGCGTTTTCTGATTTGTAGCACATACGGTACAAAGACCTTTATCTGGAAGGACAGGCAGCCTGGGAAATGGGATGGAGGCCGGTGCTGCTTGTTCCTCCCCTGATCAACTATAGCAGTTAAGTGGACAAGTGCAGCAACTCTGAGCTAGGCACAGTGAGCAGGCCACAGATCCCTTGGGGGTGAGTGTTTTAGCATTCGGGCGGCTGCTGAGGCCAGCAGAGGTGGGAGCTATGGGTGAGGGGAACTAGCCTGGGGTGTGAGAAGGTGAGGAGCAGGGCAGCTCTGAGACCAGTGCGGCATGGGGGACACGGTCTGGCCTATTCACCTTCCTCCTCCTCTCTTGCATTCCTTTATTTTAAACGTTCTGGTTTTCAAGTACGTTCAGATGCAGGAAGATGACAAAAGTAGTGCAGAGTTCCCGTAAACCTTCAGGCAGCTCTCCCTAGGTTACAAAATGTCACATAACATCTTAAGATGACCAAAGCCGCTGACAATGTGCTATTCACTCAACTACAAACACGATGTGAATTTAACCAGCCTTCCCACTCTTGTCCTTTCTCTGGCCCAGGAGCCCATCCTGGGTCCCTGATGTTCTGAGCTGTCATGTCCCCTCGGTCTCCTCCAGTCTGAGACGGTTCCTCAGTCTTTCCACGTCTTCTCCCACCTTGGCGCTTTGGAGGAGCACTGCGGGTGTCTGCAGACTGACCCCCAGTCTGGGCCTGACGTTCCTCATGATGAGACTGAGCTGCTGCACCTTCAGGAGGAGTCCCACGCAGCGATGAAGGCTGTGTTCCCCTCAGTGCTTCATGTTGGCTTTTGTCTTATTTTTGTGAACTCTGACCACACAGCAAGGTGGTACCTGCCAGGTTTCTCTACTGTAAAGTTACTATTTTTCCCACTGCAAATAATGAGAGGATCCAAATATCCTTTTTCTCATCACACTTTTACCCACCGATTACAACACCCAGGTTAAACATTTCAGGTTCTGGCCTGCAAGTTATTGCTGCCTAATCTTCTTCCTCTAAGTTTCTCCCAGAAAGAAAGCCCCCTTGGAACCTGAAGGAGGTGACCCCCAAACGGTGCATGAATGATCTGAATGGCACTGGGGTGAACTGTGGTGGACATGGAACTGTGCTGCCATGATCGCTCCTGGGGAGGCCTGGCTGCGGGTGCTGCTGTTAGCAGACGGTCATAGGGCGCCTTTAGGGATGCCCTCAGCTGTAGGGAGCCACCTCATCCAGGGCGCAACGCTTTCTGCGCATCCCACACCCAAGGATGATGGACATAGTATCATTTTGACCTCTTCCTCTGTCCGGTCCTGCTTCCTCCCCATCCCTTCCACAGGTACTGACTACCTGCTAATTCTCCACGTGCCAAACTCATCTCAGTGTCTGCTTCTGGAGAACCTGACCTGTGACATCACCTCCTGCACTATTTCAAGGACTAGGGAATGAGATGTGAATAACTGTTTGATAAATCACAAGCTAC
Source organism: Pongo pygmaeus (assembly GCF_028885625.2). Classification (NCBI taxonomy): domain Eukaryota; kingdom Metazoa; phylum Chordata; class Mammalia; order Primates; family Hominidae; genus Pongo; species Pongo pygmaeus. The sequence goes on along the minus strand of NC_072378.2, from coordinate 4,835,163 downwards.
AATACAAACACAAACTACTATAAAGAACGGATTAAACAGTTAAAGAAATAAAAACACACAATTATATGGAAGACAACCCTCTAATCCTATGTAACTTTGCTCCCTCTTAAAATTGCCTTCTCTTAAAAGTGCAGCTTTTAAGTTATTAGGTGAAGAACTTTTCGACTGCAAATTGTTGGTTGGGTTACAGATTGGGTATTTACTAACAGTAGACATCAGTGTGAATTATGCAAAGTGGTAGGCTCCTCAATGAATGAAGTCTTTCTCTAGGGAATGATGCAAAAAGGGTCAACAACGTCTATGAACCCAAATCTGAATTACAAGATGGAAAGTCCCCACAGAATACACACTGTACAGCTTTAGAAAAACAATAACCAAACTAGATTTCTTCAGGAAGCTTTCTAGAATAATTTTTTTTTTTTTTAAAAAGGTACTCACAGATGCTCCTCCCATTATCTTGGGAAACATAACGGTAGAACAGCCATCTGGACTCTGTCCGAAGGTAGTATAGGGTGTTTGAAACCAAGCCTTTTCGTTAGCCCAAACCACATCGCAAAGAGGCAATATAGATGCTCCTAGACCAATGGCCGGGCCATTGACTGCTACAATAATGGGCTTCTTAAATTGAATGAAAGTATTCACGAAGTTTCTAAAATGAAAAATAAATGGGGAATTACTCAAAACATTGCATATTTGAGCAAAGGAAAAGTCTATTATGGAATTCAATTTACCAAGATGTAAACGCTGCAGAAATCATGAAGACTTGAGATTTGTTTAAGGCCTTCCCCAGCAGTTGTGGACCCTAGACTTATTTACTGCGTGTTGTAAAGGTTTGGTGACAGCCTAGAGCCCACGCATGTCGTAGCTGTTGCTACAGGCCCTAAGTGAGGGCCAAAGGGTAACATGCAGCCATGAGCTGCGCTGGAATTTGCAGGTGGCTCTCGGGCTCTGTAAACAACACATCTTGCTCCCCAACCTGTCTTCCCTCGAAGACACGGGAGCCCAGTACATATTCTGGGCTTCATAAGACACATCAAGAAGCTGTCACAGAGGAACTCTGGCCCAGGGCATACTAAGACTGCCTGGTGTTAAGTGTACAGTGGTGGATTAGGGGTCACAAAAACCCCGGGATCTGGGTCTGGCCTTGGTTCATGATTTCAGACAGCTCACTGATTATTTGGCAATAACTGCTATTTCCTGAGTTTATGTGGAAGTGGACTGAACAGTCTGGGGGATACAGAGACAAGAGTGTCACAGGCTGGCTCAAGACATGAGACCCGCAAACAAGAAGAGCAAACAGCACAGGGCTCAGGCCTGTACCCACATCCTGCTCCACCACGGGCTGGAAGGTACGGCTGCAGCAGGAGTTCGGAGGACAGTGGCGTCAGGCGTGGGGCAGCCTCTGCACAGGATAGAGGTTTAATAAATCAAGCCAATGCTATTTTGGGATTTGCTCTAGATCAGGCTGGAAAAGTAGGCTGCTTTTCAATGTGGGGTAGCTTGGTGTCATACCACTTCAGGAATGTGCATTTTCTTCCCCCAAATACCAGAAGCTGATTTTATGCTCAGAGGTTGTTTCTTGTTATGATTTCACACAGTGGAGAAAAGAATAAACACAAGATAGTCCCTTTAGTGCAGGCTGAGTTCTAGATCAGAAGTGCAGAGTAAGGACAGCTTTTCACTTGCTGGATTCTAAACCTGACCCTCATCTTTAATACTGAAAATAACAATCTAGATGCTCTCTACAATTCAGCAATTTAAAACCAGAGCAATCTGTTCAGATCTTCTCTGAAAATCATGACTCAGCATCTGAGATAGCTCCCCGCTCAATTCCCCGAGACACTGACGGATGACTCATATTTTTTGGAAGGGGCAGGTTGGGGAGATGAGGAGGTGAGGAGGGTGTGTCTGTGTGTGTGTATGTGTGTGTGTGTGTGTGTGTGTGTGAACAGGAGAGTGAGGAATTGCAGAGTTTAGCAGCTGGACCTCAGCCTAGCCCCCAAGGTTTGTGGGATCTTTGCACTGAGCAAGAATTAACTCATTCAAATGAATGAGTTGCAATAAGTCTTTCTAAATGAGAGAGCCTGGGGCATTGTTAGAAAGATCACACTGGGGTTTAATGATACAGAGTGTCAGACAACCTTTTAAGCAGACTCTTGAAATAAGCCTAGAAGAACTACATGAAGCTATTTCAGTTGTGTCATCTTTTGAGGGATATGGGGTCAATGACACAAGATGGAACTACATTTCCTAGGCCCAGTAACTGATGACTCATGAAAAGGTAAAACTGCTGAACTGTCTCCATGATAGGGAGCAGCTGTTCCCAAAATCTGAGTAGCTCCAATTTCATCTGCCTCATGGAACAGAAGGCAAACTGTTATAGCCGTTGCCCAGGCTGACATCTGGAAACCACGGATGGGGCGATCAATTAACATGAAAGGGATGATAAAAATCAAGGTAATAAGAAGATAATTCTACAGGGAAACAGTAAAAGGAATTATTTCACATATCCTTGCCCCCCTGCCCATATATTTGTATAAAAAAATCTGCTTCTAAATTATTAATAGATATTGATAAGTTGAAACTTAGATTTTGATAGGCTGAAGGCATTTTTTGGAACTGAAATTTTATTTTTACTTTTGTCTGGAATGGTGACTTCACCTGAAGCTGGTGGTTCTTTCTGGGCGGGGTATGAATGAACCAGCATGCTCTGGAGCAAAGACCCCCTTCCCTTTTCAGGGAATGGGAACTGGCCATTCTGAATACTGAGCCCTGAGATGTCAGAAATGGATGTGGACACTCATTTTGTTTTAAAAAAGGAAACCTTTACAGAAATGCTTTCTCTGCCTAGCAGAAACTTCCCAGGACCATAAAGGCTTAACCAAGGGAGCTGCAAATCAAGGCACAAGGAACCAGAGGCGAGGCAGGGGCTGCCTTCAAGCCTGGGACGGTCCTCTCCTGAGTAGCCCCTGCTTCTGTGGGCTTCAATCAAGTGTGTTTTAAACTTAAAATCAAAATGTATGAACACTCAAATGTGTGCCATGCAACGTACTGAATTTAAATTTGTTTCTTTGGAATTGAATTCAAGGCTGTTGTTGGGTATGGCAGGGAAGGAGGCTGATATTTGCCACATAATTAGTCTAAAAAGACTTTATAATTAAACAAAACTCTTCCTTTAAAGGACATTTACTAATCTGGAGATATCAAACAGTTGGAAAATCACATAAGATGTAGGGACTGTCAAAGGAATGTTTGGGGAGAAAGAGGCAGCAGGGACCTAAAGTTGGGCAGCCAGTGTGCTGCCTTTCCATGGCTGAGGTCTCTCTCATTTGAATGGCACCTTCGTTTGAAGGACTAATGGGGTACAGGTCAGGGTCATGGGGCATGTTTACTGGTTCACTTTGTTCTCTCCCAAATCCTCTTGCCCCTGGAGCACTGCTTGGGCAGGGCCCCCGGTCTCCCTCTGTGGGAGGAAGAAGAAACCTCACTTCTGGGGAGAGAAGTCTCCTGGTCCTTAAAACCCAGTGGCAGCTACTGGTTCCGGCAGATTTCAAAAGCCTAATGCTGTCCATGAACTTGAAATAATTTTGTTCTAACCACGAATGTGCAGAATATTTTTGTTGCAATTACTCTGCAAACTGCAAACCAATCCTCATAATGAAGTCAGCTGCTCTAGATACCTGGTGACCTAATATGAAACCTCATCTTCCTGTTTCCCCCTTTTCCTTTGGAAACTTGCTACAATGAAGTCCTTTGCCTCCAAGTTTTAAGGAACATGAGACAAGACATGAAAGAAATGAAAAATATACACAGGAAGAGCTTTTATCCACATAAAAATTAATTTAAATGCAAATAAGAAAAGGAAAGGTTAAGTGACTCTGGTGTAACTAATTATTTTTCTGATCTTGCCAGAGTATATTAAGGAAAATTCACATTGACAAAAATATAGTCACATAAAGAAGAAACAAGTCGGTTTTCCTGAAGCAGGACTTGGCTCTTCACAAGAATATCAATCCAGCTTTTTGTGGGGAGTAGGGAGAGTGGAGTGAGCAGGGAGCTGATGAAAATGAACTTTTAAAGTGACATAAAGTTCAACAAAGGAGATCTCCACTTAAACCTGACTTGGTCTAGCTTTCCTCTGCTTTCACTAATCCCTGCGCCACAAGCCCACAGCCTCTGTCCAAGGGAATTCAACGCTGGAGGGAGGAGTGAGCTGCACCCGGCGAGGCACCAGCAGGGCTCACAAGTGGAGCCAGGGAAAAGTCTACACGGGAAAATGGAGCCAGGACCCAGAAGGCACTGGCTGACACATCCAATTTGCTTATTACTGCAGAGCTACCAAAAAGATGTACACAATATTATGTGTACATTCAGCGTGATATTATGGAGAACATACAAAGTGACCATATGAGGCATGGTGGTTTGTGTTTTAAAAATAAAAGTTAAGTTCATGGAATTCACCCTGAATGGATAATAATGAAGCTTAGAGGTGCTGAGAGTCAGCCAAGGATTTATGGCACTGATCAAGCAGTTTGATCTTAAACTGAAGAACAAGATGGTCCCACCTAGTGTACCACAGGGATGAAATCCCCTAGGAGATCAGAAACAATACTTAATAAGATTAGACTATAAAATTTCAAACCACTTCTGAAAAAAACCACACATCATGTGATAGCCTGTAAAAGGTAACATTCAAAAGATTAAGGGATAACCTCCTAAATACATGTGTACATCATATGAGAAAATACAGTAATTCTGAAAATGATTAAATATGTTATGAGAGGCTAAGGCAATCCCCTTCAACCCAGAGGTGTGGGTTCCAGGACTCCTGTGATGGGCTGTTTGGTGCCCATCAGAGCCATCTTGGATGTCAGTCAAACAGACATCCCTGCCTACCCCAGACTCACCAAAACAGAAAAAAGAGCCGCTCCCCTATCCACCACACCAATCCTGCTGTGCAAGCTCTAGAAGGGTTTAGGTGCTAGAAAGCCCAGTGCACCAAGGGCAGTGCTCATCTGGAGCCTAGTAACTATCAAAAGTAGTTCAACTTCAGCCCTCCAGAAATCTGGGATTTTGGAAAAGATCCAACTTACTTTACTGCCATTTTGCCAGTCTACGTTTTCTTTCATTTTTCATCCTCTGTAAGTTAAAAAGGCAAGCACAAAGGGCTTATGGGGGCCACCTGGGGATATGTCATTTTAGGGAGGTGGGTAGAGAAGCATAGCCAACTTTCATGTTGGTGACTAGGTTTCATCTATTTCAAATAGAATTCATCTCCGAAAAATTAGACACCTCTAATTATACACACAGTGATTAGCATGATAAATGAGGGGATATGCTATTAGCAGAATTAAGTGGTTTTAGAGAAAGTTTTGCTGCTATATGTTATCATATAGCAAAAGAAAATCCAACAACCAAGGAAACAAATATCTCAAAGTCATATTGCCACACGAAAAAAGCAAGTTGCAAAGCAACAACAGAACTAAACTGATATTATTTGTGTGTATATATGAAGTAAATATTTGAAAATGCTTAGATCAAGACATCTATTGTACATCATGGTGACCATACTTAATGTATTTTATACTTGAAAATTGCTGCCAGTTGATTTTAAGTGTTCTCACCACACACACAAAATGGTAAGTATGTGAGGTAATGCGTATCCTAATTAGCTTGATTTAACCATTCCACAATGTATTTGTGTTTCAATACACCACGTTGTACACTATAAGTATATACAATTTTTACTTGTGAATTTAAAAATAAGTCTAAAAAATTAAACTGAAAATGAGAACAAAATGTTCAGAAAAAGGTTGGGGAAGACACACAAATGAATGTTGGATACCTTGAGGGAGTCAGGGAGAAGGAGGACTTCTGCTTTTTATTCCCTACTATCTGGTTCTCTGTCCAGCTGGAACTTAGGATGAACCTGAACAAGAATGTGCACTACTTGTATTTAAAAAAACAAACAAACAAACAAAAAACAAAAAAAAACCCTCTCCATGTGATGTTACGGAGCTATCTCATCATAAAGCCTAGACAATTTACTCCAGAGTCAAGCAAATGGTAACTTATTATTTGGAAGAGATCTTTATTTAAGGGTTGAGGACAGAACATACTCATGGCACAAATAATAGGAACTCTGGCTACACATGATCATATACTCTAATCATCAGAACATTCCCTGAACACTTGCTGGGTTTAAACCAACCTTGAAATCAGTTATTTGCCCAAGGCAAGTAGTAATTTATGGCAGGCCCATAGAAAAGACAGATGATTTAATTAATTTTGCTGCTTGTGTCTCCATGGAAGAAGATGTATATCTTATTCTCAAGGCTTGGTCAGGCCCATTCTATCAGGACTGGTATACCAAAAACAAAACACCCAACCAACCAATGTTTAAAAAACATCATTTTTACGTACCTGATAGCTTCTGCCATTTTAGTGCTTTCTCTTTTCCTGTCATCTGTCAGACGTCGTATAAAATAAATAAAATCAAGTCCACAACAGAAGACGCTGCCAACGGCGCTAAGCAGTACCAGCTTGCTGTCATCGGCAGCGGCCGTGCTCAGAGCACTCTGGACTTCTCTCATTACCTGAAAGTCACCAGAAGTTAAAGTGGCAAAGAATATTTTGGGTTTAAAATCCTAAAAGCATTTTTTTTTGGAGACAGTCTCACTCTGTTGCTCAGGTTGGCGTGCAGTGGTTTAATCAAGGCTCACTGCGCTCTCGAACTCCTGGGCTCAAACAATCCTCCCGCCTCAGCCTCCCAAGTAGCTGGGACTACAGGCTTTTGCCATCATGCCTGGCTAATTTTTCAACTTTTTTGTAAGAGATGGAGTTTTGCTATGTTGTCTAGGGTGGTCTTGAACTCCTGGGCTCAAACAATCCTCCTGCCTCAGTCTCCCAAGTAGCTGGGACTACAGGCTTGTGCCATCATGCCTGGCTCATTTTTCAACTTTTTTGTAGAGATGGAGTTTTGCTATGTTGCCTAGGATGGTCTTGAACTCCTGGGCTCAAGTGATTCTCCTGCCTTGGCCTCCCAAAGTGCTGGGATTACATGCATCAGCCACCACACCCTGCCTAAAAGCATTTTATTACTGGATAATCTGCATCTATGAAAAATGCATCATAGCCTGATACAGTTACTGATATCTACCATGATTTTAATTAATTTGAAAATGTCTCATTTTCTGTAACCAGAGATTGAGATGCTGGGGATGGAGTAAAATATAACTACATAACTAGAGTATAATTAAAAGGACATGGGAATCTACATTATCTTAGTATTTATACAGCCATTGCGGCTCTTAGATAAGGCAAGTTGCTTATTATATCACTGGGCATTTCTCCAGTTTGGACAGCAGGTGGCACATTCAAACCAGTTGAAAGAAACTCGTTCAGTTCTACTGTTTTTTGTTTTGTTTTGTTTTAAAAACTACCCTATTACACTTGGGACAGAAAACAGTTTGGTGCGTAAGTGCGTTAAGTCCAAGCACATTAGCACGGACTGGTAATTTTAGGGCACAAAATCATTTTAAGTGATCTCTGTGAAGCATGTAAAAATAACCAGTGAAGGGACTCTGCAGTCTAAAAATGTACCAAAGACCAACTTTGAACTGGTTTGTTAGGTGACCCTGGGTGAATACACAGACTTTCTGTAGTTAAGTTTTCTTGTCTGGACAAAACCTAGCTACTCACAAACTACTAGGACTTAAAATTTTGGAAAGGTATAGGTTAGGTTCAAATACTCCCAATTCTAGAAACTTCACAAAATTCATGTTCTAACCTTTCCAACAACCAGTTCTGGAAAACTTACTTACTAGGCACTATCAGCAATGAGCATGTGTGGAAATCCCTGTTGCTATGTGTTCTGCTACAACCGCTGAGGAGTATCTGGGGACTGGAAAGATGATAAATATTCTGAAGGGACTGGGATCCCTGGGGCATTTAAATTCTGTCTGAACAAAGAACCCTTTAAGAATCTGATGAAAGCTAAAGCAAAGCGCGTGCACACACATTTTCCACGTGCCTTCATGGAGCCCCGTGCCCGCCAGATGAAGAGCTTCCAGGCAGGAGGTGAACCACAGAGGCACAGAGGCCTGGGTGGACCCACACCCGGGAGAATGGGGATGGACACTCAGCACAGGCCAAGCATCCTGAATTCACGGCCATCGGAGGTGGGACACGGAGCAAAGCCCGCAACTTCCCCTCTGCTCCCTCCCTTCCGGTGGGCATCGGCAGATGGCCCAAAAGGAGGTTTAGAAAGAGCACAGGAAGAGCCATTTCCGCCAAGCAGGCCTGGAAATCAGGCAGGGAGAAGCACGAAGCCCACGCCAGCCCAAAAGTGCCTCTCACCTCTGGATTTAGTGAGTTATTCTCTGACGACTTTGTGGATAACAAGATGTGGGTGAAGCCATCCTGCTTCCTGACCACAATATCTCTGTATCTGTAGGCACTTTCTGTTTGCCTCACGCTGAAACGCAATCGCTTGTCAAAAGGCTGGTCTCTTCTGTCGTCAATAAATTTCCTTTTGCTGGCAGTCACTCCTGTAACCGATGTCTGTATGCTGGTTGTCCCATTGGCTGTTAATGCATCCATGAACGGAGATGTACCTGCCGAGAGTTTGAAATCACAGTAGTCTGTGATGTCCCACCACCAGTTCACTCCCAGGTGTCATCTTTGAATTGGATAAGGATGTTCATTACACACTTAGGATTAAATGAATATAAGAACATTAAAACTTAGAACCTTTAGAAAGCCAAAGTCTACTTTTAAAGCCACTTGTTCTCTTTCAAGGTCTGACAAGAAAGTCACTCTTTTGTTTCACCTTGCCTAAAAAATACAGATGGAGAGGTACTTATCGAAAGGAAGCTACATAGTTAAGAGATTTTTTTAAAGGACAGAATCAAGAGAGAATGGGTCTCATGGAGAGTATCTATTCCAGGTTTGAGAAGTTGAAATAAAAAAGGAAAATAATCAAGAAAATATCTTATTATTAGAGTCAAGGCCATCTAGTCGAAACTTCTTTTTCCAAATGCAAGATAAACTGGATAGACACATGGACGCAGCCAGACTTCTCTGCGGGTCATAGAGCTGTGTGGCAGCCATCACTTCAGACCACCGCCCCTGTGGGACACTCGGGAGTTGTTTCTAGCTGCCCTGGGAGGGACTATCAGAAAGTCCATCTACTTGTTCCAGTTCCACTCCTTTTTCAAACAGCCCTGTTAAGCAGCTGAAGATAGCTCTCCTCTCCCCCACCACATAAAGCATCCTGCCAACATTCCCTCGTATGTCACAGCTCAACAGCAGCAACCATGTTTTGCCAGGGTCTTGAGATGGGGTCTTGCTATGTTGCTCAGGCTGGTCTCAAACTCTTGGCCTCAAGTGATCCTCCTACCTTGGCCTGTTAAGCAGCTGAGATGTGCAGGCATGAACCACTGTGCCTGGTTAAGAATGCAAATAATTATCCTCCTGACTGTATGAATTGTCCAAATATGATCTAATGTGGTGATGAATGTAGAGTAGATGGGGAAAAAAGGAATGAAATGTAAGAAAACTAGATCAGACTTTACTAGTAACATTAGCAATGGCAGAAGTTCTCTGAGGGCAGAGCATGAAGAATTATTAATCAGAAATATTTCCTCCAAAGTGAAAGAGAATAAGCCAAAGCCACCAGAAAACTCATGAATGGACATTTCAGAGGAGCCAAATAACCTCCCTGGCAAAACAACTTGACTTTCATTCAACTGGTGGAAATAATATTTTAATTGCTAGAGGTTTTCTTTTTTTAATTATATTTTTGAAAAATTTAAAGAGGTTATAATACATACATATGGTTCAAAAACCTAAAAATATAAAAGATATTAAGGTGAAAGCCCCCCACGGCCTGATCCTATTTACACAGGACCCCCCTGCCCTCTTAGCCACTGGGGCTGCGTTCTCAGGGGCCCCTCCAGAGTATCTCCATGGATATACAAGAAAATATCAATACAGACTTCTCCATCACCCTGGCTTTTAAAAGTACAGATGGCAGTACACTAGACACAGTGTTTTGCTGTATCATACATTGTTGTCTTGCTTGTACATATATAAGATACATACATTGTTACATCTCATGGTTATTCCTTCGACAATATCTTAGAATGGCTCCTCTATCAGAACATAGCTTCCTGTTCTTTCCTAAGGCTGCGTGGCAGGCGAGGCCCATGGTAGGGATGCACTGTAATTCATTTTCCAGTCCACACTGGAATACGCACTACTATTCAGTGACTTGTTGATATGACCAACAACACAGTGACACAAAATACTGACCTCTGTCATCCCACTGCTGTCAAATCTCTACAAGCTTCCAAAGGACTTGTAGCCTGGAGTAGTTCTAACTGGAGACCATTGGGTCAGATGTTACCAGTCGGCAAAGGTGTTGCTGAGTCCTTCCGAGGAACTCAGGAAAGACTTTTTCTTTTAACCTCCATCCTCTTCCCTACCAGATCCTTCTTCCATCTTTGTTTAAAAACATTTGACAATCTCGTCTCCCCTCAGGAACCCTCTCTAATCTGCTCCTCCAGTCTCAGTCCCATCACAGCCTCACCTGCCTGCACTTGCTGTCTTCACCTCTCCCTCTGTCCATCATTCTTCAACCCATTCAACTGGGGCCCAGAGTCCACATGGCCAGGAACCTTCTGAGTCTAGAGAAATGGATGCTGGATGACTGTGAACCTGTGAGCCTGGGCGAGCGGAAGAGGAGCTTCCACAGGGAAGCCTGGAGTTGCTGAGGGAGGAGGCGAGGGAGAGATGCTTCTTCCTCCAGGGTGAGCATCCAGGTGCAGATGTGCATAGCCCGAAGTGCACATCTAGATCAGGGGAGGGAAGTCAGGGTTGGAGAGAGGTACTTGGGGTTGGTGCCAGAAATGGCTGAACTGACAGTATGAGCTCCCAGGGGAAGACTGAGACAGAGAGTGAGCCTGCTGAAGCCAGCTGGGAAGTGCTGGGGAGGGGCGCAGGCAGAGCCAGAAGGCAGCAGAGAAGCAGGAAGGCAATAACTGGTTTCCTCAAAGGAAGGAGAGCAGGCCACAGCAGTGAGGATGTGTCTGCAGGGGCAGGTGTTACAGAGGTGGAGGAGAATGCAGAACAGGTGACCTAGGGAGAAATGAGAGGCCACTCGTAAGCGTGGGCAATGCTTCACTGTGGCGTGAGGAGTGGAAGCCAGACCACAGGACACAATGAAAGACAACTAAAAATCAATCAATAAAAACACACATGGGCACAGCAGGAGTTGTTAAAAGTGCAGGTGAGAAGACATTCCCACTTAGGTGACAGCCGACAGCAACGATTTCCCTGCCTAAAAAGAGACCACACCAGGAACAATGCTGTGCAGAGGCAGGCAGAGGCTACGTGACACGGTGCTGGCATGTTGGGACAGGAGATAGATGTGGAGACTCTGGGCATTCTCAGAAGGGGGTTCCTTTGGACTACACACGCCAGCAGCTGGTAATGCCAAGTGAGAGCTCCTGGGTCTTTAAGAGTTCCTCAACCCGAGCTGGATTTTTCAATTGCTGCTATATCCAAGCACAAAAAGCAGCATCCTGGCAACACAGGAAGGCCTGGTGCCACGGCCCAAATGCCTGTGTCTCACCCAAACTCCCGTGGGGAAATCCTCACCCACAAGGTGATGGTCTGAGGAGGTGGGGCCTTTAGGGGGTGATTAGGTCATGGGGGTGGGGCCCTCATGAATGGGATGAGTGCCCTTATAAATGAGGGCCGATATTCCCTGGCCCTTCTGCCATGTGACAAAGCAGCAAAAAGGTGCTATTTGTGAACCAGGGAGTGAGTCCTCAGCAGATCCTGAACCTGCTGGCACCCTGATCTTAGGGTTCTCTCCAGAATTATGAGGATAATTAACACAATAATTCTGTTGTGTATTGACAAGCCACCCACTTGATGGTATTTTGTTAAGGCAGCCCAAATGGCTAAGACACCTGCCTCCCACCAGGGCAAAGCTGGCTGGCTTCAGGTCTGCTCTCCCCACCTCTGAACTGCTCTTGCTTTCACTGTGTCTTTCCTTTCTCTATGTAAAAGTCACACATTCCTTAAACTCTCCCAGCAGTTTTCCTGGTGGCTTCCTTCCACCGAAGCAACACTTCTAGGCCATGGAGTCCATGCAGCCTTTATATGTGAGTCTCAGAAAAAGCTTCAGCATTTTCTTTGAGGCGATAGTGCCTACGGAACTATCCGTGGTTCTGCTAATTTAAAAATGGATTCATTTTGGCTCATGCTGACCAAGACTACCGAACTTGGCCTTCAGCCTCCTGAGTTAAAACCGTGTTGGCTCCTCATGCCAGTGAGGTCCCTGCTCATTTTAGACTCTGTGATTTTGTTGGAGCTTCAGCGACCACACCCCACCCCACTGTAATTCCTGGCACTCCCCGTTACTCATCTGAGTAGGGCATGTGACACTGAACTTTGCACTATTTAGGTAGAGAAGTATTCACAGCAGGATCAAGTCTTGGAGTCACAGGCTGCCAGCACCGACTAGGAGGACCCTGATCATCGCATATGTCCCCGCTCAAGACAATCAAGCCACAGTGTTCTCACGTCGCCCAGGGTTCTCATGCCACCCAGGGCTGTGCCCATCTCAGGACCTTTGCATGTGTTCCTCCCTCTGCCTAGAACGCCTATGACCTGGAATTCAAATGGCCACTTTCTTCTGCTCATCTGGATGGCAGCTCAAATTTCAGCATCTCAGACAAGCCTTCTTGGACCTCCCATCCTAATGCTGGTCCCTCCCATCAGCACTTCATATCACCCTGGTTTGTTTTCTTCAAAACACCCCTGAAAGTTATTTCTTTCTCATTGTATTTTTATTTAGAGTATCATCTATGTACTCCACCAAGCTGTGTAAGAGCAGGGTCCTCGCCTGTCTTATCTACCCATCCCCAGTGCACACAACACTCAGTACATGTTTACTCAGTAAACTCATGGAAAGGGCCTTCAAGTCTCTCTAGTTCAGATCCCTCAATTTAGAGACAAGTAGCTAAGTGACTGGCCAAGTGTCACACAGCTCATTACCTCAACCCAAGCCAGGGATGGTAAGCTCTACACTTCAGAGCAGAATTAGCTGCTAATGACTAAACAAATGGTAAACACTGAGATTCAGAAGAAACCCACCCCCCTCACCCCAAACTGTGGAAATTAGTGTGACTCCCCTGGAACAATGACTCTCATGGAAACACAGGAGTACAAGTTGCCTCTGTGAACTGAGAGTTCCTTAAGGATTTGGATTCAGAGAGTACCAAGGCTTTCCTAGGATTTATTAACATAAAATTCGACTAGGAAAGAAACCTAATTTAGTATCTCTTGCAATAATTGATTTTTCTTTAATATGTTCAAGAGCAAAAAGGATACCCTCAAATACATATGGCGAATCTGTTCAATATCACTGCTTCAAAAACTGCAAGTCTCTAACAATGACTTGTGACACCCTCTTCCCACCTAAAGAGAACAGTGTCTGTACTTCTTCACCTGCCACTGATAACTAGGAAACTGAAGAAAATACACATAACAACTGTTTTCAGGCACTGGACCACAGGCTGTTCAGGGCAATGTTCCCAGAGTGAAAGGAGACAAACATGGTGAGCCTAACAGTCCACCCGCCTTTCCACCGAAAGCAGCTGCCACACTGCCGGTGCAGGGATGGGAAACCCAGACACAGCTGGCAAAAATGCTGTCTTAGAACAGATGTCTTGGGGGAGGCCCAGGAGGCTATAATTTGTGGGGCATGACATGGAAAAGGAGGGAGCTACATAGATAAAAAGTTCCAGAGAGCGTAGGGGATCCCTTTGAGTCTTTGCTGAACCAATCTGAGCATGCACAGGGAGAAATTCCACAAGGCTGGGCAGTGAACAACTTTTGAGGAAAGAAAAATTACCAGAGACCTATAAACTGAATAATCTCAAGTTTGCCTAGGGCCGGAAGTCCTCATCAGCCAGAGCAGAGATCTCATCAAATACATGAGGCATTCAGTAGAGAGACCCCAGATCAGGCATATATCAGCAGTGGAACTAATCTAGCTCTAGAATAAAGAATACTTAAAATTTCACTAACAAAGCTTCAAAGTAAGCTGTGAAAGGATCAAACTGATATGCAACTAACAATTTCCTGCCAGAACAAATCTAACACTTTAAAAAAGCATACAACAAAACCCAGCACCCCAAAATGTAAATCACAATGTTTATCAACCAACCAAAAATTATTAGACAAGAAAGAAGTGGGAAAATAGGACCAGTGACTAAGATAAAATCAGTTAATAAAGACTAAAAATGAGAGATGATGGTATTACGAGAAAAGAACATCTTCAAAACTGTTATAATCTCAATGTGCTCAAGGATTTAAAGAAAAACATGAACATAATGCAGAAATGAAAGACTAGGAATAAAAATTTCATTGAATATGTTGAACCAATTAGATACTAAAAAGATCAGAGAACTTGAAGGCACAGCAATAGGCTATGTCCAAAATGCAGTATGACAGAAGAAACAGAAAAAACAATGAACCTGAGTGCCCTGTAGAACAATATTAAGCAGTCTAGCATATGTGTAATTTGAGTCTCAGAGAAGGGGTGTGTGTGTGTGTGTGTGTGTGTGTGTGTGTGTGTGTGTGTGTGTGTGTGTGTGTGTGTGTGTGTGTGTGTGTGTGTGTGTGTGTGTGTGTGTGTGTGTGTGTAAGTAAAACATTTGCAGAAATAATAGTGGAAAGTTTTCCATACTTGATAAAAACCAGAAGCTGACAGATTCAAGAAGCTTAAAAAATACTATGATAAATACACACAAACCCCAAACTAAGGCCTATTATAATCTGCTGATAACATGAGAACAAAAAGATTACAGATAGAATAACCGATCAACTCAATACTTACATTCAGAAAGCATACAAGACAGAAGAAAATGGAATGGCACCTTTGAAGTGTATGAAGACAAAAAAAAGCCAACCTATATACACAGCACAAATGCAGCATAAATGTCCTTCAAAAACAGAGGAGAAACAAACACATTTCTAGATAAAAGCTGAGAGAGTTTGCACCAGCAGGCCTGCACTGTAAGGAATGTTAAAAAATGTTCTTCGAGCAGAAGGAAAATAATACCAGACAGAAGCCTGAATACATACAAACGAATAAAGAGTATCAGACCAGTAAATATGGGTAAAAATGAACCTGCACCAACTGCATATTAAGTGTAATTAACTAAATGTAGACAGTAGTAACTGCTTGGCCTCATCACTGAAACAATGTCTCCCCAGCTTTCATACCAACCTAACAAAAATGAATAAAAACTACTTTGTACATACTATACAAATATATTAAAGTATCTTCAAAAAATGACTATTCTTTGGAAAAATAGAAATCCTCAAGACTGATCTTTGATGTAGCAGAAACAGAAAATAAAACAAGGAGAGAGAAAAAATAAAATCATTAACGAATTACCTCTTACAACAGTTTATAGGCTATGCAGGTTAAGGAACAGCTGTGTAGTAACAAACAGCCTCAGACCACAGAGAAAAGAAAGAAAATTCATCCAATCTGTTTTGCAAAGATAACTTAACCCTGACTAGACACAAATGCCACAGAGCAAAACCACGTACCAATTTTACCCATTACTCATGGAAGCACAATCTTACTTTACTAATGGTTGATGGTTTATGTCAAGGGGCATTTTAAGATGTTGTGAGATAGCTTAGTTCAAGGGCAAGAATTGCAAAAACATACTAAACAATAGCATTTCTAGATTCTGGGAACTATTTAAACAAATAGAAAACATCAAGTTGTACTAAGAAACATAAAAAGACACCCCCCCACAACACATACACACACAAAAGGTGAGGTGGGAATGCCACGATTCTGGAGAACATCAAATACTGTAAAGCTATTTCTCTTTCCCAATTTGAATGCTAGTAGACTTCCAATTAAAACCTCGGTGGTTAAGATTTAGCAGGAAGACAAGCTAAAATTTTTTTGAAAAGAATAATGAGTGAAATATGCCTAACTAGTTGTATATTATAAATCTACATGAAAAGCACAGTTCTAGCACAGGGGAAAATGATGAGCTAGAGGAAAATGATGAGCTAGAATCAGTCTAAGAATAGCTTCTATGATGAGAATACATGCATCATGAATCAATAAGCTGGTATAAAACATTCAATACATAGCGAAGTCTTGTTTAATAAAAAGTGTAATAGAACATGTAAAGTTTCTAGATGGAGAAGAACTTAAACATAAAAAGGACAGGAAAAAGGTTAAAAAATTCGAGTACATAAAAATTGAAAATTTCACAGATGAAAAGCTAGTATTATTATTAAAGCACTAATAACTGCAAAGCATAAAACAGACCTAAAAACACACACACAAGGTTGGGCGTGGTGGCTCACGCCTGGAATCAATCCCACCACTTTGGGAGGCCAAGGCAGGTGGATCACTTCAGGTCAGGAGTTTGAGACTAGCCTGGTCAACATGGTGAAACCCTGTTTCTACTAAAAATGCAAAAATTAGTCGGGTGTGGTGGCGCATGCCTTTAGTCCCAGCTACTCGGGAGGCTGAGGCAGCAGTGAGCTGAGATCACACCACTGCACTCCAGCTTGGGCGACAGAGTGAGACTCTGTCTCAAAAGACACACACACACACACACACACACACACACACGATGTGTACAGTAAATTCGAATGATGGAATGAAAACACTAAAACATAAAAAATTGATCTGAGTTAAAAAAAAAAAAAAGACGTTCTTTCTACCTTCAGATTAGAAAACTTTAAAATACGGCAATTTAGGGCTAGCGAAGGGCACATATACATAAATCAGTACATTCCTAGAAAGCAATTTTGTAACATGTGGCAATCAACCCCTACCCTTATAATTCTACCTTTAGAATTTTACTCCTAAAACAGAAAGTATATGAGGATATGTTTTAACACACAAAAGGTATTCAAACAGCTTTACTTTTAAAATGGAAAAACTGCCAAAAGCCCTAAACTTCGTGCCCAGTAGTAAGGAAATAGTGAAATTAATTATGGCACACGTGTACCTGACATGATATTATATAGCTATTATGCTTGTGAAGATTTTTAAAAATACGGGTCAATAAGTGCCTCACAGCAGCTGCCATTTACATCACACCTTACACATGCTGAGCTCCTAAGCATAAAATCAGATTCAAATCCCTGCAGCACACCTGAAAGGTGTGTGGTACCTGCAGATCTGATTCCCATGCTTGTATCCTTCCACTGCCCATCCCCAAAATCATCCATGAAAAAAATAAAAATGAAAGATAACAGAAGGGGTATGTGGACAGATAGATAAGAACAATATTTCCATGTGAGTTTATTAGGAATGTAAATTATAGAAATGTTAATAATGGCTTTTTATTGGTGAGAGAGACATAGAATAATTCTTATCTTCTTGCTATTTTGTGAATTTTTACAATATATTTGACATAATCGAGAAACCACTTGAAACTACACTATGGCATCCAAAATCCAGACAAAAGTGTCTGGGATATTATTCTTCACTAGGTAAAGATTAACTGGTATTTCTCTGATTATATTTTAGTTTAGAATTGTCTAATCAAGAGTTAGCAAGTTTTAATATGTTTTCAAGGCAGAAGGGTCTCAACTGCAAAAAGAGTTCAAAAACTGTTTTTAATCATCTTGGATATTAATGACCACTGTTGTCTTTGGTCTGAAGTTAAAAAGCAAGGACTACAGCATCTACAGAATTAATAGCTCTCCCTTTATGGAGTTTAATATTTCAAAATATTGTTATTTACATATATTGAACGTAATCCTATTTACCTATACAAAACCTTACAATTTTATTCAGATTATATAATCTGCAAATTTTCTTTAAGAACAATTTTTCATATGAACATGGAAATAAATGCAGGCTTTAAACATCAATACCTCTTTTCTTCATAATGTGTTAAATAAATGCTTTACAAATAATTCTAAAAGTGTCTTTGCTCTAACTCCTCCAATTCCAGTTCTCTATCCATAGGGGTCTCCGAGTTAAAATCTAGTCTAATTCTAGTAGACTTCCAATAAAAAACTCAGTGGTTAGGATTTAGCAGGGAGACAGGCTAAGAAATTTTTGAAAATAATAATGAGTGAAATATACCTAACTAGTTGTATGTTATAAATCTACATGAAGTACATAGTTCTAGTACAGGGGAAAATGATGAGCTAGAATCAGTCTAAGAATAGCTCCTGCCAGGCTATTCTTATTCACAGAGATGTATGTTCTCACATGCAAACCACAGGCAGAGCACAGTGAATAAAGGCAAGGATATGCACCCGACCTCCTAGGCTCAGAAGCTGGCTCTGTCCTGGACTCGTCCACTCTCACCTACTCATCCCTGCCTACTCTCCCAGCTGGAGGACAGTCTACTCTTCACCCTGTTCCCAGCACTTTAGGAGGCAGAGGTGGGCGGATCATGAGGGCAGGAGATCGAGACCACCTTGGCTAACACAGTGAAACCCCGTCTCTACTAAAAATACAAAAAAATTAGCCGGGCGTGGTGGCGGGCGCCTGTAGTCCCAGCTACTCGGGAGGCTGAGGCAGGAGAATGGCGTGAGTGAACCTGGGAGGCAGAGCCTGTAGTGAGCCAAGATCGCGCTACTGCACTCCAGCCTGGGTGACAGAGCAAGATTCTGTCTCAAAAAAAAGAAAAAAGAATAGCTCCTGTGATGAGGACAGACGCATCACAAATCTATATAAGCTGGTATAAACCATTCAATATATAGTTCACTAAATGTGCTCATTCTTAGCCATCTCTAAGAAACACATTGATATACCATCAGGACTGCAATCATGTTTTGTTGTAAAAACAAGTGACACATTAGGAACGATGTGAGTATACTGTGAATGTCACACATTTATGTACAGTGCACAACCGCACCCAGCTGAAACTGGCTAGGCAGGAATACACAAAACACACACAAAACACACTCAAACAGCTGCCCACCCACATCAGGTATTACAACTTTCTGCATGACTTCAGATTGCAGGCCTTCTATTGCTTCACAGTAACCACATGCTGCAACTCTTCCAATGCCCACTTCTACAGGCAAATTTCTGCTGTCCTTTTTCAAGATAAAGTATCGTATTTATTGCAGTACTTGCTTTTCTTAACTAATTGACACTTGAAATTGTGCTACTGTTTCTATTAGGTTAATGTGTCCATGACAAAGTTTTTGTGGGCTGTGCCTCTAATCTAATTTCCCCCATAAGCCCTGTAGCTTTTATTGCATGATTTTGCAGTGTAGCGATTTTTAGGATCACATATATCACATTATAGCAGAACTCACTGTAAGTTTTCTTTCAACTGCTCAGTATCAAAGTCATTCATTTTTTGGTTGACTCACGAAAAAATTTATTCACAGCCATGTTTTAGACCTGGCCCTAAAAATAAAACCATCCAACTTAATGATATGCTTCAAGATGTCATAAAAACCAACCAGCAAGAGCTCAATGGGGAGTGAGGATGGAAATGCTTACCATCAAACACCACATTCAGAGAATGCTTTAAACTCACTTCAAAAGCAAAAGAAAAACCTGAGAACAGAGGAGGTGTAAAACGCATTTTAGTCCATGAAACATACAAATAATTCCTTGAAACTGCTAAAAAACTTGAGAATGCTAGAAATATAAATAAGGGCAGGTGAACGGCAAACCACAAAATGAGAACATTAAATACCTGAGACTCCACAGGCTTAGGGAGCATTCTGAAAATCAACAGGGAGAAGAATGTAAGCTATGGTTCCTGCAATTAAAATGATTCTGTTTCATAGCTAACTTTTCACAGAGAATCAACCCCAAAAAATTAAGTGCCAAAAGCAATGAGGGGATTTTAAAAAGAAAAATAACTATTTTGAGATAAAAGTACCAATTAATGAGATAATGTACCTTTAAATCAACTCTAGATAATTAATTATATTTTTCCTAAAACTAAATAAGACTAGCCTGATTAAACCACAGAATTGCGAACCTAGAGACACACAATAATGTTGTATTAGATGTGGCAAGTGCCGCATGACAGCAGGGGTTCTCACCCTGACTCTGCAATGGGATTGCCAGGGGACTTCTAAAAAATGCTCCTTGGAGAAAGGGGAACTCTTTTTTTTGGTTTGTTTTTTTGTTGTTGTTGTTGAGACGGAGTCTCGCTCTGTCGCCCAGGCTGGAGTGCAGTGGCGCGATCTTGGCTCACTGCAAGCTTCGCCTCCCAGGTTCACGCCATTCTCCTGCCTCAGCCTCCCGAATAGCTGGGACTACAGGCTCCCGCCACCACACCCGGCTAATTTTTTTTTTGTATTTTTTAGTAGAGACGGGGTTTCACCGGGTTAGAAGGGGAACTCTTTCTTATCCACTGTTGGTAGGAATGTAAATTAGTACAGTCATTATGGGAAAGAGTATGCAGGTTTCTTGAAAAATAAATCTACCATATGATCCGGCAATCACTTGACTAGATATTTATCCAAAGAAAATGAAATCAGCATGTCAAAGAGGCATCTGCACTCCCATGTTTACTGCAGCAGTATTCACAATAGCCAAGATATGAAACCAACCTATAAGTGCCCATCAACAAATGAATGGATAACGAAAATGTTGGGGGGAGGAGCCAAGATGGCCGAATAGGAACAGCTCCGGTCTACAGCTCCCAGCGCGAGCGACGCAGAAGACGGGTGATTTCTGCATTTCCATCTGAGATACCGTGTTCATCTCACTAGGGAGTGCCAGACAGTGGGCGCAGGTCAGTGGGTGAGTGCACCGTGCGCCAGCCGAAGCAGGGGCGGGCATTGCCTCACTCGGGAAGCGCAAGGGGTCAGGGAGTTCCCTTTCCAGGGGTGACAGACGGCACCTGGAAAATCGGGCCACTCCCACCCGAATACTGTGCTTTTCCGACGGGCTTAGGAAACGGTGCCCCAGGAGAGTATAGCCCGCACCTGGCTCAGAGGGTCCTACGCCCACGGAGTCTCGCTGATTGCTAGCACAGCAGTCTGAGATCAAACAGCAAGTCGGCAGCGAGGCTGGGGGAGGGGCGCCCGCCATTGCCCAGGCTGGCTTAGGTAAACAAAGCAGCCTGGAAGCTTGAACTGGGTGGAGCCCACCACAGCTCAAGGAGGCCTGCCTGCCTCTGTAGGCTCCACCTCTGGGGGCAGGGCACAGACAAACAAAAAGACAGCAGTAACCTCTGCAGACTTAAATGTCCCTGTCTGACAGCTTTGAGGAGAGCAGTGGTTCTCCCAGCACGCAGCTGGAGATCTGAGAATGGGCTGACTGCCGCCTCAAGTGGGTCCCTGACCCCTGACCCCCGAGCAGCCTAACTGGGAGGCACCCCCCAGCAGGGGCAGACTGACACCTCACACGGCCGGCCAGATACTCCAACAGACCTGCAGCTGAGGGTTCTGTCTGTTAGAAGGAAAACTAACAGAAAGGACATCCACACCAAAAACCCATCTGTACATCACCGTCATCAAAGACCAAAAGTAGATAAAACCACAAAGATGGGGAAAAAACAGAGCAGAAAAACTGGAAACTCTAAAAAGCAGAGTACCTCTCCTCCTCCAAAGGAACGCAGTTCCTCACCAGCAACAGAACAAAGCTGGACAGAGAATGACTTTGACGAGCTGAGAGAAGAAGGCTTCAGACGATCAAATTACTCCGAGCTACAGGAGGATATTCAAACCAAAGGCAAAGAAGTTGAAAACTTTGAAAAAAATTTAGAAGAATGTATAACTAGAATAACCAATACAGAGAAGTGCTTAAAGGAGCTGATGGAGCTGAAAACCAAGGCTCGAGAATTACGTGAAGAATGCAGAAGCCTCAGGAGCCGATGCGATCAAATGGAAGAAAGGGTATCAGCCCTGGAAGATGAAATGAGCGAAATGAAGCAAGAAGGGAAGTTTAGAGAAAAAAGAATAAAAAGAAACGAGCAAAGCCTCCAAGAAATGTGGGACTATGTGAAAAGACCAAATCTACGTCTGATTGGTGTACCTGAAAGTGACGGGGAGAATGGAACCAAGTTGGAAAACACTATGCAGGATATTATCCAGGAGAACTTCCCCAATCTAGCAAGGCAGGCCAACATTCAGATTCAGGAAATACAGAGAACGCCACAAAGATACTCCTCGAGAAGAGCAACTCCAAGACACATAATTGTCAGATTCACCAAAGTTGAAATGAAGGAAAAAATGTTAAGGGCAGCCAGAGAGAAAGGTCGGGTTACCATCAAAGGGAAGCCCATCAGACTAACAGTGGATCTCTCGGCAGAAACCCTACAAGCCAGAAGAGAGTGGGGGCCAATATTCAACATTCTTAAAGAAAAGAATTTTCAACCCAGAATTTCATATCCTGCCAAACTAAGCTTCATAAGTGAAGGAGAAATAAAATACTTTACACACAAGCAAATGCTGAGAGATTTTGTCACCACCAGGCCTGCCCTAAAAGAGCTCCTGAAGGAAGCGCTAAACATGGAAAGGCACAACTGGTACCAGCCACTGCAAAATCATACCGAAATGTAAAGACCATCGAGACTAGGAAGAGACTGCATCAACTAACGAGCAAAATAACCAGCTAACATCATAATGACAGGATCAGATTCACACATAACAATATTAACTTTAAATGTAAATGGACTAAATGCTCCAATTAAAAGACACAGACTGGCAAATTGGATAAAGACTCAAGACCCATCAGTGTGCTGTATTCAGGAAACCCATCTCATGTGCAGAGACACACATAGGCTCAGAATAAAAGGATGGAGGAAGATCTACCAAGCAAATGGAAAACAAAAAAAGGCAGGGGTTGCAATCCTAGTCTCTGATAAAACAGACTTTAAACCAACAAAGATCAAAAGAGACAAAGAAGGCCATTACATAATGGTAAAGGGATTAATTCAACAAGAAGAGCTAACTATCCTAAATATATATGCACCCAATACAGGAGCACCCAGATTCATAAAGCAAGTCCTGAGTGACCTACAAAGAGACTTAGACTCCCACACATTAATAATGGGAGACTTTAACACCCCACTGTCAACATTAGACAGATCAACGAGACAGAAAGTCAACAAGGATACCCAGGAATTGAACTCAGCTCTGCACCAAGCGGACCTAATAGACATCTACAGAACTCTCCACCCCAAATCAACAGAATATACATTTTTTTCAGCACCACACCACACCTATTCCAAAATTGACCATATACTTGGAAGTAAAGCTCTCCTCAATAAATGTAAAAGAACTGAAATTATAACAAACTATCTCTCAGATCACAGTGCAATCAAGCTAGAACTCAGGATTAAGAATCTCACTCAAAACCGCTCAACTACGTGGAAACTGAACAACCTGCTCCCGAATGACTACTGGGTACATAATGAAATGAAGGCAGAAATAAAGATGTTCTTTGAAACCAACGAGAACCAAGACACAACATACCAGAATCTCTGGGATGCATTCAAAGCAGTGTGTAGAGGGAAATTTATAGCACTAAATGCCCACAAGAGAAAGCAGGAAAGATCCAAAATTGACACCCTAACATCACAATTAAAAGAACTAGAAAAGCAAGAGCAAACACATTCAAAAGCTAGCAGAAGGCAAGAAATAACTAAAATCAGAGCAGAACTGAAGGAAATAGAGACACAAAAAACCCTTCAAAAAATAAATGAATCCAGGAGCTGGTTTCTTGAAAGGATCAACAAAATTGCTAGACCGCTAGCAAGATTAATAAAGAAAAAAAGAGAGAAGAATCAAATAGATGCAATAAAAAATGATAAAGGGGATATCACCACCGATCCTACAGAAATACAAACTACCATCAGAGAATATTACAAACACCTCTACGCAAATAAACTAGAAAATCTAGAAGAAATGGATAAATTCCTCAACACATACACCCTCCCAAGACTAAACCAGGAAGAAGTTGAATCTCTGAATAGACCAATAACAGGAGCTGAAATTGTGGCAATAATCAATAGCTTACCAACCAAAAAAAGTCCAGGACCAGATGGGTTCACAGCCGAATTCTACCAGAGGTACAAGGAGGAGCTGGTACCATTCCTTCTGAAACTATTCCAATCAATAGAAAAAGAGGGAATCCTCCCTAACTCATTTTATGAGGCCAGCATCATCCTGATACCAAAGCCTGGCAGAGACACAACAAAAAAAGAGAATTTTAGACCAATATCCTTGATGAACATTGATGCAAAAATCCTCAATAAAATACTGGCAAACAGAATCCAGCAGCACATCAAAAAGCTTATCCACCATGATCAAGTGGGCTTCATCCCTGGGATGCAAGGCTGCTTCAATATACGCAAATCAATAAATGTAATCCAGCATATAAACAGAACCAAAGACAAAAACCACATGATTATCTCAATAGATGCAGAAAAGGCCTTTGACAAAATTCAACAACCCTTCATGCTAAAAACTCTCAATAAATTAGGTATTGATGGGATGTATCTCAAAATAATAAGAACTATTTATGACAAACCCACAGCCAATATCATATTGAATGGGCAAAAACTGGAAGCATTCCCTTTGAAAACTGGCACAAGACAGGGATGCCCTCTCTCACCACTTCTATTCAACATAGTGTTGGAAGTTCTGGGCAGGGCAATTAGGCAGGAGAAGGAAATCAAGGGTATTCAATTAGGAAAAGAGGAAGTCAAATTGTCCCTGTTTGCAGATGACATGATAGTATATCTAGAAAATCCCATTGTCTCAGCCCAAAATCTCCTTAAGCTGATAAGCAACTTCAGCAAAGTCTCAGGATACAAAATCAATGTACAAAAATCACAAGCATTCTTATACATCAATAACAGACAAACAGAGAGCCAAATCATGAGTGAATTCCCATTCACAATTGCTTCAAAGAGAATAAAATACCTAGGAATCCAACTTACTAGGGATGTGAAGGACCTCTTCAAGGAGAACTACAAACCACTGCTCAAGGAAATAAAAGAGGATACAAACAAATGGAAGAACATTCCATGCTCATGGGTAGGAAGAATCAATATCATGAAAATGGCCATCCTTCCCAAGGTAATTTACAGATTCAATGCCATCCCCATCAAGTTACCAATGACTTTCTTCACAGAATTGGAAAAAACTACTTTAAAGTTCATATGGAACCAAAAAAGAGCCCGCATCGCCAAGTCAATCCTAAGCCAAAAGAACAAAGCTGGAGGCATCACACTACCTGACTTCAAACTATACTACAAGGCTACAGTAACCAAAATAGCATGGTACTGGTACCAAAACAGAGATATAGATCAATGGAACAGAACAGAGCCGTCAGAAATAATGCCACATATCTACAAGTATCTGATCTTTGACAAACCTGAGAAAAACAAGAAATGGGGAAAGGATTCCCTATTTAATAAATGGTGCTGGGAAAACTGGCTAGCCATATGCAGAAAGCTGAAACTGGATCCCTTCCTTACACCTTATACAAAAATCAATTCAAGATGGATTAAAGACTTAAATGTTAGACCTAAAACCATAAAAACCCTAGAAGAAAACCTAGGCATTACCATTCAGGACATAGGCACGGGCAAGGACTTCATGTCTAAAACACCAAAAGCAATGGCAACAAAAGCCAAAATTGACAAATGGGATCTAATTAAACTAAAGAGCTTCTGCACAGCAAAGGAAACTACCATCAGAGTGAACAGGCAACCTACAAGATGGGAGAAAATTTTCGCAACCTACTCATCTGACAAAGGGCTAATATCCAGAATCTACAATGAACTCCAACAAATTTACAAGAAAAAAACAAACAACCCCATCAAAAAGTGGGCGAAGGACATGAACAGACACTTCTCAAAAGAAGACATTTATGCAGCCAAAAAACACATGAAAAAATGCTCACCATCACTGGCCATCAGAGAAATGCAAATCAAAACCACAATGAGATACCATCTCACACCAGTTAGAATGGCAATCATTAAAAAGTCAGGAAACAACAGGTGCTGGAGAGGATGTGGAGAAATAGGAACACTTTTACACTGTTGGTGGGACTGTAAACTAGTTCAACCCTTGTGGAAGTCAGTGTGGCGATTCCTCAGGGATCTAGAACTAGAAATACCATTTGACCCAGCCATCCCATTACTGGGTATATACCCAAAGGACTATAAATCATGCTGCTATAAAGACACATGCACACGTATGTTTATTGCGGCATTATTCACAATAGCAAAGACTTGGAACCAACCCAAATGTCCAACAATGATAGACTGGATTAAGAAAATGTGGCACATATACACCATGGAATACTATGCAGCCATCAAAAATGATGAGTTCATGTCCTTTGTAGGGACATGGATGAAATTGGAAATTATCATTCTCAGTAAACTATCGCAAGAGCAAAAAACCAAACACCGCATATTCTCACTCATAGGTGGGAACTGAACAATGAGAACACATGGACACAGGAAGCAGAACATCACACTTTGGGGACTGTTGTGGGGTGGGGGGAGGGGGGAGGGATAGCATTGGGAGATATACCTAATGCTAGATGACGAGTTGGTGGGTGCAGCGCACCAGCATGGCACATGTATACATATGTAACTTACCTGCACGTTGCGCACATGTACCATAGAGCCTAAAGTATAATAATAATAATAATAATAATAATAATAATAATAAAGAAAAAACAAACAAACAAACAAAAAAAGAAAATAAACGTGTGTTGTTTCAAGGCAAAAAAAAAAAAAAAAAAAAAAAAAGAAAATGTTGGTATATACACACAATGGAGTATTATTCAGCCTTAAAAAAAGAGTGAAATCCTGTCATTTGGGGCAACATGGGTGAACCTGGAGGACATCATGCTAAGTGAAAGAAGCCAGGCACAGAAAGACAAATACTGCATGATCTCACTCATATGTGGAAGCTAAAAAGTTGACCTCACAGGGAGTAAAACAGTGGTTACTAGAGGCTGGGAAGTATGGAGTTGGGGGAGAAGAGTCAAAGGTCAGTTAACAGATATAAAATTAAAGCTAGACCGGAGTAATAAGTTCTGAGTGTTGTATGGCACGGCAGGGTGACTAAAATTAGCAACAATTTATTGTATATTTTCAAATACAGCAGATTTTAAATGTTACGAAAATAAAAAAAATGATAAATGTCTGAAGTGATGGATTTGGTCATTACATATTGCACATATATATCAAATTATATTGTACGTAATAATTGTAATATGTACATAAGTGTTGAGTAAAAATAGTAAAAAATAAAAGGGGGGAAAAAAAGCTCCCTGGGCCACACTTGCAGGCACCCGAGGACTCTGGGTGGAGCTCAGGCTCTGTGGCCTGTGATCAGATGCATCCCGAGGCTGGGGACCCGATCCAAGTTGGTGTGTTTGGTGTCCATTGCTGATGTTGCGTGTTCGAGGCCCAAAACAGGATATTCAGGGTAACCCAAAGGAAATGGTTCAGGTCAGAACACTGAGATTACAGCAGCAGTAACAATTCCCATAAATCAGAGGAAGGACTGTTCAAGTCCGGGTAATTAACACAGATAAATAACAATGATAAAAGGGGAGGCAGGTGGCTCAGGATCTGGAAACCAGCAGGGAGCTCTGAAGCACGTACTGGTGGGCACCATCAGGATTACGCCGTGCTGCTCGTTAAAGCTGCACCCAAGGAAACGCACTCACCAGTTCACAGTGAAATGGTCTCCAATGTAGACACACTTTAACTGCTGGTTCTTGTACTGCTTGTATTTATATATTTTTAACAATATCATTCAGGAAGATAAAAATGTTCATATATTAATCATCTGTCCTCAGGATTCACTGCCCATGCATTGATAACTCTTTCCAACTTTGTTTTATTCTTCACCAAAAGCAAGAGGGGGAAATCCCAGTGAACAATCATACTTGCTTTTCAGAGCAAGGTGATCACAGGAGGTCAGAGACACAGATACCGAGGCAACGGGTCAGCAACCAACATCTGTGGACCCATCACTGCTGGCCGGGCAGTACCACGTGTCTCACCCAACCCCCCCGCCATAATCCCCTGAAGATGAAAACTTCAGGTGCAGGATGCCTAACCACCTCGCCTGCCCTGGGTCACTGAGCAGGTGAGGGGTGCCAAGCTCATACCCAATTCAGGCCCATGAGGCTGCACAAACGCGGTCTCCATCACACCCAGCTGCCTGCTACCACAGAAGCAGTAATGGTACCTACATGAAAAACCAACTAGCAAAGAAAAGTGGTGGAAAAATGAGTGATTACTGAAAAGAAACCTCTCCACGGAGGTTAGGAATATTCCCAGGGAATACTGGTGAAGACTTTATGGAGTTGGGATTCTAACTGACTCCCGATTGCTTTGCATGCAGCTGGTGCTCAATAAGTATTTTTTGAATGTAATTGGTTAAAAAAAAAAAACAAAAAACAGAATATGGCATGTTGAGGTACTATGCCATTACCAAAGAAACGGAGGTGGCCAGATACGCTACATATTCAGGGGATGATGAAGGTTTACCATGAAAAGCCAGGATGGAAATGAACAGACTGCAGTCAGCCTTTGAAGGGTTAAATGCCAAGTTAAAAAGCATGTGACACAAAGCTGGAGGCATTGGAAAGGGCACAAGGAAGTCTACAGCTCACCCACCTGCGAGGAATAACAAAAAGCTGAGCCTAGGAAGTGGGGGCTGAGAAAGATCTCCCAGGGTTCAGAAAATGTGTTCCGAGCCAGCTTAAGGGGAAAAAATAAAACATAAAAAAATCAAGAGCTGTTGTAACTTCCAATATGTCTTCTTGTTTATTAAATGTTAAGGGCTTCGAACTAGAGTCCTCTTGTTACTTCTGGCATCAACCTAGGGGAAGGGCAAGTGGACTGGTTTTCACAAATGGGGAGAAGGCCAGTGCTGGGCTACCATGCGGTGAGCCTCAGTTACTTGGGCAGAGAGAGAAAATGAGGCTTAGTCACTAGTACTCCGCGTCCTGTGGAGGGAAAATGTGGTAAGTGACACGCTAGGCACTTATGTTGATGCTTCCTGCCCTGTGCTTAAAACACACCCATCTCTGTCCTATTTATCTATCTACCTACCTACCCTGAAGCTGAAACTGACCTTCCCTTCTTGCCATGTCTACAGCTGGATTGAAGACCACCATTTTCCAGAGGAATGGCTCAGGGATGTATCATGCTGGTGCAATTACTAAGAAGACACACACACACACACACACACACACACAAATTTAAAACTGAACAAATTCGGCTGGGCATGGTGGCTGACGCCTGTAATCCCAGCACTTTAGGAGGCCGAGATGGGTGGATCACTTGAGGTCAGGAGTCTAAGACCAGTCTGGCCAACATGGTGAAACCCCGTCTCTACTAAAAATACAAAAATTAGCTGCGCGTGGTGGCGCGTGAGTGTAATCCCACCTCCAGAGGCGGAGGCAGGAGAATCACTTGAACCTGGGAGGCGGAGGTTGCAGTGAGCCGAGATCACACCACTGCACTCCAGCCTGGGTGACAGAGTGAGACTCCATCTCAATCAATCAATAAAACTGAACAAATTTGATTAATGAGCTTTGCCATTTCACTTTAACCACTCCTGCTTTTATCCCTCCTACTGCTTAAAGCTGCTGGGGCACTGGTGTTCCAGGAACGGCGCCCTCCACTGTTTGCGTGACCCACCCGAGGACTGGCAGCAGAGCCCCGTCTCACTGGGGACACCTATGGACTTTGTCTTTAATTATAGTCCAGTGGCGCCATAATATATATTGCATATGCATATTTTTCACAAGTCCTACATATTAGCAAATGGAATCTAGAGCATTTTTTATTGTGATACAAGGTACATAGCATATAATTTACCATTTTGAAGTGTGCAGTTTGATGGCATTAAGCACATTCACACTACTGTGCAACCATCACCACCATGCATCTCCAGAACTTTTCGTCTCCCCAGACTCCAATTAAATACCAACTTTCCACTCCCACGCCCCAAGCCCTGGTAAAGCACCACTCTAGTTTACTCTAGGTGCCTCTTGTAAGTGGAACTGTTTATTTATCCTTTTTAGACGGTCTTATGTCACTGAGCACCATGTCCTCAAGGTTCATCCATATTACAGCATGTGTGAGAATCTCCCTCCTTTTTAAGGCTGATTCATATTCCATTCTGTGGATAGGCCACATTTTGTTTATTTATTCAGCTGATGATAGACACAGGTTGCTTCCACCTTTTAGCTATTAATGATGTTAACATAGGGGTACAAAGATTTCTTCGCCACCCTGCTTTCAATTCTTTCGGTATATACCTAGAAATAGAACTGCTGCATCATGTGGTCATTTTAATTTTTTGAAGTTATATTTAATAGTTTCCTAAAGTATCTAGAATGTGTTTAATTAGTAATTATAATAAAACTCTTGGAAAAGATTAAAATCATGGACTGTGATTACTTCCATTTCCTTGTTAAATGTCTTCACTTTAGTTCTCCTGGGATGGAGAAACAGGGATACAAGGAGGTAAAATCCTTTACATGTTGGAGAGAGGTTAGTAACTCTAACCTGAAAACTTGAAGAATTTTTTTGAATAATGCTCCAAAAGCTGAAACTTTTCACCAATGTAACACTCAACGGAAATGCTCATCGTGGATTTCTGATTTGAGATGCTCAACTGGTAAGTATATTGCAAATATTCCAAAATCTGACAAATGTGAAATCTGAAACACTTCTGGTCCCAAGCATTTCAGACGGGGTTATTTAACCTGTATTATAAATGATAAACTGTGCAAGAATTTCTAGCCAATTTTGAGGCTATCTTAGCTTAGAGACAATACCTTCATAAACTCTTACTTCTTTTTTTTTACGTCCTGGAACTGCTGTATGCCAGCCAGCCTTGCAGTTTTAATGTATACACACAGGTCACACATGTACCCAGGGTAGGATCCAGGCCTCATCAAGCTTGTGCCTCTGGTTCTGTGCAGGAGCCTCACTCTTAAAGACACTCATTTTGCTGAATGACTTTCTGACATTACGATAATGAAAAGAACTTGAACTTGTTTTGTTCCGGTCTTCTAGAACAAAACACTCTAATTAGCAATATCACCATAAACTATGCAAAACTGTACAGTGAGCGTAGGTTTCAACTAGAGACAATCAAGTGTCTTTGCTCACATCTGAAGGCTCTGTGGTATAAAGGCCCATACTTATAGATTACTATGTGTAGAAGAATCC
The DNA here is from genome assembly GCF_028885625.2 of Pongo pygmaeus. Lineage (NCBI taxonomy): Eukaryota > Metazoa > Chordata > Mammalia > Primates > Hominidae > Pongo > Pongo pygmaeus. Next base: position 4,803,934 of record NC_072378.2, on the reverse strand, counting down.
TGCGTCAATTTTAATCTTCATTTTGAGTTGTGCTGAGCTCCTCTGAGAGCATTAATCCCTAAGGGGATTTGGACTCCTAAATCAGAAAAGCAGCAAAGTCTTTAGTAACCCAAAGGAAATCGAAGTGCTCATCCTTACTCAGTTCTTCAAAACATACACAGAGATAAAGCAGTTTCAAAGTGATCCCTACAACCAGCATTTTAGAATCAAAGTTAAAAACACTGAGGAAAGTGAAATCCTTAAAAGTGAACTCCATTATTTGAAGAAGTTAATGGAAAACTTTATTCAAGCGTGGTCAATCTTTAATTACAGATGCAAATTCATGCTATTTAGTTTTACTTTTGACAAACTAAAACAAAAAAATCAGAAATGACTACGCAATATTAATCCTATCATTCTAACTAAGCATATAGGGATAAATTCCTAAAGTAAAT